>NC_136067.1:773071297-773681297 GCF_964261635.1 Lissotriton helveticus | reverse complement strand
ATGCTCTGCATTCAAATGAATGTGCTGCAGCTTTCCATTCAGCCCCTAGTTCACCCTGGCAGCTCCAGGGGCCCCGCCCCCTTCAGGTCCTCGCTGCTGCACACTAATGATCCTTTAACAGAGGACTGAAATGCATTCCAGAGAGGGTGGCCAAATAGCCAAGGCCCCCAGTGAATAACGAGCATTGTGTGCAGTCATTCTTGTAAAATCAGTGTGTTTTCCCAGAAGAACACTAGGCCTCTGCCTCTAAAGATTGTTGTCCTTGTTGGGAGTTGGTAATGGCCGTCTGTCACTTTCCCGTCAGCTCATCAATTATTAACAAGCATTTACAATGCAATAGGTCTCGCAGCATTAAAGTTTGAGCTATTGGCATTGTATATTACAATGTTTTACATTAATTTGTTATCAAACTCTGAATTGTTGTATAAAGAGGATTTGCAAACTGTAAAATGTTGCTGAACAGTAAGCAACGTTGTGAATAATATTGTTTGCTAGTCATCCTTGGGTACCAGAGTACTTCACTTGAGGCAGCTCACTACTCTGCACTCACTACTCTGCACTCACTACTCACTACTCTGCACTCACTACTCACTACTCTGCACTCACTACTCACTACTCTGCACTCACTACTTTGCACTCACTACTCTGCACTCACTACTTTGCACTCACTACTCTGCACTCACTACTCTGCACTCACTACTCACTACTTTGCACTCACTACTCTGCACTCACTACTCACTACTCTGCACTCACTACTCTGCACTCTGCACTCACTACTCTGCACTCACTACTCTGCACTCATCACTCTGCACTCACTACTCTGCACTCACTACTTTGCACTCACTACTCTGCACTCACTACTCACTACGCTGCACTCACTACTCTGCACTCTGCACTCACTACTCTGCACTCTGCACTCACTACTCTGCACTCACTACTCTGCACTTACTACTCTGCACTCACTACTTTGCACTCACTACTCTGCACTCACTACTCTGCACTCACTACTCTGCACTCACTACTCTGCACTCACTACTCTGCACTCTGCACTCACTACTCTGCACTCACTACTCTGCACTCTGCACTCACTACTCTGCACTCACTACTCTGCACTCACTACTTTGCACTCACTACTCTGCACTCACTACTCTGCACTCACTACTCACTACTCTGCACTCACTACTCTGCACTCTGCACTCACTACTCTGCACTCACTACTCTGCACTCACTACTCTGCACTCACTACTCACTACTCTGCACTCACTACTCAGCACTCACTACTTTGCACTCACTACTCTGCACTCACTACTCTGCACTCACTACTCACTACTCTGCACTCACTACTCTGCACTCTGCACTCACTACTCTGCACTCACTACTCTGCACTCACTACTTTGCACTCACTACTCTGCACTCACTACTCTGCATTCACTACTCACTACTTTGCACTCACTACTCTGCACTCACTACTCACTACTCTGCACT
This sequence comes from Lissotriton helveticus, assembly GCF_964261635.1. NCBI lineage: Eukaryota > Metazoa > Chordata > Amphibia > Caudata > Salamandridae > Lissotriton > Lissotriton helveticus. The sequence goes on along the minus strand of NC_136067.1, from coordinate 773,679,812 downwards.
CACTACTCTGCACTCTGCACTCACTACTCTGCACTCACTACTCTGCACTCATTACTCTGCACTCACTACCCTGCACTCACTACTTTGCACTCACTACTCTGCACTCACTACACTGCACTCACTACTCTGCACTCTGCACTCACTACTCTGCACTCTGCACTCACTACTCTGCACTCACTACTCTGCACTTACTACTCTGCACTCACTACTTTGCACTCACTACTCTGCACTCACTACTTTGCACTCACTACTTTGCACTCACTACTCTGCACTCACTACTCTGCACTCACTACTCTGCACTCACTACTCTGCACTCACTACTCTGCACTCTGCACTCACTACTCTGCACTCACTACTCTGCACTCACTACTCTGCACTCACTACTCTGCACTCACTACTCTGCACTCACTACTTTGCACTCACTACTCTGCACTCACTACTCTGCACTCACTACTCACTACTCTGCACTCACTACTCTGCACTCTGCACTCACTACTCTGCACTCACTACTCTGCACTCACTACTCTGCACTCACTACTCTGCACTCACTACTCACTACTCTGCACTCACTACTCTGCACTCACTACTATGCACTCACTACTCTGCACTCACTACTTTGCACTCACTACTCTGCACTCACTACTCACTACTCTGCACTCACTACTCTGCACTCACTACTCTGCACTCACTACTCTGCACTCACTACTCTGCACTCACTACTCTGCACTACTCTGCACTCACTACTCTGCACTTACTACTCTGCACTCACTACTCTGCACTCACTGCTCATTACTCTGCACTCACTACTCACTACTCTGCACTCACTACTCACTACTCTGCACTCACTACTCTGCACTCACTACTCTGCACTCACTACTCTGCACTCAATACTCACTACTCTGCACTACTCTGCACTACTCTGCACTCACTACTCTGCACTCACTACTCACCACTCACTACTATGCACTCACTACTCACTACTGGGCACTCACTACTCACTACTCGGCACTCACTACTCACTACTCTGCACTCACTACTCACTACTCTGCACTCACTACTCACTACTCTGCACTCACTACTCACTACTCTGCACTCACTACTCACTACTCTGCACTCACTACTCTGCACTCACTACTCTGCACTCACTACTCTGCACTCACTACTCTGCACTACTCTGCACTCACTACTCTGCACTCACTACTCACTACTCTGCACTCACTACTATGCACTCACTACTTTGCACTCACTACTCTGCACTCACTACTCACTACTCTGCACTCACTACTCACTACTCTGCACTCACTACTCTGCACTCACTACTCTGCACTCACTACTCTGCACTCACTACTCTGCACTCACTACTCACTACTCTGCACTCACTACTCACTACTCTGCACTCACTACTCTGCACTCACTACTCTGCACTCCCTACTCACTACTCTGCACTCACTACTCACTACTCTGCACTACTCTGCACTCACTACTCTGCACTCACTACTCTGCACTCACTACTCTGCACTCACTGCTCACTACTCTGCACTCACTACTCACTACTTTGCACTCACTACTCTGCACTCACTACTCACTACTCTGCACTCACTACTCTGCACTCTGCACTCACTACTCTGCACTCACTACTCTGCACTCACTACTCTGCACTCACTACTCTGCACTCATTACTCTGCACTCACTACTCTGCACTCACTACTTTGCACTCACTACTCTGCACTCACTACTCACTACTCTGCACTCACTACTCTGCACTCACTACTCTGCACTCTGCACTCACTACTCTGCACTCACTACTCTGCACTCTGCACTCACTACTCTGCACTCACTACTCTGCACTCACTACTCTGCACTCTGCACTCACTACTCTGCACTCTGCACTCACTACTCTGCACTCACTACTCTGCACTCACTACTTTGCACTCACTACTCTGCACTCACTACTCTGCACTCACTACTCACTACTCTGCACTCACTACTCTGCACTCTGCACTCACTACTCTGCACTCACTACTCTGCACTCACTACTCTGCACTCACTACTCTGCACTCACTATCACTACTCTGCACTCACTACTCTGCACTCACTACTCTGCACTCACTACTCTGCACTCACTACTCTGCACTCACTGCTCACTACTCTGCACTCACTACTCACTACTCTGCACTCACTACTCACTACTCTGCACTCACTACTCTGCACTCACTACTCACTACTCTGCACTCACTACTCACTACTCTGCACTACTCTGCACTCACTACTCTGCACTTACTACTCTGCACTCACTACTCTGCACTCACTGCTCACTACTCTGCACTCACTACTCACTACTCTGCACTCACTACTCACTACTCTGCACTCACTACTCTGCACTCACTACTCTGCACTCACTACTCTGCACTCACTACTCACTACTCTGCACTACTCTGGACTCACTACTCTGCACTCACTACTCACCACTCACTACTATGCACTCACTACTCACTACTGGGCACTCACTACTCACTACTCGGCACTCACTACTCACTACTCACTACTCTGCACTCACTACTCACTACTCTGCACTACTCTGCACTCACTACTCTGCACTCACTACTGACTACTCTGCACTCACTACTCTGCACTCACTACTCTGCACTCACTACTCTGCACTCACTACTCTGCACTACTCTGCACTCACTACTCTGCACTCACTACTCACTACTCTGCACTCACTACTTTGCACTCACTACTCTGCACTCACTACTCACTACTCTGCACTCACTACTCACTACTCTGCACTCACTACTCTGTACTCACTACTCTGCACTCACTACTCACTACTCTGCACTCACTACTCACTACTCTGCACTCACTACTCTGCACTCACTACTCACTACTCTGCACTCACTACTCACTACTCTGCACTCACTACTCTGCACTCACTGCTCACTACTCTGCACTCACTACTCACTACTCTGCACTCACTACTCACTACTCTGCACTCACTACTCTGCACTCACTACTCACTACTCTGCACTCACTACTCACTACTCTGCACTCACTACTCACTACTCTGCACTACTCTGCACTCACTACTCTGCACTTACTACTCTGCACTCACTACTCTGCACTCACTGCTCACTACTCTGCACTCACTACTCTGCACTCACTACTCACTACTCTGCACTCACTACTCTGCACTCACTACTCTGCACTCACTACTCTGCACTCACTACTCACTACTCTGCACTACTCTGCACTCACTACTCTGCACTCACTACTCACCACTCACTACTATGCACTCACTACTCACTACTGGGCACTCACTACTCGGCACTCACTACGCACTACTCACTACTCACTACTCACTACTCTGCACTCACTACTCACTACTCTGCACTACTCTGCACTCACTACTCTGCACTCACTACTGACTACTCTGCACTCACTACTCTGCACTCACTACTCTGCACTCACTACTCTGCACTACTCTGCACTCACTACTCTGCACTCACTACTCACTACTCTGCACTCACTACTCTGCACTCACTACTTTGCACTCACTACTCTGCACTCATTACTCACTACTCTGCACTCACTACTCTGCACTCACTACTCACTACTCTGCACTCACTACTCACTACTCTGCACTCACTACTCTGCACTCACTACTCTGCACTCACTACTCACTACTCTGCACTCACTACTCACTACTCTGCACTACTCTGCACCCACTACTCTGCACTCACTGCTCACTACTCTGCACTCACTACTCACTACTCTGCACTCACTACTCACTACTCTGCACTCACTACTCTGCACTTACGACTCTGCACTCACTACTCACTACTCTGCACTACTCTGCACTCACTACTCTGCACTCACTGCTCACCACTCACTACTATGCACTCACTACTCACTACTGGGCACTCACTACTCACTACTCGGCACTCACTACTCACTACTCACTACTCTGCACTCACTACTCACTACTCTGCACTACTCTGCACTCACTACTCTGCACTCACTTCTCACTACTCTGCACTCACTACTCTGCACTCACTACTCTGCACTCACTACTCTGCACTCACTACTCACTACTCTGCACTACTCTGCACTCACTACTCTGCACTCACTACTCACTACTCTGCACTCACTACTCTGCACTCACTACTCACTACTCTGCACTCACTACTCAGCACTCACTACTCACTACTCACTACTCTGCACTCACTACTCTGCACTCACTACTCTGCACTCACTACTCTGCACTCACTACTCACTACTCACTACTCTGCATGGCGATTACATGTTGATTGATGATTACGCGTCCATCATCTAAACACTTGACAAAAGGTTCAACCCCAAGAAAAATGTTGTACTCGAATGCCACAAATTCTTGCAACGTGCCCAGATTCCAGGGGAATCAATCGATGATTTTGTTGCTACCCGTAGAACTTTAGCCTCCACATTCAACTACAGAGAATCAAAGGATGAGATCATTCGAGATCAGTTGATAGAAAGAAACTGCTTTCCACTGAGGACCTTGATCTCGAAACTGCTCTTAGACTTGCCAGAAGCATTGAACATTCCCAATTGTGTATGTGAGAGTTAAATGTAACTATTAAACTCGGAGAGGTCAAGCAATTTAGTGTTAAACATCCTGCCAAAGATCCGAATTTGGTGTCTGACGTGGAATCCTGCAACGATTTTCTGTAAGACTAAATTTGGCAAATCTGAACTTGTATGTTTCAGATACTGTAGCAAATCTCACCTGGGTCATGCCAGATTTTATTTTGCTCTAAATCAGTCTTGTTTCAAGTGTGGGGAAAAAAGGACACCTCGCACAGGGATGCAAAGCTGCATCGACCCTAAAACCTCCCATGCATACTGTGAAGGCTATTGAAAAGAACTTTGACAATTCCGATGAGGAGAACAATGTATTATTAATGTTGTCTTCTTCAACAGCTCAAACCAATGAGGAAATAGAAATATCAGCCTTGCTAGGATCATGCAATAGAAAAGCTCCAGCTTGTATGGTCATACTGAATAACAAGAATATAACTTTTTGGCTGACTCTGATTCTCCTTTCACACCCTGTCACAGGGTCGAGGGTTCAGGTATGGAGAAACCAAGAATTTTTTTTTTAAAGGATTTCTCACCTTATTTCCACACTCAGCAGGACGATTGGCGCGTACACTGTAACCAAGAGGAGAACTACGGAGATTTCTCGTGCAGTCCCTTTAACTGGGAGTTCGCAGCAAGTCCCAACCACACCCCCGAACAGAACGTCACTCTCTCGCAGCCAATCAAAGAAGACGACCCCCAGAAGGTAGTGTGTCTCCTTTCCGATACCGAGCAGCCAGGTGGAGAACTTCAGGAGGACGGGACGATAGGAAGAGGAGGAGAAGAACAGACAAGAATGGGCCCAAAAGACGCCGAGAACCGGGAAGAGCCGAAGACACCAAAGGAGGACCAGCCACGCGCGAAAACGCGCTACACTCCCGGAGGAGCCTGGCTGACCGAGGTACGGAGGAAGTTTCTCGGTTGGGTGGGGAGGCGGTCTACATCAGACTTTTAAGTCTCCTTTCCCTGCATGATATCTGGATTGTGTGTTTCACTCACCGTCACCGCCCCATTAAATCGCTACCGCCACGAACTGGTGACCCCTCACTCCCTTTTCCCCGCGAGCACGTATTGGGACGTATTATTTAAAGGTCTTTATCTTCTCTGTGTGTGTCTCTGTGTGCGACGGCGGGGGGAGGGGGGGAGTGTCCATGTCTGCGTGCGTGTATGTGCGCTCGTGTGTGTGTGCGCATGCGTGCAGGGGGAGGTGTGCCTGGGTATGTTTGCGCTTCCCAGGAGACAGCCAGGCCGAGCGCGGCGCGTGCCAGTTTCAAATCGCCTCCTAGGCGATGCGCGCGGCCAGGATTGTCTCCTGGGAAGCACACATGCCGACAAAAGAGTCTCGGCGGAGACGCGCTTCGCGCGGCTAGCCGAGACCTAAAAAGGTGCTGTATTCCGCAGAATACGAATATTGTTTCTGTGAGGATATAAAAATGTTGCGTTTCGGCCTGCGCATGTACTGAAAAGTAATAAAATAGGACTGCAAAAGGTGTTGAGGTGGAATATCTTATATTTTGATTTGCAAGTGCCCATGCACTCGAGCCAATCCCTTCACCTTACTCTCTAACCCAGCTCTGCTACCCTCCTCCCTCATGCTCCCCACCCCCCTCATGCTCCCCACCCCCCTCATGCTCCCCACCCATGTGCCCCCTGCAGACTTCAGTAGATTACACATCTATTAGGGAAATCAGTCCTACAACAGCTGTTTGCAGACAGCCTTGCACCCATATTTCCTACCCTATCAGCAAATCACATACTAAGCATATTTTATTTCACCAAAGAGTATCTAAAAAGTCTTGATTTCTGAAGTAAACATATACACTTGAAAGTCTTTTATCACTATAAGGCTAGTAAACAATTCGGCAGTTCTTATCCTGAAACAACTTTATCATCTGCAGCAAACGCCAACTCCTTTTCCACAGTCATGGGGGGCAGATATCTGATCTTGCAGAAAGTATGGGACCACCTGCATTGATCTGGGTATCGTATTAGACGTTGGTTGAGTCAATGACTTAACATTGAAAGGAAAGCAATGTGCATGCTGGATGTATTCATCCCAGTTGCTTAGCTTCAGGACTGATGATTTAAACAAATGGACTGTAAAACTTTTTTAACAGCAAACCCTTCGACCCCTTCATTCATTTGTTCCTTTACTTGTGTAATGCCAGATTTGAGTTACTGATCCAACTACTTCATTCTTTTACCTATATTGGTGCAACCTTTGGCCATTTTATGAACTTGCTCTTGAACTTTTCTGGTGGCTATGCAAGGTTTTTGACTATCCAAGTGTGTCTCCTCCTCAGACGATAGATTGTCTTCAGAGTTGGTACTGATCCTCGTTCAGTATTACCTTGTGTGTCCACAAGCTCAAATTGAAGCCTTAGAAGAAACACACGGTGTGACTGTATAATCCCAGTTCAAAGTAGGGGATAAGAGTGATAACACTGTGTGGCTAATGGTTTACCTTGTTTCTGAATAGTGTTCGCGAAGTTAACCAAGCTCTCTCACCAGTGATTGTCATTATCAAATTCTTCAGAGTAGCCTTTTCCATATATCTCAGATGACTCGGAGAGGGAATATAATTGTTTGATCATATCATGGCGTTTCATGCTTGAGTTTTAAGAACTGGGATGACCCCCGGATGCCTAAGCAAGTATTGCACATTTGCTTCTCTGCTATGACTCGGAGTTCTCCCCTCACCTGCGTTTTTGTTCCTTTTGTTAGTTTGAATCTGACACTATGGCTGTAGTTTGCATGTTACTATTGTATTTAGTGACTGAGTTTCAGCCAGTTTGCCTGGTATTTCTTATATGTGTTTTTCTTGTATTTGTGCTTTAGTTGTAGCTTATAATAGAGCCATGTCCTTTCTATACTGTCCTGAAGCTCTGAACACAGTCCTGTACTGGAACTACAAATCCAATAATCCTTCTCTTTGGTGAGTTGCTGGCATAGTTCCCCATAAACTTCAAAATCGGTGTCATGTTCCATTCGTGTATTTAGTTTTATCTCCAGAATTGTTTAAAGTTTTTTCCCCCTGCAATGGCACTTTATCTTGGACTACTGAAGGTAAATCCACTCAAGCGATCTAATTAACCCACTGCGCTGCTGCTATCATGTGGGTTGTGGGCAGTGTCTGCCCAGCGGGAGCTGGCCATGCCTTCACAGGGGTTGTTGTTTCATTCCTGGGTTTTCGGTGTTGTCCTACAGCACCAAAGGTATCATTGATTGCCCCCTTTGAGCATTCTCCTCCACTTCTGGTTGATGTGCGAGAATGTAGAACCAAGGGAACCTGTCTTCTCTGCCCAAGACTAACAGCTGTGGTACCGCAGGGAAGGGTTGTGTTATAACTTTCAACTCCATAGCAGATATAACAAGGATTGCAGCAGTCTTTACCTGTCGATCACCGTGAATGTAACCACAGACATGCTATGGGGTACCATACATAAATATAAGGCATATCTTATTAAGCCTTCTCGAGCATTTTACTTTTTTTCTTTTATTTCGAAGATTATATTGCTGGTACAAGAGAGAGTGCAGGAGTGTTTCACTGCTGTACTTGCCAACCACCATCTGCCCCTCACCTTAATTCAAAGATGACAAGCTCATATTCTTATAATTAAGGGGATTTCGCTGCAGCCTGCTCAAGAGTTGATCTGCAATTTATCTGAGCACTTTTATGCATGAATATGTCAAAGTGTGAAAATGAAATAGTGCTGTGTTTTTGATGATCCAATTACTAGGACATAAGCATCTAAACCTCACTTTAGTGAATCTAGAAATGGTGAGGATGGGAGCACAGATCCTGGTTTCAGGTCTTAGGGAATCACAAACAGTAACTTAAATATTTATGATTTCACCGAATGAGGTAGGAGAGTTGTCTTTGCTTAGACTGCTGCAGGTTATTCTGGTTAATCACGTTTATGGTATCTGTAAGAAATTAGATTATTAGTTGGGTGGATGACTATCCACCTCAAGAAATAATCACAACTTTGTCAGGATTAACCTAAACTAACCTCAACTCATCCCCCTGGTGGATACAGCACAGAGCAGATAGGCTTAATTTAGGGCCATGTGTAATGTATTTATGCAGTACTAAAATAGTAATAAAGTCATATTGCAAAATAATACAAATCCCAAACTAAATTAGAAAAATAAAGTAAAATATTATATACAAAATTATAGTGAAGTGAAAAATCCAATATGGATAATTAGATATATGAAATGTTAACGTTTTAAGTAGAAATAGTGGCAAAAAGTACAAAGCTTCAATGATAATCAGTGGTCCATGTAGACTGGGACCTAGGTGCACTTTGAGGCAGACTACAATGGAGGGGGGATTAGATACACCAACGAGGTTTGTCTGGGTCAAAGTCCCAATCCACCACAAGAGTACACTTCTGAAGCCCCCAGAACCTCAAGGAGGCCATTAGAGACTCACAGAGTATCAGGCAAAAGCCAACAATAGGATCAAGTCCAAATCCTTTTGCCATTGGTAAGCTGCAGAATGGCCTTTTGTAGCTTGTATCCATATCGTTTGAACAGGAGGTCATTCTTATGACTCTTGGAGTCCACTTCTTTATCATGGGTACAAGAGGGAGCAGTTCCTGTCCTTCAGGGCTCCTCAGGTCACAGGCAGTAGGTCCAGTCCCCTTTCATTGTTCCTCCGGTCTAGCAGTGTTCTGAAGTGGCAGTAGCTAGTGGATGGGAATGACTCATAGCATGCCCTAACCAATGAGGTAAAAGTTTCCAGTGTTAACCTGCCCACTATGGCCATTTTCAAGAAGGCAAAAGTCTTCGGAAACACTAAACAGGGTTTCTGTGAGCTGAGATTGTTTGTGGAAAGTGTACTAAAGCAATCCTGGTGACACAGATTTCCTACATCTAACATTAAAATCCATTTTGAGTCAGCCACTGTATCCACAATAACCCACAAAGAGAATTCTGGTAGGACAAAGGCAGGATTCTTCAGCAGTCAGACAGTGTATACACAAACATTGTCTTGGCATGCTGCTCTCTTCCTTTCAAGTGCACCCCAAGTATTATGTGTGAAACCCAGAGACTGAAGTCTGGTAGGACAAAAGCAGGATTATTCAGCAACCAGACCGTGGATACACAGAATTGACTTGGCATCCTGTTTGCTTCCTTTCCAGTACACCCCAAGTGTTATATGTGGTGAAGGAGACCTGTGAAGCCGGAATTGACACTGTGTGGTAAAAAGGAGGATGACAGACTTGCCCCGCGTATTCTGTGGAACTTACAGGAGTTCTTTCTGCCCATGTAGGTAAGCCTATTGTTTGGTCCTGGTTGGCATTTTACACCTATTCAAGGCAAAATACTGACCGAGAGTTGTTTAAATATTTTTCTAGCTAGTCCCATTCTCAAGATCTAGTATTATGATTTAATCTGTACTCTGGTTTTCTAATTAGGACAGCTAGGCCTGCCACACTGAAAAGTAGATTTTGAGAGCTAATCATTATAAGTACATGTTAGCATTACATTTCTAAATGGCCTACTTTTAAATACCATGTACCCTGCCTTGTGGGCTTCAAAGCCTACATGGGGGTGACTTATTAATATTTAAAAGTGAGGTATTTATCTGTCAAAAGGGTTTATTTTGACAGGTCGAATTGCCCAGTGGTACTTACCCCTGCTCAGGCTGCTAAAGTGAGGGATTAATGACCCTGGCAAAAAACATACCGTGATTTGAAGTGAAACTATTGTGGTGGGACACATGATGCTTTGGAAAGATTGGTGTTCTATAAGTGTTCAGGGATGGCAAAATAAGGCTGAGTGCCTGCGATTCTCAAAGATCTGCATCCAATGGGTCCATGTTCTGGCCCATAAGGCATCTGAACAGATAGGCGCAGATGGGAAGCAGCAGGGGCTGTTTTTCAAGAGAGAGAAAATCAGACTGTGCAGGAATGTTAGTTTCCTGGTAATAATACATTGGTGTTAATGTACACTAGGCACCTGCTAGCATGGATCTGAGAAGACCATCAACGAGAGGTTTGGTTGTGCTATATCTGCTAAGCCAAGGTTTCATAGGAGTATTTGTACCTCAAGAAACAATTATTTATTTCTGAGTGGGGTACATGTGAATAGGTTCCAGAATCTGGGGAGCAGGTTACTCTGGGGAGTGGTCACAACCAAGAAGTAGCCTTTCTTGGTGCCTGTTCCGAGAAAGATATTGTAGGTGTAAGGCCAAATAAATGCAATATTGATATAGCTTCTGATAGACAACACATGCAATGGAAAAACATGAATTTTACCACTGTATTTGCTGGTATGTGAACAACTGGACTGCTTCACGCAGTTGTTTACGTGTCAGGAGGGTACTTTTGCCATCAATAAACCTGCATTTGAGAAATTGTTGAACCAGTTGTAGCGAAAGCTCTCAAGAGATGCTACCAAATCAACAGTACGAGCTACAAATTGGTGTTTTCATAAAAAGGGTAGAAATGCAAGGGGAGCCTTGCACAGAGCTGCCAAAAAAGCCATAGTAGCCCCTTCATCCCATATTAGACCAAAAGAGCGCAGAATGTTAGAGGCTGGATAAAGATAACTTTATCAACCACCAGGAGGATACCCATGAGGATAACATGGGAGTGTTTCAGGTGAGCCATCCAAAACAACAGAGTGATAGGCTTTTGGCTCATGTCACACGGTATTTAAGGGTTGATTAATACTATGAAATGCGCCACATAATTACTGCGAGCTGGTTTGAGCATTATTCTACTCCAGAGACGTCAGCTGGTATGGTGCTTGGTAGTAATTGGAAGTCAATTTTGATTGAGTTCCCATAGTTCATTTTGAAAATTCTGCTGAAGCCCTGGACCCTGATATACTGCCCACATAGTTTTTCACAGGAAAGTCCCGTAAGCCCAGTTGAGGTCCCGGCAATGTGGTAACAAACAATGTCTCAACAGGTAATATTTTGAAGGACAATTAAATACATGTAGACAAATACATGAGGGAGACAAAAACGGAGTTACACCAACATTGAATATCACGATCTGTACTAGATGTCATAGCAGAAAAGCATTAATTTCAGACAGCAATACTTTTTCATGAATTTATTTGTAATCACAAAGTGCACCCATGGTGCTTGTAAATGGCTGAACAGCGCAGTGAGGGCATGATATGGTGACATTTCCAAAGGCGTGATTAAAAATGGTACATAACAAGAGCAGTGGGACTACAATCAATTTGAAACATGTTATGAACCAAGTAAGCCGTAGGAAGAATGCTTTGTCGACGGCATTACAACCTGGGTGATTTCAGGTCATCATCAGAACGAGATTACACAAGTAATTTTGGGACTGCTGATGTGGTAGCAAGTCCGGATAGGGCTATCCAGATAGGTAGGGACAGCGAGGGCAGTGGAGGAGGTCCCAGGGAGGGATACAAGCGGAGGGGCAGGGGGGCCAAAAGGGCTTAGTCAGAGCTTGGCACCTAGAGAAGACCACGAAGTATGAGTCAAGGGGGCATGCACATCGTGGGCTTAGTCAGCCCCAATTCTCAAAGTATCCTTATCGGGTGAATGATTCTATGTCAGGACCGGAGGCTTCGGATTATGCCTTCTTCCTTCACTTTATTTTTCACAGCAGCAAGAAAAAACACAGAAAAAACTACTTTTCCCATGAACATTTGGGAAACAGAAGAAATCAAACATCAGTCCTTCGTTAGTCTTCGCACTCCAGCAGCACCCATAATGCTCCGCTGCTGCTTCCTCTTCCCCTTCCTTCGCTGCTCAGCAGCAAGTTAAGTGTGTTTTCTTATCTCTCTTGGGATTTGGGGTCTGTGAGTTTGGCGTTTGGGTATTGTCAAGAGCTGGTGGGTTTTCGACCTTTTTTACAGATTCCCTGGTAATCGCGGGACGCTTTTGCGCTCCTCACGCGATTTTTGTCCCAGTAGAGCGCGGTGTGTCTTTTCACCGCTAGGGGGGCAGGTGGCCATCTTGTCAGATGACGCACTGCAGAACCTTCTAGAAGCGTTTTGGCGCATTGGCTGCAAGTTGTGAACCTGTCCCTGTCCACCCGGTTTGACACCCTGCGGGGTCGCAATTAGGTTTCCCGTTGTCTTGACGCCCTGTGTGGGTTGTATTCTTTTATTTGACACCCGGAGGGGTCGTAATTGCGCCGGTGAGTTGGCACGTGGGAACGCTTTACCGGGTGGTGCCCTGAGAGCTTGTGGACTGCAGCGTTCCCTTGGGTTAGTCCCTTAATTGTGTGCCTTGTGCCCCCATATTTTCTGGGCTCGCTCCCGGACTACATTTTGCACCTGTGAGGGTTCTGGCAAATCGCTGTGCCGTTGCTTCCTTGGCCTATAGAGCCCAATTTACCTCGTCATGCAGGGGGAGCCAGGCCAGTACACTGAGGAGAACCCTCTAAATTACATTCCTTGGGACGACGACTTTTATCAGACAGTGGATGATTCCATTTACAGGGCTGTAGACCAGGCTATGGTTCCCCTGGAGCAGCGCTTTCGGCTCGCTTGGACGAGGCCTACTCAAAGTTGGCGTCCCTAATCCCTCCGTCGGCTCCGGCCCCGGTCCCGGGCTCTGCCCCGTCTCCTTCCCCTGCCCCTAATAAGAAACTCTGTACGGAGGGCGTGGACCCCGAGGCTTTCGCTAGGGTCAGAAGCGCGTTTATGGCGCACGAGGAGCCTCAACCAGCTCCAGTTCTTCCGGCGGTGGTTCCACCTCCTACCCCGCGTACTATGTCCCCGGAGCCCCAACAAGATGATGATTCTCCGGATACGGATGAGGAGGCTTGCTCTTCCAGGTTTTGGCTCCCGTCACAGCCCTCCACGTCTGCGGGCCCTTCGGACATGTTGGATCCGGACAATATTGTCCATCCCCGGTCCTCGGAATGGGTCCCTGGAGAGAAAGTGGCCCAGTATGTGGCTAACCGCCTTCGGAAACCGGTGGATAAAGATGCACGCAGTCTCCTTAGGGCAGAGTGTCCCCACCCTACCTTGGAGGGGAAGGTGGCGTTGACCCCGGACATCGACCAGAAGAGGGCAACTTTCCTGGCTAAGTTTGTCAAGGACCCTCGTAAGGGTATTGATAGGTCCTGGCGCACTTGCCAGGACTAACTGCTTGATGCAGTGGGTCCCTTGACCAAAATTCTTGACATGGCCGAGGAGGCCAAGGTGTCGGGGGACCTCATTTCTCCAGAGGTTCTTTCCAACTGGGCGCAGCGCGCCACTATTTTTCTTGGAAACGCCAATTGTGCCCTCTCTACTGAGAGAAGGAGGTCTCTATTGATAAAAATAGATCCGAAGTTAGGTGACCTCGCCTCCTCGGAGGCCGGCGCAGTGGCTCATAGTGGTCTGTTTGGTGACCCGTTCATCAAGGAACTGGGCAAGTTCGTGGCCACCTTTACTTCTTTGGACCGGGCGCAGTCCAATATTAAGAAGGTTTTCGCCCCACAGGTTTTTGACAAGGCCGGGCGTGGCAGGGTCCGCTCGTTCGGTCGAGGCATCAGCTCCGACAGGGATCAAGGCTCCGGACGAGGACAGTTCCAGGATAATGGAAGGTTCAATCATTTCTACCCCACGAGAGGACAGAAGTTCCGTGGTCGCGGAGGCCAGAGAGGCCAGCAACAACGTGGAAGAGGTGAGTGTGCTACCTTCTGCGAGTCTGCGGGTATGGGGGCGCCTTGCGCAGTTTCTCCCAGCTTGGGTTTCCCTTACGAGCGATGCTTGGGTGCTGCAGAAGGTTCAGGGCTTTCGGTTGGAGTTCCATGGCCGGCGTCAGCCCCAGCGCCCCCGCCCCATTACTTTCTCTCAGCGAGATGCAGACTTGGTGCGCGAAGAGGTTGCCGCCCTCCTTTACAAAGGGGCTATTTGTTGTGCATGCGAACACCCGGGCGTTTTGCTGAGGAAACCGCCCGGGTGTTCGCATGCGCAACAAATAGCCCCTTTGTAAACGAGGGCGGCAACCTCTTCGCGCACCAAGTCTGCATCTCGCTGAGAGAAAGTAATGGGGCGGGGGCGCTAGGGCTGATGCGGACGGCCATGGAACTCCAACCGAAAGCCCTGAACCGTCTGCAGCACCCAAGCATCGCTCGTAAGGGAAACCCAAGCTGGGAGAAACTGCGCAAGGGGCCCCCCCTACCCGCAGACTCGCAGAGGGTAGCACACTCACCTCTTCCACCTTGTTGCTGGCCTCTCTGGCCTCCGCGACCACGGAACTTCTGTCCTCTCATGGGGTAGAAATTATTGAACCTTCCATTATCCTGGAACTGTCCTCGTCCGGAGCCTTGCCCCCTGTCGGAGCTGACCGAACGAGCGGCCCCTGCCACGTCCGGCCTTGTCAAAAATCCGTGGGGCGAAAACCTTCTTAATATTGGACTACGCCCGGTCCAAAGAAGTAAAGGTGGCCACGAACTTGCCCAGTTCCTTGATGAACGGGTCACCAAACAGACCACCCTGAGCCACTGCGCCGGCCTCCGAGGAGGCGAGGTCACCTAACTTCGGATCTATTTTTATCAATAGAGACCTCCTTCTCTCAGTAGAGAGGGCACAATTGGCGTTTCCAAGAAAAATAATGGCGCGCTGCGCCCAGTCTGAAAGAACCCCCTTACGAGGGTCCTTGACAAACTTAGCCAGGAAAGTTGCCATCTTCTGGTCGATGTCCGGGGTCAACGCCACCTTCCCCTCCAAGGTAGGGCGGGGACACTCTGCCCTAAGGCGACTGCGTGCATCTTTATCCACCGGTTTCCGAAGGCGGTTAGCCACATACTGGGCCACTTTCTCTCCAGGGACCCATTCCGAGGACCGCGGATGGACAATATCGTCCGGATCCAACATGTCCAAAGGGCCCGCAGACGTGGAGGGCTGTGACGGGAACCAAGACCTGGAAGAGCAAGCCTCCTCATCCGTATCCGGAGAATCATCATCTTGTAGGGGCTCCGGGGACATAGTACGCGGGGTAGGAGGTGGAACCACCGCCGGAAGAACTGGAGCTGGTTGAGGCTCCTCGTGCGCCAAAAACGCGCTTCTGACCCTAGCGAAAGCCTCTGGGTCCACACCCTCCGCACAGGGTTTCTTATTAGGGGGAGGGGAAGGAGACGGGGCAGAGCCCGGGACCGGGGTCGGAGCCGACGGAGGGATTAGGGACGCCAACTTCGAGTAGGCCTCGTCCAAGCGAGCCGAAAGGCGCTGCTCCAGGGGAACCATAGCCTGGTCTACAGCCCTGTAAATGGATTCGTCCACTGCCTGATAAAAGTCGTCGTCCCAAGGAACATAATTTAGAGGGTCCTCCTCAGTGTACTGGCCTGGCTCCCCCTGCATGACGAGGTAAATTGAGCTCTGCAGGCCAATGAAGCAACGGCACAGCGATTTGCCAGAACCCTCACGGGTGCAAAATGTAGTCCGGGAGCGAGCCCAGAAAATATGGGGGAACAAGGCACACAATTAAGGGACTAGCCCAAGGGAACGCTGCAGCCCACAAGCTCTCAGGGCGCCACCCGGCAAAGCGTTCCCACGCGCCAACTCACCGGCGCAATTACGACCCCTCCGGGTGTCAAATAAAAGAATACAACCCACACAGGGCGTCAAGACAACGGGAAACCTAATTGCGACCCCGCAGGGTGTCAAACCGGGTGGACAGGGACAGGTTCACAACTTGCAGCCAACGCGCCAAAACGCTTCTAGAAGGTTCTGCAGTGCGTCGTCTGCCAAGATGGCCACCTGCCCCCCTAGCAGTGAAAGGACACTCCGCGCTCTACTGGGACAAAAATCGCGTGAGGAGCGCAAAAGCGTCCCGCGATTACCAGGGAATCTGTAAAAAAGGTCGAAAACCCACCAGCTCTTGACAATACCCAAACGCCAAACTCACCGACCCCAAATCCCAAGAGAGATAAGAAAACACACTTAACTTGCTGCTGAGCAGCGAAGAAAGAGGAAGAGGAAGCAGCAGCGGAGCATTATGGGTGCTGCCGGAGTGCGAAGACTAACGAAGGACTGATGTTTGATTTCTTCTGTTTCCCAAATGTTCATGGAAAAATAAGTTTTTTCTGTGTCTTTTCTTGCTGCTGTGAAAAATAAAGTGAAGGAAGAAGGCATAATCCTCGCCTCCGAGTCCTTAATAGAATTGGAACTTACCAGCACTAAGGCTAGGCAAATTCTCATTCAAGGAGATATCCTCTTGTGGAGGGAAGAATGCTTCCAGACAGGGCGATCCACTGCTGATGCTGTGTGACTCACGTTTTTCAAACATGACCTTGCAAAATGGGTAACTCGCATCACTTATCTTTTTAAACATATATTAGAACATTAGAATGGTGGGCGATCCATTAAAGACAATCAAGTGGCTCAGGGTTAATAATGGCTGGTACAAGCCTTCTGCTCCAACATTCCAATGTCTGTCTTTGTGTTTCTTACTTTTTTAATTTGGAACATTCTACCTTCAGTGGGTGTTCTATTTGGCTTATAGCCCTTCTGCCAAGAGATATACGAGTCATTAAAGATCTCCCTTGTATAAGCCTTTAACAAACGATATAGCACTCAGCAGCAGGCTATAATGCCATAAAATGTAGCAGGTCATCAGTCTTTGAATCTTGGAAAAGGACTGTGATTGTGCCCAGCCTTAAAAAGAGTCTTAAGATGCAGTCCAACCACGTTAGGCCTATCTTTCCTGTTACATGGTGTGGGACTATAGATGTATGAGACATTTAACTCCAAATTTACGGACTGCCAGGCTGCTTTTCTCCAAGGCCTAGGAACCATGGAGTCAGCTTTTTGCTTTGTTATTGATAATGAAATATGTTTTAATGAAGGGGGATGTTGACTTTTTCTTTATTAGGATCACTTTGATATAGTTATTGTGGACCCAATTCCCAAAGATTTTGCTATAGCTCACTTTTGTACTACTTACTTCTAGTTCACTATGTGAATTCCTGAAGTAAAACTGGAGTAAGCCTCGCTCCTAGCTTACTCCTGAAATTCAGAAATAAGTCGCAAAAGTAAGTCACACTTATAGCAAAATTGGTGTGAATTTCATCTTTTCTGTTTGAGTGAGGTCTGAATCAGATATAAACCTCGCAGCACTCCCCAAAGCCACTCACTGTTTCCCTTATTTCCCACATTGTTTATTATATTTTCAATATATATTTGTTAAGAAGATGCACAGTACTGGGTGTGACATCTCTATCTTTATGACATCTAAGCACCGAAATTCTGGAAACGCAGGTGTCATTCACACCTAAGACAGAGTCAGCTATTCGTAGAAGAGATTTGGGGTTTTGGTGCCAGAGTCCAGTTTAACTAGAAGTCAGCTCCGTCAGGGAAGGTGTCCTTTTATCAGTTACATCTACATATTTGAAGAATGTTTTCTGTGCCCCAGCCTTAGGCTGACCCGACCTGCGAAGTGTTTCCCTCAGTGTGCAATCACCTTCTTCCCCAGTGGCTAATTCCTTTCTCAGCACTCAGTGGAATGTAAACATAAGTGATGGCTTTGTCAAAAGTAAGGAAGTTATAGCGGTGTCAACCTGTCTCAGGTGTTAAGTTTTACGTGAAACATTAAAATGTTATATATTAGGGGTAAAACGCGGGTTACCGTTAAGCGAATGTTAATAAAAAACGACCTAATGCAAAATAAAAATAAAACAGCCAACGCAAGTAGGACGATTTGCTTGATTCTGTAACAAAAGTGTGGATACATGTCTGCTTCAGTGGCGAGGGTGCCTTTTCAGGGATTTAACGCTGGCTCATGGTAGAAGGAAAGGCTAGGCTGACGTCTAGTGCTGCAGGTTATTTTAGTGCGTGTGCTTTACGTACATGCAGAACCCACCTGTAGACGGCCACAGCTAGGCCTTGCAAGTGGCTATGGGGCACTACAAAGAACTGCACATACACAGCCAGTATGGGGTAAGCCGGAAAGACCCCGAGCGGTCTTCCGCATTCTTTATTTATACCCCGGCGCGAGCCCGCCCCGGGGTATGCGTGGATGCGTGAAATATTGCTACAAAGTATGAGAGAGTCCGGGTGGCTCTCTACATCCCTCCTTCAATTTAGTCAGTTCCTTCAGCCCAGCCTTTGTCTCAAGGCGATATCAATGCAAAGTCTCTGAATCTTTGGCTGGGCCCTGGGTTGGGTCGCAGGTTGTATCTTTGACTGCGGGTGCAGGGGGATGCCGCTACCCCTGCCGGGGTCGCGTTCATACTTTCATCTCGGGCCTCCACGCTGGGTTCGTTCGGGGTGTTCCTGTCATCTCGGCCGGCCACCTGCGGGGATGTGAGCCGATCTTGCATGGCCATCGACGATCCAGCTTGTGACGTTTCCAGCTCCGGACCCGCGCAGTCTTCCACATCGTGGTCTTCACCCGTTCTTTGAACTTCTCCGGGTCCTCTCACTTTCTTAAAGCACGAGACGTTGTGGGTAACCACCTGACCACCCCGTCGGGCGGTGACCATGGGGCCCCGAACTACTTCCACCTTCCAAACTTCAGGTTCATACGGGGTTCTGAATTTCCACCCCGGGTGACGGTCTCGGACCACGACGGAGTCACCCACATGTAGACTCGGTTCTTGTGCATGTCGCGCCTCACTTGCTTTTCGATTTGTCTCTCACCTCTGCGCCTGAATCGCTTCCTCATTTCTGCCTTCTGGTACCCAGGTGCGGTCAGCCGGAATACTGTCCCGAGGCGCTCTTCGGAAAGGATGTGTGCTGGGGCGCACTTCGTGGTGCTATGTGGTGTCTGTCTGTAGGCTCCAAGGAATTGATCCAGGGCGATTTCAGGATCTTCTCCACTGTCTATCGCAATCCTTAGAGCACGATTAATGGTTCTCATCAGTCTTTCTACTTCCCCGTTCGCCTGGGGCCATAGGGGGGTTATTTTCCGGTGTGTGATTTGGAGGTTCTGGAGATAGTTTTGGAATTCTCGCCCCTGGAAGGGTGGCCCATTGTCTGACTTGATTTCTTCCGGAAATCCCATGGTAGCAAAAATTCGATTCAGGGCCTTCTTGACATGGGGAAATGCCGTGGACGGTATCACTTCCACGATCGGGAACTTGGAGAAAGAGTCTACTAGGACAAGTGTGTGTCGGCCATCTGGAAAACTTCCAAAGTCAATGCTAAGGTGAGTTCATGGAGTCTGGGGAGCTTCCTCCGTTCTCACCGGCGCTGGTGCGGTGTTGCTGCCAGTAATGGTGCAGGCATGACATGAGCGTACCATCTCGTCCACTCTACTGTCCATGGCGGTGAACCAGACCTTACTCCTCAGGCGTGCCTTTGTTTTTGCCATCCCCTGATGCCCCACATGTGCAAGCTCAAGGACCTTGGTTTGGAGAGCCTCGGGTATTACGATTAGATGTCCCCGGAGGATGATTCCTTCGTCCCCTACGCTCAGTTCATTCCTGATCTGCCACAATTGCTGGCGTGTGTGACTAACTTCTGCTCTCAGGCTTTGTGCCCCATCCAGGAAGTGTGCTGTATTTGTGAACAATTCCCAACAGGTATCAATAGGAAGACAAATTCAACAGGTGTATGCAATATGCATTACAAACGAACGAAAATAAGGAGTCACTACAGTTTTTTTTAAAACAGGCGGGTATTATTCACCACTTAAAGAGCAAGGCGGGTCTGTTGTAAAGTTATACAGTTTAACAGCACTGTACACATCAAATGGGGTGACAACCCGGTGGCACTTGGTGAAGGTGATATATACATAAATATATACAGTGAATAGTGATGGTAGTGCAAGTGCTGGGGTGAGACAGCGTGGTCGGCGCGTAGTGACAAATAAGTGAAAAATACAAAGTAATGTCTCCAGGGATCAAGTAGTAATCACTTTACACAAGAATAATTCAATTTCAGGAGTACAAAACAAGTAGGGCGCCATAAAATTAAGGAAGTGGGCCCATCGATTTCCTTCTAGAGCGTGCCGGACCCTGGACAGCGTTTCATCCTGTGCGGTTGCCTCTCCAATCTCGGTCAGTGTCATTGTTTCCGGGCATGCGGCATGCGAAATCATGTGGATGAAGGCCTCTGCTACAGTTCCCTCTTCCAACGGACGGATCGTGCTAGTGACATCTGGGTGTCGTGAGAGGTAGTCCCCGGGGTTGTGGGACCCTGGTCGATAGATGATCTTGAAATTGTATCGTTGTAATTGGACTGCCCAGCGCTCTATCCGGGGGGGTGCGAGCCTGGCAGACCCTGCAAAGAGAGGCAGTAGAGGTTTGTGGTCCGTTACTACGCTGAATTCTTGGCCGCACAGATATAAGTGGAAATGTCGGCAGGCCCACTTTATTGCGAGGGCTTCGCGCTCGATCTGCGCATATCTGGTTTCAGTGTCTGACAAGGCTTTGCTGGCATAAGCCACTGGTTTCCACAAGTCTGATCCGTGCTCTTGCAGGAGCACCGCTCCCAGTCCAACCGGACTGGCGTCGACTATCAGCTCTGTTTTCCGGCGGGGTTGGAAGTAGGCCATTACGGCTGTGTCTAAGAGATTTGCCTTTATGTCCTGAAACGCCTTGTTAGCCGCCACTGTCCACTCCCATTTGTGATCTTGTCTCGTGAGCGCTCTTAAGGGTTCTGCTAGAGCGGCTAAGTTCGGGAGGAAGCGGCCACAGTAAGTGGCCATTCCCAGGAAGCTCCACACTTCAGTAGGGTTCCTCTGGGTGCTAGCGGCCTTGATTGCTTCGGCTTTCTTGGGATCGACCCTCAGGCCTTCTCTTGGGAAGGTGTATCCAAAGAAGTCTATGGACTCTTGGTAAAAGGAGCACTTCGACTGATGTAACGTCAGGCCACTGTCTACGAGTCGGTTGAGGGTCGCCCTCAGGTGTGCATGGTGTTCCTCTAGAGTCGCAGAATAGACCAGGATGTCATCGCTCAAGTTGATCACCCCACTCAAACCTGACAGCACCTCGCGTATGGCATTTTGAAATACTTCCGCGGCCGAGGACACTCCAAAGCTCAACCGCTTATACCTCCGTAATCCGACATGGGTGAAGAAGGTGGTGATGTATCGGCTCGCGGGATCTAGTTCGAGTTGATGGTATCCCGAGTTGAGGTCTAACTTCGAGAACCACTTCTCCCCATTCAGGTCAGCCACTATATCGTCCATAGTTGGGGTGATGTGTCGCTCCCTTTTGACGGCTACATTGGGCCGCCTCATGTCCACGCATAATCTGATGGCACCGGGTTGTTTCGGCTTAGGTGCCACTACCAACGCGGACACCCATTGTGTCAGGCCCAACACCTTTTCTATCACTCCCAGGTCTTCCAGCTTCTGGAGTTCTGCTTCGACTTGGGGTCTCAAATTGAAATGGACTCGCATATGCCTCAGAGCCACAGGCCGCACTGATGCGTCGATGTGAAGCTTGACCGTTTTACCTTTTAGTTTCCCCAGGCCGCGAAACAGTTCCGGGAATTCCTTCAGCAGAGTGTCTGCATGGGCCTGGTGTACTTGGTTTGCGAAGAATACCAGTCCTAAGTCTTCTGCAGTGTGGCAACTTAGTAGAGTGCCCTTCTTTCCTTCGGTGATGTGAAACCGGGTTTTGGTGGAGTATTCCCCATTCACAACTGTTGTCTCTATGACCCCTCTCAATGGGAGCGGATCCGTCCCCCCGTAGGTGTATATCCGTGCACTGGAGGTCGCAAGAGGGGGTTTTGGCGTCATCTTCTCGTATTGGTCCGAGTCCATGACATTCACCGATGCTCCAGTGTCTATGAGAGCTCTGACTTCGGTGCCGTCTATGGAGACGGAGCACATGGGCGGCGGTCTTTTCCGTGTCGACACCCTGCTGACGTACGAGATGACGTAGACTTCATCATCACTGTCATCTTCATACCTCGGTCGTCTCTCTTGTGCTTGGTTGTCTGGGGGATATGGCTCCTGGTCTATCGACAGTTGTCGGACTCGTCGCGCCATGCTCTTGGGTCTCGGGCCTGCCGGACGATATTTCCCGCCGCGGCATACTGCTGCAAAGTGATTCAGGCGACCGCACTTCAGGCATGTCTTTCCTTTTGCCCCACAGGTGGCAGTCGCAGGGTGATCTTCGCCGCAGTAGTCACACTGATTTCCTCGCGTGTTTGCGGTACGCTGGCGATTCCCTGGAGGTCTCTTTTGGATGGCCTCTATCTTCTCCTCCTTGACGGTCGGCTGTGTTCGAGCCTGGGCTGATGCGGACACCGGTGTTCTCAAGGCCACATCCATTTCTTCTGCTCTTGCATCCGAAAGTTCGTGGGAGCGCACGAAGACCAAGATTTCGTCTAACGAGATTCCGGGTTGTCGGAGTATGAGCGTCCTTAGTAGTTTGGACCGGCACCCTACTATGATTTGGTCTCTAATTTCTTCTCTCAGGTTGGTGAATGGGGAGCAGCGTGCCGTTGCAGCCTTGCACGGAACATGTCCACTGACTCCGAGTCTGTTTGCCAAGCTCTCTTAAATTTGAACTTTTCGAAATCGTGGTTTAGTTGTGGGTCGAAATGTGCGTCAAGCGCAGCGACCGCTGCATCATAGTCGTCTTCCTCCCCCGTGTTAGGGAGCGTCTCGAAGAGATCGTAGATTTCAGGTCCTCCATACAGGATGAGGAGCGATCGCTTGACTGTCCCGTCATTCTCCCTGGTGCCTTTAAAGTAGAGATTAAGCCTTCCCACCCATGCCTTCCACCGTGATGCAGCTGTGGATGGGTCTGCCGCATCGCTGAATGGGGGAATCGGGGCTTCACCGACATGTAGGTGGCTGGATGGCGGCAGCGCGGCCGCAGCAGCTTGATTCTGAGCAGGGATTTGAGCTTGGGCAGGAGGCAGTTGCGCAGGTGGTGCAGGTTGGTTCTGGCCGCCTCCCGCTGGACCATCCCCCGGTGCTACGACAGACATGGCTGTGCTTTACCTCTTCTGCGCGCTTCTCCGGGCTATTAAGCCAACTAGGGCGAGCTGAGTCGGCTTTTCCACACAGTTCCACCGTCTCCCTTGGCTGACGTGTGCGCTGTCCCCTTCTCTGCGTGTAGTGTATGTACACTGTGTTAGTGACTTTTCTTTTGATTCTCTGCGTACCCCGCCAGGCTTCTGAAGATGATGGGAGCGACCCTGCGCAAGGTCAGGCCGCCAGGCTGGATTCAGCGTCCTATGGGGTCACAGTGCAGCACTGTCTTGGTGCAGGCCGGTATCCTAACTTGGATGTGCCAAGGCTTGATGAGCTCACTGCCCTTTTTCCTTTGCCGGCAGATGCGGTACAGCAGTCGTCACCACTAGGGCCCAAACGCTCGCGAGAGACAGCGAGGTGAATTGACGCGTCCCACTGCTCTTGGGGATCGGCGGCACACAGCGCGTCAGGGTGCCCCTCCCTCTGGGGCCTCGGCCGTGTGGCCGGATCGTGCCGTGGTCGGGCGCGCACGAGTCTTCGCGCCGCTGGGGGCGCACCACACGACCAGGAAGAGCAGCCTGGGGCAAGACTCACCCTACCGCTCCTGCAGGGCCCGGCGAGTCCCGCCAGCCGAAAGCGCTTCCAGCGGGAAGACGCGTGGGCGGGCCTCGAGCCTGGGCCGGGCTGGACGACGGACCTCGTCCCAGGTATAGGCGCCGCGACTGAGCTTCCAGCAGCGTGCCACATCTCGGCAAATGGAGCCGTGAGCAGGCAGGCGTGGATTCACAACCGCCTCGTCGCCAATGTAATTCCAAAAGGGGGTGGTGATGGACAGAGTATGTGAGTTAATCAGAACACTCCTACCCAGTCAACAGATCAGGGCTTGATCCATCACCGTTTCTTAGCTCACTGCACCATCCCAGTTCAGAACCTGGCTATATGCAAATTAGTCTGTCCCTGGCCCAGTGCATCATGGGAACAGGGCAGACCAAACTACCAAGCCAATTCTTCACTGGAAAGGAAACAAGCTTCCGGGGACCAGTTTCTGGCATTACAGCCGTCTTCGGCCCGGCTTGCTTGAATCCTGATGGTGCAGTGAGCAAGGGACTCATGTCTGAGCATACCCTTCCACACTCATGGTGGCCAAAATAATTCCAAAAGGGGGTGGTGATGGACAGAGTATCTGAGTTAATCAGAACACTCCTACCCAGTCAACAGATCAGGGCTTGATCCATCACCGTTTCTTAGCTCACTGCACCATCCCAGTTCAGAACCTGGCTATATGCAAATTAGTCTGTCCCTGGCCCAGTGCATCATGGGAACAGGGCACCAAACTACCAAGCCTATTCTTCACTGGAAAGGAAACAAGCTTCCGGGGACCGGTTTCTGGCATTACAGCCGTCTTCGGCCCGGCTTGCTTGAATCCTGATGGTGCAGTGAGCAAGGGACTCATGTCTGAGCATACCCTTCCACACTCATGGTGGCCAAAATAATTCCAAAAGGGGGTGGTGATGGACAGAGTATCTGAGTTAATCAGAACACTCCTACCCAGTCAACAGATCAGGGCTTGATCCATCACCGTTTCTTAGCTCACTGCACCATCCCAGTTCAGAACCTGGCTATATGCAAATTAGTCTGTCCCTGGCCCAGTGCATCATGGGAACAGGGCAGACCAAACTACCAAGCCAATTCTTCACTGGAAAGGAAACAAGCTTCCGGGGACCGGTTTCTGGCATTACAGCCATCTTCGGCCAGGCTTGCTTGAATCCTGATGGTGCAGTGAGCAAGGGACTCATGTCTGAGCATACCCTTCCACACTCATGGTGGCCAAAATAATTCCAAAAGGGGGTGGTGATGGACAGAGTATCTGAGTTAATCAGAACACTCCTACCCAGTCAACAGATCAGGGCTTGATCCATCACCGTTTCTTAGCTCACTGCACCATCCCAGTTCAGAACCTGGCTATATGCAAATTAGTCTGTCCCTGGCCCAGTGCATCATGGGAACAGGGTAGACCAAACTACCAAGCCAATTCTTCACTGGAAAGGAAACAAGCTTCCGGGGACCGGTTTCTGGCATTACAGCCGTCTTCGGCCCGGCTTGCTTGAATCCTGATGGTGCAGTGAGCAAGGGACTCATGTCTGAGCATACCCTTCCACACTCATAGTGCCCAAAATAATTCCAAAAGGGGGTGGTGATGGACAGAGTATCTGAGTTAATCAGAACACTCCTACCCAGTCAACAGATCAGGGCTTGATCCATCACCGTTTCTTAGCTCACTGCACCATCCCAGTTCAGAACCTGGCTATATGCAAATTAGTCTGTCCCTGGCCCAGTGCATCATGGGAACAGGGCAGACCAAACTACCTAGCCAATTCTTCACTGGAAAGGAAACAAGCTTCCGGGGACCGGTTTCTGGCATTACAGCCGTCTTGTAGACGGCCACAGCTAGGCCTTGCACATGACTATGGGGAACTACAAAGAACTGCACGTACACAGCCAGTATGGGGTAAGCCGGAAAGACCCCGAGCGGTCTTCCGCATTCTTTATTTATACCCCGGCGCGAGCCCGCCCCGGGGTATGCGTGGATGCGTGAAAGATTGCTACAAAGTATGAGAGAGTCCGGGTGGCTCTCTACACCACCTATTTAGTGAATGTTAAATTCAGCTTTTCCGGCTCACAGGAAGAAGGCACCATAGTTACAACAAACCAATACCAATGCCTGTAATGTTCTTGGAGTCTAAAGCCAAGCCAGGGCATGTGCAGAAATGGAATAATCATATGATAATTCATATTAATTGGACTACCTGTATTGAGTATTTCATTCATGATTCTTTCCCTTGGTTGTTTTCCCATTTCAAAGTGGCTACCAGCACACGAAGGACTTGGTTTGACTATGTGCACAAAAGAGAAGAAAGAAAAAGTAGGTAAATGCAAAGTCAGGAGGAAACAAAGAGAAAGAGACGTTTTAACGCCTAAAACCTGGGCAAAGTGGGCTCTGGCCCAGGGTGCCAGCCTGTCAGGGGGCGTCGATAAGCCTAGCTCTGTTATGCAGAGAATCTTGCCCTGATGACCATGAATCACTCTTAAACAGATTAAAAATACTGTTTTCCTTTGATTTATTTTTAATGTGGGTGATGTGTGAGAGTCTATTACAGACATTGTGCCGAGAAATGTTGTGTTTATGTATCATGCAACATCCATAACAAATACTTTGGATCAGACATCAGAACAGGACCTCGCATATGATAAATGGGAAGGTGACACAGAGATTAGTTGCAGTAATATTAGTGAGCTAATTAGTTAATATTGTGTTACCATATTGAAAACAAATATCACTATCTCTGAATATTAGATGTAAACGCATTTAGAATTTGGACTAGTCTGTCTGTGTATTGTCAGTGACCTGGTCATAGAAGGCATGAAAGAGATGAAATTGGATCATAAATTCCAAGCTGTTCTGAACAGGGGCCTCTAAAATACGTTTGGCTCATGGCCCCAAAAATCCCTAAGATGTCCCTGCAAAGAGAGAGGACTGTGAATGGCCTAGGTAGGGCAAGGAGGCGATATGGGCATGGAGGGCCCATTAGCAGTAGGACTCCCAATGACAAGTGCGGTGGGTATTTACTGGGCCTGGTAAATACCAACTCTGCAGAGTGAAGTACTCAGTGGGTGCAGTAAATACCTCCTGTTCTGAGTTCAAACTCAGAAATGGGGCATAAAATGCTGTATTCAGAGCCTACTGCTCTGAATGCTACATCTGCTGGTAATTATAATTCGGCCTGTCCTGGTAATTACTAGTTTTTTTTTTACCCCGGTAAAACATTATAATTACCAGGACACTATGTGCATGCAGAGTTTATCCCACACAGTAATTACATTGTGCCAGATGTACTAAATACTGGTCGCAATTGCAACCAGTATTTTTCTGACCACTGTGGCAGTTTGCAAACCAACTTATGTACTGATAGGTCATAGTGGGTCGCAGGTTGACCTACCTCATGAAACATAATGACGTGGGTTGCAAATTGCGATCCACTACAGTTCGCTGCCATCACAGTGATTGTGATATTTAACGTCACGGGTGATGTATTAGTGAGGTCAGAAGCAGTACATGGCAGGAGTGCAAGTTATAGTTAGCTCAGTAAATTATAACTGGTATGTTTCAGTGTTTTTTGTTTTTAAACACTAGTTTTTGTGTTATTTCAACACCTAACTATACCGTCACTTAATCCTTTGCCAGTTTTCAGTAAAAATAAATAAGTATATATATAGGTGTGTGTGTGTGTGTGTTTGTTTGTATATATATATATAAATGTTTGTGTGTGTGTATATAATTTCAATGTCATGAGCACCTTTCATACGGAAACACTGGGAATCATTTTAGTGTGTACAGATGTGCGGATCTTTAATTCAGCACCAGGAGACCAACACAGACGTGTTTCGACTCCAAACAAGCATCTTAATCTCATGAAATTGAGCATGAAATTGAAATTTAGTGAGTCACCAGAAGACTCGCAGCAGCCCCGGTGCTGAAACAGCAGGGCTTGTTCATATATAGGTATATGGCAGTCTCCACTGCATAGTTATAGTTAAGACCAGTTTTCCATAAGAAATGGATTTTACGGTTTCCTAATAACTTTAGTGCCATTTGACGAATCATCATGAAACTTTCCAAATTAAATCCACAACAGCTCCTCCCTGAAAAGTTTTGGGATGATCCGTCAAGCACATCAAGAAAAAGGGGGTCCCCAAAAGAATTATCGCCATGCAGTTTTCATGGAAAAATTGAACAGCGCTATAATCAAAACTGCTGATCAAAATTACACCAAATTAGGCAGAAAGCTAGATCTTTACCTGGAAAGCGTGCTATTTGTGATTTGATGTAAATCTGTTCAGTTTTTTTTTTAGAAAATTATGGTTCAAAATGAGTACTACTGAGGGACTGGAAAATCAAAAAATAGGATCTGATTGGGTGTGTCATATCAATAAAGATGTTTGGCAGTCACTTTAGGACTTGGGGACTGGAAAAAATAAACATATCTAAGATATAGGGGTACACAGTAGGAAAGCCCAGACCCCCTAGGACGTGTGTGGTGAGGGGCGGCGTTCCAGAGAAACCTGGTCTGGTGCCAAACTCTAGCAAAAATCTTTTTCGGTACTGTGGTAGTACAAAGGTAAAAAAACAAAAAACAGGGTTGGTTGGGGGATGGGGGGTCGATGCTTCATTTGTTTTAGGGGTGTGTGTCTCAACCCATTTTTTGGCCCCAGGGATCATATTTCCTGATTTGGGGTGGAGGCGTACGGCCCCCCTCCTGAGCCATTCAATGGCACAGGCACCCCATCCCTCGGGGCCCAGTATCACGCAGTGTCCCTGTACTCCGTCTCCCAGGACTCTGTTTTGTTTTTTGCCTGAGAGAGTGTGGGCGGGGGAAAGAAACCTAACTCCCTGACTATGGTTTCCCAGGCAGGGAACATATGTTTGATCCCACCTGGAGGGAGCAGAAACAAATGCTGCTCCCCCAGGTGGGAGCAAACAAGTGCAGCCAGGACAGGTGCTGCTAGGACTCCCAGCAGGTTCGGGAGGGCTTTGGGCCTCCCTAACACAGCCCCTTATGTGAGGAATATTGGTGCCCTGTGTAGAGAGACACCCTAAAAATTTGCAAAAATTTACAAATAGCATAGCTATGTGGGAGTGGGCTCCCTACACTGCTAATCCAAAAACAATTATAATAATAGGCTGTGGGAGCCAGAGATGAGACCGGTTCACCCAAATATTAAAATAATAGTTGCAGCTTCTCTATTGAAGCAGCACATCTGCTCAATCAATATTTACTGTTCCCCTCTGGGAGCACACCACAATGCCCTGCATGGTACTTTGTTTTTAAATATTGTTGTTATGTTGGTCCCCAAGGAGGAGCAGGGGCGTCACCAATATTTTTCATAAGTATTTTGGAGGCTACAAAGAGCACAGCGGTCCACCAGGAAGGTTTAAAAACACTCTAAATCTCCTGGGTCACTACCCCAAAAGTACTCACCATTATTTTTAAAGTACTCCAAACTGGAGCTTAATGCTCCTCAGCTTGCTGTTGGTGCTATTGCTGCATTTTGTGGCCCGAAGAGTGTTAAAAAAAACTCAAGCACACATTTATGGTTGTTTGAAATAAGAATGCTTGATTGTTATTATTTTTTTGTCATTTGTTGTTATGGAATACTTGGTGAGTATCTCGGCAATCCCTACCAAGGTCGGACTGGGAATTTAAAGCAGCCCTGGCAAATTGTGTCAGTCCAGCCCCCTCATGGTGCATAGCGAGCACAGCGAGTGAGCCTGATCACAGCGAGTGAGCCTGATCACTGCAAAGAGAGAGTTTGGAGTGGTTCTCCCCCAAGAAAATGTTGGGTAAAAAATTGCAAACACCGTGCATTCTATAAAATATTTGTTATTACATATTCGATTTTATTAGCTTTTAAAGCATAATAAATGATGACCTTACAGTGCACCAGGATATTCAGCCACTTAATTATAAATAGGCATTTTTACACCTGTGTGAGTTATTGGTCCAGTTAGAAAGTCTGCATATAAAATATCAAAGTGCAGTTAAGACTCCCTTTCAATGAGCCAATCTATCTTTGTGCAAAAAAAAATGGAGGCATGACTGAAAGCAATTTCTTTATTGATGTATTAACAAGGAAGACAACGTTTATTAATCATGTCATCCTCTAATCAAACCACAATATGTATTGCCATGATTTGCAATACTTATATTCCTCAATTACCGGATAGCTAGGTGATTAACACAGGAATGCCTGAAAAGGCAGTTTTTTCCTTCACGCATTTACTGCCCCCAGAGCCTTTGACGTCTGAGCTGGAAGACAAAGTCACTTGTGGAAATGTGAGGGCAGAGGCCTTCTTGCTGAGGGAGGACCAGGGCTCCCTTTAGCGCTGATTGCGGACAGTGCAACAGTGTTTGTTAGGGTCCTCCAATGATTCCCTCTTTGTCACCCTCCAGCAGTGCCCCTAATCTCTCCATAGCCCGTCTCTCACGTGTCTTTCATTTGTTTTACAGCGCCTCTCATACCAGTTTAGGGTGTCAGTGCACTTTACATCATTCACCCGTACAGAGACAATGAATCATACATGTGTACTTCAGTCTATAGGAAATGTTATATAAGACAAAAGGGAACTATAAGGTGTAGGATTAACATGTCATCCACACTGGTAGGCATTTTATAAGATGACTTTGTCTGGATAAGCACAAACTCAAGATTCAAAACGTAACACAGTGGTTAGGGTTGGCTTTACTAATAATTATTTATTTCTACCCAACAAAACCTTTTTAGTAACATTAGGATAATGAAAGACTGTGAAAAACATAACTTTCTAACTGGTACAATGCAGTTTGCATGCAGCTGTATGATGACAGTTCATACATAGGTTACTGTGCTATTTTATGATTGAAACTAATAAACTGCAAGTAACAAAAGAATATTTGTGACAAAAGCAGTAACTCACTGAGCTATGCACATAAAACACAGTTCTGTGATCTGCATGGCACTCGTTCTTGGCAGCAGGCACATTTACCCTCAGCGCTACTTTAAAGGAGTCAAAACTGCCAGTAGACAAAACTCCAATCTCTCCAGCAGGAATATTAATCACCACAGATATCTTGACACTTTTATTGTTGCCTGAAAACTATTAGATATACTAGCCGGTGTTTTTAAACCTAGTACAAATTTCAAAACACAGTGACCCCCCTAGCTCAGCTCTTGGTACGGTGGGGGGGCCTGCTGATTTTGTTATTAGGGGTCAATATTGCAGCACTGGGGCACAACTGGCCCCCAGTAGCAAAATCGACCACCCACACTTCCAGCTTTGCAGAGAAACCCCCAAGGCCTGGTACAACCAGTACAGCCTTGTTTACCACTTGCTAGTGCTAACACTAAAGGACAAAGCTTTATCAGTCTGTGGTGAGTATGAAAAACTTGCAGGAACTGCCTAGACAAGTCCCTGAACTGGCCCTGTGAAATCTACAACTCTGTCTGATAGCAAAGTATAAGTATCGGCTGAAACCTCAAATTGGTGTTCCTGGAATTTCTCTTTGATCAGTACCAAAGTGACACCGCACAATGTGTTGGAGTAAAACCTCTGTATTCTGAAGGTGGTGTTCTCGACAGCCAGCTTCCCAGCCAGTTTAGGGGGCGTATTCTGGAATCCAAGTAATCTTTATGGAAGTACTGAGGAGTTACACAACAGAGGAGCTCTGCATTGCTGCTGTGAAGAGCAGGGCCAGACTAGGAGCCCAAAGCAACCCTGGCAAATGTTGTCAGTCCACCTCCAATACGGTGCATAGCAAGCGAGCGCAGCAAGTGCAGCGAGCAAGCCTGACCACTACAAGGAGGCTTGGGGTGGGGTTCACCCCCCAAGAAAGTTTGAGAAAAGTGACAAAAATGGTGCATTCTACAACATATTTTTCATTATATATTCAATTGTACTCGTTTTTAAAGCATAGTAAACGATGACCTTACAGTGCACCAGGATACGCCAATTTTTATTGGGGCTCTTCAATGATTCCTTCACTATCACCCACCCACAGTGTGTCTCATCTCACCATATTACCTCTATCACATGTATTTCACTTGTTTTGTAGTGCCTCTCATGCCAGTGTAGGGTGTCGGAGCATTTTACATCACACACACACACACATACAGAGACAATGAATCATATGTTTGTAAATCTGTGCATAGAACGTGTTACATAAGGCAAAAGGAGCTACAAAGTGTAGGATTCAGGCATTTTTTTTAAAGTCCTTGGTCTGTGGAAGCACAAACGCAGGATTCAGAAAATAGCAGTGGTCAGGGTTGACTTTACTAATGAGAATTTATTTCTACCCAAAGAAACCCTTTTTAGCAAAATTAGAATAATGATAGACATAACTTTCCAACCTAGATTATAATTGTAATTTATGAACTGCACAGTAACAAAATGATCTCTGCTACAAAGGCAGTAACACACTGAGCTATGCACGTAAAATACTGTTCTGTGATCTGCATAGTACATGCTCTTTGCAGCAGATATGTTAACCCTCCATGCTCCCTTGGATGAGTCAAACTGCCACTAGACAAAACTCCGATCTCTTTTCAGAAGGTACGTTATCTTGGCTCTTTTATTGTTGCCTGAAAGATGTTGGATATACAAGGAACTCTGCAGTGCTTTGAAAACTGCTGCACTGCTATCTAACCGGCCACCAGTAACAAAAGTGCCCCCCCTCCTTTTCAGTCTCCCAGTGAAAAACGCCTGATGCCTGCTACGGCCAGTCTGGCCTTGGTCCCTACACCAGTCATACTCAAAGTGCAGCCCTCCTGCCCTTTTACATGTGATCCCCCCCACCCCCCCAGGGAACAGCTGCACTGTGCTGCTGTATACTTAAGAGAGCACTAACACTCAGAATGATGTTAAATAGAAAAGCATGTATTTACACACAAACTGAAGTAAAGGAAAAGAAGCAACTAAGGTGTCCTGTACCACTTAACTTTAGAAACACATTCATTTTTAAAGACATCTTGCAACAAACATGATTTTTTGAATAGTCTCTACAAATATTTTTAAAAAAGTGGATTTCATTAACATGCAGAAGCATTTCACCTTGGTACATCAGAATATATCAGTGCACTGAGAACAATTTTTTTTAAGTGATAATTTTCAATAAGGAACATAGAAACATTTGTGACTCCTCCCACCCTGACATCAATGTTAGTGACCTAAGAGGCAAGTCAGCTGTCAGGTGAACCCCTTCGGGGTTTTATAAGTTGTTATCATACATGGGCAGAATTAATTATTAAATCAACCGCAATATAAGGTTTTGTAAGGGGTACATCCTGAACTAATGTATTTCAAGATGCTCTTTTATGTGATAATGAACAAAGACAAGGGAAAGTGAAGTAAAATGACTGCCTAGGATCACACAATTTGTTCAAGTAGGGAAGCCAGAATTTATCCCAGGTTTTCTGGTTTCACATCGTGTAATTCTATTTCATTCCAATTCAATGATCATGTTACTTCCTTTTTACACCTTACTTTCCCACTGTAACGATAGCAAGCAAAGAAGACTTACGGTACCCCAAGGTGGAATGAAACAACACAAATAACTCAGTGATTCACTGTCAACACTATGTACATGCTTCACTTCCCCTACACCCACCTTATCCTGCCGCCCCAGACCCCCCAACTCCACTCCCAACCTTCTGGCATCAATGCTGCCCTAGGGGACACAACAGACAATACTTTTTGGCTTTCGGGAAAATGTTTGCAAGTACACATGTCCTACACTGTCCATAATCAGCTGCTCAGTCTTGTCTGTTATTGCTGGAACTGTCCGTGCCCCCACTTCTTTGTTTGCTAGCCAGTTCAGTGGCTTATTTGCCTTGCCTCTCCCCACATTGGTATAGCCAGTGTTTGTAGAAGAGCTATGCTTAACACAATGAATTCAGGGAGCTCTGCTTTAGATACCTAAGCATTTCCTCTGAAGAAGCTTTGGAGAGCTGTGAGTATAAATATTCTATCTCATGGTCTAAAGAATCCGCTCATCATAAGGTGCATTGTTATTCCAGTAATAAATGTCTTATGTCTGAAATCTCAATGCATAATGCAGAACAGCATAGAGAGGCATCACATGAGAGCTCTAGCAATGTCTCTGTTTTTAGAATATAGGTGCAGTTTTCAAGCCACATCTGAGTGTATTGCGAAGGATCTGCAGATATCTCGGTTCTGGGATGTCTGTGCATACGGAGGTGCTCCATTGGTGTTTGGTGCAAGTTGCTTAAAGTTCCCTTATTGCATGTTGAAGGTCAGACTAGGAGAGTTTTGTACGTACATGAATTGACGGTCCCCCCCTTTATAATGGGATGAGGGAACCCAAAACCAGCATATCTCATAGATATTCAACTGTAGGCTTTAGACTGAATGAGGGGCCTGTGTTACTCCCCTGAAGAATACTGCTAAAACGCCTACCCTTTCAACTGGAGACATGATTTGAAAGCACTAATCCTGAAACTGAAGGGGATCTGATACTTTAATCTCTCTTACCTCGATGGATCCCACTTACCCAATGGTCCTTCCCATGCCTAACTGGACCTCCTCAGTCCCCCTTTCCAGTGACCACAACTAATGAGGATTTTCATTGTTTTAATATATTTATGTGTAACAATAACATTTCAAGCACAAAGTTTGTGTTGAAGAATAGAAGGGGAATATAGTGCATTGATAGATTGAGTCTTTAACATAGATCATCTCAGCATAATTTTAGATTGAATTTTTAAAATAGATCAGAGTAAGTGAAGTGTGGATAAGAGACTGTATTTTTTGGGAACTTTGAGACTGAAGACCGCATCATACCTTTCTCTATCGAACCATAAACAAATTATATATTTAAAATATTTGACATTGGGTGAGGTAGTTGTTCGTCTCTGCCTTCTAATAGCAAGAAATGAGTCTGGTGGACTGTTTTAAAAGCATAGTGAGGTGCTTGCTCAGATAATGTAGATTTTCCGCAGCCTTGGTGGGCAGAAAATATGGATTTTATTACAGACATGGAGGCTAATATAATGCATTAATCCCTTTATTTCTGCCACTCAGCAGCCCCTTTTAAAGCTCAAAGAACACAGAACTCAATAACATACCAAAGTCAATAGAACCCAGCGTTGCCAAATATCTGCCTCCTTTTATAATAGCTGTGAACTCAAACATACAAGTTAAAATGTAATATTTTAAACAGAAGTCTGCTAAAATCTTCATCTGTAACAAATTTCCTCCATCTTCTAAAACTTCCAAGTGTATCCTTACGACTGTATCAAATATGCACTGTAAGAAAACAAATATGTCAATTGATTGGGATGTGTAAACATTGAAAACTAGTCTCCTTGTCAAGTGAACTGGTTCCGCCACGAACTCTATTTGAAAACTTGGAACAGTTTCCAAAATCCAAGGATTTTTGTTATCTAAACCCAATTGTGATAAGATTAAGGAAGTCGGCCACCCAATTATAATGGGATAACAAAGGGACCTACACTTATCTGAAGATCCTCTGACCCATCTCTCGCCAAGGGTATTTCTTTCCCATGTTCTCTGTTTCTACAGGGAATGAACTTCCACTCTGGTAGGTGTGCTGACCCTGAAAGGGTTTAAAACCATGGGAAAATGAGCCTGTCCTGATGACTTGTCTATGGCTGGGAATCAACACCTTGTTCTCACGGTCACTCCAAAAACACGATCATTCAATCCCTTTCTAATATCCCTTTGGAATTTCTGCAAAGAGCAAAAGGCTGCCACAAACCTGGACAAATCCTTGATAAAAGCATCACTAAACAGCATATCATTTGCAGCCTGCCCTTCCTCTTTATTGGCCAGATCCACCAACAACAGATCTATTTTCAATAAAATGCTTTTCCAATGTTCTTGGACACTGCACTTTTTGCATTACCTAATAGGCACTCCAGTGTTTAATTTGAGCCGGTGGTTTCGGCACCAACACTTAATTGTCGACACCAGTACTTAATTGTCGACACTGACACTTATGACAGATTCCACATGGTGGCGCTGTTTGTATAAAATAGAGATGAGCAGAACAGCAATGGTTTATAATTTCAGTATGCATTAAAACAACTAATACCTGCCGCTCTAGCTATTTTTATTTCTTAAGGGGCCTGAAATAGGCTGAATTGTAAATGTCACACTTTTAGTGTGCTAATTAGTAGTAGTTGTGTAGATACTGTCATCGGCAACGATGACAGGGGCAGTGGGTGGTGAAAGCTGCAGAGGCCTCCTGACTAGAGCCCTGGCTTTTTTTTTTTTTACAAAATAAGCACTGAGGTACACTGCCTGTTAAATCCATTGACGTAACTCTTCAACATCAGTTCTGTTATTAAAACCATATGTCACTTCCCCCATGTAAAACATTTTTGTTAATGGAACCACACATCCAGCAGCCTATTCTGACAGCTCTGGAGACCTTTATCTAAGCCCTTTCTCGGGTCTCACCTTCCCTTGCCTATAAAGGCCAAACATTTTGCATCTAACTCTGGAGTAACCGGAACCCTATTAGATATAGAAGTCCTTAGGCATTCCGAACGCAATCTCACTCGTACATCCTTAGGGATCTTTCCTAATCCAATACTGAACATATTCTGCCACATGATCCGTTGTGTTCCATTCAAGAGATTGAAGATGTTTTTAAGTAAAGTATCAAATATAAGCTAACCAAAAGGATCAGTCAAAACGTCCTGATCCTTCGCACTCTCATTCCCACCTAAAGTCTGCTTCCTCTGCGAGCCCCTCCTCCTGATCAAAATATCTGTGCTACCAGATGACTCATCACAAACCACAGTCTTGTGCTTACATCCCTTACCTTTAATCTGTTTACCTCACACTGGGACTTTATACTGCCCACCATGTGTGCCCCCAGCACCATCTTGTTCTGTGAAATCACAAAAATCATGTTCTGCCCAAGCAGATTTCCTTCTATTTACCAAATCTAAATTTGCATCCATATGTTTCCTTTTACAGGCAACTTTACCTCCTTTTCCCACATTTATGTCTGCCTCAGCAGACCAACAATGTTCTTTCTCAGATGCCTGGTTTCAATTCTAACTTCCTATCCATACTATTCGAAATTTCTGATGTATTTCACTCAATTGCTTTATTGAGCTTGTTCTCAAAATCTTTCTCCTGTGAACCTTTACTCCATACTTATATTCCTGTGCAATCAACTGAAGCAACTAACTATTGCTAGGATTTACTTCAAACTGAAGCTCAAACTCTCACACACCTAAAAAAACGGAGAAAATACTCCTCAGAATGGCGTTCAAACTTATCATCCTTCAAAGAGGCCGCTGAGACTGATATGGCAAACCTAAATAGCCAAAAGTCACAAATCAAACCAAAATGGCCACGACTGAGTCATACGCACGACAATAAACAGTGCAGGTCTCAATGCCATCTAAACGCTCTATCATTCTAGTTGTTTCCAAAATGGCCTACTACTTGCGTGAGGAGGAACCATGCATGAAATGGAAAACAGCCGATTCATCGACCGTTGCAGACAGCTTCAACGCACAAGTGCACTGCTCAAACCCGGTAGGCAGACAAAATATTGAGTTTTAAATATCGACATACAATAATGTCGATGTTTAAATATCGAAGCGACATAATATAGAAGGGAAGTTATATCGATGTGGTTAATATCGATGTTAGTAATATCTATGTTACTAATATCGATTTTACTAATATCGATGTTACTAATATCGATTTTTGTATAATTTTTATGTATATTATTTTTATTTATTTTTTATTATTTTTTTTTGGTTAAAAACTTTTATTGAGCAATCAGATAAAAAGTACAGAGATGGGCCTACAACCACACGGGCTGGCCGCTAATTCGCAAAGCACGACACAGGAAGTAAACAATCCTTTCCGTGGCCAGGCCGAAATCATAGAGTAAACATTGCTCCAGACATAGTACAGGACATAATAATTTTCTATAATAAACATTAAAATAACGAACACCAAACAAGGCGAATGCAGCAATCAAGTCAGCCCGGAAGGCAGAGGGGAAGGCCACTAATCAGGAAAACATGATCCCAGAGGCCTGCCCCACCAGGGAGCACACCCTGCAGGGGGCAGGGCCAAGGAGGCAGTGTCCTGAGCCCCAGCCGTGCAGCGGCACTGCACTCCCGGGGCTGGCACGGCACAGGCTGGAAGGCAGTGCACCAAGTCCGCGCTGTGTACCATGCTTCACCCGTGCACTGGGGGGGGGGGGGGGGGGGAAGCAGGGAGGACAGGAAAATCCTAAAACAGAATGAAAAATTTCGGGAACGTCAGCCTATGGAGACAGGGTAACATCGGAGATGTCAACCAAGGGAGGGGTACAAATTTCTCCACAATATGCATTCCATTGACCCCAAATTTTCGTCCACGCCCTGGGTCTGCCCCTAGCCACATAGACGGTCTTCTCTCGGAACATGGACCAGTCCATGTTATCCTCCCACACCGAAACGTCTGGAGGCCGGGATGCGCCCCAGAGTTGCGCAATGTCACGCTTCGCGACCATGTAATCGGAGGGTTCCCACACGTTCAGCAGGCATCGTCGGGCCTCAGGCCGCAGGGTAACACCAGTCACAACAGCCATTACCGCAAGTACATCCACCCAGTAGGCTGCCACCACAGGGCACTCCCAAAGTATATGCATAAAGGTAGCGCTCATCCCACAGCCACGCTTACATAAGCCATCCGGGGAAAAACCCATTACAACCAGACGCGGACCAGTCACATACACCCGGTGGAGGATCTTAAGTTGCACCAAACGAAGACGGGCGGGAATGGCGACCTCTTTCGGAGAGGAGAGTGCCGACTGCCAATCCTCGTCATCTAATTCCAAACCGTCACCGACCCACATCTCCCTGAGTCGGACCAACAAATCAGCGCGATTAAGAATCAATTTTTTGTAAATAAGGGAGATAGTGCTGTCAGGCAGGTGTCCATCTAGTACACGATCTTCAAGGGGGGAGGACTCGGGCAGGGCCACATTAGGAGTCAGAACAGAGGCCAGGGCATGTCGGACCTGCAGATATCGGAAATACTCTCTATCACTCAAGTCGTATTCTGCCTTAAGGGCCTGGAATGACTTCACGCTACCTTTCACAAAAACATCACCCACCTTACAAATCCCAATCATATCCCAGCGTTCAAAGCCCTTAGTAGACCAGAGACACCCCAAACGTTCAGAAGCATAAAGCGGGGTCGCCAGCGTCAGTCGGTTCTCCCATCCCAAACTCACATTCGCGGCGCGCCACACGTTGACTGCGGTCCTGGACGGGCCCGTAAGATGGCGCCCGGCCGATCTAGAATAAAGCGCTCTATTAAAGTCCCCTCCCGGCAGCTGGAACCTATCCATCTCAAAGGCCGGATCACGACCCGGCGAATACATCGCGTGGTTAATGGCAGATAGCTGGGCAGCCCAGTAATATCTCTTGATGTCGGGGAGCGCCATGCCTCCGTCGTACCAAGGGATGGTAAGTTTCGCAAGGGCTATATGTGGACGCCCGTCCCAAATCAGTTGTCTTTGCAGACTCTCGATCTCTCGGAAATAGGTAGCGGGAATGTCGTCATAAGAATTTTGAAGTGCGTAGAGGAACCGCGGCAAGGACATCATTTTAAAAAGAGCTGCCCTACCCAGAGGAGATAGGGGTAGCTTACGCCAACGGGCCACATCCAGTCGCAGTCTAAGAAGCGGGGGGAGGAGATTACGCTCAAACCGGAGTGAGGGGTCTAGGGTAATAAAAATCCCCAAATACTTGAAGCCAGACTGGACTACTTGGATAGGAAATCTGTCCGGCAAAAGGGGCAAAACACCCGAAAGAACATACACACAGGACTTAGCCCAATTAATAACAAGGCCCGAGTTAGCACCGAACGAAGTAAGAACATCAAATAAAACATTTAAAGATTTACGCGGGGAGGTAAGATATAGAAGAATGTCGTCCGCGTAAAGAGAGACGCGGTCCTCAAAGTCCGGTGACCAACGGATCCCTTTGAGGGAAGGCTCCCATCGAAGCCACGCAGCTAACGGTTCCAAGACAAGCGCGAAAAGCAATGGCGACAAGGGGCAACCCTGACGGGTCCCCCTACCAAGGCAGAAGGGGACAGAAACTCTACCGTTCACCACTACCTGCGCTAAGGGTTCGACGTACAACAACTTCACCCAACCAATAAACTCAGGTCCAAAACCAAATTTTTCGAGAGCTGCCCAAAGATAGGGCCACTCTACAGTGTCAAAGGCCATCGAGGCGTCTAACGAGGCCAAAATGGCCGGCTCCGTCAGAAGCCCCGCCCTCGCAACAGCACCGTGGAGACGACGTAGGTTAAGAGCCGTGTTGCGATGCGGGATAAATCCGGATTGATCCGGATGAACCAAGCCACTAATGACCGTCAGTAGGCGGGTCGCCAGGAGCTTAGCCAGGACCTTAGGCTCAACATTTAACAGGGAAATGGGCCTATAAGACGAACAAAGGTCCCGCGGTTTCCCGTCCTTGGGAATCACGACTATCGTAGCCAAACGCTGGTCATACGGGAGAATACCCCGTTCCCGGGACTCCAAAAACATGGCACGAAGATAGGGCGCAACCCTGTCAGGGCGTAGCTTGTACAGTTCAATTGGCAACCCATTCGGGCCCAAGGCCTTGCCCGAACGGAGCGAACGAATGGCAGTCGCTATCTCATCTGTAGTAAAAGGGGACTCCAACGAGACACGGTCTAGATCGGAAACACTGGGCAAAGCTATATCGCGCAACAAAAGGCGAGAATCAGCAACATCCCGTCCAGACACAGGGGTGTAAACCACACGAAAATACTCCGCAAAACATTCAACTATTCCAACCGGGTCCGTCACTTCGACACCATTCGACGACTGAATCACAGGCACCACACGATTCGCCCTCTCTTTCTTATCCAACCACGCCAACAATTTACCCGCTTTATCCCCCACATCATACAGACGACCCTGCTGTTCCCGAAACATCAGTTTAGCCGCATCCGTGACCAAGGACTTATAAGCAAATTGTTTCAGACCCAGGGCGTGAAGTTTATCAGAGGTAACATCCGACTCTAAGTCAGCCTCCCTCTCCGAAATCTCTATCTCAAGGTCCACCACCTCCCGAGTCCTAGCCTTCTTGGATTCAGCAATAAGGGAAAGGGCCTGCCCACGAATCACTGTCTTAAAGGCCTCCCACAGGGATACCGCAGAGGAAACGGACCCCTCGTTGTCTAAAAAATAGGCATCCAAAGACTTAGTCAAAAGGTTGCGGGTCTCAGGGGAGGTAAGGTACCAGGGGTTAATAGGAGCCACTCGGCCTGCCGCTTCCACCCCAATCTCAAAACAAAGCCAGAGCGGAGAGTGATCGGAGATGCCCCGGGGGAGGTGTCTGATCTCACGCACCGCCGGCGTCTGCGCCGCGGGCAGCAGGAAATAATCCAGTCTAGACAGACTCCCATGGGCCCCCGAATGGAAAGTGTATTGAAGCTGGGTAGGATGCAGAAGCCTCCAGCAATCCACCAAGCCAAACGTGTCCAAAAACCCACCCAGCCACTGTTGGGCCGAAGGAGTATCCCTAGGGGGGTAACGATCGTGTAGACCGGAGATCACAGAATTAAAGTCACCTGCAATGAAGAGAGTGCTTTCAGGGAGGTTCAACAACACACGGCCCAAATCGGAAAAGGTGGAAGTCTGCAGGCCGGGGGGCACATAAACAGTAAACAAGGAGAGGGTACGACCTTCATAACGACCCACGAGGACAGCATAACGCCCCCGATCATCAAGGATCACCTCATCAATAGCAAGGGGGAGGGAAGCCCGAACAAGGATACCCACCCCCCTGGAACCCGTGGTAAACCCCGAATGTGCGGCAAGGCGATATCCCCACCTATTCATCGCACGACAAGTATTACCCACCAAATGAGTCTCCTGTAGAAAAACAATATCTGGAGATAAACGGCGTAGACATTTTAACACCACACTTCGCTTAATGCGATCTCCCAGACCATTAACATTCCACGAAACAAACCTCAACCCGCTACCCCCCATCCCACATAGCAACGCCGAAACCCCTCTGCAATGAGCATGACATAAAAAACATCAGAAGCAAGATTGAGTCGCCTTGAGAGCAAAACACACAAACATCGAACGTCCCAACCACCCACCCCCCAACAATCAAGAAAACACCCCCCACCCTGCACCCCTGCAAAATGCTAAAAAGCCACCCCAACATGCAGTGTGCCTGTCGCCCAAGAACCCCTATTCTACAAAAAGACCCCGGAGGAGGAAAGGCTCTGGCCCACCCGCCACCCCGAGCAAAACAAATAATGAGGAAAACACACAAACAGTAGAGGCACTGAGGCATAGAATCCCTGAGAGTTTACTCTATACGAGGGCCCAGGCGTAGACGAATTGTTCAGCTCTCCACACCACCCTCAGCACCACCCGGGTGGGCGGCGGACTCAGTCGCAGGAGGTCGGTCAGGCAGAGAGTCCAGCCAGTCATTCACAGAATCAGGCCGATCAAAGAAGAAGGTTCGGTCATTGTACTCAACGCGCAGCCTGGTCGGAAAAAGCATAGCGTAGCGTAACCCCATGTCTCGGAGACGTTTCTTGACACCACGGAAGCCCATACGCTGTTTCTGGACCTGTTGAGAAAAGTCCGGATAAAAGTTCACCGTGGCGTTCTCAAAGGCCACCGGGCCCTTCACACGTGATGCTTGCAGGATAGCGTCCCGATCCCTATAATGGAAGAGTTTCGCAACAATAGGCCTCGGCGGGGCACCTGGCTTACCCTGGCCCCCCGGAACACGATGGGCACGCTCCACTGCGAAAAATTTACTCAGACCAGACGGAGAGAGGTAGTTCTAAATCAAATCCTCAACAAGGAGATCAACAGAGTGAGGTTCTGGATTCTCCGGAACTCCGACCACGCGCACATTACAGTGACGTGCCCTGTTTTCAAAGTCCTCCAAGCGCCGGGTCATGAAATCGTTCACCCTACGGAGGTTGCAGATCTCCGTCTGTATCTCCGAGACGTCTGCCGTGAGGCTGGATGACTTGAGATCCAATGACTTCACCTTCTCATTGGTTTTCGACAGGTCGGCTCGAATCAAATTCACATCAATGGCCACGGTGTCGATTTTGTGGGCCAAAGCTTCATATTGTTGGCCTATCGCCTCCTTCATGCCAGCAATGGCGCCCATGATGTCCTGCAAGGACGGCTCCGTTGACGCGTCCACAATGTGGTCAGCAGTACTTGATCCGGGCAGGGCGGCTCCGGGGGACCCCTTCGAATGGGTGTAACGGTCCATAACGTTAGACTGGACCGGGCCCCCACGCAGGGGCGTCTTGGTCTTCCGAGTCTCTCGGTACCCTCTGCCTGCCATGCTAGAACTGCGTCACCAGGAGATTTACCAGGCTCGATGGAATGGCCACAGGAAAGTAGGGCTACAGGACCAAAGAGCCGCTGCCAGGGTACCACTATTAGAGGGCCAGCAGACAGGAGAATAGACCAGCCAAAGGCCCGACAGCCGTCTCGTGCCCCGGATCCAGCCCAGGCCAGGCTCCCCTGCCAGATGTCTCAGTCTGAGGCAGAAACGAAACCGAAACTTAAGAGGGGGACCCACAAGTCGAATCCCCCTGCCGCTGTTGTTCAACTCCAGGACGGCCACAGAGCCTCACCCAGTCCCGGGCGTACCTCGAGGGCGGAGCCCGAAATTTCGAATCACCGTAACTCCGGCACCCCGGGTCCAAATCAAATTTCAAAAAGTCCAGGGCAATCAGCTCAGCGTCCTCTACACAAATCCTCGTAAAGAGTCAGGATATGTTCAGGATATCATGCCGGGAGTGGCGGGGGTCCGGGGAGCGCTGTGCTCACGCGGCCATCTCGGATGCCCGCCAAGCTCCTCCTCCTTTTTTTTTTTTAATGTATATTATTATGTATTTATTATGTGTTTAATTTTTATTTATGTAATTTAAGTACATTTTGTATTTTAGTACTGTTGCAGGTTCTGGGTTTGTAGGGGAATAGGGTGGGAAGTAATTTAATTATAGTAAATTAATTCTTAATTATTAGGAATTATAAATTAATTTGAATTAATTGGTATTTATTTTTTATTAATTGGTAATTAATTTTAATTAATTGATTATTTGATAATTATGTTCTGTAGCAGGTTATGGGTTTATAGGGGGATAGGGTGGGAAGTAATTTGATTATACTAAATTAATTATTCATTTTTAGGAATTATAAATTAATTTTAATAAATTAGTAATTATTTTGTATTAATTGGTAATTAACTTTAATTCATTGATTAATTGATAATTATGTTCTGTAGCGGGTTATGGGTTTATAGGGGAATAGGGTGGGAAGTAATTTAACTATACTAAATTAATTATTAATTTTTAGGAAATTTAAATTAATGTTAATTAATTGGTACTTAATTTTTATTAATTGGTAATTAATTTTAATTAATTGATTAATTGATAATTATGTTCTTTAGCGGGTTATGGGTTTATAGGGGAATAGGGTGGGAAGTAATTTAAATGTAATTAAGTAATAATGTATTTAAAATCATTGTTTTGTTAATTATATTATTGTTAATTAATTATTAATTTGTAATGTATTATTATTTATTGGTATTTATTATTAATTCATTTTTACTTAATTAT
Organism: Lissotriton helveticus; assembly: GCF_964261635.1. Lineage (NCBI taxonomy): Eukaryota > Metazoa > Chordata > Amphibia > Caudata > Salamandridae > Lissotriton > Lissotriton helveticus. The sequence goes on along the minus strand of NC_136067.1, from coordinate 773,635,131 downwards.
TTATTGCTATTCATGTTTTTAATAATTATGTTTTGGTATTTGTAAATAGTTTATATTTATTTAATAATTAATTTTTGTATTGTTTTAAATTATTAATTTATTTATAAGTATGTTATTTTTACCTTCTACGCTATCCAATACTTTCCCTACAGTTGCACTCTCTGGAGTTGGAATAGTAATTTTTACCCTTACGCTATCCAACACTTTCCCTACTGCTGCACTCTCTGGAGTGGAAATAGTAATTTTTACCCTTACGCTATCCAACACTTTCCCTACTGTGGCACTCTCTGGAGTGGGAATAGTAATTTTTACCCCTACGCTATCCAACACTTTCCCTACTGTTGCACTCTCTGGAGTGGGAATAGTAATTTTTACCCTTACCCTATCGAACACTTTGCCTACTGTTGCACTCTCTGGAGTGGGAATAGTAATTTTTACCCCTACGCTATCCAACACTTTCCCTACTGTTGCACTCTCTGGAGTGGGAATAGTAATTTTTACCCCTACGCTATCCAACACTTTTCCTACTGTTGCACTCTCTGGAGTGGGAATAGTAATCAGCCGTGGCTCGTGGAGGGAGTGGCGGTGGGGCAGGCAGGCGGGGCGGGGGTGATAAACACCGGAATCTGGATGATTGCAGGTAAGTAAACAATTAAAAGAATAAAAGGAATTTCGTAGGGCGCCCTGCATCGCATTTTGCGAGGCTCGGTCCCTAACGAAATTCGCTTTAATAATTTAATTGTTTACTTACCTGCAATCATCCAGATTCCGGTGTTTATCACCCCCCATCCTGCCCCTCCCTCGCCCCGCCTGCCTGCAGCACCGCAACTCCCTCCACGGGCCGCGGCTGATAGTAATTTTTACCCCTACGCTATCCAACACTTTCCCTACTGTTGCACTCTCTGGAGTGGGAATAGTAATTTTTACTCCTACACTTTCCAACACTTTCCCTACTGTTGCTCTCTCTGGAGTGTGAATAGTAATTTTTACCCCTACGCTGTCCAACACTTTTCCTACTGTTGCACTCTCTGGAGTGGGAATAGTAATTTTTACTCCTACGCTATCCAACACTTTCCCTGCTGTTGCACTCTCTGGAGTTGGAATAGTAATTTTTACCCCTACACTATCCAACACTTTCCCTACTGTTGCACGCTCTGGTGTGGGAATAGTAATTTTTACCCCTACGCTATCCAATACTTTCCCTACTGTTGCACTCTCTGGAGTGGGAATAGTAATTTTTACCCCTAAGCTATCTAACACTTCCCCTACTGTTGCACTCTCTGGAGTGGGAATAGTAATTTTTACCCCTACGCTATCCAACATTTACTTACTTTTTTCCATTTGTTTTACATTTTCATTAATTTTTATTTGTATTATTATTTTACGTGTATAGGTTTATTTGTAATTTATAATATTTTTATTTATTTAGAAGTTACTAAATTATTTTTTAAAGTTAGTATCAAGGAAGTATATACTATGAATTATATTTATATTATTAATTATTTTTTTATTAAATTATGTATTCTTTATTAATTTTAAATATTATAACATATTTTTAACTATGTTTATTACATTTATAAGTATTATTTTATTTATAGTACATATTTTTTTAATTTTGAAAAAACAATATTTTTAATAACGATATTTTTGACATCGATATTGCTTTTTCTATATTTTTGTACTTACCTTGTTAGAGATAGCATGTTGATTTTTTTTTAATAACGATATTTTTGTTGCGATATTTTTGTAGGTAGATATTTTTGTAAACGATATTTTGTCAGAGATTCCTCAAACCCAGTCCAAATGAACAAAAATCCAGCATGAGTGAAATCCAAACTCCACAATTTACCGAAAATGATAGTTTGCTGTAAAAATTAAGCTGCTCAGTAAAACACACAATAATCCCACTGAACATTGCTCAATATTCGTACCCTAGCGCGATTTCACACTATCAACACGAAACAGTGACAACAGCCTGATTGTTAAACATACAAAACACATTAAATAAACTCAGAACATTTATATGTACTCTGCATACACTCATACATACTACTTATCTGAGATAGTAGCAGCAATAAACGAAGGAAGAGTGTTGGTGACGCTCGGTTTAATTGGCTTTGGAATGTACTTGAGTTCTGTATTCTTTGAGCTTTCAAGGGGCTGCTGAGTGGCTACAATAAAGGGATTCATGTATAATATTGGCCTCCGTGTCATGAGATAAAATTCCTGAACGTGAGTTCCATTAGGTTGGTCCCAGAAGGCAAAAGTGCTTGAACCTGGATGCTATGCTGGGCGGTTTGGGAGAAACTGGATTATTATAATTACATCACATTTGAGAGTAAAACTGGCTATAGTATTTGGAAGTTAGTTAGCAGAGAGACCATAAGTCCCTTTATTTACTAAAATCAGCAGTCTGAAAATTGCTCTGTTTGTGGCAGAGGGCCAGCTTGCTTGATGGGGATAGTAGAAATTAGAGTGTGCCTAAAGGGATTATACAGAGCACTGGGACAAAATTTAAGACCTCAGGAGGAAATAGTTATTGACGCGAACCACAAGTAAACTATTGCAGTAGTTACGTTTTCTCCGTACTAATAAAATTACCAGCGATTTGGCTTCTTGGAAAGGAATAACTGGGTGAATTTTTCATGTTTATGACTAGACATTACACTACTGTAGCTGAGATATGCTGCTGTAGTAATTTAATATTTTATAGCATAACGAAATTGGACTGAATACCAAAAGAGCAAAAGGCTCGCACAAACCTGGACAAATCCTTGATAAAAGCATCACCAAACAGCATATCATTTGCAGCCGGCCCTTCTTCTTTATCTGCCAGATCCTCGAACGACAGATCTATTTTCAATAAAATACTTTTCCAACGTTCATTGGACAATGCACTATTTGCATTACCAAATAGGCACACTGACAGATGAATCCATTGACGTAAGTCTTCCACATCAATTCTCTTATTCCAACATATGCCTCTCACATATCTAAGGGGGTCGATTACATTACTCTCCAAAATGACCCTTGGAGACCTCCGACCAGACCTGTTTGGAAGACACTAGACAACTACTTCGCCCCTACTAAACCCCGGTGATCCTCCTACTGCAACATTCCACAGTTGCATATTTAATCACAACATGCTATTTATATTGTCAGCCACCAGACTGCTACCCCTGCGAACGCCTGCAGCTCTAATCCCGCCTACAGAATTGCATGCCTATCAATATCATTCCTTATTTTATGTCATGCATTTTGTATTTTGCATTTTACCTGCACTGTTGGTGGCAGAGGGCCAGCTTGCTTGATAGCAATAGGATGACTTTGGAGTGTGCTTAAAGGGATTAAACAGAGTTCATGGGCAAAGTTTAAGACCTCAGGAGGAAATATTTATTGACGAGGCCCACAAGTTACAGTAGTTAATTTGGCGTATTTTTCGTGTTTATAACTAAACATTACACTACTGTAGCTGTGATATGCTGCGGTAGTAATCAAATATTGTATAGCATAAAGGAACTGGACTGAATACCGTAATTTCTAGCCAATGAGCCTAATGCCCAGATGTCGAGGAGAGAGATCAGTTGTTAAGTAAAGAGATAGCTGCATAGTAAGAACCAGAGCATAGAACCTCTGTCTTGGATTGATTTAAACTGTGGAAAACATTAAGACATTGAGCGACAAATAACTGCAAGATCAATACACATGCATGATTGGATTGGAGAGAGGGTGAGATGGTGGGCATTGAGATTTTTTTTAAATGTAATCTTCCCAAAGATGATTTGCGAAGTCAAATGAGCAGATAAGTTCACTTAGGGAAGAGGTGTAAAATGAGAGAACTAAGGAACATACCTCGAAGTGAGATAGGGGTGGATAGTATTCAGACCCACACACCCACAGGTGTGTCTCAGTCCTCCCCCTCTCCCTTCATCACCCCTTTTCCATCCATCATTTTGGGAACAATTACTTCTCTGATGAGTGACAGCTTTACGGGGCTGTATGGTCGAAGCAGGTGTCAGATGTATTCACTTGAGTTGTGCCTTTGTACTGGCTCAGCATCTGGTCACAGAGGTAGCAAGGCGTGGTTTCCCTTTGTGAACAGGGATGTGCACACAAATGTGCATGCCTCTAATTTCACATCCTAGGAGCACAGATTGATGCATGCACATATTTCAGTGGACCCAAGAATTCAGTACATCCCTCTTTGGGTATTTGTGCTCTGTGATGAATGTCCTCTATTGAATTTCAAAAGCAATCAAGTTTAGGACATAATCACATAGTGTGGAACAATGATCCTTGTAGATTGTAAACCCTCAGGCATCAGTCATTATTTGTCCCACCCGTCTTAAAGATAAGCGCACATGATAGCGTGCCCTGTGTGCGATTTTAAATTGCACAAGGTGAAAAGCAGACCTAATTGCAACGTCCCTGGGGTGCATGCGTGACTTCCCCCAGTCTGAATCATCCTAAACAAAGGTGGCCCAAGTTACCTGGGGCATTATGCAGCAAAGTCTTTTATGTTAAAGACGCAGCTAAGACAAAGCCTACTTTCTAGGGAATGTCTCATGTGAGGGTCTTACAATTCTGTGGGGCATGTCTAAAGCATAGCTATCCATAGACGCAGCTTAGACAAAGCCTACCTTCTAGGGAATGTCTCATGTGAGGGTCTTACAATTCTGTGGGGCATGTCTAAAGCATAGCTATCCATTGATGTCTGTGTTAGCTAGTGTGTACTCTGTTATGGAGTACTCTCATCAAGCCTTCCATCCGCCTTCACTCCCCAGTATTGATATTCCTATATTATCCCTGCACCACAAGGGGTCCTTCTGGTAAACTAGTCCTTCTCATCTTAAATATTTTGTTGACATTTCCATATGCGAATTGACATTGCCAGTGCACTCTTTAAATATGCCACATTGTTTCCTATACATAGCACACAGATATCCTATCCCACCTATGGCATCCCTTTCACCATGAGAAGATGGTTGTTAGAGCAATTGAAATTCCCACTTGTTTGGGACCTCTATGTGGGAGGCTAGTTGCTTCTCCTAAGTCAGACAAGGACACGCCCTCATTATATATCACTTTCTGGATGGTGGTCAGAGGCACCTGTGGAGTAGTGGCAGCCCACAACCCTAATTGGTGAAGATTAACCACCAGCTTTCTAAGTAGATCGGCCGCAAGCGTTATGTCGTGTAAGTCCTCTTTCTTTATGGTTCAGGACTGATTTACTATTTAAGGCCCGATCTAAGATGGCTCTGGTGCTAGACGCCACTTCGCAATATATTTGTACCATGCCATGCTGTTGTGTCTGGTAAGTCCCGAATTTAGGGGCCGATTACGATGGCGGTAAATCTGCGGCCGCCGGGCTGGCAGTGAGGCACTCCGGCCCGGCGGTTGTGGATTTACCGCCATCGTCCTTAAAATTCCCACCGCCAAATTAGGTAGGCGGTAGGAAGGGAAAAGGTACCTCGGCGGACGGAAAGACCATCTGCCGTGGTCCCGCAATGCGGGCCTTTTTTGCCCGCCTTGCGGGACCAGGTACAAGAGGTCAATGGAGGCGGTGCCGTGCAGGCACCGCCGTGGGCATTTGGATGCCTGTCGTTTGCGGTGGAGGTTCCGCCACAAAAAGACAGGCGGAAAATGCCTTTGGGGGCCCGTTGCGGGCCCCCAGGGGGTGGGGTGCTGCACGTGGGGGGTACCTATGGTACCCCCCTACATTTGCATGTACAAGGTGGCAGGCACTGCACGGTGCCTGCCATGTTGTACAAGCAAATGTGTTTTTACATTGTGGCAGGTGCTGCCACCCGCCACAATGTAAACATACAGGATGCGCCCACCAGTGTGGCGGGCACATCCTAATTAGTTTTGCAGGACCGCCGCACCTATGGCGGGCGGTCCCTTTTCCACCAGCGATGGTGGGCGGACTTTATCCGCGCGCCATCGTAATCGGCCCCTTAGTATTTGTTATCATCCCCGTGGTGTTTGATTTCGCAAATATTTATGGCCTTTGGCCAAGTGGTTCCTTTTATAAATCTCAGGATCTATTATGGTCTTTAAATGTTTTGTATGAGTTACGTATTATTTTAATACGAGATGTAACCGATAGAAAGAGTACCGCTTTTTCGTCACGCTGTAATTTTAAGCATTGACGATTCATTTATTCTCTCCATACTTTTTTCATTCAAAACCTTTTATAAGAGGTTATGTTATAGGTTCTCTTATGACGAAGGTGCCAACACTGATATCTTTACTGTGGACGCATGAGATACAATTGATTTTAATGAAAATTTATTATTTATAGTGTTCTGAACTGTTTTCAACTAAACTGGAAGGGAAATACTAGATACGATATTTAGATTATGTTTTACATATTTTCCTACTGATATGTATAATTAGGAGGATAGCGCATCAACAGTTGACATCTACTAAATGTCCCTGGTACCCTGATAAAGATATAGATGGGATATTGTGTGATTTTAAGTATAGATTCCCTTTTTTTTTGGTCGCAAACTGTTGCGCCATATATTACAGGCTTGCGCTAATAATTTTCTTTTTTCTTTTTTTTTATAAAGTTTTATATAGCGCGAACTTGATCCCGAAGGATTTCAGAGCGCTTTACAATTGTGTCCTTCCTTCTGCCCCCCTCTCCCTCCCACCAACTGTTGCACACAATCAGTGGTGTAACGAAACTTGAGGGGGCCCCTCTGCAAAATACATGTAGGGGGCCCCCCAAGCCAGCGGCCCACCATACTGCCCATGAAGTATTCTTCAGTTCATGCAGATGCCAAGATGGAGAAGTATTGCATCACTTGGGAGTATAAGTGCACCATAGAATATTCTGCCTGCCTCCCTAATTTTGTTACTAAGTATACTTATCGTTATGACCTTGAAGAAAATTACATATTTATATGTATTTGTGCCCCCAAGCGCTACCCTCTCACCATCTGCCATGTTGAATAAAACCCCCTGCATTACTTCACATTCAGAGGCCTTATTTCTCTGTCACCAGGCCCCTCCATGCCAGACCCTGAAAAAGGCACACGTTACATTTCTCTGCAGCACATTAGATATTTGTTTGAGCAGTCACGGAGAAAAGGCCCAGCCCGGGGTGTCTTAACAGTGTCAAACAAGGGTCGACCTGATAAAGCTGCATTCCGGCCCGAGCAGGAGGCGAGCAGAAGCCCCTCTGTAGAGATAAGGCCCAGTTTTGCTGTCGGCTCTCAGAGATAAGTGGGGCCCATGTCAAGGGAAACCTCCAAGACAGTTACACAAGGGGTGGACAGGAAGGGCCAAACCAACTGCTAGTATGAAGCAGCAACACTTCTACAGATGAGAGCAATCTGCATGCTGCCCCGAGCTAGAGATAAGACCAGACATGCTAGTCACTCTGACACCCAGGGCCCTCCCTGGCCAACAGAAAGGAAACAGCCTTCATGGAGAAGTCTGATAAAGTTACGCAAACAGGCATTGCGAGTTTTAGCTGACCTTGCTGCCCCCTCTATGCACCCACCCACCTATGACTCATTACAGTGAACGCCTACATGCTCATATCTTTTTCTTTCCTTCTGCTTGGAGGGCTCCTCCCTATGTATGCAAAGAATGTATAAATATTGTACTCTGTGAATAAAGCTCAGAACTCTCCTGTGCCCGCTTGGCGCTGGAGCTCTCCCTTAACTCGAGTTAATGCAATAAAGCCCATTGACTCTATGACCACGGACTCTGCTCCTCATTTATGCTTGACCCTTTTGATATTTATTTATTTATAGAAATTATGATAGTGTAAATAATTTATTTACAACATAATCTGGCGCCCGAACAGGGACGCAGCCCCTTCACCACGTGCCGGCGATGTAGGTCCGGCCCCTGCCCCCTTCTACAGCCTAGACGGACTTGTAGTGTACACGCCAGCGGGACTTCCCGCCAACTCCCTCAGGCCCACGGAGGAGGCGGACTGCGACCAGACATCCACACGAGGCGGTGAGAAAGATTGCGGAGCGTCCTGACCCAGAGCCCAACCCGTGAGAGAGCCGAGTCCGAGGTCTTCAGAAGTCCGCCATTCCTGCGCAAGCGTCAAGCGTCCGATGACCAGGTCTTCAAGTTCTGCTTCCCGGTGAGTACCACTGAGAACGCATAAAGACGGGTTCATTTAACGAACACGGTAAAGACATGTCTCCTTCACGAGACCGGTATGGTTGTACTGTGTTCCAGTACATAAGTATATGTTGTATATGTTTTGAGTTTGAAATTGTTTTAGTTAGGTTCCAGCATGCCGTTGTTTTCAAAATTGCGTAAAATAGGCACTAAAAAGGGAATATTAGAAGAGGCAGTTAATGTCCCGCCAAGAGATACTCCCGGCCATTTTATGTATAACAAACATGGCATCAGCGCTATTCTCTATTTAGACCTCTGGGTAGATTACACAAAGGATCTAGAGACGGTGCATAGATGGCCTGCGACCGGCACATGGGATTCAGAATGTATTATGAGAGTAGAGGAACAACTATGGAAAAGGAAGTCGAGGCCCTCGCAGAAAGAGGCCATTGAATTATGGCGCAAAGAGGCTAATAGGAGGGCCCTGAAAGAACTTAACAAAGCCGAGAAAAGCAGGCAAATGTCAGAACAGGCAAAAGAAAAAGAGTTTCTAGAAGAGGGTGAACAGGTTCGAGTGGAACAAATGGATTGGGAAAGAAATGCTCTTGTTGCTGGTATCTACCCTGTACTCTCAGAGGAGATTGCAGAGGAAGTTCCCCAAAATGTACCCCTTAAAATTAAACCAACGGCACCAGAGGCGTTCCTTTCCGCCTACCTAGCAGAGCCACCCCCAGCCTACATAGACGCACCATTTCCCCCGCTCCCACCAGAGGCCGCGCCCCAGCCAGTCCAGGACCAACAACAGGTTTCCGGGGGTGCGGAAGGGGGGGGGATGAGGAAATAAAGGATGACGTTGAACTCCCTAGATGTATATATGATTTACAGCCAGGTATTACTGGTCCAATGCGCGCCATATCAATACGAGTAAGGCAAGCCATCGCAGAGCTAGATGGACTGCCTGATATGAATACACATTTAGATGCCTTGTATGAGTTCATCAGAACAGGACGGAACCATGAATGCGTAGCTCAAGCTATGGAAAATAGAAAAGTAAAAGCTAAGAACAACATCCTCCGTTTTATTGTCAACTGTCTGATCAGGGAACGTGATGAGGGTGATGGGGACGTGGAGGTTAGTTTAATAGAGTGGAGCGACAGCATCAATGACGGTAAACATGATAAGGTAGCGCAGACAGAAGCAATGACGAATAAGATTAAAAAGAAAATACTAGCAATACGTAACGCCGAGAAGGAAGGCAGGGATAGTGTGTCAGAGGAAGGGGATAATAACGAGACGCCAGACAAAATGAATTTTCTGGGCATAGCACGGCACTGTAATGGCGCCAAACACCATCGACCTCAGAAAACAAGGGTTAACAAGGAAACAAACATCTCTCCTGAGGATTTGTTCCAAACAAGTGAAAAAGCCCTAGACCATTGGATGGACGACGAGCCACCCCTCACGCCACATGAGAGGGAGTTGGCTCGGTCGGCCACCCAGTGGGTGTCCCAACATCATGTATATAATCCCGACATAGTGGCCCAGATGTTCCTGAGCCTCCCACCACTCGAACAACGCCTGGCCAGCATCTATATGGTCCAACACTTGATCACGTTGTATGAGAGCCAATATCACTACCCTGGCAAATTATATAAAATACTGGAAAAGGTAATACTAGATAGATGGATGGAACAGGGCCCAGAACTGATTAACACCATTTTAGACTTGCGTCTCCAATATGAGCAATTCCTGTCCGCCTCAATGACACCAGACCCTCGCCCCAGAGGACAGTACCCTCTGCGAGAGGTCCACCCCATAAGAAAAATAGATGGCACTGTCCAGCGGGTATATGTCTATACCCCTCTCACCAAGCTAGAAATACTGGAAATGAAGAGGTTGTTACCTTCCCATGATAAAGACCCGGGGGGGTTTCACAGAGAAATAAAAGATATACTCCGCATAGGAGACTATACTTACCCTGATATCCTAAGGTTACTAAATGTCTTGTTACCAGCAGGCATTTACGAGAAACTTAAAGAGAAAGACTGGGATGTGGGAGATAAAATGTTGAAGTGGGCAGAGTTGCAAGCTGAAGATTCAGGTAGGGCCCCGGGGGATGGCCTTGGTGAAAAAATTAAGGGGCTCCCCGAACTCCTTATACAAATTTTACCAGGACTATTGACGACTAAAAAGGAAGACTGGGATGCAATTTCAGCCTGTAAACAGAAACCAGAGGAAGACACGAGCGGTTACTACACTAGGTTGGAAAAATGCTTTGCTGTCAACAGTGGTTTAAAACACAGTAGTGAGGCCTATCCCCACCTTTTTGTGACCAAACTGGTAGATAACGCCCTTCCTTAGATTAGGAATAGAGTGCTGAAGGTTGAGAGCACTTGGCAAGCAAATAGCCCCTCACAAATGTTACAGATGTTGCAATACCACCAAAATAGAATAAGCGAAGAGCAAGAACAAGAAAAGAAGCGCATGAAGGATACAAAAATGAAGGTGCTAGTTGCTATTTATATTGTCAGCCACCAGACTGCTACCCCTGCGAACGCCTGCAGCTCTAATCCCGCCTACAGAATTGCATGCCTATCAATATCATTCCTTATTTTATGTCATGCATTTTGTATTTTGCATTTTACCTGCACTGTTGGTGGCAGAGGGCCAGCTTGCTTGATAGCAATAGGATGACTTTGGAGTGTGCTTAAAGGGATTAAACAGAGTTCATGGGCAAAGTTTAAGACCTCAGGAGGAAATATTTATTGACGAGGCCCACAAGTTACAGTAGTTAATTTGGCGTATTTTTCGTGTTTATAACTAAACATTACACTACTGTAGCTGTGATATGCTGCGGTAGTAATCAAATATTGTATAGCATAAAGGAACTGGACTGAATACCGTAATTTCTAGCCAATGAGCCTAATGCCCAGATGTCGAGGAGAGAGATCAGTTGTTAAGTAAAGAGATAGCTGCATAGTAAGAACCAGAGCATAGAACCTCTGTCTTGGATTGATTTAAACTGTGGAAAACATTAAGACATTGAGCGACAAATAACTGCAAGATCAATACACATGCATGATTGGATTGGAGAGAGGGTGAGATGGTGGGCATTGAGATTTTTTTTAAATGTAATCTTCCCAAAGATGATTTGCGAAGTCAAATGAGCAGATAAGTTCACTTAGGGAAGAGGTGTAAAATGAGAGAACTAAGGAACATACCTCGAAGTGAGATAGGGGTGGATAGTATTCAGACCCACACACCCACAGGTGTGTCTCAGTCCTCCCCCTCTCCCTTCATCACCCCTTTTCCATCCATCATTTTGGGAACAATTACTTCTCTGATGAGTGACAGCTTTACGGGGCTGTATGGTCGAAGCAGGTGTCAGATGTATTCACTTGAGTTGTGCCTTTGTACTGGCTCAGCATCTGGTCACAGAGGTAGCAAGGCGTGGTTTCCCTTTGTGAACAAGGGATGTGCACACAAATGTGCATGCCTCTAATTTCACATCCTAGGAGCACAGATTGATGCATGCACATATTTCAGTGGACCCAAGAATTCAGTACATCCCTCTTTGGGTATTTGTGCTCTGTGATGAATGTCCTCTATTGAATTTCAAAAGCAATCAAGTTTAGGACATAATCACATAGTGTGGAACAATGATCCTTGTAGATTGTAAACCCTCAGGCATCAGTCATTATTTGTCCCACCCGTCTTAAAGATAAGCGCACATGATAGCGTGCCCTGTGTGCGATTTTAAATTGCACAAGGTGAAAAGCAGACCTAATTGCAACGTCCCTGGGGTGCATGCGTGACTTCCCCCAGTCTGAATCATCCTAAACAAAGGTGGCCCAAGTTACCTGGGGCATTATGCAGCAAAGTCTTTTATGTTAAAGACGCAGCTAAGACAAAGCCTACTTTCTAGGGAATGTCTCATGTGAGGGTCTTACAATTCTGTGGGGCATGTCTAAAGCATAGCTATCCATAGACGCAGCTTAGACAAAGCCTACCTTCTAGGGAATGTCTCATGTGAGGGTCTTACAATTCTGTGGGGCATGTCTAAAGCATAGCTATCCATTGATGTCTGTGTTAGCTAGTGTGTACTCTGTTATGGAGTACTCTCATCAAGCCTTCCATCCGCCTTCACTCCCCAGTATTGATATTCCTATATTATCCCTGCACCACAAGGGGTCCTTCTGGTAAACTAGTCCTTCTCATCTTAAATATTTTGTTGACATTTCCATATGCGAATTGACATTGCCAGTGCACTCTTTAAATATGCCACATTGTTTCCTATACATAGCACACAGATATCCTATCCCACCTATGGCATCCCTTTCACCATGAGAAGATGGTTGTTAGAGCAATTGAAATTCCCACTTGTTTGGGACCTCTATGTGGGAGGCTAGTTGCTTCTCCTAAGTCAGACAAGGACACGCCCTCATTATATATCACTTTCTGGATGGTGGTCAGAGGCACCTGTGGAGTAGTGGCAGCCCACAACCCTAATTGGTGAAGATTAACCACCAGCTTTCTAAGTAGATCGGCCGCAAGCGTTATGTCGTGTAAGTCCTCTTTCTTTATGGTTCAGGACTGATTTACTATTTAAGGCCCGATCTAAGATGGCTCTGGTGCTAGACGCCACTTCGCAATATATTTGTACCATGCCATGCTGTTGTGTCTGGTAAGTCCCGAATTTAGGGGCCGATTACGATGGCGGTAAATCTGCGGCCGCCGGGCTGGCAGTGAGGCACTCCGGCCCGGCGGTTGTGGATTTACCGCCATCGTCCTTAAAATTCCCACCGCCAAATTAGGTAGGCGGTAGGAAGGGAAAAGGTACCTCGGCGGACGGAAAGACCATCTGCCGTGGTCCCGCAATGCGGGCCTTTTTTGCCCGCCTTGCGGGACCAGGTACAAGAGGTCAATGGAGGCGGTGCCGTGCAGGCACCGCCGTGGGCATTTGGATGCCTGTCGTTTGCGGTGGAGGTTCCGCCACAAAAAGACAGGCGGAAAATGCCTTTGGGGGCCCGTTGCGGGCCCCCAGGGGGTGGGGTGCTGCACGTGGGGGGTACCTATGGTACCCCCCTACATTTGCATGTACAAGGTGGCAGGCACTGCACGGTGCCTGCCATGTTGTACAAGCAAATGTGTTTTTACATTGTGGCAGGTGCTGCCACCCGCCACAATGTAAACATACAGGATGCGCCCACCAGTGTGGCGGGCACATCCTAATTAGTTTTGCAGGACCGCCGCACCTATGGCGGGCGGTCCCTTTTCCACCAGCGATGGTGGGCGGACTTTATCCGCGCGCCATCGTAATCGGCCCCTTAGTATTTGTTATCATCCCCGTGGTGTTTGATTTCGCAAATATTTATGGCCTTTGGCCAAGTGGTTCCTTTTATAAATCTCAGGATCTATTATGGTCTTTAAATGTTTTGTATGAGTTACGTATTATTTTAATACGAGATGTAACCGATAGAAAGAGTACCGCTTTTTCGTCACGCTGTAATTTTAAGCATTGACGATTCATTTATTCTCTCCATACTTTTTTCATTCAAAACCTTTTATAAGAGGTTATGTTATAGGTTCTCTTATGACGAAGGTGCCAACACTGATATCTTTACTGTGGACGCATGAGATACAATTGATTTTAATGAAAATTTATTATTTATAGTGTTCTGAACTGTTTTCAACTAAACTGGAAGGGAAATACTAGATACGATATTTAGATTATGTTTTACATATTTTCCTACTGATATGTATAATTAGGAGGATAGCGCATCAACAGTTGACATCTACTAAATGTCCCTGGTACCCTGATAAAGATATAGATGGGATATTGTGTGATTTTAAGTATAGATTCCCTTTTTTTTTGGTCGCAAACTGTTGCGCCATATATTACAGGCTTGCGCTAATAATTTTCTTTTTTCTTTTTTTTTATAAAGTTTTATATAGCGCGAACTTGATCCCGAAGGATTTCAGAGCGCTTTACAATTGTGTCCTTCCTTCTGCCCCCCTCTCCCTCCCACCAACTGTTGCACACAATCAGTGGTGTAACGAAACTTGAGGGGGCCCCTCTGCAAAATACATGTAGGGGGCCCCCCAAGCCAGCGGCCCACCATACTGCCCATGAAGTATTCTTCAGTTCATGCAGATGCCAAGATGGAGAAGTATTGCATCACTTGGGAGTATAAGTGCACCATAGAATATTCTGCCTGCCTCCCTAATTTTGTTACTAAGTATACTTATCGTTATGACCTTGAAGAAAATTACATATTTATATGTATTTGTGCCCCCAAGCGCTACCCTCTCACCATCTGCCATGTTGAATAAAACCCCCTGCATTACTTCACATTCAGAGGCCTTATTTCTCTGTCACCAGGCCCCTCCATGCCAGACCCTGAAAAAGGCACACGTTACATTTCTCTGCAGCACATTAGATATTTGTTTGAGCAGTCACGGAGAAAAGGCCCAGCCCGGGGTGTCTTAACAGTGTCAAACAAGGGTCGACCTGATAAAGCTGCATTCCGGCCCGAGCAGGAGGCGAGCAGAAGCCCCTCTGCAGAGATAAGGCCCAGTTTTGCTGTCGGCTCTCAGAGATAAGTGGGGCCCATGTCAAGGGAAACCTCCAAGACAGTTACACAAGGGGTGGACAGGAAGGGCCAAACCAACTGCTAGTATGAAGCAGCAACACTTCTACAGATGAGAGCAATCTGCATGCTGCCCCGAGCTAGAGATAAGACCAGACATGCTAGTCACTCTGACACCCAGGGCCCTCCCTGGCCAACAGAAAGGAAACAGCCTTCATGGAGAAGTCTGATAAAGTTACGCAAACAGGCATTGCGAGTTTTAGCTGACCTTGCTGCCCCCTCTATGCACCCACCCACCTATGACTCATTACAGTGAACGCCTACATGCTCATATCTTTTTCTTTCCTTCTGCTTGGAGGGCTCCTCCCTATGTATGCAAAGAATGTATAAATATTGTACTCTGTGAATAAAGCTCAGAACTCTCCTGTGCCCGCTTGGCGCTGGAGCTCTCCCTTAACTCGAGTTAATGCAATAAAGCCCATTGACTCTATGACCACGGACTCTGCTCCTCATTTATGCTTGACCCTTTTGATATTTATTTATTTATAGAAATTATGATAGTGTAAATAATTTATTTACAACATAATCTGGCGCCCGAACAGGGACGCAGCCCCTTCACCACGTGCCGGCGATGTAGGTCCGGCCCCTGCCCCCTTCTACAGCCTAGACGGACTTGTAGTGTACACGCCAGCGGGACTTCCCGCCAACTCCCTCAGGCCCACGGAGGAGGCGGACTGCGACCAGACATCCACACGAGGCGGTGAGAAAGATTGCGGAGCGTCCTGACCCAGAGCCCAACCCGTGAGAGAGCCGAGTCCGAGGTCTTCAGAAGTCCGCCATTCCTGCGCAAGCGTCAAGCGTCCGATGACCAGGTCTTCAAGTTCTGCTTCCCGGTGAGTACCACTGAGAACGCATAAAGACGGGTTCATTTAACGAACACGGTAAAGACATGTCTCCTTCACGAGACCGGTATGGTTGTACTGTGTTCCAGTACATAAGTATATGTTGTATATGTTTTGAGTTTGAAATTGTTTTAGTTAGGTTCCAGCATGCCGTTGTTTTCAAAATTGCGTAAAATAGGCACTAAAAAGGGAATATTAGAAGAGGCAGTTAATGTCCCGCCAAGAGATACTCCCGGCCATTTTATGTATAACAAACATGGCATCAGCGCTATTCTCTATTTAGACCTCTGGGTAGATTACACAAAGGATCTAGAGACGGTGCATAGATGGCCTGCGACCGGCACATGGGATTCAGAATGTATTATGAGAGTAGAGGAACAACTATGGAAAAGGAAGTCGAGGCCCTCGCAGAAAGAGGCCATTGAATTATGGCGCAAAGAGGCTAATAGGAGGGCCCTGAAAGAACTTAACAAAGCCGAGAAAAGCAGGCAAATGTCAGAACAGGCAAAAGAAAAAGAGTTTCTAGAAGAGGGTGAACAGGTTCGAGTGGAACAAATGGATTGGGAAAGAAATGCTCTTGTTGCTGGTATCTACCCTGTACTCTCAGAGGAGATTGCAGAGGAAGTTCCCCAAAATGTACCCCTTAAAATTAAACCAACGGCACCAGAGGCGTTCCTTTCCGCCTACCTAGCAGAGCCACCCCCAGCCTACATAGACGCACCATTTCCCCCGCTCCCACCAGAGGCCGCGCCCCAGCCAGTCCAGGACCAACAACAGGTTTCCGGGGGTGCGGAAGGGGGGGGGATGAGGAAATAAAGGATGACGTTGAACTCCCTAGATGTATATATGATTTACAGCCAGGTATTACTGGTCCAATGCGCGCCATATCAATACGAGTAAGGCAAGCCATCGCAGAGCTAGATGGACTGCCTGATATGAATACACATTTAGATGCCTTGTATGAGTTCATCAGAACAGGACGGAACCATGAATGCGTAGCTCAAGCTATGGAAAATAGAAAAGTAAAAGCTAAGAACAACATCCTCCGTTTTATTGTCAACTGTCTGATCAGGGAACGTGATGAGGGTGATGGGGACGTGGAGGTTAGTTTAATAGAGTGGAGCGACAGCATCAATGACGGTAAACATGATAAGGTAGCGCAGACAGAAGCAATGACGAATAAGATTAAAAAGAAAATACTAGCAATACGTAACGCCGAGAAGGAAGGCAGGGATAGTGTGTCAGAGGAAGGGGATAATAACGAGACGCCAGACAAAATGAATTTTCTGGGCATAGCACGGCACTGTAATGGCGCCAAACACCATCGACCTCAGAAAACAAGGGTTAACAAGGAAACAAACATCTCTCCTGAGGATTTGTTCCAAACAAGTGAAAAAGCCCTAGACCATTGGATGGACGACGAGCCACCCCTCACGCCACATGAGAGGGAGTTGGCTCGGTCGGCCACCCAGTGGGTGTCCCAACATCATGTATATAATCCCGACATAGTGGCCCAGATGTTCCTGAGCCTCCCACCACTCGAACAACGCCTGGCCAGCATCTATATGGTCCAACACTTGATCACGTTGTATGAGAGCCAATATCACTACCCTGGCAAATTATATAAAATACTGGAAAAGGTAATACTAGATAGATGGATGGAACAGGGCCCAGAACTGATTAACACCATTTTAGACTTGCGTCTCCAATATGAGCAATTCCTGTCCGCCTCAATGACACCAGACCCTCGCCCCAGAGGACAGTACCCTCTGCGAGAGGTCCACCCCATAAGAAAAATAGATGGCACTGTCCAGCGGGTATATGTCTATACCCCTCTCACCAAGCTAGAAATACTGGAAATGAAGAGGTTGTTACCTTCCCATGATAAAGACCCGGGGGGGTTTCACAGAGAAATAAAAGATATACTCCGCATAGGAGACTATACTTACCCTGATATCCTAAGGTTACTAAATGTCTTGTTACCAGCAGGCATTTACGAGAAACTTAAAGAGAAAGACTGGGATGTGGGAGATAAAATGTTGAAGTGGGCAGAGTTGCAAGCTGAAGATTCAGGTAGGGCCCCGGGGGATGGCCTTGGTGAAAAAATTAAGGGGCTCCCCGAACTCCTTATACAAATTTTACCAGGACTATTGACGACTAAAAAGGAAGACTGGGATGCAATTTCAGCCTGTAAACAGAAACCAGAGGAAGACACGAGCGGTTACTACACTAGGTTGGAAAAATGCTTTGCTGTCAACAGTGGTTTAAAACACAGTAGTGAGGCCTATCCCCACCTTTTTGTGACCAAACTGGTAGATAACGCCCTTCCTTAGATTAGGAATAGAGTGCTGAAGGTTGAGAGCACTTGGCAAGCAAATAGCCCCTCACAAATGTTACAGATGTTGCAATACCACCAAAATAGAATAAGCGAAGAGCAAGAACAAGAAAAGAAGCGCATGAAGGATACAAAAATGAAGGTGCTAGTTGCCCAAACAGTACCTGCAAACACGAATAAGAATGGTACCGCACCCACTAAAGGGACCTGCAATTATTGTAAACAACAGGGTCACTTTGTAAGGGAATGCCCCGTCCTAAAGCACAATATAGCCACAGGTAAAACAAAGGAACGGCCCTATACACCCAGACAGTACAACACTCAACAGACACAAGCCCCCACCCCGCCGCAGGTCCAGACGCCCGCTGCCGCTGCACCTCAAATGTATCAGTACACGCAGTCAGACTACCCAGAATACCAATCTTTTTCATGAAACAGCCTCGAGAGGGAAGATTGCTTGCCCCTTATCCCAGTTCCTGTGGACCAAGAGGGTCCTTATGTACATGCTCGTTTACTGGGGCAAGATAGAAAGTTTCTGATTGACACAGGGGCAAGCAGGACTACCATCAGTCATGACGAGGTCCCAGGGGCACCTCTCTCGGGCTCACAGAATATATCCCTGGGATTTTCTGGAAAGCCAATTGTCAACAAAGTATCAGAACCAGTCTCTTTAGGGGTGGGTCCACTGGCTCGCACCACAGACCTACTACTCACTAAAACATGTCCAGAAAATTTACTAGGTATAAAGACCCTAAAAGAACTGGGAGCAGTTATCTGTTGCTCACCAGAAGGAGTAAGACTGTTTTTGCGTGATTTCAAAGGGCATTTCACAGTTAGAGATTTTGATCCCAGACTTCAGGATGTCCCACAGTATCTATGGGCACAAGGTTCGACTGACGTAGGTTACATGGATATAACACCACACGAGGTCACTCTTAAGGAAGGAGTAGTCCTACCCCGAATACGACAGTACAGGATTCCACCTGAGGCTGAAACAGCCTTATTAAAAATAATTCAAGAACTCATTGAACAGGGGGTGGTGGTGGAGACAGACTCGAATGTGTGTAACTCCCCCGTCCTCCCTGTTTTTAAACGCACAGACCCTCAAGCACCCCCAGTTTACAGACTAGTAGTTGACCTTCGAGAACTGAACAAATGTGTGGTCCCACAATACCCAGTGGTCCCAGACATTTCCTCATTATTTACTGCCATTGATTCTGAGGCAACATTTTTCACGGTCATTGACCTGAAGAATGCATTCTTCAGCATTCCAATACATCCTGACAGTCAATATCTTTTTGGATTCAGTTTAAAAGGATGCAGCTTTAAATTTACAAGAGCTCCCCAAGGCTTTACAGAAAGCCCAAGTGTTTACAGTCAGGCATTAAAGAGACAACTTGACAGTATTAGTATGCCTACTAACACAGCATTAATACAGTACGTGGATGACATTCTCATCACAGCAAGATCAGAAACTGTCTGTGAAGAGGCTTCCCTCACGGTCCTTCATTTTCTGGCGGACAAGGGGCACAAGGTGTCCCCTTCGAAGTTACAGTTCTGTGAACAGCAAGTAGCTTACTTAGGGCACTTGATGTCCAAGGAGGGTAGGCAGCTGACACAAGAACAAATTAAATTGATTTCCAACATTTCACAACCCAAAACACAGAAAGAAGTACGTGCATTCATTGGCCTTATTTCCTATTGCAGACAATGGATTCCCCAGTATGCCCACATAGTCAAGCCACTCATACAATTGACTACATTGGAGGCAGCCACCTCTAACGTCCTCCCTTGGACATCAGAGCACACCTTAGCATTAGAGGAACTAAAACGGGCATTATGTCAAGCGCCAGGTTTAGCCACTCCTGATTACAAGAAACACTTCACCCTGTTCGTGACAGAGCGGGATGGAACAGCACTATCTGTCCTCACACAAGACCAAGCAGGGAAACACAAGCCATGTGCTTATTTTTCTAGTACACTGGACCCTGTAGCACAGGCTCTGCCAGCATGCTTGAAATCTGTTGCGGCCACAGCTTTGGCCATAAGACAAAGTGACTCGATAGTGCTGGGACACTCCCTGACAGTACAAGTACCACACGCAGTGGAAGTTCTCCTGAATAGGACACAGACACAACACCTGACTGTAGCAAGATTGACAGGATACGAGCTGACACTATTTCAACCCCACATAGAGATTAGAAGATGTAACATACTCAACCCTGCCACTCTTTTACCCTCAAGCACAGATGACACCACACCCCATGACTGTGTGGAAGTAATAAATGTAGTGACGAAGACAAGACTTGACAGATGTTGCACTCCCAGACCCTGACATAACGTTTTATGTAGATGGATCATGCATGAGAACAGGGGCAGGAGAATTAGTGGCAGCATACGCCGTAACTACTGACCATGAGATCATAGAGACACAAAGAATAGATATCCTGTCAGCACAAGCAGCAGAGCTCATTGCTTTGACGCAAGCCTGTAAACGAGCAAAACAGTTAAGGGTTAACATCTACACTGATTCACAATATGCGTTTGGGGTAGTTCATGACTTTGGGGTACTATGGAGGGAGAGAGGTTTTCTGACCTCACACGGGGCCAAGATACAGCATGACCCTCTCATACAGGCCTTGTTAGAAGCAATACACCTACCTACAGCCATAGCGATCCTGAAATGCAAAGCACACACCAAGGCCACAGATGTCGTTTCCCAAGGTAATGACCTGGCAGACCAAACTGCTAAACAGACAGCTCAGACTCCAATTGACATAACAAACTCACAGGTATTACCACTGACAAGGACTATGACAGTCAGGGATCCCTCCAAAGATGTACAAGATATACAGACCCATGCCACTCCAGATGAAATAAAGAAATGGATTGAACAAGGAGGGGTCCAGACTGACCAGGGTTGGATGACTAAAAACAAAAAGACATGGTTCCTCCCAGACTCTATGGTACAGGTGATAATAGAGACAGCACATAGCCCGGCACACTTGGGAGAGAAGGGAATGTTGGATGGCCTGCAGAATATCTGGTTTAACAAACACTTGCGAGCGGCAGCAAAGCAGAAAGTGAAGACTTGCATGATTTGTTGCCAATTCAACCCTGGAAAAGGCATCTCAGTGGAACAGGGTGGATTTCATCCCCCTGATCACCCTTTTGAGGTTCTCCAAATGGATTATATTCAAATGGACAGATGTAGAGGTCACAAGTACGTCCTGGTAGTGGTGTGTGCCCTAACCAGATGGACAGAAGCTTACCCAGTCCCAGATTATACTGCAGTTACAACAGCCAAACAGTTAGTGAGGGAGTTCTTCCCTAGATACGGGTTGCCACGTGTCATTTACTCAGACAATGGCCAGCCCTTCTCCTCTGAGCTCATGAAACAGGTGTCCCTTCTGTTGGGATATACCTGGAACTTCCATTGTGTAAGGCATCCCCAAGCAGCAGGTCTAGTAGAGAGACATAACCAGACCCTCAAAACAAAATTAGCTAAAGTCTGTGCAGAAAAGGGCGTGGATTGGATGGTAGCCTTACCGGTTGCCCTCTTTTACATGCGCATGGTAGCTCATTCTAGAACCGGCCTATCCCCATATGAGGTGGTCTTTGGAAGACCACCGAATATGTGGGGTACACCAATACCTAAAAGAATAACTGATGTTGACAGTACTATGCTCACAGATTACCTGGCTTCCTTGATGTCTGCACTACTCTCTTGCCGTTCGCAGGTTGCCGCTGCCTTCCCTGACAACACCCAGGTCGAGGACCATGCCATAGCCCCAGGGGACTGGGTGCTGATAAGAAATTTCGACCGGACGAGCCCTCTGGACCCCAGGTGGAAGGCACCAAAATTAGTCCTGCTGACGACGAGGACTGCCATCAAAGTCGAGGGAAGAAAGGGGTGGCTGCATGCCAGTCACTGTAAAAAATACTTTGGGACTACCGGAACATTTGCTAAAAACAAAGACAGTACAGACTTTGAGCCCCCCTTTTTGGAAAAGACTCCCCAGCAAGAGTACACTTCCAAACTGAGATCTAGAAGGTCAGTCGACGTTTGATTGTCTAAGTCCACCCGGTGGTGAAGCGGTTGAACATGATGTCTGACTTGAATAAACTAGTGAACAGTAAAGAAAAAAGGACTAATATGAGAAAGAAATACTGCAAGGTATTACACAGCAGATTATTATTATTATTATTATTTTATTATTATTAAAGGGGCTTATAAAGCGCATGGTGACGCCACCAGGCGTGTCCACGCGCTGTGGAGAAGAATCAGGGAGACTGAGGAAGACACCTACAGGGTGAATAGATGGGTTTTTAGAAGTTTTCTAAAGGTAAGTTCATTTGTTGCTAGCCTAATGTTGGTGGGGAGAGAGTTCCATTTGTTGGCTGCCAGCGAGCGAAACGAACGCCTCCCATTCGTGCTTTTTTTATACGAGGGATCTTGAGCAAGCACATTCCCCTGCAGCGAAGAGATCTGTTAGGCTCATAGGGAACGGCGAGGTCAGCCAAGTAGGACGGTGCTTTATCAGAGATGATTCTATAGCACCAGAGAAGAGCTTTAAATAAGATTCTTTTCCTAATTGGCAGCCAATGCAGAGTGGCTAAGGTAGGTTTGGAGGGCACTCTTCTAGGAAGTCTCAGCACTAGATGTGCTACTGAGTTTTGTAGCACCTGCAGCCTCCTGATATTATTTTCCGAGGTACCTAGAAGGAGCACGTAGCCATAATCCATGCGGGAGGTTACTAGGGCCTGAATCATGGTGCGCCTGGACTCCAGGGGAAGGAGATCCAGGGTACGTTTGAGGGTTTTCATGACTCCAAAACATTTCCCTACCATTTTGTGTACATGGCTGTCGAACGAGAGTTTCGTATCCACCCAGACACCTAAGTTCTTTGCTTCCCTACCAGGAGTGGGAAGAGGTCCCAAACAGGGTGGCCACCAGTCTCTGGTCCAGCTCGTGTCCTTACCTCCAATTACTAAAACCTCTGTTTTAGAGCCGTTGAGTTTAAGGCAGTGTTTGGACATCCATTCTGCTAGATCACACATGCAGGTTTTAAAATTTTCAGCAGCCCCAGAGGAAGCATGGGATAGGGAGATCAGCAGTTGAGTATCGTCGGCGTAAGATACTAGCTCTATGCCATACGATTGGACCAAGTCTGCCAGTGGAGCCATATACAGATTGAACAGGGTGGGACTCAGGGCGGAGCCCTGAGGTACCCCCTGCTCTAAGGCAATGCTATCCGAGAGAAACTTGCCTCTCTGAACCTGAAAGCATCTGTTGGTTAAGAAGGCTTTCAGCCACCCCAGTGCTTCCTTGATGACTCCTGCTTTGTTTAGACACTGTAGCAAGATGGAATGTGCTACAGTGTCAAAAGCAGCACTGAGGTCTAGCATAATAAGTGCCATGGTCTTACCCTCATCGGCTCCTTCACGTAAAGATTCGGTCGCTCTCAGGAGAGCTGTTTCCGTGGAGTAACCTGACCTAAAACCTGACTGAGAGCTATGAAGGGCCTTTTGGGATTCGAGGTGAGTTATAAGTTGAGAATTAGCAATTTTTTCCGCAACTTTAGCTAAGTAGGGTAATAGGGAGATCGGACGTAGATTCTCAAGGATGTCCTGACTCACATTGGATTTTTTCTTGATGGGAAGTACAATGGCGGATTTCCAGTCCATAGGCAGATAGGCTGTGGCAAAAGAAACTTCAAGCACATGTCTGAAGTGGGGTTCCAGAACAGTTATACTATCTCCTAGTATACTGGGGGGGGCAGGGTCCCGAGGGGAGCCAGATTTTATACTTCGGCAGGTTTTCATAAATATTTCTGGTGACGGGATGGTAAAATTACATAGGCAGGATTCTGTGCTGGACGCATCTGCCATCTCAGCGAAGTCAAGGCCTGACTGGATGGTACCAGAAAAATTGGCATATATATCAGTGATTTTGCCGGCAAAGTACTTGGCAATTTTATTACATATGTCCACCGAATCATTCTGGGAAGTATTATTCGTGGTTATAACAGAGATTTCCCTAAAGATTTTGAAAAGCTCCTTAGAGGAATTCTCTGCCTCCACAATACGTTTGTTAAAATGGGATGCCTTGGTCACTCAAATCTTTTTGTTGTAATCTTTTTGAGCTTTTTTATATAGGATTTTGTTTCTGGACAGAAATTAGTGCGCCATTCCCGCTCAAGTTTTTTGCAGGCCGATTTGGCTGACTGTAGTTCCTGATTGAACCACGGGGTAGTCTTCTTAGTCCTCTGAGTATTGGTTTGGGTCCGGATAGGGGCAGTACTATCTAGGGCCGTAGTGATGCATTTCTGTAGTTTATTATAGGCTGTCTCACAGTCAGATCCTCCTGGAGGTTCAGCCTTTTCCAGGGATTTCATAAAGGTGTCTAAAGAGAACTTTTTCCACTTCCTACATTGGTATCGATAAGCCCTATCAGTGTTAAGTTCTGTTACGGCTATCTGGATTTGTATCGGGACTATAAAGTGATCCGACCAAGGTACCGGTTGTGGAGACAGGGTAAGCACTCCCTTCCAGTGTCCAAATATAGGGTCCAACAGATGTCCTTGTTGGTGTGTCGGGCCCTGGTTCTTAAGCTCTAGCTGTAGGGACAGTAGTTCAGACTTAATGTCTGCTGCTTCTTTATCACAGAGATCATCAAAATGAACATTTAGGTCTCCCAACACTAGCAGTCGAGTTTTTCTTAGTGCTAGATGAGTAGTAGCCTCCATAAGGCTGGCAGTAAAATCATATAGTTTTCCTGGGGGGCGATACACTAGAATACCCGAGAGAGAGATGTATAGTGTCTCTGATTATTGTACTTTTTATGAGCATTGTGGTAATATGTATTGGCTGGTTCTTACATGTTCTCTATCCACCTGCTGTCTCACAGAATGCCACCATAGTACACTCACATGTTGAGCTCCCAGTACACTTAGAGAACAGAAGAAATGAATTTAAGAACAATACTTTCATCACCCTTTTACAACAGCATCAACTGGCCATAAACACATCCAACTGCTGGGTGTGCGGTCTTCTTCCCCATACAGTTGCCAAAGGCATGCCTTTCATCACTCTCCCTTTTTCTTATGAAGGCTCTTGTACCGGTTGGTGGGAAACAAACAAAGCTTCCTATATGGCCAATACGGATACAAAAGAGCAGTCTCAGCTCAGATATCACCTATACATTTTATGTTGGCGAGGTGAAAGGAACAGGGCATGTGGTACCCCACTAGAGCAGGAAGCCTATGCTGACCACGGTAACAGATCTAATAAGTTATATTATCAGTATATGGACAGGAGAAAAAGATCCGTTTCACCTGTTTTTGTGGCATCAACGAAAGCCCCTTTTTGTGTCCAAAGTAAAGGAAAGATACGTATGGGTGATAGCATCTGCAATCACACAGTCAATTTGAATGGAACAAACAATACACGGCTTATAGCCGCACAGGGCACCTACTTAATATGTGGGGATAAAGGTTATACATGGCTCCCACAGGGCTGGTCCGGCACTTGTTACATTGCTTTTCTCCTCCCCCCCACCTACCCTGCCCCTGCGGACTATCATGAAATTGAGCCTCTGACTGTCTATAACAGACGGCGAAGGGGGGTCATAGATACAGAAGATACAGCAGGGCAGGAGGCGGGAGACTTCTTTGCCGGAGTCATTCCATTTTGGGGTCCCATGGTAAACAGCAGGAACATCCGCCACCTCACACGAGTGGTGCAAAACACGATAGATGCAACGGCAGGTGCCCTCTCTAATCTCACAGCCGAGGTGCTCGCGGACAGACTCATGACCCTACAAAATCGCATTGTTTTAGACATCGTTCTGGCTGACCGTGGTGGTGTATGACCAAGCCATTGCCAAGCTACACAAGATGTCAAGTCAGCTAGACATGGATAAAGGAGAATGGTCCTTAAGCAGCTGGTTGTGGGGATTAGTAGCAACATGGGGATGGAAAGTGTTGACTGTAGTAGGATCAATACTGTTTATCATCTTCAGTTGTTGCCTCTGCATCCAATGCGGCCCGGCCATCTGCGGTCTGTGCGCCTCTGCCTGCATTCCCCGTCCACATGTGCAGAGCAGAAAAAATGAAAAGATCATGTTGCAAGAACACATTAACGGCCTGATGAAAATAGAGGTGTATTAGAGGGGTGCGCTTGGGGACAAGGAGGGAATGAAGAAAATTAAATATTTATATGTATTTGTGCCCCCAAGCGCTACCCTCTCACCATCTGCCATGTTGAATAAAAACCCCTGCATTACTTCACATTCAGAGGCCTTATTTCTCTGTCACCAGGCCCCTCCATGCCAGACCCTGAAAAAGGCACACGTTACATTTCTCTGCAGCACATTAGATATTTTTTTGAGCAGTCACGGAGAAAAGGCCCAGCCCGGGGTGTCTTAACAGTGTCAAACAAGGGTCGACCTGATAAAGCTGCATTCCGGCCCGAGCAGGAGGCGAGCAGAAGCCCCTCTGCAGAGATAAGGCCCAGTTTTGCTGTCGGCTCTCAGAGATAAGTGGGGCCCATGTCAAGGGAAACCTCCAAGACCGTTACACAAGGGGTGGACAGGAAGGGCCAAACCAACTGCTAGTATGAAGCAGCAACACTTCTACAGATGAGAGCAATCTGCATGCTGCCCCGAGCTAGAGATAAGACCAGACATGCTAGTCACTCTGACACCCAGGGCCCTCCCTGGCCAACAGAAAGGAAACAGCCTTCATGGAGAAGTCTGATAAAGTTACGCAAACAGGCATTGCGAGTTTTAGCTGACCTTGCTGCCCCCTCTATTCACCCACCCACCTATGACTCATTACAGTGAACGCCTACATGCTCATATCTTTTTCTTTCCTTCTGCTTGGAGGGCTCCTCCCTATGTATGCAAAGAATGTATAAATATTGTACTCTGTGAATAAAGCTCAGAACTCTCCTGTGCCCGCTTGGCGCTGGAGCTCTCCCTTACCTCGAGTTAATGCAATAAAGCCCATTGACTCTAATACCACGGACTCTGCTCCTCATTTATGCTTGACCCTTTTGATATTTATTTATTTATAGAAATTATGATAGTGTAAATAATTTATTTACGACAACCTGTGTATATATAAAGAGATCCTTTGGTTATAATATAGCTGTTGGGATACGAGATATAGATGCAGTGAATATATTTTTATTATAGGGTTATTGGTGACTATCCGTACATAGAAGACTATTTGGAGAGGCTACACTATTGTTCTCTTGGCACAGGATATTGACAAGTGAGTTATCATTATTTGATTAAGATTAACATGGGTGGAGTATTTGACATAGACAATAACAGTCGGGGTGCTTTTGTTTCCTAGACACTTGGACTTTATGATTCTAATTATTTGCTATCTTTGAACGTTGCTGGTCAATTGAGAAGACTCTATTTTATTAGGTGAGTCTATAGTGTTGGAATCTATCTTAATTTCGTCTCGCGTGATATTGGCGCATGTTTTGATTTGATAGAGGATCGAGACTTTACCTGTATATATTCCTTTTCTTTGTTTGCTTTAGGGTTTTTTATGGAGGCTTTTCACTCATCATATTAATTATTCTTTTCGTTTTCTTTTAACTCTTAATTTTCACAAACAATTAGGTTTGGTGTTGTGTATGGCTTTTCCTTTACACAGTTGGAGTACCTCTTGGAAGAATGGTGAGATACTTTACAGACCATCAGTATCTCTCCTCACTATATTTTCTTGATTTTTAGAGCACTTTGCACACCTTTTCACTTCACACTGTCATTAAACCCCGAAAATGATGTATGGACTTTGACTGCTGTGATTTACAACAGTTTCATGCTCATTAAATTGTAATACGGTTTTTATGTATTATAATGTCTAGCCCTGAGGAAGTCTGTGGCTTACACCACAAAAGGACGAAACACGTGTTGGCGGCTAGGACTGTTCTTGTGGAGACGTTTTACGAAATAAAAGAAGATTAAGAAGACCCTCTCGACTTTGATTTATTAAGGACTCTAATTTATGGTGAAATAAGCTCAGGATATACTTCTTGTTCTAAGTAGATCATCCTTCGCCTCATAAATGGTGCTCAGAAATATATTTTGCAGTCGAAACCATCATTTCATACACAGTGTTTCTCCCCATCAGTGAGAGGGGGAGAGTCCGCCATTGCCCCACATCTGACGTGAACTGGTTGAGAACCGTAAGCATGTTTTTCTATAAGCAGTTTGATCTACCTTTATTGTAAAAAATCCCAAGCAATTTAAAGTCCTCTGAGCTTACTTTAATCCAACTTGTGGTACTGGCCTCAGGAGTCCATTTCGTCAGTGGATATAGGATCAGCTTTTCGTGGTTTATTCAGAGGCTCGAGGATCTTCCAAATGATCAGATTATGTTCACAATCTTTTGCAGAGGCAGAGTCGGCAGTGTGTGACAGAATGCCATCCTTGATGTCCAGCCAATATTGTATCTTCCTGCAGCTCCTGTACGTCCAGCTGCCACCCCTCCACCCTGCTGGTTGTGTGCGATCTCACTGTTCTCAGCAGTGAGGAGTGGACCAATCCACTATGAGGTTATGTCTTTAAACCTGTGTGCACACATCGTAAAAAGAAATTCCAGCTGTGAATATGAACCATGTTCCCCTATGTGGTATGGAAATTGTGTTGTGTCTTTCTGTTCCTTTTTCCATATGTCTTCCAACCCCGGGCCTTCCTTAAGTCTGATAAGTAGGTTGGACCCTCCTGGCCTACAGACAGGCAGCTGTAAGCTTTTCTCTACTACCATTTATAACCTTGTTAAAACACTCAGTATCAGCAGGGCATCTGATTGTTACAGTGCACTATCCCAGTCCCTGACCTCTGTCCGCAAATATACAGACGCTGGTGCATGCTCCTCATCCCATGAGT
Organism: Lissotriton helveticus; assembly: GCF_964261635.1. Classification (NCBI taxonomy): domain Eukaryota; kingdom Metazoa; phylum Chordata; class Amphibia; order Caudata; family Salamandridae; genus Lissotriton; species Lissotriton helveticus. Next base: position 773,606,298 of record NC_136067.1, on the reverse strand, counting down.
CTGTCAATTCTACGTAGCACATCTGTCGACCCTCCTAACTTTCTGGGCCACAAAGAGTATGGATTTTTTACAGTATTAGCGTCCCCCTGAGCCAGACACATATCCCTTTTGAGCCAAGAACATATATTAACCCCTCCCTACAAAGTGACACTTGGTTCCTGCCAGATGTGTTTCCTGCAACATGGCTGTATCTACACCGGTTCTAATCAGTGATTGTATTGCCATCCACGTTTTTTCTGTTAGTTAAGCCATTTACATTCCAGTTCAATATTTTCAGCTCAGGTTGTTTTAGCCCATCTACCTAATGTGTGTGTTTGTTCTTCTAGGTTTATTATGCCAGGTTGAAATGGTAGTTTAAAACTGCACATGCAGGTTGCAATGGCAGGCCTGAGACAGGTTTAAAGTGGTTCTTTAGTGGGTGGCATAATTAGTGCTGCAGGCCCATTAGTGCATTTAATTTACAGGCCCTGGGTACACACAGTACCAGTTTACTAGGGTCTACAAGTAAATTTAATGTGCCAATTGGGTGTAAGCCAATATTTCCATCTTTTAAGAAGAAAGCCTAAGCACTTTAGCACTGGTTAGCAATGCTAAATTCCGCAGCGTCCTAAAAGCCAACAAAAACGGGTTCAGAAAACAGGAGGGTGAAGGTAAAAAGTTTGGGGATGACCCTGCAGAAAGGACCAAGGCCAAAACGTGTGCTGTATTTCTCATAGCTACCAGTAGCTAGAGTTCCTTGTTTAGATCATACTAATTTTTTTGATCTGATGTACCTGGCCTTGCACTTTAGATTTCTGCAAATATCCCACTATTTTCCTATACTGATCTAAGTGTGTTTTTGCGTGCTTTGCCTGGGGTTCTTTTTTTTCTATAGTTTCTCTCCTCCAGTTGGCTTTGGTGCTCTAGTCCGTCAATTATTGACCCTACCCTTTCCTGTCATATAGTCATTCTGCAGGTATCTATTACGTCCTTTAATGTCACATTCATCAAACTAATTTCATGCATCATCTGGCGCATGGACTTTAAAAGATTTTCAATTAAGTAATGCTTCCAAGTTAGCTGGCAAGAGCGTCATGCATTTTATTCCCTCCTTCCATAACTCTCTCTTCACTGCGTTAAATGTCCTCTGTTGTTTTTCTACAGCCTGGGTGAAGTCGAAAAATACCAGGAACCTAGCCTCCTTGTACAAAAGTGGGTCATTATTATAGCCACCCGAAGAATGACAGATCTGTCTCTAAAATTGAGGAGATTGGCTTTGATAGCTTTATAGTTGGTTCCCTAGGGTTCGGGGTGAGGGGGAACCAGTGCTCTGTGGGCCCGCTCCACTGAGAAGAGCATAGAGATAAACATTGGCTTAGGCTGATTTAATATCAAGTTTTCCACGCACAGTTGAGTGTTCACTCCCACTTCATTCTCCAGAACTCCTACTATAGGATACTGCTTCAGCGGGAGCGGCTATCATATCCTCATCTCTAGCTGCAAGGGATGCAGATTCTTCTTCCTGGAGGCATGCCACTGCATGTTTCATGAACTAAATAGCTTCTTCTGTTAGGTAGTTTCACTTTTCAAGTGTGTTGATCTGTTCAGCTATTTTCTTTAGGTGTGCTGTGAGAAATTCGCACCCCCTGCAGTGCTGTCAATGTTCTGCTCCAGTCCTGCACAGCTCGCGAGGATGGTATGGATTTCCATCCATTCTGTGAGAGAGACGTCAAAAATAAGTCTCTTCCAGTTTGGTTTGTTGTTGGGACCAGTTGTGTCTATTTTGCTCGTAGCTTCTTGTGATGATATTTCCCACAACCAAGAGTAGGGTTTCGTTCAGATTATTTGCCCTCGTTTCTTGGCCCCTCATTTTCTCAGGTGTGCGTAGCAACCTCACGCATCATGTCAGGCCCGCAGACCTGGATTTCTGATATTTATTGTTATGGGTGGGATTATTACGGGTGGGATCCCTTTCGCCAACACTCCTGTTTCATTAAGCCACTCTGTGTATTAGTATTGTCCCAGTATGGCGCTTGTAAGGATAGGACTGTTAGGGTAATGTGTTGCCCAAAACATATAGATCACAGACATATTCCTATATTGCCTCTACTGCCCCTTGCCAAGGCGTTCAGAGTCTGTTCGTATCTATGCATCTACCTGGTGCCTGTCAGTTTCAGTCTCTTGGTGTTATCAGCTGTCTTTCTATTGTGTTTATTCATAGGGTTCTCTGTTTCTTCTCCAGTCTCATTGTGAGACAATGCTGAGGTGTATATTTTTTGGAAGGGTCCTTTTTGTTACTTTCTCTTTTCTGTTTTATCAGGATTGGGTGTGGCGAATAAAGGAGGGAGTCCCCTGGTCGCCCATTCCACCACTCCTCAGCAAGGTACCCTATTTTCTACGATGTAGGGGACTCTGATAGTTAGTCCCTAGGTCCAACGTGCTTGTGTAGTGCTCAGATATTTAATTTGGCACCTTCCACGACTATCACTATCTTTCCATGGGAGGCCGGTACAGTATTGCCATTGTGCCTCAGGCACGGCTGCCCTAGGATCAATGGCCTCCTTTCTTCTGCCATTGTCCAGCTCTGGCCTCTGGGGCTTTGCTTGCCTCGAGGAAGGAAGGGTGCAGGGGTGTCTTCTGGCTGTGCTCTTGGGGACTCTCCACCCTGTCTCCTCCGGGTCTTAAGATGGCAGTGGTGACTCATAGATGCTGACAGTCCAGTGCTTAATTTGAGGCGGTGGTGTCCGGTGCTCGGCACCAGAACTTAATTGTCGCACCGGCAGTACATTGTTGACACTGGCACTTATGACAGCTGCCACATAAATTAGAGATGAGTAGAACAGCAATGGTTTATAAATTCAATAAAAACATCTAATACCTGCCGCTCAAGCTATTTTTATAGATTTGGGGGCCTGGAATAGGCTGAATTGTCACTGTCACACTTTTAGTGTGCTAGTTAGTAGTCGTTTTGTAGATACTGTCATTGGCAACGTCGATAGTGGCAGTGGGTGGTGAAAACTGCAGAGGCCTCCTGACTAGAGCCCTGACACTTATTTTTTTTACAAATTAAGTACTTGTTCTAAGTAATTCATAACGTCAGCACCTGCTTGCTCTCTCCACTGCGCCCAGGGCAGGAATAATGCTGTAGGCTGCAAAGAGGAAAGATCTGTTAATTGGTTACCAGTATACCTAAAAATCAGGGACCCTGGCCTGGCCAGATCTCCTTTATTCTGCTGCCATTGTAGTCGGTGGCCATGCCTCGCTCTGTTGTAATCACATTTTGTATATATTTCCCTCACCTACTACTTTTTTTGACAATATCACAAGTTTCTGAACTCTCCTTTGAATATGCGTCACATGTGTTATCACCTACTATTTTAGAAAACGCCCTGATGATGAAAAGTAGCTTACCAGATTTTGGGTCGAGCCTCGGAAGTGCATGCACTGCTCTACGAGGCATGCCGTATTTAGGTAGGGACTTGAAGCTCCGCCCACTCTCCGCCCGTATTTTTCATTGGCTTGTGTCGTTGTCCACTGTAAACTGTGGCTGTTCATTGGTCAATAGTCTTAGTAGTCCCTCCTTAGTACCGCCTTGTCTCATTATGTAACCTCCCATGGCGACACCCCCTTACGTGCGTTTTTCCTCTGTAGGCTTTAATTATATCCTCCGGGCAGTATGTTCTCAAATATCTTTGTCCTGCCTGCTGTTGCAGGCAGGACATGCTCTCTTCAAACGCTTAAAAAAAAAAATTATACCAAGGGCGCGGCATTTTCAATGCAATAGGTCTCATATTTGCGACAGTTTAGTCTATTGGCATTGTAAATGACAATGCCTTTTTAGGTCTCGCCTCTCAATGCGCATGCGCATTGAGCAGAGCGAGACTATAGGGGCTTAAACAGCGTTTAACCAAGCACACGATTCCACTGGCGATTCCTTGCAGTGCATGTGCTTTTTAGGTTATTGTGCAAGCGCAAGCCTTAAAAAGCGCGTGCACAGGCCACCAGCCACCTGCCTTGCATGACCACATCAAAGGCAGCCCAGCCTCCCTCCCGCAATCCCTGCTGCTTCACACCCTCATCGCCGCCTGCCGGATGAAAGGCTGTCACGGCCGGCCGGCCGTGCTTTCAGTTTCACGGCCGCCAGGCCGGCCGTGTCTCCTTATTTAACTTGTTCTTCTAATCCTTCTTTCCTCTCCAGCGTATCCGGTTCCTAAGCTTGGCTCCCCAGTATGATCTACTGCTCTGCTAGGCCGTGTGGCCACTTTTCTTTTCGTGATTGCACTTCTGTCAACACCGGGATCTTCTTGACTCATCTGTTCTACTTCATTCTGCGATTGTATTTCTTCAAAGTGCATTGCCCTTTCAAATGCTAAATGAGGTTGAGATGTGGCCACTGATGGGACAAACCAATGCGTTCTTAATCCTATTTTATTAGTCTTGGGTGGATTCAGAATATTTCAGGTCCATCTTTTTGTCACGTGAATGTGACTTCCGTTTTATGGCTGTCACCCGAGGCCGCTTACTGATCCCGGAGTGCCTAATTGGCTTCCTCAATTCTGGTTGGGTGATCTATCCGCAGAGGACTACTTTGCTTTCTCCTGAAGGCACGTCTTTCTCTGGAGCACAGAAAATGGAGCTTTAGCTCTGCCTGGCAAATGTCAGTTTAGCACCTTTGGTGTAGGTTGCAGTACTGCGGAAGAGCGGTGCTAAAACCAAGGGAAGTTCTTTTAACCGTGTTATCTAACAGCAGACGTGTACCTCATTCTGCCATTCTGACTCCTCACTCCCACCATTACGCAATACTTCAGACTGCACTGTGTGGGTCCCTCTTATTTCTGCAGAGTTTATTTAGATTTAATAAACTGTACTTCCTTTTTGGACTGTTTTGCCCATATTATGCTGACTGTTCATTTGTAACTTTATTTTGTGTTTCCGCTGTGAGCAGTATTTGTTTTTTGATTATTTTGTTAGTTTGAACAAACTGTCCTTGTTCTGCATCGGCGAATTCCTTCCATAATTAATCTGCCAGTACTGAATAAGCGTCTACTGTTCCCTTCTGCCGACCTGTGCTTTACAGTCACATTGTTCGAATGAAAACTCAGAACTAATAAACAGTGTTAACCTAGCACTGAAACCTGTGTGGGTGGTGCAGCTGAAACCAGCTGCTTGGGCGTGTTTGAAGTCTGGTGCGTGGCATGCAGTTCTCGGGAGCGTCGCCGATATGACTACTGTGGTTGTGGAAAGTTGTTGCTGCGCCCAGCCAGACGTTCGTCCAGTAATATTGCTCAGTTTGCCGATGGCGTGCATTCGTGATCTTTTCTGAGTTGTTTTTTGGTGCAGATTACCAACAATTGTACGTGAGGTCTTGTGTCTTGTGGATATTATAACCTCAGACACCCTCACATACCCTCATCCTCACTTCCCCTCACACCACCTCCCTCTCACACACACCCTCACACCCCCTCACCCTCACACCCCCTCAACCTCACCCTCACACCCTCTCAACCTCACCCTCAAACCCTCTCAACCTCTCACCCCTTCACCCTCACACACCCTCACCCTCACACACCCTCACCCTCACACCCCTCACCATAACACCCCCTCACCCTCACCCCCCACCCTCACACACCCTCACCCTCACCCCCCTCACCCTCACACCCCCTCTCATCCTCACACCCCCTCTCATCCTCACACACCCTCACATGCCCTCACCCTCACACACCCTCGCCCTCACACCCTCTCACCCTCACCACCCCTCACCCTCACACACCCACACACACCCTCACTCACCCTCACACCCCCTCACAACCCTCATACACCCTCATACACCCTCACACACCCTCACTCTCACTCACCCTCACTCTCACTCACCCTCACACACCCTTACCAGCATAGCATAACAAAACAATGTTTCAAGCTTTATTACAAATGTAACAAACAAATGTTAATATTTCACTTCTGTTCTTGGATTTTCGTCACAATAAAATACACTGAACATAATCTTAACAAAAGTTATTTACAAATGTTTAAGATATTGCCATTAGAAATTACAATAACTTTCATTTAAGTATTAATTAATTAAAAACATTAAAAGACATTGTTATTTGTAATATCAATACATGTAAGTCACGTAAATACAACACATTGCATTACAAATGCTATCGGTGTCACATTTGTGAAAGTTATAACTATTGGCATTGTAAATGACAAAGCTACTAATTTAGCTATTTTCAAAACCAACACAAATAAAAAAATTGTCATTTACAAGACAAATAGCTCAAACTTTCCTAATGCGAGACCTATTACATTTCCAATGCTTGTATTTATCTGTTTTAAAAACAACACGTAAATAAAAGGCATTGTCATTTACAATTCCAATAGCTCAAACTCTCGTAAATGCGAGACCTGTTGCATTGCAACTGCTTGTTCTATTTGTTCCTGGATTCATAGGGTGCAGCTACTACATGCAGTTTGGCCTGTAGTGTTCTGAGTGACTGAGTCACTTCCTCACTTTATTTCACTTTCTTCCTGATTCTTTTTAATGGAATTCCTCTAGGAGCCCACATTTCCCTTTGTTCTGTTATTCTCCTTGCTCCCACAGGGTTTAATGTGTAAATAATAAATAGAATGATGCTGGGGCCAGAGGTTTTTCTTAGGAGCCTTTTGCCGAATGCCAAAATTGCTAAATATCAAGGATTTCTAGTCTAGCTTCTTTCTTTCACCAACCTATTCCTATCTCTGTCTCTGTTTCGTTCACTCTTACTGGTTGTTTTTCATCACTGTTTTCCCTTTTTGTCACTGCTTGCTTTCTTATTTCCTCCTTGTTTGTCATTCTTCCACTTTTCAGTCTCTTACTCAGGGTCAAAGTCTGATGATGAACAGTAAGTCATGGTCCACAAAAATGAGTCTATTGGTGACCACAGTCAGAAATCAACAATATATTTTTATGGGAAAAAATATTTTATATTGTAAACTGTTATTTAAACAATATGATGTTCTGGACTGTTTTATATTGTAAAAACTTGAAAATAGTTGTTAGCTTAACAATTGCTGAAAACATTTACAAGGAGGCAAAGGATGTAACTTTTATATTGATGGAGCAAGGATTCGCATGTGAAGCGACTTGCTTGTATTCATGAACCTCGAATAACGTTAATGTATTAATCAACATGTATGTTTTACTAATTTTGCATATTTACCTTTACAGGGGGTGTCCGAGTGAAGCTTGCTTATGTGTGTACTAATCCTAATACGCTTGCATCTAATATGGCTGCTGCTACGCGAGGGTTTCTACTGCGCATGCGTCTGTCATACCCACGTGACAGGACGTATTCGTTATTTGGAGGGAAGCTGCCGCTTCTGCGCACTAGGGCTAATATGGCTGCTCTATGTTCTCACATGCGAGAAGCTTGCAGTGCTGCTTTTGCCAAGCTGTTCGTTCTGCCTAATCCTAATGCTATAGTTAAAATTAAGATAATGGCTATAGAGTAGAAATACATGGTATACAGTGTATTCATTTATTCTGTGTTCTAAAACTGTTTCTTTTCCATTTCATGTTACCCTTTGAAAACTGGCCTGTCTCGTAACGCTGTACTCCATGTTTGTTGAAACTGCGACTGCGTGAGAATTTCAAGTCTCTGGAACAAGTGACCTTTGGATTATGGCCAAGGAGCTGACTGACTGGGAAGATGCTCCTGGGAAAGTGCCCTATGAACTCAAATGTATACATTGTATTTGTCAATAGAACATCTATTGTTTGGTGGACTGAAGACATCATGTGAACCTGAATGTGATGGGCGGGAACGTTAATTTGAATAGGAGACGGCAACATTCTAAATTTTGGTGTGGTGTGACGACCTCTCCTCCTTTCTGTCCAATCAAAATTGGGGATCCTTACATTTGCAACATTGGGGGGTGGTACACTGACCTGGAAAATAGTATAACTAGCGTAGGTTTAGCTAGAGAAATTGTCCGACTTGTCCGAATAGCTGACCTGTCACTGACCCAACGCACTCAATAGGTGACCAAGAGCAGAGGGCTGCGGAGCACTCTGTCAGAAGATCTGCTGACCCAATCGGGGTTCTGGGAAGCTGAAGTGCTTGCGAAGCACTTTGACAGTGAATTCGCTAACCCAATCGGGGTTCTGGATGATTACTTGCAGAGAGGGAGTAGCGCAGACGTTGCAACTGAACTGCGGGTGCTGGTCTTAACCTTTGGTGGCCCGGTCCTGATCCAAATCTGGTTTATCCTGTCTGCACCTGTTGGCCTACTGGCAACTGCAACTTTCGGGGTTTCTGTCTTTTCAACTGATCCGTGGCCAGGGTTGGTCTTCACACCATTCTAGGTAAATATGAGTCTGGGTGGGTTTTTGTCATTATAGTTTTTACGTCCTTCTCTTTACCTTCCCTAATCGATAAAAGTTTTGATTTGCATATATGTCCTTCTCTTACTTTGAATTGGTAAAGTCGTCATTTGATTTATAGTGTGTTCCACTTTCTTACCTTTCCTTTAGTTATATGCTAAAATTGTCTTTGTGGTTACATATTATGTTCCCTCTCTTTACACACCCTTTGATGATTTCTTAAACTGTGCTATATTTAGTATGTTCCATTTCTTTCCTACCCTTAGACAAATTGTGCAAGTCTGTCTAAATTAAATAGCATGTTCCTTGTTCTTACCTTCCCTTTACCTTGCTAAATGATTGACATAATCTATTTTTTGCATAGTTATACACTGTTTCTAATCTTGGTTATTGATAGTCTAATTGCTTTTAATCTCTGGATCATGACTTTGATGAAATTTAGATAAAGGGTTTAAAACTTTCCAGAGTCTGTGGTTATTATATGAGTGCATAAGGTATTTGCTACCAAACTTTAATCTAACTCCCTGATCTAATAGGTTACAGGTACCAGTGACAAGGATTGGTAAGTCAATGGTATAGGACCTAGTAGGTAAAATATCTGGTAGTAGAGCGAAGGTTACCTGATTTAAGAAATGTGTAATTGATTATGGGCCCAGATGAGTATGGTAAATTTATAGTCGGGTGACCTGCACGCTCTATCAATAGCATCGAAAGAACCGCCTACACCAGGCATGTTTGTTAGAAGCCCCCGCTCGTGAGCTGACAAGTCATTCTAAATCTTTGTAGGAGATATGCCCTGATCATCAGAAAATGGCCGCCTTGCTTAAGTGTTGAGAATGAAAGAAGGATAGATTAGGTAATATCTTTCTTAAATATATACAGCTCTTTTATATACGGACCTCTCAGCTAGACTCAAAGTGGGAAAGATGTTTTCGACCCATTCCAGATACAAAAGGGCACACGCCAGGCTTGCCCTTGTCACCCCTGCTCTTTCCATTGGCCATAGAGCCGTTTGCTGAATGTGTCAGAATAGATTCCCAAATAAGGGGTTTTTAGTTGGCGCCATTATGCCTGACAGACCCGGAGTGATCGGACCCCAGAGCGCTGCATGTCTTTTGCATTTTTGGAGAGATGAGTAGGCTGTGTCTAAACAAGACCAAATCCTCAATGTTTCTGGTGAGTAGACAAGCGCAATTTTGGAATGGGCCCAGGACCTTCAACTAGCAGTGGGTGCTTAGAGAGACCTAGAAGTTATATATCACTCTGGACCCGCAGGTTGCGTGCGCTCGTGAAATGTAACTGAAATTAGATAAACTGTCTGATAATATCAGTTTTTGGTCAGGGCTCCCAGTTTCACTGTTGGCTAGATTGCCATCTTCAAGATGGTAGCACTCCCATGATTAATATACCAGCTACAACATTTCCCATTTGACATTCCTTGAGCATCATTTGCCACCATCTGCTCTCTCCTCTGAGGGTTTCTGTGGAAAGGCGAGCACTGACCAAATGCTTTACAATGGCAGTATTGCAACACCTGATATCCTGTCTTATGTCGAGCATCACATTTTCTAATTGGTAATGACTGGTACTATGATATGCAACAAGATCTAGTATTTACTTTAGAGAAATGGGGCACATCGGTACTACACCTGCTCTTTGGGGGTAAAGTGAACCTCTCCCTCCCACCGGCCACCAAGGAAGTCTTCCAATAGCTGGATTGGGGTAGAGACCTACTAGAGAAAGCCATCTCTGGAAAAGCACGATTTTCCCACAGGTATCGGCGTTCCAGGGATTCCATCATTGGGACACCATAGGAATCTCTTGGTTAGGAGATGTGGTGTCATAACCCACCCTCAATTACATGAAGACTTTGGTTAAATAAAACTCAGTAATTTATTTTTTTATACTTTATTTATAAGCATTTTGTCAAAGGCATACAATGTTCAGAACAAAGAAAAAGAACATACAGGCTTCAAGGCATATACAGTAGTCATACATCACTTTACATAATATCTGCTCGAGCTTCAGTCATACATTTACATCTTATATAGCAAATCATATCTATACAATTGACTGCGTTTGGAGGTAGTCAACGAAATACACCCAATAGTCTCTGGATTTGGATCCTGTGAGTATCTCTTCCTCATATGTTTTTAGGGTATCTTTACAATAAGCCATATCTTTAATCCATTGCTTGGCTCTTGGAATATCCCTGCTGTCCCAACAGAGCAAAATTCTGCGTTTAGCCAAAAGTAGTGCTACCATGCAGAATTTACGTTTGGTGGATCTCACATTGTTTACTAGTCCCAGCAGACATGATCGAATTGAACAGGTAATAGAAACCCCCAACATTACACTCAGCATCTCTGTAATCTCAGTCCAATATACACTAATGGAGTTACAGTACCAGGCTAGATGGATGAAGTCGGCATTGTCTACTGCACACCGTTGGCATCGTGCATCTGGACGTAGTCCATATTTGTGCGGTTGAGCGGGGGTATGGTATGATTGGTGCAAGTATTTATAGTGAAGAATACATAAATTACCATTTGGTGTGAGCATACTAGTTGTGGTACAACAGATAGCCCAATCTTCCACAGTAAGGGGAGTGTCAAGCGAGTCGTTCCATCGTGCCAGTGCTTTATGTGTAGTGCCGTTAATATCACCCTGAAGTTGCGTGTATAGTCGTGTCACCATATGAGTGCTACTGGACGTGGTGATAATCATTTGCAAGGTATTTAGTTGCAATGGCTCGCTGGGAGATGTAGGATATAGTTTCTTAATGGCTGCTTGCAATCTATGGTAGGTGAACTGAAATAGTAGCATCTGGTTACTAATGTATAGTAGATTTTGCGCTCTTTAAAGGTGCCATCAGCATATAAGTCCCCCATTGTATGTATACCCACATTTCGTAATAATTCTGCACCCACTTTTTCCTGCGTAACTGACAGCTCCGGGTGAAAATGTAAGGGTAGCGCTGATGCGTGCAGTGGGAAATAATTGGCTAGATTCCCCATCTTTTGCCAAGCTGCATTAGTTGTATCAATGGTGTTAATTGCATGCGGGTGTAAGCGAGCACGCCAATATGGTAGAATAGCACTCAGTGGAATGGATGCGCTTCTCCGTCTTCAATGGCTATATGGGCCATATATGGGATGGGGTGGTACCATAAGTGCGCATATTGCGCTTGAGCACATAAATAATAAAGGAGGAAGTCTGGGACCTTAAAGCCCTCTTTAGAGAACGGCAGAGTCAAGGCCCGTAGCTCAATGTGCGCTTGCTTGCCCGCCCATATAAGGTGATTTACTACAGCATTTATATTTTGGAATACAGCTTTCGGCGGGGTAATGGGAATATTATTGAATAAGTAAAGGAATTTAGGCAGCTTGACCATCTTGACAATTGTCAGCCAGTGAGAGGGGTAATTGTATCCAGTGCTCCACTTTTTCTTCAATCGTACTAATTGCTGTCCCGTAGTTTGCGCGAATAACTATTTCAGGGTCACGATGGTACTGTACCCCGAGATATTTGATTGGCTCCGCTTGCCATTCAAGTGGGACCTCTGCCTGGTGTCTGTCAATGGGATAATACTGGATTTAGCCCAATTAATTTGGAGTGCAGAGTGATGGCCAAATTTAATAAATTCTCTCAGTAGCGGGGACAAATTGGTAGCCGGATTTTTAACATATAACACCATATCGTCTGCATATAGTGAGATATTAAGTGGCCATTGTGGAAATTGCAGAGCTGCATATTTATGACCCTGCCGTATCTTGCATGCCAAGGGTTCAAAGGTGATTGCAAAAAGTAAGGGTGACAAGGGGCAACCCTACCGTGTCCCCCGTTAAATATGTATAGCATCGGATATGTATTTATTAACTCGTATCCGCGCTGAGGGTTTCGTATATAATATTTGAACCCATTGTAGAAAGATTGGTGGGAATCCCATCCTGGGTAGTATGGTGTAAAGATATGTCCATTAAATCGAATCGAATGCTTTTGCCGCATCCAAAAGGACTGCAGTTGCTTGAATTTCTGGGGCCAAATAGTGTGATTGTGCAAATAATGTTCGGGTGTTGTGCGCGGTGGAGCGACCAGGTATAAAGCCGGACTGATCTGGCAAGACAAGATTGGACATTAAGGGTTGTAGTCGCTTCGCAAGCAGCTTAGCCAATAATTTTGTGTTAGGGTTTATTAAGGACAGTGGACGATATGACTCATATTTCTCTGGGTTTTTATTTGGTTTCAGTAGGGCAATGATCATGGCTTCTCTCAACGTCGGGGGGAGGGTCTGATTACTATGGGCGTCCCATACATTTCCACTAGGTGAGGTGCAAATATGCTTTAGAAAATTCGCAGGTAAAGCCATCCTGGCCCGGTCCCTTACCATTGGGAAGAGATTTGACTACCTCAGTAACTTCTTCTACCGTCACCGGTTGTGAAAGATACTCCCTCTGTGTGTCTGATAAACAGGCTATTGCCACATCTTCCAAATATGACATAATCTCAGTCTGTTTAGCCCTCGCTCGCGACGCATATAGATCGCCGGATGTGTCCATAAATGCTTGTAGGATGCCTTTCGTATCGTAATGGGTTGCACCGGTATTATCTGTTATTGAAAAAAACGTGTGTGCTTCATGTCCCAAACAGATTTTACGTGCCAGTGTGCGGCCCGGTCTACCCCCTTCACCATATTTACGTGCGGCATGATGCTGTGAAATATATTTGAGTTCCTCATCTGCAAAGTCCTGGTATTGAAATGAAATGAAATGAAAATTATTTTTTATTAAGCGCGGCTGCTGCCCTGAGGCGTCCAGGCGCTGAGGATTAGATTGGAACCTCTCCAGGTAGTAACCTAGGGGCTAGTCTGCAGTGTTAAACAGAAAGGTTTTAAGCTGTTTGCGGAAAGTCGTCAGGTTGGAGTTAGATCTTAAATGGAAGGGGAGTGAGTTCCATAGCCTATTCCGACATAACCTTCCTAATATCACCTAGGATGGACGTGTTATGAGTTTGCTCATATTCCCGGTCTAGGACACTGAGTCGAATCGCCCGTTGGGCAATTTGAGTACGGATGTCCTTTAGGATGCCCGCTTTAGTACTTATACAGACTCCCCAGATAGTAGCTTTAAATGCTTCCCATAATAAACTGGGATCACCTGTGGAGGACTGATTAAAGGCAAAGTAATCAATATCGCTGGTTCAATGGTAGCAGTGTATGAGGAATCCAACAGTGCCTTGGCATTAAATCGCCATATATACTGCGCTGGCATGTAGTGGGGAAGTTCCATAGTTAACAGCACTGGATTGTGGTTGAAGAGTGTCCTGGGCAGATGTCTGATATGTCTAGTCCAACCCATGACCTCTTCCGTTCCCAACCAGTAATCAATACGGGAGCAACTGTTGTGGACCAAGAAGGTATATGTGGCTTCTCTATGATGTGGGTAGCGCGTCCTCCAAATATCTACCACGTTAGATTCTGACATAATATTCTGTAACACATTCACGTATGTGGTTCTCTGGAAGATTCTGATCTATCTAGCTGTTCGTTTAATGATAAGTTGAAATCTCCACCCCACAATAAAGTCATACCAGGGAGGGCCACAAGTTTGTGCCAAAGTTAGTTATAAAATCCAGGATCATCCAAGTTCGGTCCATATGTATTGATTAAACCTATGTGATGCCCTCTGAGGTGCCCTGTGACTATAATATACCGGCCCAAATCCTCAATTATTGTGTGTTCTATGTGAAATTGTGTACCCTTTTTCACTAATAATACCACCCCTCTAGCATAAGAGGAATATGACGAAGTTAATACCATCTCCGGCCACCTGCTCCCAACAGTACATTTAGTGGAGGGAGCCCGATGAGATTCTTGGAGAAGTGCAATATTTACGTGTAATCTATCCAGGAAGGAAAATATTTGGTGTATCTTTTTTGGGTTATTCAACACCCTAACATTCCATGATAATAGATTAAGTTGTGATGGTTGCAGCCTATCTATCATCATTAGCAGGATCTATATTTATGACACATTCTTGTCGAGTACACGTGCCTTGTGCAATTGCCATATCTGTCGATATCATAGTATGGGCCGTATGACTATTAGAAACCTGAACAGTTGGGAAATGATGTAGTTGAGCCAACCTGTGAAATAAAGAACATTCCCATCCCCTCCCACTTTGGTATCCCAATCACACCAAAGACAATCCTGTGTCAACAGTTTCAACATAACTAGAACTGCATTGGGGAACTCCCTCTTGTGGGGATCCGCCGAGTACACGCAACAGCATCCACTACGTTGGATGTGGTAGGGTATTGCGCCATTAAATCGGGTGCATATAATACCATATGAGATATTTCCAGTGCATTAACCTACAAAAAGAGAAGAAAATAAAAACAGCTTTGATGCATCATATCCAGTCATGGCTAGTTATATACAACTAATATTCCCCATGCCCCTCCGAACAGTAAGTCATATATGCCAGGTTACATATATGAAAGTGCTGGGGTACAATACATACAAAGGACCAGTATAGACCTCCTATTTTGAACGTCATATATTGACAAAGTTATATTAGCTACATGGTACACTCATCTATAAAGATGGGCAGTAATTGAAAAGTAGCACCCTGCTCTGAGGCATGGGCCACACGTCTGCATGTCCATGACAAATCGCATTACTTCAAATGTCTGAAAGTCTATTGGTAGTATCGCACAGTGTGGATACCCATGTGTATGATCACTTAAAGTCTTACAGCCAGTGTAGGTCCATTCATATCTGACGCCAGTCTGTGCACAGTGTGTCGGGCATTGCTACTGACAGGTCGCATTTGCGACAAAGCCATCACCCTTCTAGGGTCCAGAGGAATCGCAGGTGCTTGCCAGTATGAGTATACAAATACAAGGCCAAAAAAAAACCAGTACCCCACGGGCTATTGAGTTCAATTGCCTCCTGTGGCATCGGTTTTTGCACCAGGGCAGTGTATATACAAGCGATGAAGGATCACTCCATACCTGTGCCCGCCCTGGTCGAAGTCTTGATCCGTCTCTTTACGACCCTGAGCCTTTCGCCTAGTGACTGATTTCTTTATAAAGTCCTGTGCAGCTTTCGGTGTTTTTTCATGGTGGTTACTCGCCCATCATATGTCACTCTCAGTCTAGCAGGGTATAACATCGCGTATTTGATTCCCAGTTCCCGTAATTTCTTTTTGCAGGATTGAAGTCTCTTCTAGCTGTCTGAACTGCCAGTGTGAAGTCGGGATAAAATGATAACTAAATTGCTGTTTTTCCCGAGCTAATCTTAAAATGGTATCACGGTCCCTGTAATTGAGGACCCGGGCGATTATGGGTCTAGGCGGAGCACCAGGTGGAGGTTTGGGTGCTAACGATCGATGAGCTGGTTCAATGATCAACATGGAAGAGAAACTGTTGGTGCCAAATACCTCACGTAGCATGCCTTCCACGTAGGTTTCCATGCGTCCCGCGTTCGTACTTTCGGGAATACCCGCGATGCTGACATTGTTACGATGCGATCGCGCCTCCAAATCCTCAGCTTTATTCTTTTTAACATCTAGGATCTGCTCCATATCTGTACATTTGCGCTATATGCTGTGAGCTTCATCTTCCACTGCAGTTATGCGGTCTTCTGCTGCGTCGAGACATTCGCCTTGCTTATCCAATTTGGTGGATATGCTGTCCACTCTTTGGGTGAGTGAGTCCAGTTTCCCGTTGATAGCCTGGAGGCTTTGCTGTATAGCTTGAAATGCAGTTTCCATGGCTGTGCTGGTGGCCTGCTCCATGTCCAGCTCCGTATCTGAATGTGCAGTTGCTCCTTTAGTGTTGCGCTTAGTTTCAAAGGAAAGTTTCGGCTTCTGTTAATCGGGCTTACCCATTCTCACAGTGGTATATGATCAATAGCACCGTAGATCCAAATACCGTACGGCCGGGCCGGAGAGGCAGGGGTTGGTAGTTTCGTCGTAATGATGTATCAAAAAAGCGGCGCCAATAATTATAGTGAATTTCTGTGAGTGGTCACCTTATCCCACCACAGCAATGTTGCAATAGTGGTTGACAACATTATAATATTACCACATATGTCCCAGCATTTATTCACGTTTTGACACCTGGGCCAGTCTGCATGACGCTTTTATCCATAAGAGCCCTTACAATGGCGTCCTCTGGATACACCCCCTCAATGCTGAAGTTACAATCCACAGATGTCAGCCATATGCATTAGCAGCACCCAGATTTTCCGCTAGATCTCAGCAACCTTGCAGAGGGCTAACTTACAATCACAGCGCAGGGCAGGCTGGGTAAAAAAAACGGAGGTGTCTCGAATCGGGAAATTTTAAAATTTTGGCGCTGTGTCAAAGTTCTGAACTATCATTGCGCTATCGCTATGTTGGGGCGTGACAGCAAGGTATGTTGCGCGGCATCCTTCAGGTGTAGATGTTGACGTGCCCGATCAGTTATTGTACCAAGCAGCAATTCAATCGGAACGTTTCGTTCCAACCGGAGTCCGCCATTTTGTGAATTCCGCCACTGTGGCGTTGGTCGCGCAGCCCGAGCGCCACACCGGAACCGTAAAACCACCAGCTTAATGTAATGTGCAAGGTTGTGGTAGCGCACCCTTAGCGCAATCCAATTCCCGGTACAGCAACACCAAGCTCTCCTCAATGGGGTCCTTACTTGTTCCGCTGTTTTCTCCCTCGCAGCTTCGCTATCTTAGAGTTGCCAGACAGGTTCATCGCCGATCGGCTTCACAAGCCGTTTACTCTTCACCAGATGTACGGTTTGGAGATTTAGCGGTGCTCAGTTATTGCGATGACCTTCCGATGAATGAGGCAGCGTTTTATCTTAAGTGCGCGCATCCGCATCAGTATGTTTACTTGTTCCGCTGTTTTCACCCGCGCAGCTCCGCATCTTAGAGTCGCCAGACAGATTCATCGCTGATCCGCTTCACAAGCCATTTACTCTCCACCAGACGTACAGTTCGGAGATTTAGCGGTGCCCAGTTGTTGCGACGACCTTCCGATGCATAAGGCAGCGTTTTATCTTAAGTGCACGCACCCGCATCAGTATGTTATCGTGCGATATTGTCCCCGACCGGCGGAGCAGCCTCAAGGAGCAGCCATCACGCAGCACACCCTCTAGCACCCCCAAACTCAGTATTTTTTAGATCTCCTATTGCACCACACACTCAGTCCTTATATATTACACATTGAGACACTCCCCGACTTTAATCCACTTGAAGCAAAGTTAATACTAGATGAGATGCAGGGTCACAAAATAACACATATTTACTCATCCCTAGTTGCTGACACCCCAGATTCTTTCGGCGTACTTCGCTGAGCAGGGGTAGTCGATTTGAGCCCTATAGCAGATGATGATTGGTTGGAGGCTTTGGCATCCCCCAGAATTAGCCATTGCCGCCCTTTACCATTTTATCCAGCATAAATACCTGCATAGAGTATACTTTGCCAGAGACCAGTTTTGGAGGAGAGGTATGAGCCCCTACCCATGGTACGTAAGATGTAATGGTCACAATGGAGATTTAGCGCACACGATTTGGAGTTGTGACGTGATCTCCCCATTTTGGAGTAGGGTGCTAGACACACTTGGAACAGTACTTGGCTGGTTGCTGTCACATGACCCCAAACTGCCCTTATTACATATATCTGGGTTCTAGCAGGTACAAGATGGCTCCTTTATGGCTTGGACTCCCTATAGCTATGAGAGAATTGCTTGACATTGGAAAGACTCATCCATCCCCCCTCCACCCCCCCCCCCAAACTCCAGCTCTCAGGGACTAGAAGAGAGGCCTGGACAGAAGCATGTGCATGGAGAAACCGATTTAATAAGCAAGGGGGTGCCCAAAGAAATATTATCAAATCTGTACTACCTGGAGCATTTACAGGGGCATCCCTCTCCATCTGCAGGATCCCGTGGAATGGACCGATGTGAGGGAGAATCAGCAGGGAAGCAGCGTCACATGAGTAGATGGAAGGATGTTTGCCCCTGTCCATCTAGATGGGAATGTTGGGGATCATACTCTCTGTATGCCAATACAGGGTGGATTGCGTTGCTTGCGTGGCTTGCATGAGGTATGTGACACAGATTAACCCAAGAAGGGCAGGTAAAGATGGTTCCCGAAGTTCACAAATTTGAAAGGAGCCACAGAGGCCTGTACTTTATTAGTTTACTGCTTAGGGAGGCCTGGAAAAGAGGGGTCTTATCCAGGATACATTGTAGTCCTCCTGTCTTCCGTCTCAAGTGTGGAGGGAGGAGGGAGTGTGCCCCAGAACTAGTTTGGAGTTGTTGAGTGGGAGAGGATGACTTCTCATTACCTCAACGCACTCCTGGGTGTATGCTCCAAGTCTCCAATCGAGGCAGGAGGATTCTGCCATTTTGGGCTGTAGTGAGAATGGTGCACTGTGGGGCAGTTTGCTGTAAAGCAAGCAGGATGTGCCTCAAAAGTGAGAAGGCTTGTCCTTGCAACCTTTTTTTTTACCCATTGGTCTGGAAGTGTCCATGATTTACCCCCTTCCCCGGCTAATGAATTTAACAAAAGTTGCACCTCACCCCCATCTCCTCAAAACACTTTCTGGACCTGTGTCAGAACAGAAGAGGACTGGACCTTCTGTCTGTGTCCTGTGTGGGGACCTGACGGGCTAGACCTGCTCCCACTTGTACCCAGGAATGAGAAGGTGAATCCAGAGGTCAGTTGGCTGACTTCCTGTGCGGCTAAAGAGACACAACTAGATGCAAATGAAGTGACCGTTGGATAGGTCCTGGACTCAAAGTTCTGTGCCTGAGATTTTGGGACCCTCAGAAGTAACCACGAGAAGCTACTCTAAAAAGTTCGAAAAATTGGCACTTAGAAACTTTTTGACCTCCAGAGAACCTGGACTAAACACCACAGGCCATCCGCCTGAGCAGTCAATAAAATCAGAGATTTTTGCCACCCAAAGAAGACTACCCTAGCGACTAATGTGTTAATCTTCAGTGTGACCTGCCTATCTACCGCTTCCAAGTTTCTCCCACTAGAGGTTTTTAAGCACCAAAAGTACAACTTTTGGCCAGGCAAAGGATTGAAAAGTAGCCAGTCAACGACAGGACTCCAGTGGGTGTGCAATTTTGATTTTTTTCCCCATTCTGAGCTATTTCTGTCAAAATCAACGTCTTCAGTGTAACCTTGTTCAGTGGCTATCCAACTTTGAGAGAATATCATTGGATACAACCTTCAGTCTTTCCTTGCTGGAGATTTCCACTTGCTTAAAAAAAGAACTTTGATTGGTATGTACCACTTGGTATGTCCAGCCCAGTGGTGGCTAGTGGAATTTGAAAGTGGTGGGGTGTAAGAGCAATGAATGAAGTATAGTGTGTGTGACCAAGGCTAACGTTTTGAGGGTGGGCTTTGGGAGATGGTTTCTGCCTGAGAAAAGTTTGTATTCTGGTGCAATTTTATAGGACTATTTCTGTGGAAAATAGGCAAAAATTACAGTGCTTATACTGGCTTAAGCCTGCCACTCCCCCTCTACCCAGGATGTGGTGATATAGCCAGAGCTGACAGGTTTGGAACTGGGGAACCATGCACCAGGTCCAATTCTCTGAATTGGCTTACCATCCTGTGGTTCTGGGCAAATCACTTACTCTCCCCTGTGCCTTTAGAAAATGAATGTGGCCATGTGTAACATTATTTGTGCTTATGGAAAGCTCTTCAGTACCTTTGGGTCGGGTTAGCACTATATAAAAACTGCACAAAGAGGTTTAAAGCAAAGCCTTAACACAATGAAAGACAAATAGATACCCATTCTGAAGCTGATTTGTACAAAGTGAAATCAGAAAAGCTGGCAAAATCACAGCTTTACCACTTAAATTATGTGATCTTAGACAAATATTGTATTTCATCAAAACTCAACTTTATTCATTATCACAAACAAAGAGCAATTTCAAATATGTGAGTTCAGAATACCATTTCTAAAAAAACCTATTGTGTTTGATTTATTTAAAGTATCTTCTTCTTTAACCCTTTGGATACACCAGATGGCTCCCGGCCGTCCGACTCTACGGGTGGCGTGTGCGTCGGACGGC
The DNA here is from genome assembly GCF_964261635.1 of Lissotriton helveticus. Classification (NCBI taxonomy): domain Eukaryota; kingdom Metazoa; phylum Chordata; class Amphibia; order Caudata; family Salamandridae; genus Lissotriton; species Lissotriton helveticus. Next base: position 773,585,864 of record NC_136067.1, on the reverse strand, counting down.
TGGGAGTCGTCTGAATTTCGAACGCATCCAAGGGGTCAATAATCTAGGCAACGTACAGAGTTTACATGACTTCAGTAATGGTTTTTGTTTCAAAACTATCACTTTTAAAAAGAATTTCTCAGTGCAGTGCTATAGTGTGACATATTAATGTCAAAGCTTCCATATGTTAAAGTAATACACTTTTGAAGTTTGAAGGAGTCATCATAATAATAATGGGACATTTGTTTTATGATTTACACAGCAAACACTTTATATTTAAAGGCTTGTCTTGTGCATGGACTCTATAAGCCGAGCCAAACCTAGTGTATCTGAATAGGCTCAACCTTGGTAGCCAAGGGAGCTCTTTGGTTATTGGGTGGGATCCTAGATTTAAAATAGTCTAGGGTATCCTAAGGGTTAATTTTATGTTCATTGGGCACCCTGGCGGAGTTGAAAACCGGTGGGGATGCACTATGGAAATTAGTATCCTCTGTATCGCTGGGTCAAATTGTTTCAGCCATCACACCAATGCCTCACCGGGCTAGTTGGCTTTCGTCAGGACCTCACAAGGATCCCATTAGTATCCTATTTGTGTTCATTCAATTGTGAAACTTCCGTTCACCATACTCAAACATGCCATACATACCGACTCATTTGTCCTATATGTTCTCATTTCTTTTGTAGTGTCCTATTTAGAGCTCCATGAGAACAAGGAGGCAGAAGGACCTTGTAGTCAAACTTTCATCAAAGGTCTCTTCCTGGCTGTGAATCTATTTGGTTCCTCCTTCCCCCACATCTCCTGCCTCCATACCCTCAATTGATACACATGGTAACTGGACAAGGACTCTATGATGAAGCATGCCACTTGGAATCCCAATGGGGGAGAGTCCTTTTAATACCATAGGGTGACCCCTTTGGGCTGATATGGAGAGATAGGCTGAGCGTGGTAGGGGTTCCCTCCTATTATTTTTGTAGGAAGAAATTATCTGCACATTGGCTTAAGGTTATGGGGAAGAAATAGTACTCTAGACCTTTGTCTTCCAGATCTCCTCCTCTCTTCAGGGGTAAGGAACATCCTTTGCAGATGAAAATCATATAATAACATATCTTTCCACACAAGGTGGCATACGTTTTTTTTTTAAAGTGCAAATAACACAGCCTTTAACAAGAATACTCGTTCCCAATCATCATGGACATTAAGGAATAAATTAGACTTGAACATTCAGAAATCCAAACCCCCATAGACAGATAAATCATCTATCTTATATATGTACTCAAAACCCCAAGACTCTGTCATTATAACCCCTTATATCCAAAAGTAGCCTTCAAGATTACTGCTCCAACACAATTTATCACACAACTGCATATAGCACCCTTGCTATTAGTACCTTACATCATACCTCTTTTTCCTAATTTCTTTCTTCTCTCTAATTCTTTTCCTTCCATTTGTTCAATCAACATTGGTAGTTATCATCGAAGCTTTCCTTGTTTTATAAAATGATATTCTTAAAACACTGTACCAAGAACCATGTAATGTGATGCATTGCTTTTCTTTTCATGATATTGTATTTCTCTCTTAACAAACTCCAGGCGGAAGATGGGCCATAGCCTCTGTAGTAATAGCGGGCTCTCAAACCACAGTCTTGGGCTACTATGGGCCGAATCAAGACGATTCTACTACTATGGAGACTATGTTTTCACACTTGCTCTCCTTTCCTGAGCCAACTATTATAGCTGGTGATTTTAATATTGTTTTAAATCCAGTTTTGGATAAATCCCCCAATAGTCGACCCTTAGCTTTGTCAAAATCTAGGTTAGTGCTACAATCTGCAATGAAAACATATGGGTATTCTGACATATGGAGGGAGAGGTCTGGGGATCAACAAGGAGTGTCCTTCCGTAATTATAAATATAAACACCAGTCAAGGATTGACTTCATCTTGATCAGCCGAAGGCTGACTGATCATGTAAGATCCATTGAATATTTACCTCTCCATCTCTCAGACCACTCTGCAGTATTAATGGACCTAACCTATCTAAAGGAGAGAATGCCCTCTAGATGGTCCTTTGATCGTTCACTTTTCACCTTACCTGACGACATACTATATCTCAATAGAGAAGCACACAATTTTTTTTTGGTTAATAATGACTCAACATCTACAAGGATCATCTGGGACTCGTTTAAAGTATTTCTAAGGGGTCTAATAACAGCTAAAGCGTCTCATAAAAGGAAGCAATATAAAGAACAAATTTGCTCAATTGAAGGAAAGATAATAAACCTCCAAGGAGTTATTGATAGTAATACTGGGGTAGATGAGTCCATCATAAATAATTACAGGAAAGAAATGGCGACCTTGAAAGCAGACCTGGGTTCAGTATTGAATCTTAGATTGCAGCAGAGATGGGAAGCAAGCAAATTAGCCCATTTTGAGTACAGTGAAGGAGCGGGTAAAATGCTTGCCTGGAAGACTAAATCAGATCAGGTTAGGAACAACATTGCAAAAATCAAGGTGGGCAACGATTCTTTTTCATCGGATATTGAAATTAGAAGGGCCTTTAAGATTTTCTTTGAGTCAATATATAAGGAGGACATTGAAACCCGATCTGAGGAGGTTGATGATTGGTTAAGTCATATGAATCTCCCTAGTCTTACACAAGCTCAGTCTCAAGCATTGGATGATATTATCACCGAAGGAGAAGTAAGGGCCGCTATAAAAAAAAGTAAGAAGGGAAAGGCAGCCGGGCCCGATGGGCTACCAGCAGAAACTTATAGAATCTTAGAAGATGAGATAGCCCCTTTCCTCACTAAGATGTTTAATCAGATCCTTATTGATGGCCAAACTCCCCCATCAACATGGGATAACGCATCAATCACACTCATACTGAAGCCTGGAAAGCCCAAGGACGCTTGCGAATCATACAGGCCCATATCAATCTTAAATGTGGATTACAAGATTTTCACCACAATTTTAGCTTCCAGGTTAGCCTTAATAGCCCCGGCAGTCCTCCACGTCGATCAAAAAGGATTCGTAAAGGGCCGACAACTATACGAATTAACATACGACTTAATAGGGGCTATAGATATCGCTGTGGCACAGAATTTACCATTGACTGTTCTCACCCTGGATGCGACCAAGGCCTTCGACAGGGTTAATTGGGTGTACCTGTCGGGGGCCCTGGCTAAATTTGGAGTGGGGAAGAGATTTTGTCGTGCAGTTAGTCTATTGTATGCCAGTCCATCGGCAAACCTATTAATTAACGGTGAGTTGTCAGACCCCTTTGATATAACTAGGGGGACTAGGCAGGGTTGCCCGCTTTCCCCACTTTTGTTTGACTTTTATATTGAACCTCTCGCACAACAACTGAGGAGAGAGAATGCTATTATTCCTTTTTGTCACAAAGGGTGGGAAAAGAAGGTTGCGTTATACGCTGACGACTTGCTCGTTTATACATCAGACGTAACAACTGCACTCCCGGTTATACTTGAAATAGCTAAGGGGTTTGGGAAAATATCAGGCTACCAGATCAACACATTAAAAACAGAGATGTTGGTCTGGAATGATAATCCGAGTTCCTTGGAAATACAGGAAGGCGAATCATTACGATATCTGGGCCTAAATATCATAAAAGACATCAACAAGCTCGCCTCAGTAAATATTACAGCAATTATCAAGGAATCGAGGAAATTAATGCAGACATGGTCTCACCTTCAATTATCTTTGATAGGGAGGGTCAACCTCATAAAAATGGCCATTTTGCCTAAACTTTCTTTTCTTTTTAATACCATTCCACTCTACTTTGATCAGACTCACATAACTAAAATACAATCAGATATCACTTCTTTTATTTGGAACAAAAAATTACCAAGAATAGCTTGGAAGAAGCTTAGACGGCGATGGGAGAAGGGAGGATTAGCCGCACCAGACGTAAAATTATATTTGTGGGCCTTTCAGCTTTCTCACATACGAATGCTCCTAAAAACACCTACTGACTATGGGATAGGATTAATGTTTTCGGCCATGTTGAAAGGGGAAGGTCTCAGCCAGTCGGGATTTTTATTTAAATTTGGCAATCCAAAATTCTTTAAAAAAATCAAATTGAAGGTCCTGCATGCCTTGGCGAAAACATGGACTGATGTAATAAAATCTATTAAACAGGGGTATTATTGCGATAAAACGCCGCTTTGGGGGTTACCTGATAGTCCAGCCTGGTTGGAAGATTCCCTAGCCACTCCTTTGAGAGAAGCAGGACTTAAAGAATGGGGGGATCTTTTCTATGAGGGGGACCTGCTTTCATGGGAATATCTACAGAATAAAATAGGGCCAACCCTTTCAAGGTTTAAATACATTCAAATCAGAAGCTGGACAGAGGCATATAACGATCCACTAACAAAACGTAGCAAGTTTCCTCTCGGAGGGCATAGTCAATTAATAACTAATTTGGTTGGTACCCCTTCAACCAAACGTGAGATTTCACTATGGTATAAACTTCTTTTAGATGAATCTGATGGGGAATTTAAGTTACCAGCTCAACTTTGGGGGGACGTAATATTGACTCAAGATTTACAAGAACTTTGGTCCTTCTCATTTCAGCTTTTAAAAAGTTTGGTGAAACCCTCATGGCTACGTAGGAACCATCTTTTTACCCTTCATAGGGCGTATTACTCTCCCCAAAGACTATCCAAATTTGTCACAGGAAATTCAGTGGCATGTGCGAGGTGCGGGCTGAATGCAGCTTCAGATATTCATATGTTCTTTGAGTGTCCTCGAATTGCATCATACTGGGAGGCCATAGGTAAGACTCTTACGGCATCGTTAGGTATCCCAATTACTATAGATTTACCATTAGTGATTTTTGGCCTCCTGAAGACAACTCAAATTACAGTTAAAAGCCTGGTCTTCTATACGGTCCTCTTGGCAAGGAGAGAGATCTGCAGGAGATGGAAGGATCCTATGCCCCCTTCCCATGGGGATTGGTTGATATCAACTTTACAGAGGGCACGTATGGATCTAGCCAGAACGGGAAACCAAAATAAAAGGGCCTTTTGGCATTTGTTTGTTTGGGCACAATAAAGATCCGGGTTTTTTTTTTTTTTTTTTTTTTTTTTTTTTTTTTTTTCCCCCGGGTCCTATGATTATACTACTATGGTGCCAAATACTAATGTTGCCCGGTCTCAGTCCGGCCCAGGCCCAGCAGTAGGCCACCCCATTGGTAGCCTAAACGAGTATCAAGCTGTGACAGTTGCGGGATTAATGGCCTTCCCACTCGAAATGAAATGATCCCTCCCAGTTAAAATCACTGAGTCAACTTCACTAGAGCATATTCTAAATGGCTTTCTTAAACCATGGTGGATATGAGGACAAAAAAAAAAAAAAAAAAAAAAAAAAAAAAAAAAAAAACAAACTCAATAAAAAAACTTTTGAAAACAAAAAATAAAGCCGGTTCATAAACATTTCGAACCTGGAGACAGCACAAAGGAGGGGTAACTAAGGAAGCTTGCATTACTGCTCTGTGGAGGATACCGGCAAAGGGGGAGCGAAAAGCTCTTTCAGTAGACTTGAAAATAGCCCTGAGCCTCAACTCCAATCAAAAAGAATGTAAAAACAGGACAAAATGATTGTTTTGACTTACGTTGTCATAGCTAAGTTAACTGTGCTATGATGCAGCCAGTAGCAACACATGTAAATGCATTTTCTTGATGCCTGAAGTTCAACTATGCAGGCAAAGGTTACACCAAGAATGACTGTTTATACCACAACCTTCATTTCGAATGTAACTGTAGAACATTTTTTTCTATCTCAAGATAGTTGTTTTTAAATAGATGTGTTAATTACTTGAGTGGAATATTTTGTTTATAGTTACTGCCACATTGTCCTACAAGTGGTTGCGGAGGATCTATATTTTCCATAAGTATTATAAGTCATTCACATACACAATTTGCCATGTCTTGACAAAATATATGGTTCTTAAACTAGATATTCTACTTATTCTGTTACAAATCTTGCAAATTGATAGATTATGGATATTTGTGATAGTTGTACTTTAGGACTGTGTATTTGTTTTACTGAAAATAATATTGGACTCCTAATACTGAGCTCTGGAAGAATACCCACGAAAGGTCCCTTTCACACACCTTACACCAAAGACTTTCCTACGGTGTATTCACCACCTTTGCTGCTTCCTGCGCCCCACCTCCACATAACTTTGTTTATCTGCAACAATTACTCTGTCCTCTCCTGTTTTGTACCAGGACTGACAGAGGAGGTGGGTGTTGGCCAAATAGCCCTGCATGCAGGCTTGGACTCAGAAATAAAGGCTGACGTGGCTCTGCGGTCTGTCTCAGTTGTGTTGTCTGCCATCTTTTCCTACGCCAGAATTTTGTTCTTGGGCCTCTTTGACCCTTGTTTGGTCTTGGCTAGACAGCACAGGTGCTGTTTCTTCGAGACATGTTGTTACACACGCAGTGTACTTACAGCCTGCCCCTATCTTTTCATTGGTTTACTTCAGCATCACTCTCATTTCCTGTATGTCAAGCCATGCCTGCGTCACATCCTTTTCTTGTGTTTGGTCCTGCCTCAGTGCATGGACCAAGTACTTGTGTTCTTCCTCTGCTCCTATTTTTTGCGTTATAGTACTCCACAATAGTGCTTATGTTGTTTCCGCTGCTCCAGTCCATTAATGTCCACCCCTACCTGCCCACTCCCTGTTTCTTAAACAATCCCCACACTCCCTCCTGAACCCCCACCTGCCATTGTTCGTGTTTCTTTGTGTGCACATTCAGCAGACACTGATTCATTGAGAAGACCTCCTGGTTCTGAATGAAGACATCGGCCACAGTGGCGCTCAGAGCTGTGCACGGACAGTTGAACCTCTAGTTATGGTTCCAGTGCACTTTGTTGTTTTGTGAGCCTATGAAGCCAAATGAATAAAGTTAATTTCCTTATTTATTTTGCACACTTACAAAGTCTTCATCACAGTTTCAAGACTCCCTCGCCCGGTAAGCTGCATATATGTTCCTGCTGCTACCTTGTGTTCGCTCTAAATTCCTTTTAGTTTCAGTTGTTGTCAGAGCTACAGGATTCTGCCCTGAACGCATATTTTGTCCAGGAGAGTGGAGGGTGCTGGTCGCATGATGACTTCTTTGTTTACAGCAGTGAGCAGCTGCTTCTCAATTGCTTTCATTTTTCGACCAACATCCTCCCTCCCTCCACCCAGGATGTGCCATTACAATCAGAGCTTCAGAATGTGGAACTGGGGAACCAGGTTCGGGTCTTGGTGTATGTTAGCCCCGGGATCCCTGGTTGGCTGAAGTAGGTACCTTAGGCCAAATAGGGACCACGATTCCACGTCAGGGAAAGGAAGATCACCTTCTGAGATAGGCCCCGCTCACCCCCTTGGTAGCTTGGCACGAGCAGCCAGGCTTATCTTCAAGGCAAATGTGTAAAGTATTTGCAACCACGCTCACAGCAACCCAATGATGACACCACAATGGTATATAAAAAAGATATACGATAAGACCACGCAATATAAATCCAACATATGAGTTTATGTACTATTTCTCCTGGCCGGTTGTTAGGTCAGCCAGCCCTTGTAAGTTCTGGCGGTATTAATGAGCACTTCTGTCAAAGTCAAAATACGCTTTATTCGATTTTTGTTAAAATCATAACAAAAGGCAATACATACAGCACAAATAAAAATTTACATACAGAATTCAATTCATAGTCGATTTAGATTAAAATTTAATTTAATTAAACACACAAGACCAGCGCTTCTGAATATTCTCCTGTAATCCTAATATCATGTTATACAGTTCGTAATACTAGAATCAGGCACTTTTGCAATGTAAAAATAAGGTAAGGCGTAACGCAGCAATCAGACACTCTGCAATGTATAAAGAATGCAATGCGTAACGTAACAATCAGGCACTTTGCACGGTATAAATTATGCAATGTGTAATACAACCACCAGGTACGTTGTTATGCAGAAATAAGGCAATGCGTAATACACTAATCAGGTAATTTGTTATGCAGGAATAATGCAATGCGTTGTACTCTAATCAGGTACTCTGTTAAGCAGAAATGATGCAATGTGTAATACGACAGTCAGGTACTCCGTTATGCAGAAATGGAATAATGCGTAATACACTCAGGCACCAATCACTGTGCCTTAGGCTGTCAGGGTATGCTAAGACGTCCCTTGCTCACTTTGCCACTGTATTCAAGAAAGCCTGGCTGAAGACGGCTGAAATGCCAGAAACCGGTCCTCGGAAGCTTGTTTCTGGTCCAGGGAAGACATGGCTTGGCAGTTCGGGCTGGACTGTTCCCATGAGGCACAGGGTCAGACTGATTTGCACATGGCCATGCCTGAACTGGGGTGGCAGAGTGGGCTAAATAACAGTGATGGATTAAACCCAGATCTTTTGACTGGGTGTGAGTGTTTGATTGGTTCAGATGCTCCGTCCATCACCACCCCCTTTTGTACCGCTGTGTTCGCCATAAGTTGGCAGGGTATGCTCAGACGTGAGTCCCTTGCTCACTTTGCCACTGGATTCAAGCAAGCCTGGCTGCAAAAACGGCTGAAATGCCAGAAACCGGTCCTAGGAAGCTTGTTTCCGGTCCAGGGAAGGCATGGCTTGGCAGTTCGAGCTGGACTGTTCCGATGAGGCACAGGGTCAGACTGATTTGCATATGGCCATGTCTGAACTGGGGTGGCAGAGTGGGCTAAAGAACGGTGATGGATTAAACCCAGATCTTTTGACTGGGTGTGAGTGTTTGATTGGTTCAGATGCTCCGTCCATCACCACCCCCTTTTGTACCACTTTTTTTCGCCATAAGTTGGCAGGGTATGCTCAGACGTGAGTCCCTTGCTCACTTTGCCACTGGATTCAAGCAAGCCTGGCTGAAGATGGCTGAAATGCCAGAAACCCGTCCTAGGAAGCTTGTTTCCGGTCCAGGGAAGGCATGGCTTGGCAGTTCGGGCTGGACCGTGTCAATGAGGCACAGGGTCAGACTGATTTGCATATGGCCATGTCTGAACTGGGGTGGCAGAGTGGGCTAAAGAACGATGATGGATTAAACCCAGATCTTTTGACTGGGTGTGAGTGTTTGAATGGTTCAGATGCTCCGTCCATCACCACCCCCTTTTGTACCGCTTTGTTCGCCATAAGTTGGCAGGGTATGCTCAGACGTGAGTCCCTTGCTTGCTCACTTTGCCACTGGATTCAAGCAAGCCTGGCTGAAGACGGCTGAAATGCCAGAAACTGGTCCTAGGAAGCTTGTTTCCGGTCCAGGGAAGGCATGGCTTGGCAGTTCGGGCTGGACTGTTCTAATGAGGCACAGGGTCAGACTGATTTGCATATGGCCATGTCTGAACTGGGGTGGCAGAGTGGGCTAAAGAACGGTGATGGATTAAACCCAGATCTTTTGACTGGGTGTGAGTGTTTGATTGGTTCAGATGCTCCGTCAATCACCACCCCCTTTTGTACCGCTTAGGCTGTCTCTCCGCCACTCCTTCTGACTTGCAGTCAGGCTCTCAACAGTTGCCCCCAACACTGGTTCGGCATAATCAAAAAGTGCAGCTCCGGCGTGGCTTAGCGGGCGATCATGGCGGACGTGGCTTGCTAAAGCTCCCGCCGGCCCGACGATTATCCTTTCATTTCTCCTGGCCCCCGGACCCGAAAAACACATCACGTCTGGGGCGAAGGTGGCAGACGACTTTGGGATACATCCGGTGCCGGGACCGGCGCGCCGGGACCCTTCCAGGCGGCGGGGCGGGCTGGAGCAGCGGGCGGCCTAGTGCCGATCAGACAAGCCGGGGCCTCAATTTTGGCGCACCCGGACCGGAGAGCTCGTCCTGGGGTCTGCGGCGCCATTGTCTGACCGTGATCCGGGGCTGCCTGCTGCGGGAGAGCCACCACGGGCTCCCCTGCCCTTCCTCGTAGTGCAAGTGAGGAGGGCTAGTGCCTGGTGAGCGCCTTGGAGAACCTGCGGCCTACCTGGCCTTGGCGGAGCCGGGGCCTCGAGTTTGGCGGCCCCTGCCCGGAGTCACCGACGCTGATCCTTGGACCGGAGGTGCAGGAGCAGAGGAGCCCCGAAAGCCCTGACCGGGGGCCTGAGTGGTGGACATTCACGAGGGGCGACCCTCTTGCAGGTGCGTGTTGCCCGGCCGTCTCTGCTGCCGCCATGACCGGAGGTGGCGCGGCCGCCGCTAAAACGGGACCTATCGACAAATTCACTGGCCCTGGAGGGGGTGCCGGAGGAGGCCAGAATGCTGGACCGGACAATGCAGCGCTGCTGACGGCCATTACGCAGTCCCGCGACATGCTAGACGCAAAGATTGGCGCAGTGAGTGCCGATGTGATGCTGTTGCGTCAGGACCTTCGCAATGCAGTCGCCCGCATCACCGAAACGGAGACCAGGGTCACGACGGTGGAGGGAGACGTTGGCGCTCTCAAGAAGAGGGTTGCTGAACTGGAACAGACTCAGCGTGGCCTAGCGCTTCGTGTGGAGGACGCTGAAGGACGGGCGCAACGGAACAACCTGCGCTTTATTGGCTTTCCGGAGGACTGTGAGAAGGGACATATGGACGCTTTCCTATCCCAGTGGCTGGAGAGCTGGCTGCCCCCGGACGCCCTGTCGCGCTGCTTCGTGGTGGAGCGTGCACACCGCGCCTTAACGCAGAAGCCGCCGACTGGGGAGCGGCCTCGCCCGATCATTGCCCGGATCCTCAACTTCCATGATAGAGACGTCATTCTCCGTGAGGCGCGGCTTAAAGACACTCTACTCTATGATAATCATAAGATCATGATATTCCCGGACTATACCAGACTGGTCCAGCAGCAGAGACATTCCTTCCTAGCGGCCAAGGCCAAGCTGCGCGGCCTGAAAATTCAATACTCGCTGCTCTACCCGGCCCGCCTCCGGGTGATCTTCAACTCTAAGACCCATTTCTTCGATACTCCGGAGGCCGTCTTCAGGTGGACCGACGAGGCGGTCAGACTACGACCACACGCCCAGCCGGGGTTGTGCTCCGGCTCCTCGCGCAGCTCATCTCAGGAGCGGGGTGATCAGCCGGGCAAAGGAAAACGACCTCGCAAGTCCCGCTCGCGACGACGGTCCCTGTCCCGGGACCCCCTTCTGGGGGACACGCAACATGCTACGGACGCATCTGACAAGGACGTCTGATCATCGTTGGCTGGCCACCAATTGAATGCCTTTCTTCTGTGATCTTCCACCGTGGCGGCTGAACTTTGCTCGGTGGGACTAACATTGGCTGGTGCAGTATTACCCTGTTCTTTGGCGGATATATGGGACCCTTGCGGCCTACTGTTTCTTTGTGCTGCACTGCCTTTAGCCTGGCTATGTGTTTGATGGGGGTTCGGGCACGTTCTATGGGCTGCCTCCTCCTATTGGGACTGGGGGGTGGTTTTTGGGAGTGTGCCTAGTTGGTTGAGGGGGGGCTAGTTGGGATCCATTGGCATGCTTGACTTTCGGCACTATGTTTTGGGCCTGGAATACCGTATGCCGCGACAGATGCTTCATTGTTTTTTGAGGTATAGGGGTGGGGGAGGGGGGAGCTGGGGTGTGGGGTTTGGGGTTGTGTTATGTGGGGTGCACGTGTTCTTTGTGATCTTTGCAATTGGGGTGTGGGAGGTCTGGGTCGGGTGCTGGGGAGCGCGGGAATTCCCTAATCATGACAATGGCTGATGTTCCAAGTCTAGCGTCTCCTGGCGCTTCCATGCGCATTCTGAGCTGGAATGTTCGGGGGCTCCTGGACAAGATTAAGCGGGGGGCTGTGCTTCGCTGGGCAAAAAGGGACCTTGCAGATGTACTCCTCCTTCAGGAAACACACATGTTGGGCTCTAAGGCACTGAGTCTGCAGCGGTTTGGCTTCCACCAAGTGTTCCATGCTGGGTTTACTAGGGGCTCGAGGGGGGTGGCCTACACTCATGAGCGTCAGTGGCTTGATCCTCAGGGCCGATTTGTGTTTATACAGGGGAAGATCGGTGTAGAGCCTGTGGTGTTTGGTAGTGTGTATGCCCCTCCCCCGCTGCAATGGGCCCTTGCGGAGCGATTGTTTGCCCTGTGGACTGAGCTCCCCCGTTCCCTGGCTGTGATTGGTGGCGATTGGAATGATGTGGTGGACATGGCATTGGACAGGCAGAGGGGACTGGGGGCTGCACCTGTGGCCTCCCCTACACGGTTGAGTGCCATGATTGATGGTCTAGGATGGGTAGATGTTTGGCGACACCTGCATGCAGCGCGGCGGGAGTACACTTATGTTTCGGCTGTGCATGGCTCCCTCTCGCGCCTTGATTGTGTGTTTGTGCCGGGGGCTTTCCTTGACAGGGTGAAAGGGGCGGCGATCCGGCCTCGCGGGCTATCTGACCACTCCCCCGTGGCGGTCCAAATTGATCTTTGTAAGGCGCGCCAACCGTTTCGATGGCGGATGTCTACGTGGCACCTGCAGCGTCCGGACTACTCCCAGCATTTGCGTGGCGCGATTGCCCATTATTGGCAGGACAATCTTACGGTGGGGGTGGACGCGGTGACGGTCTGGGAGGCTATGAAACCCGTCCTGCGGAGTATTGATATTGCCTGGTGCGCTTCTGCCCGTCGGACTCGACAGAGTGGCATTGTTGCCGCTGCGGCGCGAGTGGAGGTGCTGGAGGCGAGACACAGGGAAGCAGCCGATGATATTACACTGCGGCTACTCCTACAGGCGCAGCAGTCTTACTCCTCTGCTTTATTAGACGAGGCTCGCCAGGCGTGGTTGGCTACGCGTAGTAGGGTGTACCAGTGGGGCGATAAGTCTTGCACCATGCTCCACAGGTTGTGTCAGCAGTCCTTGCAGCCAGTCACACTGCCGGGGTTGGTCGACGACGCCGGGGTAGCGATAACGGATCCTGCGATACTGGCGGCGAGCTTTGCGCACTATTATGGGCGTCAATATGCCTCTCGGGAGGACATGTCCCCGGACGGCATTGGGGGATACCTTGCGGCGGTCCCCCCGCATGCTATCTCGGATGAGGTGCGCGATGCCTTGGATCTCCCCCTGACGGCAGAGGAGTTGGGCGACGCACTGGGTCAGCTCAATGCGGGCAAGGCGCCTGGGCCGAGTGGGTTCCCTAGTGAATTCTATAGGAAGTTTCATCTGCAGCTCGGACCCCACTACAGGCGGGCGCTGGAATTGGCGAGGGAACGTGGCAGCCTCCCCCCGGACTGGCGTCACGCCGAAATTGTAGTATTCCAGAAGCCTGGCAGACCCCCCGATCGCCACGAGTCCTATCGTCCTATATCCCTCATTAACTTCGAGGCTAAGCTCCTGGCCAAGGCACTCGCGAACCGCCTGCTTCCTCACATCTCGGCCCTTGTCCACCCAGATCAGGCGGGCTTCATGCCGCATAGGGCAACGAGACACAACATTCGGCGGGCGCAGGCCGCGATTGACGCGATCGGGTCTTCGGGGGATCAGGCGGCGCTTCTGCTGGCGGATATTGATAGTGCCTTTGATTCGGTCTGCTGGACCTATCTTTTTGCTCTTCTGCCGCTGCTGAACTTGGGCCCGGTCTTTGTCTCCTATGTTAGGTTACTTTATACGGATGTCACGGCTTCGGTGCGGGTCTCTGGGGCGGTCTCCGCTCGGTTTCCTGTGACCAGGGGTACACGTCAGGGGAGCCCCCTCTCCCCGTACCTATTTGCACTGGCTATGGAGCCGTTGGCCGCCCGGGTGCGCCGAGATGCACTTTATCGAGGCTTTGTGTGGGGGTCGGACCACTCGGACCGCATAGCTTTGTATGCGGATGACGTACTTTTCTTCATGACAGATTTGCAGCGTACGGGCCCCCGTATCCTTGAGTTGATGCAGGAGTTTGGTCAGGCGTCGGGGCTCTTTCTTAATCCGCGTAAGTCGACCCTGTGGGTGTTGGGAGGTGACTTGGCCTGCTGTCCGTGGGCTGCGTCCCTTCGGGTGGCTGCCGATGGCGTGAAATATTTGGGCGTTTTTCTCTCGGCTTCGGCCTCGGTAGCGTGGGATCGGAATGTCCAGCCGGTGTGGGATCGGGTCCAGTTGGACGTCAAGACGTGGACGCGTATGCCCCTTAACATTTATGGCCGGTCGGCCATCTTCAAGATGGTGGCCCTACCTCGGCTTCTCTACCAACTGCAGAACCATCCATTTCAGATCGACTCACGGTGGTTCCGCGGTGTTAACTCGGTGCTGGGTCGGTTTCTGTGGACTGGGGGTGCTTCTAGAGTCGCGCTGCGCACGTGCTTTCTCTCTACTTACTGCGGCGGCTTGGCGTCCGCGGATCTACTGTCTTACTATCAAGCCTCCCACCTCCTGGTGCTTAACGAGTGGTGGTACGGGGACCGTAGTGATCCGGCCTATGCCCTGGAGCACTCTCTGATGGACGGTGCCTCCCTACACACCTTATTGTATTCGGCCAGACGGAGGAGATTGTTGCCGAGAGTCACTCAGGTGGTCTTCGCGATCTGGCGACAAGCCTTGCATCGTGTGGGTTGGTGGGGTAGGCTAACGGCCAAGACCCCGTTGTGGCGTAATGGCTTGCTTCCGGCGTTGGCTTCCTTATCGGGGTTTGGCGGCTGGGATGCGATCGGGATCTCGTCTCTCGGTCATGTTCATACTGGCACTACGCTTAAGTCCTTTCAGGACCTCAGTTCTGAATTTAACATGCCCAAATCCCAGTTCTTCCGGTACCTCCAGTTCCGCCACGCCCTTGCCCCTAGCCTAGTGGGCCTAGAGCAACTCCCTGAATTTAGTCCCATTGAGGCGAAACTCTTTATGGGGGACCTGGGTGACAAGAAGGTCTCTCAGATATACCGCTCCCTGGTCACGCACTGTTCCCCTTCCCTGTCGACGTTGAAGGCCTCCTGGGAGAATGATGTCGGCCCCCTGGATGAGGATGACTGGCGTGAGGCTCTTGAATCTCCCCGTGGTACTGCCATAGCCATTCGTCTTCGCTTTATCCAATTCAAATACCTTCACAGGGCGTATTATACTAGGGACCGTCTGTGGCGAGCGGGCCTGATAGCCGCCCCGGAGTGTCTGAGGTGCGGTACTGAAAGGGGGACGCTTTTCCATACCGTGTGGTCCTGTGAGAGACTGACTAGATTCTGGGCTGGAGTTTGGGACTGCCTGTCGGAGGTGTTGGGCTGGGACCTGCCCCGGACCCCAAGGCTGGGCCTTCTCCATGTCCTGGAAGGCGTTGGGGGTAACATCTACAAACGACACTTGCTGCTGTTGGGTCTGGTGGTGGCCAAGCGGGACTTGGCGCAGGCCTGGAAGAGCGACCGGGCCCCCCCGCTTGGTGTGTGGAAGGCGGGATTGGACTTTCTTATGGGCCTGGAGCTGCCGGTCTTTGAAGCCCGGGGGTGTCCACGCAAACACTACAAAATATGGAAGCGGTGGGCGGACTACAGGGGCCTGACACTTGACCCCCCGATAGACATTGACGATGTCCCGTCTCCTGATGTGGATCCTGTACCCTAGACTGTTGGCCTACACTGCCATTGCTATTCATCTCATGTTGTTAAGCTGATCACGTGCACCGGGTTAGGGTGGGATTAGGGGTGGGTAGTTGGGGCTGGGGTGGGGGGCGGTTTTTCTGCTTGGGGCTGGGTGGGATGGGGGGGATTGTTGGGGTATGTCATTTTGAAACTCTGGGTTCACTGCCATGCTTTTACACGTGAATCATTGACAGTCTTCTCCTGACTGTGGAGGGCTGTACCGAATTCTGCTTGAACTCTTAATAATAACGGTTTTGAAAAAAAAAAAAAAGTGCAGCTCCGCACTCCTGCCCCTGTACTGCCACTCCATTGACGATGCGGGCCGCAATACGAGCCTAAGCAGAGGCTTGCGCTGCCGGAATGAGAGATGCCGAGAGCGTCTCCCCCCGAGCCCGCAGCCCGCCCCAGGAGTCGACACATGTTACCTGGGAGCACAAACTCACTCTCCTCTCTTCGTCCAGTGGCTGGGCCTCCAATGTAATCCTTTTGTATTTGGCAGGTTCGGGCCGGCGGATCAGCTCCTCCGGGGCTGCCAGTCCGGGCCGCTGCGGTTACGAAGATCTCAGGCTGCCACAGGGCACACGCACACAGCGTTGCTGAGACTTCCTTGAGCTTTGGGTACACGATCACTGGGCACTCCACACAAAGGTCTCAGGCTGCACGAAGATCATGTGCACAGCGTCGCTGAGACTCACTTAAACTCTGGGTGCACGTTAACAAGGCAAATCCTCACGAAGGTCTCACGGTGCACAAACCACATGCACACAGCGTCGATGAGACTCACTTGGATTCCGGTGCACACAATAACAAGGCAAATTCTCATGAAGGTCTCAAGGTGCACAAAGCACACGCACACAGCATCAATGAGACTCACTTGGATTCCGGTGTGCACACAATAGCAAGACAAATCCTCACGAAGGTCTCACGGTGCACCAAACACACGCACACAGCACGCACAAGTCCCTTTAGCCTTTCCTTGGTTAAAACAGCAAACTGCAGGCCAGCCCCAGAACACCCAGCAAGGGTCAGTCGTTTCCTTTAGTCTCTTCAGTTGTTTCTTCCTTGGCAAAGGTTCCTCTTGAACACGAAGTAGCTCCAGTCTTGTTTAATCTTGATCAAGCCATTCTCCAAAGTTCAGGGGCTTCAGCTCTAATAGTTATACCCCTCAATGGCTTTGAAGTCTTTGTGTGTCAGGGGGGCCTGACCCCTGTTCAAACCAGTTCTGGGTGCCTCCCTGCCAGTGACACCTTCTTCAATAGATTAGTGGGGGTCTGGATTCTCAGTCACTCAGCAGGAGATGGGACAATTGTTTTATAGCAGCAACCCCAGCCTCTTCACCTCTAGAGGCTACTCCTCCCCCTACACTCCAGATGCAGGTCAGCCTGTTGCTGTCTGACCTCCTCCCCTGGGTCAAGACATTCCCCAGATCCTATCGCTTTCAAATATACACAGAAATGTTTAGAGCACAAAAACCCAGCCACTTCTAAAAGAGTGGCTTATAAATACACAATGCAAAAACCATCTTCATAGAAAGATGTGTTATTACATTGTGAGTTCAGGCATACTAAACTTCACCTTTCCATCTTAAGCCTTTGGGAAGATAGGCTGGAAAACATATTATACAGCCTTCCCATTCTATCCTATGGGCAAGATGGTCTTTCAACAGTGAAAAACAAAATGGAGATTATTTCACTGTCAGGACATGGTACACACCTTAGTACATGTCCTACCTTTCACATAAACTGCACCCTGCCCAGGAGGTATCCTGGACCTACCATAGGGGTGTCATAAAAATAGAAGGGTAAGGTCTGGCAAGTGGGTGCACTTGTCAGAACAACATGGCAGTTTAACAACGATGGCAGGCCTGTGTTCCCTTTTTAAGGCTACTTGTGTGGGTGGTAAAATTAGTGCTGCAGGCCCACTAGTAGCATTTGCATTACCAGCCCTGGCACACATAGTGCACTTTACTGGGGATTTTACCAGTAAGGCAAACATACCAATCATGGACAACCAATTACCATTATGCTTAATACAGGGAGCACCTGCACTTTGACACTGTTTAGCAGTGGCAAAGTGTCCAAAGCATCTAAGTTGGCAACACTATGTCAGAAAAAAGGTCGAGGGGGGAAGCAAAAAGTTTAGGGACTTTAGCCAAAAAGGACCAAGTCCTACAGTGTAGGAACATCATCCTATGATTCTGGGCACATCACTTAATGTCCCTATACCTACAAACCATGCATGTGAGCTTTTATCATGTAATTAGTGCTCATGTAAAGCACATGGTCTTTGGTCGAAAGACAAATAGATCCTGTCTGATTTCTACAAAGTGAAACCAGAAAACATAAATAAATTGTGGCTTCCTCAATTAAACTGTGTGCTCTTGGGAAACATGGCCAAAAGACATTAGCATTGACAAAGTCAATAACTCTCATTGCCTAGACCAATTGGCTTTGCCAATGCTTGTTTCTTTTATGGTGACAGAATTCCCCACGACCTAGGTTCACTCTGGATTTTTTTTCACAGGGTTTCTCTTCATGGTGAAAGAGTTCACTCCTCACTGCTGAGTGGTGCTTCACACTCAGTATTATCCATGTACTTGTGTTGGGTACCCTCTTACAACTTGCACACACCACTTTGCCCCTGTAACACACGGTTTGCTTCCTCTCACATGTTTTTTACCTTTGATACTTGCACAAGTGCCACCTTTGCCTACGTAACGTTTGTTCTTGTCCCTGAGTGTCTAGCATATATTGCAGTATTATACCTCAAATTATACTTTGTTTTCTCTTGTAGCCTGCACACTTGTCACTTTTTCCTCCTGTGCACTTTTTACTACCTCATGTATTTTTGGTTGCTCACAATTTTTACTACCTCATGTATTTTTGTTTGCTCACAATTATCACTTTACTGTAAGTAACGTAACGTTTGCTTTTGCAATTTTTTGTTCGTGTAATGTTCTCAGTTTGTATCATTTCTGTTCCTGTTGTGAAGCGCTCTGGCGCCTTCGGGTAAAGTCCGCGCTATATAAAATTGCATAAATAAATTCGCTATATTCCCTCATAATCGTCCCTTCTCATGTTGTATGAGTCATATGTGTTTGAAATGTCAGATTGTTTAAATATCCAAAGTGGCGAATGTTGTACAAATAATGTGACTAAAACTAGTTGACTAAGAATTGCTTGACATTAGTATATAATATGCTTAACACTCCATCAAACACAATTAACTTATTAAGGGGTTGCACAATTATTACTTTTTAATTGTTGACAAATTGCTCGCCCAAGCATGTTTTAGGTATGGCTAGAGACAGCTTAGCTGTCTGGAAACTCTCTTCAATTGTGTATGTAAGATACAACAGATTTTACCTGTGGCATGCCTGCAGGCGACGCACAAAAGGATTGCTGGAAGGGCTAACCGCTTTACAAGTGTGGAGCTCTTCAAACCAATAAATCCCACTCCAGGGGTCAGAAAATTGGTGTTTGAATCCTTTTCATGACTTGGGTAGCTTTAGGGGTTTGGGAATGCCCACACAAAGTACCAGTGTTTAATCTGTAAATAAATATTTGCAGTGCCCAAGGTATTCCACAGATAAAAATGGGAATGGATCACCCCCAGGTTTGCTTGGGAGAGAAGGGAAGGGATTTCCACCGAAGAAAAGAACTGTGCCTTTCCACATGGTATCATGTTCCCTCTGTGCAGAGTCAACTAGTCATTTGTTTTACCATGCTGTCATGATAACATGTTGCTGGATTTACTGCTTTTTCTGTTCACACAGCAAAAACGTGCGTGCCCATAGGCTTTAATAAAAATGCAAGGAAGTCCCTTGATCAAAGGTATCTACTGTATGTCTTTAAGTTCACCACTTACAACACACACTTCATCTTCTGACTCCTTTCCTCAACATTCTTGGTAGGGTATAGCTTAACTCAGCAGAGGGGCACTACTCTTAGCTTCCATATTGTTGTGAGCGTCATGTTTTTTGGATGTTTTTTTTTTAGGACAGCTGGAGGTAATCTGTTAGCAAACGTTTCTCTTATCAATAAGACAGACATAATGTTGCCTCTGCCAATGCTTGTTAAATCTGATTTTCTGATCACCACCTTCTTTTCCTTCATGGTTACTCCCTAATCTGTTCCACTCATCGACATTGCGGTCTCCCCCTTTTACACCCCCCCCCCATCTCCTCTGAAGTTTAATTTAACCCTCTCTCGTAGCCTCTCTATTACTCGAACATGACTTGATGTGTTCTCTCCTCTGCCTTATGTGCTTATGGCAAGCTTGCACTTCGTGGATAACCCTGTGACGTCTTAATCACCATCCTTGACTTCTGCTCCCTTGTACAGCTTCCTATTTGGAATGCCTCCCCGTTATCATTTACATTTATCATTTTGCATATGCAGTGTTTCTTGCATTGCACCTATCAAGTGTATACCGTAACTCTTGTAACTGGGCACCTTATGTATAAAGCACTCCAAAGACTTGGGGAGTTGTTGCACTTTATAAAACCACAATAATAAATAAATATGGAACTAGCAATATATAAGTGACTGCGTCTTGTGTTTTGCAACACAATACCATATCCCATTACACACTGTTAGAAGGTTTTCCCATGGTATGCAACACGAAAAGTTCAGAAACACAATACCGTACTATTTGAACTCAACACCAACAAAACAGAAGTGCTCCAGTTAAAAAAACACACCTCTTTCTGGTCCTCAGACTGGTGGCCCTAAGAGCTGACGCCAACACCAATCTTGTCCAACTCGGCCTGGAACCTAGAGATTATGATCATTAAATCTAGATGTGCAACAAAGTCAGCACGGTTGCTGCCACCTGCTTCCATACAGTCAAGCTCCTCAAGAAAATGTGCAGATGGCTACCACTGGACACCAAAATATCAGTCATTCAAGCCATGATATGCAGCAGGCTGGACTACAACAGTACCCTCTATGCCGGCATCACCTCTCGACTCACCAGGAAACTCCAAGTCATACAGAGCGCAGTAGCTAGACTCTCTCAAACTAACTCTCAGTACACACATGTCCAAACACCTGAAGGCCCTCCACTGACTTGTTACCCACAACATGCCCTCCTCAAGCCCCCTCACACACACCTACCAAGCACTACTCAATCAAGTCCCAGCATACCTCGAAAGCCACCTACAGTTCTACCCACCTCCTCTCAGCCAGCTTCCTCCTCACTTACATCTCCCAAATATGCAGAGGGAGAGGTGGTGGCTGTGCCTTTACCTACCTGGCCCCAAAAGCTTGGAACAACACCCCCTTCAAAACAGAGCTAGCACCTCCATCTTAGAATTCCACAAGAAACTGGAAACCCGGCTCTTTCAATAAGCTTCATTCAGGGCTGCACCACCCTTCTTCGGCACCAGGATACCCTCCCGGGTGAGATGCATGCTGTGCAAATAAGCATAACACCAAATATGCCCAGGGCCCCACTGTAATTATATGATTCTGCAGCCCATGGTTTTCTGCATAATTGTGGATTTGCTGTGTTTGCCACAAAATCCACAAACTGGTGCATAATTCGCAGATTTCATTTAAAAACAAAATGTGACTCTCGAAAGCAGGAACAGGTTAAAAGATGCTAAATAAGAGGATCAAAATGCTGTTCGTGTCATGGCGGGTCTTCTGCAAAGGTCAAATGATGACTTTTCAGTTACAGGGTGCCTTATTGAGGAGTGAATGTGCCCAGACAGTATTGATATATATTGAAATAACAAATAATTAGGTAATACTGTCACAGATTGTGCCGCATTATACTGCATAATTTGCCTTTTCTTGCTGCATAATTTTCCAACCCTGCTGCATAATTTGTCTTTTTATTGCTGCATTCTTCCCTGGGTATGCACTAGCACTCGCTATGTTTTTTGTGTAAAGTTTAATGTTGTGCTATGCTTATTAATACAATGCACACATTGTTACTCTTTGCGCCATTTTGTGAAATTCAACTGACTGCCTGTGTACAGGTCATCTAAATATCCACACTGGTTATACTGGCCTCAATTGTCACAATATTTTCCAGATCAGTATGTGTAAGGATGGCATAAGGAAGACAAGGCGCGGCAGTGGTTACAGAGACTCAAATTCTTTCTATTTACCCTAGTCACTTCAACTGAGGATATTCAGACACACCAGCCTGGTTCTCGTGCCCCGTGTGTCACCACTGACCACACAGAGTACGGAAATAACTGTGTCGCACCAGTGTCCGTGCCACAGAGCAATACACACAATCTTTGTTTGTATTCTATTGTAAAGCGCGTTCTCTTTCTCACCACTGTCAAATTATTTTGAGTTAAACCAAGACCCCCGAAAATCTGGCAATTTCCTCGCAGGCCTGTGCTTGAGACATTTTTTAAAGCGAAGAACGCGACGAGAACAGGTGCATCCATTTTTTTGCACACACTGCGCTCCAGCAGAGTGGATCAGTGCCGTAGGGGTGTAATGATATTTTATATTTTCGAAAACCATTACTGCTTGTGACAGACAGCAGACGCTGCCAGGTTCCCTTCGGCTCTGCCTTGTCCTAGAATTGATCTGCGACATTGATTCCCAGCGCTGGTGGGTTAGGATTGGAAACATGTACATGACAAGCATTTGCAATGCAATAGGTCTCGCATTTTCAGGAGTTAGAGCTATTGGCGTTGTAAAAGACAAACAGCTAGATTCAGGAACGAAAAATCGGCTCGCAAAGCGAATCTGGCCCTTTGAGAGCGCAATTTTTGCATTTGGGATTCATCATCCCAAATGCAAAAATCGCTATTTGCGAAATCGCATATTTGCGAGGAATTGCATTTAAGGAATCTCTATTTGAGATTCCTTAAATGGAATTCATAAACCTTTTTCAAATTGCAAATTCGCAATTTCTGGCCGCTATTTACCACGAAGTCTGACTTCGTGGTAAATAGCGAAAAAATAGAAAAAAGCACTTTAGTGCATTTTTCTCAGTTGCATGTTACACACACACATGTCCTTTGGACATGTGTGTGCGCAACACCTGTGTACATTTGCTTTTCAGGGGTGCTACAAGGTGTCCTTTGGACACCCCTGGCAATCTTGAAATCGCATCCTTATTTGCGATTAGCAAATTGCTAATCGCAAATAAGGAATATCTCCCCATTCATTTAAGCCCATAGGAATGAATGGGGAGTTATTCCTTATTTGCGATTAGCAATTTGCTAATCGCAAATAAGGAAGATGTAGGAATCGCATAATTTTTTGAAATTCCTACATGAATCCTGTTTTGCAAGTCCTTAATAGCGATTCCTTATGAATCGCTATTAAGGACTCGCAAAACGGGATAATGATGAATCTAGCTGTATGTCTTTTACCTATCTATAAAATGTCAGGTTGATTTAACATACGTAAACTTGAGCGTATTTTACGTAAAGTAAAAAGTAAATGCTAAATGAAGAAGGAGTTAAAATGTATTTAACCATTAAGCCCATGTAAGATTAGGAAAATAGACCAACATGAATATATTATAATATGTAATAGCGTTTGTGACCAGGTGGTATGTGTAAAAAGTTGTTTGTGGCAAGCCGTGCAGAAGAAAACAAAAGCGCGGCCACCATTTTAAATATGAGGTGCGGTGTGCAGAAATGGAAGGTGTGGTTACTACTATGAAAGTGAAAGCGCGACATGGCGCGCTGTTAAAAAGTAATAAAGAAATGTTTGTAAAGTTGTTTTTAGCGAGCCATGAATAAGGAAACAAAAGCGCAGCCACCATTTTACATATTAAGCGCAGTGTGCGGAAAAGCAAGGCGTGGCCACTAATGCAAAAGTGAAAGCGCAGCATGGCGCGCTTTAGAAAATGTAAATGAAAATAGTTTTAGTAAATTTGATTTGGGCTGGCCGCGCTTAGGCAAACAAAAGCGCGGCCACCATGATAAAGATGAAGCACTGTGTGCAGCGCTTTTAAAAACAAAATATAAAATGTTAAACATAGGCACTGTTACTAAGCAGCGCACTAAGAGGGTGCATTGCTGAAGCAGGAGAGCCTGTTGTGCCTCAGCGACAAACAGCACTGGGTCGATTAAATGCCAGCAACAATGACAGGAGGGGTAGAGTGTGTGCGAGCGAAGAGTCAGGAGATGGCCAGCCAAAAGAATCAATTGGTCAGCGACAAACAGCGCTGGGTTGATTAAATACCAGCAGCAATGACGGGAGGGGGAGAGGGTATGTAAGCGAGGAGTCAAGAGATGGCCAGAGCTGGCCAACCAAAAATATCAATTGGTGATGACCGCCCGGAGGGAACCATGCTCCGAAATGCGGGACAGATACACAATATTAACCAACCAGAGAAAACGAATTAAAAAAAGCAGACCAACTAACCAACCAAAATCGGTGGACATACCAGACCCTAGTTACACACTGTTCCTCCTCGCTACATATATTGAGGGAGTCCTGGGAAAGGGATGTTGGAGTGCTGGAAGAGGAAGACTGGTGGGAAGCCCTTGAAGCCCCTAGAGGCGCGGCTATTGCAATGCGCCTACGTCTTATTAAATTCAAATACTTCCACAGAGCTTACAATACCAGGGAGAGGTTGTGGCGGGCAGGTCTGATTGGGTCCCCAGACTGTCTGAGATGCGGCCAAGAGGTGGGCACCTTGTTTCATACGGTATGGAGCTGCAGTGTGCTGGTTTGGTTCTGGAATGGGGTGTGGGACTGTTTGTCTGAGGTGTTGGGTTGGGAACTTCCTCGTACCCCACAACTAGGCCTCCTTCATGCTTTAGAAGGGGTGGGAGGTAATATATACAAGAGGCATTTGTTGTTGCTGGGCCTCACAGTGGCTAAGAGAGATGTGGCTCAGGCCTGGAAGAATCCACGGGCTCCTTCAGTGGTGGTGTGGAAGAAGGGACTGAATTGTTGTATGGGGCTGGAGCGCCCGATCTTTGAGACCAGGGGCTGCCCAAGGAAACACTATAAAATATGGAAACGATGGGTGGACTACAGGGGTCTATGGCTAGAGCCACCAGTGGAACAAGAAGGTGTCCCGGGAATGATGTGATGGGCCCATAATTTGGGATTTGTGTACACTGTCATATACTTGCAACCTTTTTTTAAAAACGAGACGTTATTGTGCAGTGGGTTAGGGTGGGATCCGGGCGGGGGGAGTTGGGTTGTTGGGGGGTGGGGGCGGGGTGGGTGGAGTGTGGGGAAAATGTTTGGTTTTAAAAAAATGTATAGATTGCCATCCAATTGCAGTCATCTACTTGTTCGCAGTCTTCTCCGGAGTGCGGAGTGCTGCGCCTAGTGTGCGGTCTATCAATAAAATTTGTTTAAAAAAAAAAATCGGTGGGCATGTCCAAAGTCCATATACCGAATACGGCA
The DNA here is from genome assembly GCF_964261635.1 of Lissotriton helveticus. Taxonomy (NCBI): domain Eukaryota; kingdom Metazoa; phylum Chordata; class Amphibia; order Caudata; family Salamandridae; genus Lissotriton; species Lissotriton helveticus. Next base: position 773,561,008 of record NC_136067.1, on the reverse strand, counting down.
AGCTTTGCAGAGCTGTGCATGCGCTGCCCAGGCTCGACCTAAAAAATGATTCCAATTAGAAGTGGCGTTTATACTCCAAGTGCTGTGTTTTCCAATTTTACTCGTCTTTAAGATCCCCAAGGAAATGTAGTTAGTTCTACAGATTGCACTACTTGCTCTAAATATTGTCTCGGGAACAAACCTATACTGGCTCAGCACACTGGAAAAACACTTTCTTCCTTCTCTACCAGTGTTACTGAGCCACAATCGAGAAAGGTTGTTAGGGCCTTGATTTTAATTCCTTGAGTTTTTCTGGTGGGCTTCGTATTACTTCACTTTGTAAAGCACATACAGAACTGCCAACTCACACAGTGCCACCTTGTATCACACAATAGGGTCCCTCCACATGGGCACCCAGTAAAGATATGATGTCTTATTTGGTTTGGCAGGGAAGGTGAGCAAGAAACCCCTGCACAGAGTGGGTATCCAGCTCATCGTTGGAGGCCGAAAGCAAATGATGTTCATTAAGGGATGTTAAAACACCCCAGGACAGCCTTGGTAGCCTCAACAAGATTTGTATTTTGAATGTGAAGAGGGGCGGGTTTGGGGTTCGTTGGAGGGAGGGCAGGAGCAGAGTAGTGGTTCTCAGGCAGTTTTCATCCTGAAGCGCTGCGCTTCCAAGGCCTACACCCTCCTCATAATGTGTGTTTTTTGGGTTGCCGGGTCTGCAGATAGTACCCCGCAGCACTTGGGAACTTTCTCCGTTTTTTTACTCTTCATTGTTTATGCTCTCATTTTCTTTAATTTTTGCCTTCACAGCTCGGCTGCACTATGGATTTGTTTTTTGTTTGCAGGTTTTCTCTCATTGAGACGGACCTTCCTATCTTTTTTACTCATTTTTTTCAGTTTCTGCCTCGGCATATCTTTTTATTTTTTTTATTTTCCCTTCGATCTTCAATTCCAATTTGTCACTATTTTATTCTCTTCCTTGCACTTATTTTGCTTTTTTTTCTGCCCTTGGTGCCTTTTTCCCCCACAGTTTCTCTTTTTCACTACCCAGTTTCTCTTTTTTTTCTTCGCAGTTATCTTTCTTTTTTTTGCCTATCTCTTTTGCCATCCAGGAGCCAATGTCTCTCTTAAATATTGAAAATAAAATGCAGTATTATTGTCTGCTCAACCTTTCCTTCCCATACCCACGTTTGCTGAGTAGGCAAAAGGGGTCAGTTCTTGCTTGTGGAATTATAAGTGTCTGCTATCCGTATTTTGCTCTCAGTGGCTCTTGCTTAGAAGCGAACCAGACCTCGCGGAGTCTGCTGACCAGTATGCACTACAGCGTACCATCGATGTGCTGTTAAGGGAACTGTGGAAAACCTTACACCACTTGTAGGGAGCTCCATACAACTCCTTCCAAGAGATCTGAGGCCTTTGAGGTCATTCTGCAATAATCAGTGAGGACAAGGAATATAGAGAGCTGCAGACACTGCTCGAGGGCAACCTTCATGATGGCTGTGAAATCCCTCTGGAGAGGCAGCTGGCTGCACCCGGGTAACTGACTGTGCCCAGCTCACTCGGCTTCAGGTGGGAATACTTTTGGTGTGAACACTGTGGAAAAGATTTACAGAACCACGTAGTGCAGCACATCCCCTCGCAAGGCTGAGCAGCGTTGCGCAACAGGGAGGGAGCAGGAGAGAGCCATATCTTCAGAGATATGGCTCTCTCCTCCCCTTTCGCGGGGTTTGATTACAGCTGCTGTGCGCCACGCATACACCTTAGCGCAAAGCGCTAGGTGTGTGTGCATTAGTCTAGCATAGGTTTTGTACAAGAAGGGTACCTTTCCTGTAGAAAATACGATGCCCAGACACAATGCAAAGTTTTTCCTGCGTTGTATGCGTGCTGCACAGTGCGGCACACACATGCAAAGTCGGAAAAGGACGGAGAAATTAAAGCAATTCTCCTTCCTTGCACCTACTGAAAAGGGTGCAGTTTTCTCATGCTAAACCCAATCTACTTTATTTAGTAAATTGGGTTTAGTGTGAGAAACCTTGGGTGGTTGCATGGGAACGCCCATGCTCCACCCTTGGTACGCCCCCATGGCGCAAAGTAATGTGAAACAGCACTATGCACTGCTTCGCATTACTTTTGCGTTATTTCTTTAGCGCTGGAAAGTAAATACGGAAGAAAAGATTTTGCGCTGATTAAACACGGCGCAAAATCTTAGTAAATCTCCCCCATAGTGGTGATTCTTAGGGCTTGATAATTTGTGGTCCGTTTTAGATGTAATAATTATGACTACAATAAAATCCGACACCAGTTTTTCAGATGAGATTTTATCTCTCTTTCTGACTTTCAGGAGAATAATATGTCGAGTTTAGTGCTTACTGCACCAAATTCCATATTTCCCAGAAATATTTGGCCTTTTCCCACTGTTAAAATCCGACATGTTTGACCTGCTGACCAAGGACACAAACTTTATCACACCTGGTAATCTCGCCACTTAAAATTGTGGTTGTAGAGGGATCATTTTCTAAGGCAACATATGTAATCAGGCCCTCTCTATGTTGCTTTCCTCTGCCGGGCCATCGCAATGAAACAATTTAACTTTGGATGTTTGCCAGTGTGATAAAATCTCAATTAAACAATTTAACTTTGGATTTTTGCCAGTGTGAAAAACTAATTTTCTCATTTTTCATTTTATTTTCCTTCATTTGTTCACTTACACATACAGAAGCTACCAAACACCAGCCAAAATTACTCTAATTGAAACTGGTTTATCTATGAAGGGTTGCAATGTGCGTCGTATATGCACTTGGATACCTTGTATGTGAGAATATTGAGTAAAAAATATTGTGCTTGCAAAATATCGCAGCCAGAATATGGACTACCGAAAATGGTGAACTTAATTGTTTATAAGCCAGTATAAATTTACTATTTAAAGTAGGCCACTCGATTCATCCCTGATTTTCTGCCCAATGGGGACATCACTTTGCCCTCGTTCGGGGGATTTCTTATTCATGCGGCAATTTCCTGGGCCAGCTCTTGGAGTAATCTCAGCACCTGTTGTAGAGTTACCCATTGCAGTTGACTCTCCATCAAGGAGCATGGCCTTCCAAGATATTCAGTTGTAGTGTACACTTCCTTTCCTCATCCTTTGCTCCATCTTGTGATATTTCCTTATTATCATATCCAAGGTCTGATGTACTTTCAGAGCCCACAATCCGCTGTCTAAGAAACCCGCTGCTGTCCACTTTGGGACTCTGTCTCCCTTCAAGGTCAGAAGATGGTCAGTTTTGTCCACCAAATGTAAGGCTATGGCCTTAAGTATTTGTTGTAGGAGGTGAAACTCCCTCATTGTCAGCAACCCTTCCCACATTGTCTCGAAGCACCATAAATATTCTCTTTGTGGTCAGATGCAAGCGGTTTCATTGTTCCCCCATAGCACTCACTTAAATGCCTCATAAACGCAACCCACCAGATTTTGACCCTCCCCCCGACCCCGCTAAGAAGTGTGAAGAAAGTCACATACTCCCAGACTAAAATCAAGGTAGGGTCACAGTCGAATTGTCAGACTGTATATGTATTCCTGTTGCACCCATTATTTGTCTTTTAAGAGTGCATGTTCCAAAGTCAACCCTACAACACTAGAGAAACTAAAACAGATGATACCATCCCCACTAAATTTCAGAGAAACCATTGAACTCATACTGGATAAATAGACTCCCTCTTTGAAAAACATCTTGCTAGGTGACTTTAACCTACACTGGGAAGACCATAACAACATCTACTACTCCCACACATGAGAAAGGTGTCGTTATTCACCACCAAATTGCCCACAATGAGTCGATTAAGGTAGATCCTACTAGTATTGTTGACAGGTCGAATCAACTCCTCATCTCGTCTCTCACCCCAGCTATACTAATATTTGAAGAACAGAAGAAAAGCCCAAACACCTGGTGAGAGAATATAAAGACATCAACCTACACTCCTTGTCTGGTATAGCTTCCTCAACTCTTCTGAACGTTCTGACAATTTAATGGCAAATCAATACACAGAAAGAACTCACTAGCATCATGGCCGAGTTTGCCTCATAAGAACTGAAATAGCTGAAAAACAACCTCTCTGCAAGATGGTTCTTCAAATAACTGAACCTAGAAAGAAAAGTCCTCAGAGCTGACAAATGGACCTGGCTACTAAATTCACCAGTAGACAACCTACATAAACTACAATATGACAGAAAAAAGTACAGAAAACTAATCTTAAATGCCAAAGCTTCCTTTATGCGTCTAGAGATGAACCTTGTAAAAACAAAAACATGCAATATGCTATTTGAGCTGGTCAAACAAGCAACATGTTATGTTATTTTTTTTAAAAACTTGTAAAGCACAACGTATACCCAGAGGTGTCTTGGCGCTAGTCAGAGTACAGAGCGAGTGCAGAAGAGAAAGCTACTGATTCTAAAGCCAGTCTTTTAGGGATTTCCTAAATTGTAGAAGGGAGGGTGTGGATCTGCTGTGCAAAGGGAGGAGATGTTTGGTTGCTCCTACCAGTAAACTGCTTCCTTCCATTTAGATTTTTTTAGTCTAACAGTGTTTATTTTGAAGGATCGCAATGATCTTAGATTTCTGGTGGGGGGATCCAGCACCCAGTGGCATGCCTAATAATAACCCTGAGGTCATTGGAAAGAAATGTGCCCTCCTCTTCAAATAAAAAACCGACAGACAGGGCTGAAAGTTCCTATGCTTTGCTCCAATCTTTTCCTTAAAGCAAGTATCCCTCACAGAAATCCAGGTTCACCTGGTCTGAATTCAGAGAAATCTCACAATCTTTGCAATTTTATTTCAGAAGTAAGACCTACAGTTCATCTATAAGACACAATCCAGCACCTATTAACTAAAAAAATCAGCATGTCCATCGTGCCGTTCCGAGTCAGCCTGTTCAACATATCCTTTTCTCATGGCTGTGTCCCAGAAAGGCGAGTGACTCCACTTCTGAAAAAAACACAGACATTGATACCGAAGATTTGAACAGCTACCGTCTGATATCTGTCATTCCTTTTTTTAGCCAAAGTCATGGAAATCTGGCCTGAGAAATAGTACAACTAATTCATCACTGAAAACAGCATTCTTGACAGCATCCAGCCAGTCTTCAGGACAGGTTGCAGAATTGAGACTACAATGCATCAGATTGTTGGATAATACACACCTCCACCTTGATAAGAGGGACTCTTGCCTTCTCATCCACATAATCTCTCTGCGATGTTTGACATGGTTAACTATCACACAAACGTTTAAAGATTTGTGATGATATAGTTTACAGCTTACCTTTGTAATCGCTGCTAATCAACAAACAGTTTCAAACACGCACTCCAACCCTTTAACTCTACAAGGTTTTCCTCTATACTCCATTCTTACGCCTACCCTCTTTAACTCATACATGAAACCCCTTAGTTTTCTTCTGTCAAACTCCACAAACTCTTGCCTCTTCCATCTTGAGGACACGCAGCTTCACTTAACCTTTTCACTGCTAGGGGGTTTGCGTACCTTTGAGGTGGAGCTTTTTTTTTAAAAAAAATTAAAAATTACTGCTTTGTTCTCTTTGTTAACCCATACAGACTAGATGTAGATTTTTCGTTCTGCACAGTCAAGGCTATGCGTTGGTGCAGATCCTACATCAATATCTTATTTCATTCTGGATACTTAATGATAAACGTGGATAAATGTTCATTTTTCCACAAGTTTGCTCAATATTTTGTTGCATTTTTCAACTCGACAAACTTAAAGCTTGAAATGCTCGGCAAAGACACGTTACCCTGAATGTCTGAAGTCAGGCAATACCAAATATGTATGGGTTTTCATGGTAAATGTAGTCTTCACAAATAATCAGGTAACATTATTGCAGATCGCAAAATTGTGGCAGAATCCCTGTTTATGGTGCATTGTTAATTTGATGACCGGTATCAAACCGAGGACTATTTGAAAAGTATGAAAACGATATCTTTTCTAATTCTGTATGACTGAAGTAATCTATTGTTGCAAGCCAGATCTCCCTTGCTCTCATTTTGCTGGCTTGTGGAATACTCTGAACATCATCGTTGTCAGATTTTCAGCATTATTTTTCCAAAACATGATGTTTATCAGAAGATATTTTTATAATCAGGGGCTAATCGCCTCACTGAAAAACCAACAAGATAGAGGGTAATAACAGAAAAGGTCCCACTAACTAAGAAGGTGAGATGAGGGGTGGCTCTTTCTCCAGTGACCGGGCTTAGCTTTGGTGCCAACTATATGGTGGGGAGCCCCATATGTGTTCATCGCTGGGATCCTAAGAAGAGAATGGGACAGTTAGTCTGGATGGGGAATGATGAGCTTATTAGCCCTTGTTTAGGGGTCAGTAATCAGTGAAAGTTGTCAAACAGCCAGATTACTCTGTGTGTGTGTGTGTGTAGTGGATGGGGGTGGGGGTAGTGGACATTCCCAGACCCTGGATCCCACGGTTTAAGGAGACATGTCAGCTGAACACATCCAGTGTGTAGTATCAAGATAGTAACACCCTGTGTGGCATGCGGGGTCTATTATGATTGTTTCCCATAATCAATATCTTGAACATTCAGCAATATGTCAACAGTGCACTATTCTAAATGTGCATGTAGGGATTCTGCTCTTTGGTGTAAAGCTCATCCACTGGACCCACTCTCTGGTGGATGTGTAGGTGGTGTATTAGATGTGTCTATAGTCATCAGGAAAGAGCCCTGGACCTGGTCAAACAGTGTCAATTGTTCATTGATTTTGCAATACGCCTGCTCACAAGATGTACGTAATGAAACTTCCACCAACCATTCAGCTTCACCTGGGACCGAGCGAGGTCTCCAGTGGTGAAGAATACAGCACTTCGCGGTGGCAAGCGAGGTTTACATCCACCCTAGTGTGATAGTTCCGGCAGGCGGGACATGTCATGATGTTCCAGATGTTGATCAATTAGTGACTTAGATTGGTTGAGCGTGTCAACAACAGTCAGAATGGGTAAGTAATCTTGCGTCATAAAGTTTGAGGAGTCCAGTTCCAGTGATGTAGTACTTTGTAAAACCGGAAATTGAGTTTTACCTCCTTAAGGCACGTATTGTGAGTTTCCAGAAGAAAAGATCCTTCAGTGTGTTTTCCACGGTTCAGGGCAGTTTGCCAGTATTGCATCGCATTATTGAAGGTTTTACTTGAGAAGAGATGTTCCACCAAGGCACTATAAAGGCAAAAATGAGTGCCATTGTACCCCCAACTCCAACCGCTGGCTCAAATTAAACACTGGGTGGCACTGCAGGAGGGTGCTTCTGTTGAGGTTTAGATCTCGCAACCCTCAATCTTACAGCTGCCCCTTGTGTTTGTACTTTGTACTGTCTGATTGCTGTTTATCGGTAATACTCTTGTTTATATTTTCTTGCTCACTTTTTGTGCTTTCATCATGGTTTTGTAGTCTTGCTCCCATTCTTCACATATTCTCTCTCCTCCTGACTGTTAACTTATTGTTGTGATTAGGAGCAGTATAAAGATTTGCAGCTCTCCACACAAAGTATATAAGCTGTAATGTAAAAAAACAAAAACAGGACTATCCAGCTGTAGCCCTACATATTCAACCAAAGTTCCCAAAATACAATTCACTAACAGTAATTTCTCCCGTTGTTGGTGCACAGAGCACTATTGTGCCATGCATCTCCTATACCTAATCTGGTGTGTACTGGAGTTTTTTTGGTGTTGCTTTTAGGGTGATGTGGGTGTGATTTTGTGTTGGATAGTGTGATGTGATGTAGTGAAATGTGGCGCTGAACTGCAGTACTATATGGTGTTGGATATTGTGATGTGCACTTGTGTGATGCTAACCTGTTTGGTGTGATTTTGTGTTGAATAAGGTGATGTAATGTTGGAGGTGTTATGTGATTTGGTATTTGGTAGTTGGTTAGTGTGGAGTTCTTGTAAGGTAAAGTATATTGTGATGTGAAGTAATGTCTTGTGTAATTTATACTTATCCCAGCTTGGCCGCCTCCTCCAACAACATCCTGCCTTCCCAGCCACAGTATCATTCAAAGCTCCTACTTGTCCTTAATCTCTCCTTAATCTCTCCTAGCCTTGGGCGCTGGAAGTATTAGAGCAGGGAACTGCTATAGCTCCCCCAAAATAACCATGCTGGAGTTCTGTGCATCAAAGATGATTTTAAATTTACTTTTTTCCTTCTCACACTTAATGTGTATTCAAGGACAGAGCTCAAATGTCAGTCTAATCTTCTGACAAATTGCTGCTTATAGTTTTAACATGGAGACTGATGTTTACATTTCTTTCTCTTGTGTGAGGATTTTGTCACGTGAATTATATCACATTCTTTCTAGTGTGAAAGGAAAGGTTGTTTTCTTCTAACACACCACCAAATTAAAACATTGGTAAATGAACTATACAAATATTCCAAAATAAACCAACAGTTAGGGAAGCACATACAAAACGCGTTTTTTCTAATTCTGCAGTGTGATGGAAAAAAAGATTTTCAAAGGATCAAAACAAATCAAGACACTTTACTTGGTGCTGCGCAAATGACAAATATCCGCTGAAACCCAATTTCCACACATCGCTTGTGCGCTATAAAGTTTTATCAGTAAAACTGTATGTTTGTGCAAATGTAGTGCTCCTTTCAAAGGAAAATTACACTGTCCCATCACACCATTACTAACATATTTGTGACAGTGTGTTCCTAAATGTAACACCAGCCATGTATTACACTTTTATCACTCTCATGCTGAATGGGCGTGACTCATTTGTAACACTTGTTCTTCATGTGATGCTTGAATTTTTCAGAATCCCTATGAATTCAGTAGTGTAACCTTGATGGCAGCACCTCAGTCTGAAAATTGTTCCAGCACCAGTGCTTCTACCCTATGTGCCAGGCCGAGAACCATCCATCAGGACCGAAAGCTCCCTTTTCTAAATTCACAAGTGTTGGACCCGGCCCTTTTGGCAGGTTCACCCCGAGACTTTTTGCTTTTTCCTAGCCTGTTTCTGGAACCTGGTGGTGGTGATTTTAGGCCTCTGCGCACTTTTTCACTGTGGTACAGTGTAAAGTGCGTGAGCTCTCTGTGTATGTGTGGTGAGTGACCTGCCCTCCCATAGGAATGAATGGGGAATATGTATGCCCATGGTAGTTCCTGATGTGTGGGGAGTGCAGGGTCGAGTTTGGTATGTGCGAACTCGTGAGATTGAATGCTGCGCAATGGTATATGCGGCATGATTGTGTCTAGTGTAGAAGTGCCACTTTTAGAAGTTGGCATATTTGTGTAATTTGTGTCTGGCGTGTGATTGGCTGGTGAGCCTGGCCCAGGAGTGCCTGGGCCTGCTTGTGGATTGACTGTCTGGTTTGAGGGTGGCAGGGGCTGGGGAGCCCCAGGAGGTTGTCTGAGTCAGCCCGTGGATGAAAGGCTGCATCTGCTGCCAGGGAAGTGGGAGGAGATGGCACCTAGGAGTGAATAGGGCTGTGCCTGCCTGCCACAATGCTGGCTCCACCTCCTGCTGGGCGACTGTCGCCTATGCCCCTCACCCTGAAAGAAGTTCCCTATAACCAGTTCTAGCTGGTTCTCACACTGCCTGCACCCTGCTAGACAAAGGAATTTACAGTATAAAAAGGGGCTGTGTCCCCTTACAATTTGTTTTTGTTTTTGGACTTGAATCTGCCAGGGGCGTGCTGCTGCTTGGGCCCAGGGGAATCCCTGGGCCCTGCCCAGCCCCTGCACACCTGATGGACTTTCCTGGATGCCTGGAGGACTTCTGGGGGACCCCTCTGCCTTGCTTGGGCTGATTGAGGGGACATTGCTTTGCCCCTTGAAATCTCTGGGACCTTTGGCAGCATGGAGAAGCTGCATTTTCCGGCAGAGACCTTTTTCTTGCCTTTACCCAGGCTTGTTGAAGCCTAAGCGCTTGGGAGCGCTTGATTGGTATTTATAGCGCCTGGGAGCGCTGTATATTACTTATAGCGCTGGGAGTTTGCTTTATTTGAACCCATTGCGAGCGTGTCGCCCTCACGCATTTTGCGTGAGGTTTGGCAGGTGCCTACCCTGCGACTTTGCCCGCATTTATTTAATTATTTAGCGGGTGCCACCCCGCGGCTATATTTTATTTTGAAACCGAGGGTGCCCACTCCTCGGTAATGTCCCCGTGGGATCACCGCCGCTGCCCGGGGCCGCAGAGAGCAAAACCGGAAGTCCGGCCCGCGCCCGCCTGACTATGGGCGGGGCCGGGAAGGACTCGGATCCACTTCTCCCTGCCTGGGGGAAGCCGTGGCGTAGTTGCCGGTCTCCCGTAGAGAGAGGGAGACCGGAGATGCTGGCGGCCCCGCCGCCGGCACCCGAGAGGAGGGGAAGAAGAAGTGTTGCGGGGCTCCCATGAGCTTGGGGAGCCCCGTGATGTGATGAGGAGCCCCGGGTCCCAGGAGGGGGCCTGGGTGAAGCCGCCGCCCAGCAGAGAAGCCGCCACCCGGAGGAGCCCCGCACAAGAGACAGCCCGGTGAGTCTGAAGGGCTGGGGGGGGCTCCGTGCGGCTGCTGTTGGTGCCGGAGAGCGGCCCATGGGTGAGAGTGGAGGTAGGGCGGCCCCAGATGGCAGTGGGCCACCCCAACGTTTCAACAGAGCTTGAGGGTGCAATGCCCACATTGGTGTGTGAAGCCCTGAGAGGGCTCTTGGGGGCATAGGTTACTGAGTCCCCCGAGAGGAGCTCCAACAGTGGGGCATGTTTTCTTTTTGAGCCCCGTGTGGCTCCAACGCAGGCCATATTTGTTTAAGGAGCCTAGATGGCTCCCGGGACACCTCGGGGCATATTGTCGATGCCCGTCCCCTCCTGGGCTTGTGTAGTTCTAGTGCCAGTGAAAGCACCATTGTCGTTTTCAGAGCCTGTGTGGCTCCAACGTGGACACAAGTGTTTTTAGAGCCTGTGTGGCTCCAACAGTTGGCGCAGTTTTGTTCTAGGGGCTAGTGACAGCCCCTGTCACAGTTTTTGATGATTCACAGCTGCCCAGCAATTAGTGGGCAGCTGCACCGTTTAGGTCTTGTGATTGTTCCCAGGTGCCCAGCAAGTAGTGGGCACCTGCAACGTTTAGGTTTTGCGCCGGTGGCGCACCCCTGACTGGCGCTGCATGGCAGCGCGCCCTGACATTCTGGACACAGGGCTCTTTAGTCCCTTTATTAGATGGGGGCTGGTATGTGATTTTTATTTAGGCGCAATGTGATTATCTATGTGATGGTATTTGCCTAATGTGAGTTTTGCGCAATGTGATATGGTGCTAGGAAATGTAATGCATTTAATATGATTACGCACCTTGATCTTGCACCTCTGAATGTTTTAGGCATCATGTGTTTTTGCGCTATTGGGATGTGTTTTTCCTTCCCTGCACCTCTGAATGTGTTTATGATGCATCATGTGCCTTATTATTACACCGCTGAATGTGTTCTTATACATCATGTGTTTACCTTTTTCCCTACACCTCTGAATGTTTTAGGCATCATGTGTAATGTGTTCTTGCTGATACCCCTAAATGTTTTTTATTCTTAGGTGGTTGTTCTTTCCAGTACAGGTGGTCCTAGTGAGGTCCTGGTCCCCTGCGTGACATTCTCCTAAGGTGTTTAGGGTTGCGTAGGTGGTACTTACCTGTTCCCAGTAGTTACTGGATGTGATTTATAACTGTTATTTTATATCCTTTTATTCTAATTTCTGACAGTATTTCTATTTCTAAAAGTGTTGATTCTGACAGTGGCCTATGTGGCCCTGTCTTGTAAATAATCCCTTATGAATATTGCCCGTGCCAGTTGGCACAATGTACATGTGTGATTTCTATCTGATGTGTTTTGACAATACAAAAGTTATTTTAATATAACCTTGTGTGGAGTTCCTTTTGTGGTGTGCCTAAGATGTTGTTGCTGTTGTGCGCTGGCGCAAATGCTTTACACATTGCCTCCGAGTTTAGCCTCACTGCTCGTGCCAAGCTACCAAGGGGGTGAGCAGGGTTTATCTTGGCGTGTGACTCCCTCGCCCTGACTAGAATGGTGGTTTCTGCCTGGCTTTGGCGTCAGCCTTAGCCTACCAGAAATAGCCAGTTCTAACAACAAGTAATTTCATTAACAATTGTGAGCAAGAAGAAACTGCCTTAGGACAATAAGTTGAGAAACAAATATATGGACGTCCACACTACCATCCACTGAGCCCACTCCCTGAGCGAATGTGTCCACAATCCAAAATGATATCCACTAATCCTGTGCTGCTTCACACACTTACTGACCTAATCTCATCTGATTGGAACAACTTACTATTCTGGCTAGCCTTGACACATGATTTCAACCACCACATGTCCAAATAGCCTAAGGGGAGAAAAGGCTCCATTTTCTCCTCGCCGTAGGGACTGGCATTGCTGAAAGTCTCACAAGCTGGATCAGCCCAGAGAGAAACAAAATTGTAACAATGAAACTACAGAACATCAGAAGAGAGTTTGTGTAGTTTGCGTGCTGTGTTAATTTAACTAAGCATTTCTCATTATCACCATTCATGTGTGCTTTTGGACGTTTTTTTGCCATTTTTTAAATATATATTTTTATTATTTTTAAACAAACATGCAGAGACATTGGGTTTGGCTCTGGCAAACTGGTGAAATAGTTATCAGGTCTTGCTTATTAGACAGCAAATGCAGTGTCTGGTGCAACACATATTGTTAGCTTACAGTGGGCTTAGGGCCCACCCGTTGCTTACCATTGGTTGGTTTAATTGTCATTCTCATTTGCTTGCTTCTTATTCATTAGTGTGTGCGGACTTTCTTTCCTCTTCCTGTGTTTGTCCCTCCCCTGGAACATGGACATATTACTGTGTCCATAGACTGCTCGATTTTTTAAAGTGCTACTTTTTTTCTTTTTGTTTAAGAACTCAACAAGAGTGCGTGGGTTTTCCTTTGAATTACTGAAGACAATGGTTTAAACACACAAGAATGACTTGAAAAAATTAAAATGTGTTTTGGTGAGACAGCTAAAGCTTGGCTAGACCTAATGAAATGAGCAAATAATTGCATGCAATTAAAGAAAGAGGTTTCAAACGGAAACACTATAAAAGCCACATAGATAGGTAGGACACACTTAACATATCAAGCAGTCATTATGATCAGGTGCACATGACATTCAATATGTGTTAACTGTTTCAGCACATACCGCTTATTCAAAATGGTACAGTCCAGGAAGGTGTAGCAAGCTCTGCACTAAATTGTGCCATTCACATAATTTATATTCAAGCCTCTTATCATTTTATATCCAAATCAAGTGTGTTTCCTCTGCCAATGTCCATTCTCGGACGTCCTTGAGTCATAATACGCTTAACAGGTTGTAAATAATGAGCATCTGTCTAGAGGTTTGTTAATAATGAATTGCTATTTTAGCAAGTAATCGAAAAAGGACAGCCAGTGTATGCTGGATCTTCTCATTCTTGGGCTCTGGAATAGACCTAACAGCCATTGCTTGGAGACCTGTCAACTAAAGACCCTGTTGCCCTTCCACCCCCGGGATTCCGCCACTATCTCTTTCTGAAACTCCACCATCATCTGACAGGACCAAACAGTATGGGAAAACCCAGATTTGTGTTCCCTACAACGTGGGTATGTGCTAGAATTAACAAGATAGATCTTATGATGTAAAAATGTCAAAATGAGGTTTGTTCTATTGCGAAAATTGAACTGTGTGAACTTGAAATCGGCATTGCTTGCCACCTTTTAATTTTTTTTACTCAAACAAATGCCTTTTTCCATTAAGCATCTGACTCAGGCGTGCCAAACCCAGAAATGTGCTGTGTCAGAGTCAGTAGAGGAAGCCAAGGCCTATCTTTCCATAGCGCTCTATACAGTGTAGAACTTGACCTCCACGGGACTCTGCCAAAGAATACCCAAGGACTGCAGATTTGGGTGACCTGCCTGGGACCATCCCAGCACATTGGGGCTGACCTTACCAGGCTCTCGCATATTAGGAAGTGTGTCCCTTTGCAGACCCACTGGAGTTGAGCGAAACGTATAACGCCATGCCAATACCAAGTCCTTTCATCCATCTCACTTCTGTAGCGTCCTCACACAACTTTCTAAAATGTAGCAGGCCCCGGAGAAGTACATTATGAAAACAGGAGGTCCATATCCCCCCATTTTTGGGTGAATTATGGGAAGCTTTGCCTTTCTTTGAAGTAATTCTTTTCTGAGTTATTTCCTGTTGTCTTATTCCTTTTAGGATCAATGTGTCTCTGTCGAATTCAAGGATGTCTGCCCTCTTTACAGAGAGTAAACATTGCAGGCCGCTCTCTAGTGCTAAGCAGAGTAATCAGCTAGAGTGTTGGGAAGGGGCCCTCAGGTCCGCCTGTCCTGTCAGTCGGTGTTAGAAGAAGTACAGGGAAAAAACAAGGTGACTTCTCAACAGCACGCAGGCTGGAAAGGTCATAATCACCAGAATCTAGATAGTCAATGTGAGTCACTGCAGAAGATGCCGTTTTGTACAAACATACCATTTCTGGTACCTTTCAGCTTCACTTTTAGGGCGGTCAATGAACGGCAATTATAAAGAAAGTGGTGCCATCATCTGCTCTGAAAACGCTGCCTGAGCGAAATAGCTGGCCTCGCGCTCGCCCATTAACGTGATTGCCTCCTAACGCGATTACCTTCAGAGCCTAGCGAGCAAGTGCCATTGCTGTATTTTATGATGAACTCGAAAATAAGTAACGTCGCTAAAAAAAGGAGAAAAAGAAATAAAAACTCTTCGTTTTCAGCGCTTTCTGTGAAATTGAGCACTGAACGTGTAGCTCTCACTGGCTTACTTAAATGCTATAAGCAGTTATTGTATCATAAATGTCCTTTTAATCGTCCGGAGGTCATTATTGTAGTGTGTACACAGGGACCTACAGGGGTGAATGGGGCCTTAGACGAAGACATACTTTCCTGTCGCTGACACTCCGCTCACTTCCGGGGCTGGTGATCTAAGAGGGGCACTTGAACAAAAATATTGATATGATCAAACTGATTCCTCCGAGCAAGCCAACAATTTTTGGGTTTGTCTATTACAGTAGACCTCTGCCCAGGGGGCATTTTTTGTTGATTGATGAAAAAAGTGTAAGTTTGTGGGTGTTAACAAGTTTTTCACAGGTTCTTTCCACCCTAGAATTTTACTTCTGCATATGTCCGTTCCCAGAGTGGGTAAGAACATGGTACACCCTCATATTTTACTTAAATGTATGGAAAAAGCTTCCACCACTACACACATTGTTTTGCCCGTGGAAAAAAAAGTACTTTTGCAGATTTTCACCATGCATACTCCCTTGTATCCACATCAGCACACATGCAGGACTGAAATGCGCCTGGAAATCTACCGCCTTTGTAAATTTTGAGATATACTCGTAAGGGGTACTGTCCATCCCCAAGTATGCATAAGTATACGCATACCAACTCCTAGTTCTACAATGTGTAGAAGCATAAGTTTAGACATATTTATGTGAGTTGGGCCCTAAATGTGTAAAAAATTACAAGATGCCAGATAAGTGGGTTTCATGGTGGTAGGAAAATCATATAACTATATTTAAAAGAATACAGTGAATGGTTGTTACCTTCATGCCAGAATTTACCCCAAATAGTTTTTCCAGATTCTGGCAGCAGTGTTTGGGTAGGGATGCCATATCTTTTCATGTTACAGGGACACTGTTAGACCTGTCTGCCCTTTGGGTAGCCCCTGCTATTAATTATTTATTTTGTCCCCTTTTTGCCCCCCATAACCTTTCATTCTTTTTATGTCCACTAGATTTTTGAGGTGTTGGCCTAGGGGTTAGGTGTTCCTTGCCCTCATAGTCTTTTCTTGAGGCCTTGGCGCCTTCCTGACTAGATTCACAATCCACAAAATGGTGGACAGCAACTGCCACAACTGCCACCTTAGGGACTGGACCCATAGGTTAGTATAGGAATGTTCCAGAACCCCCTGGACCCTTCTGGACCTTTTGGGGTCAGCCTATAAAAGGCGGAATGTTGGGCAGCCATTTTAGATGGTGTTGTGAGCAGAGGAGAGTGGGAAGACAGGAGTACAGGCGGTAGAAGGAGGAGACTGGTGCACTGTGGGGGTTGACAGACCTGCTGGGCCGCTGTCCCTGCTGTTTTGATGCTATCCCTCATCTACTGATCTGACTCTACCAAGACTCGAGAAATCCCTGCCGCAGGAGTAACCTGTGGGAATCCTATGTGGAATTCATGAGGCGAGGACAGTAAGACACCGCCAGGTGAGGGCGATTGAGGCTGTCCCCTAGAGTAAGGCAAGGCCTGAGTGGTGGGGGAAGAAAGTAAATCCCTACACTTGCCGTTCACTGGTGACCTGTCAGACTGAACTCGTGGCTTTCCAGAAGTGACCCGCCTAAAACCGGCGCTTCGTAATAGAGATTCCTAAAGTTACTTGCCCCCAGGATTGAATTACCTTCTGGTGAGGCGCCGCATCTCCCTGCCGGGAATAGTGTCTCGAGCGCTGCGCAGACAAAGTGTGGAGCGGGGCGGTGCCATAGAGGAGGAGCGCCGACTCAAGACTCGCGCAGGCTTGGTGAAGGTCTGGGCGGCTCCTGAGGCGCGGAAGTGTCCTGTGCGCCGCGCAGGCTCAGAGGAGGGCTGGAAGATTTTCCGGCCTGGTAGAGGAGCGGAGCTGAGAGGTCCGTCGGCCGGGCAGGCCGTGTGAAAAGGACGGGAGAAAGAGGAGGAGCGCCGAAATCTCGGTGCGCTTACAACAGGGTCCGATCGTTAAATAAGTAAGCGTCTAGCTTTGGTGAAGCACCCAGAGCTGGACTGATTTCCTAAACATCTGCAGGGTCTTTGGGCAGTAGTGAAGCAGAGACACGGAAGCTCAGACTAGGCAGCTTGGTGATTTCTAGACTTCCTGTTTCCCGATTGGGGACAAGACAAGCCTTAACTGAATTGGAAAAGTACCGAACTCCTTTTACCAACGCTGGGGGGATCTGCCTGATTTCAATGCCCATATGTTCTCCTCTTTAACTGTAGAAGTTGGGAAAGGTTACTGGCACTGTCCATGTGGCAAATCTTGCTGATTAATTAATAATAACAGGAATTCACCAACTGACAGATGGAGTAGGTAGCATCTTGTTCCTAGTCAAGTGATGATTTGCCCTGTTACATTACCTGAAAGTCTAATGCTGCCTATTGTATTTCTGTATTAGGATAAGGGTTTGAAACACTGTAATTTGCTTATGACAAATAACTTGAGCTTCCAGGAGTAAGGTACCACTGTAAGTTACTGCATTGAGAAGTGAGATCTTTTCGTGGTTACAACTGAAACTGTGATATAATTACTGTTGCTGGGAGGTGGGGGCTGAACTGCTGAAATTGGTGCCCCAGAGCGATGTACACCGGAGTGAAGCTATTTTTGTATAATGAACCACGAACTGCTGAACAACAGAGAGATTTTATAAAACAGCTCGTATTTTTCCAAAGACTGGTGTGGTGTCCTAATTTTTTGAGTGGATGGACGTTATGTTACTAAGGGGTGTGACGCAAACTTTACACATGTACCTTTGAGTTAGGCCTTCCTACTTAGTGCCAAGCTACCCTATGTGACTAGGAAGACCGAGGTCCAACAGACACCCTGTATCCAATTATGGGCTTTTATTTATCAAACTGAGGCTTTTAGTATCTTCATTTGTGTAACCTCTTTGAGAGTTACTATTTCTATTTTATTATTGGTAACCAAGGACCGGCTGGATGATACTGGTGCAGTGGGTGTCGGTGTTATTTAATCTACACAGTTTTCATGCAATTGGATTGTTTGCCAAGCCAGAGTTATATTATATATCTCAGGGTTTTTCTGTACTTCCTTGTGCATTTTGTTTGTGTGACTGACTGTTGTTCTGTGCGAGTGCTGTTGTGCTAGAAAATCTGGAGTCAGGCAGGACTGAGCTCCCGTGGTGCCGTCAGTCGATGGTTGGTGCTGAGATATAGAGAATGTGAGTCAGTTGAGAATAAGAGGCTGACACAATAAGAGGAGGGATGATTAAAAGCAGAGGCTTGTGGAGGTCAAGAACCACTGTTCTACTAGTAAACCTGATAGAAGCCTTATTCAGATAACTTCTCAGTTAACTTACATTTAGAAGTTACCCAGGGCCTCTTTCAGTCCCAGATTCTTGAGAACCTCAGATGTGTTTTCAGTGAACAAACCTCCTAATCTCAGTATGAGACTGCTGATGAGAGGGAGATAAATAGCATTTTAAGTGAACTGTAGGATTGCACCCATTAAGCGGCATTGAGGTAACTGAGTCAAACCTTCGAGTGCCTATAACCGGATTCAAAACAAGCATTGGCAATGCCCATAGGACTCACTTGTGCCAAGTTGAACACCAGCATGGCTGCTGTTCAGCATGGCTAAAAGTTAGTGGGGTAGAGGAGAGGGGAGTGGCTTGTGGTGGAGTGGAGTGTGGTAGAGTGTTGTGGAGTCTGACATTCTGTTGGAGGTGCAGTTTGGGTTCTGTGAGGGGCTCGGCTCAGTGGAGCAATGCTTGAATGTACCCCTGCTGATCAGTAGGGCTCCATCTGCCTGGCCTTCAAGGACCTCTCCTGCACTTTCGGCAGCGGGGTGAGATCCAAACTATGGATGATTCTGACTAACTTAGGGTGGACGGGGACCTGGTTCAGTTCTTGAAAGCTTTGCACTATAATATATCTGCCTCTATCTGATTGGGTCCATCAGGGGAGAGGACTGATTGCTTTAAGCTTTGGAGAGGGGTTTTCCCCATTGTTGTTTCTATTGTATATTTATGGCTTGGGCACTGCCCTGTCTAATAATGTTTCTGACATTCCCTCTATTGGCAAGACAAAGGTCCCTGTCTTACTGTATGCGGACGATGTATTACTACTCTCGAGAACCTCGAATGGCCTGAACATCTTATTTCAAGAATTTATCATCTTTATGGGGTCAATTGGACTTGTTACCAAGCAATCTAAAACCTTTGCCATAGCCTGTAATGTTAGGCAAACTAAGATGCCGAGTATATCGTTGCTAAGTTACCCTGATGCTCCCACCCGATTTTTCATATCTAGGTGGTGTCTTTGATGCAAGGGGTAAATGGGGTCCATGTACTGCTAAAGTCTGCCAGAAATTTGCCAGCTGGGCATGGTACGTTTTTAATCTTGCAAATCACATTGGTAAAAAAACAATGGCCCCTTTGCTTGATGTTTATCGAAGAAATCCTATTTCTAATACTGACATATAGGTCGGGCATCTAGGGATACTCCAATACAAACCCTTTTCAGGGTGAACAAAACAGGGTGTTGAGGAAACTACTGCGTGACCCACCTGCGTGCTCTACTTTCATTCTGCACCAAGAGCTTGGGGTAGATTATGTAAAATGTACCATCAAACTGCCCCCCCCCCACTCCTTTGGATAAATCCATATGCCTTTTTAGGGCTCGGCCTACGTCACCACGAAGTGGGGCGGAGCTCCGAGCTCCTATTGTTAAAGAAAAAAAAAAAAAGTTTCTTTAGGGCTCGGGCCAGAAACATTCCTTAGTGCGCGAGCTTTTTTTATGGCATCTGCATAGTGATTCGTCTTCGCTGTGCTGTCTTTTTAGTAGCCTTGACGCGATAGGCTATATATAATTTTCGTCCGCCATTGTTGACATTTTCTGTGTGGTTACGCGCACGGCAGTCCATTAATTTTAATTAGGAACTGTCAGGGTGCTCTCCAAATGCAATCCAGATGGTGGGAGCGCGTTCACCATTCAGCATTGCATTGCATGTATCAGGCGCGCGTTCGTCTGCAGTGTGTAATGTTTTTTTGTTAGGCGCGCCCAGGCCCGTGCACGGCACACTCCGCCAAACACCCCGACTCTGTTGGGCCAGAAATGGGTGATATCTAGATAGCCTGTCCTCTACCTAAAAATGTGTTACGCTTTGACCAAATAGCCTCATGAGAGCCTTAGGGCTTATTCTACCAGATCTAAGGATGTCAATATGGCTTTGGTCAGGGGTTTTCTGATTTTCAACATCTGCCAGGTGGCTACTTGGGCATTCGTCCAACCTTCATCAGTTGTTACTGCCTTGATTTGCTGGTTCAAAGAGAGGACCGTTTCGCTGCTCTTTTCAATTTATGTTGTGCACACCGTCACGGTTACTCCTCTGTACTGATGCTCCAAGTCTAAAGTCTTGTAATGCTTTGTTATTAAAAGATGTCACATGCAGGGGTGTCGTCTATACTTGGCTCTGCAGAGTCCGATGGTGCCACCTGTCAGCACACAGGAGCAATTGCTGGAAAAGCTAGCCGATCCAGTTTGACACCTATGGAATTCAAAAGGTGTGAAATTTGCCGCAGATGGAGTACACATCAGAAAGTGTGTACTTGAGATAAAGTGTGTTTTCTTTTGAACGTCTTTTGGAGTTATTTGATATATTTTAGGAGCTTGTAGTCAGAAGCGTTTTTCTCTGTGTAATGAGTTATTTTGCCAAACCCTATCTCTTCACACCTGCTTCTCTCCTTCTTCTTCTCTGACACAATGTTGACATAATGGTATAGGTACAAGTCTTGTTGTGTTTACTCATTCATCGGTGACATTTATTCATTTTACATTCGCTGACTTCCAGGAACTATTTTACATCGTAGTAAATACCATTTAGGAGGCTTGAGGAAATGTAGAGAAAGTCAAACATAATTTGCCTTTAAATTCCACTTTTTTACCTTTGCAGATTTATTGATGACATGTCTGTATGAGGGCTAAGAAAGAGTCTTCTCCTTAAAAAAATCAGGCTGATAATGTTGGTAGTTGGTCCTCTCACCACATCCACCAATAGACATCAAGAATATCAAGCTTTAGAGTTTTGTTGAGATCTTGGTCATCATTGAGTCTTGATATTGAACTTCACCTTCTTGTCCTTTCGAGTTGGCCTGCCTGACAGTCAGGGATTTGATGTTTATGTCTCATATTTTCAAGACCCATGATTTGTACGTTTGATGTCCAGCACCTGCAGATGATCCTTAGAATCGAATGGATAATGCAAAAGTTGAGAGGTACTCCTCATAGGTAGGATGTTCCAATGCACTCTCCTACATTTGATCCTGTGTGTTGCCTTTAATTTCTCCCATGTCATCATCAGCAGCTCACAGAGGATTTAGAGATAGTCTCACACTCACAAGGAGACAACAGGCAGCAGAAGTGCAAGCTTCTCACACTCGCAAGAACGACATCACAAGCAGCAGTGGTGCAAGGCAGCGGCTGCTTGCAGACCCAAGAAGGATGAAGACACAGAGCAGCCCTGCAGATTACATTAGCACAGATCAGGCTTCAGTGCCAGGGAGCGGCTGCTTGCAGACCCAAGAAGGATGAAGACACAGAGCAGCCCTGCATATTACATCAGCACAGATCAGGCTTCAGTGCCAGGCAGCGGCTGCTTGCAGACCCAAGAAGGATGAAGACACAGAGCAGCCCTGCAGATTAGATCAGCACAGATCAGTCTTCAGTGCCAGGGAGCGGCTGCTTGCAGACCCAAGAAGGATGAAGACACAGAGCAGCCCTGCAGATTAGATCAGCACAGATCAGGCTTCAGTGCCAGGCAGCGGCTGCTTGCATACCCAAGAAGGATGATGAGACAGAGCAGCCCTGCAGATTAGATCAGCACAGATCACAGAGCAGCCCTGCAGATTACATCAGCACAGATGAGGCTTCAGTGCCAGGCAGCGGCTGCTTGCAGACCCAAGAAGGATGAAGACACAGAGCAGCCCTGCAGATTAGATCAGCACAGATCAGGCTTCAGTGCCAGGCAGCGGCTGCTCTCAGACCCAAGAAGGATGAAGACACAGAGCAGCCCTGCAGATTAAATGAGCACAGATCAGGCTTCAGTGCCAGGCAGCGGCTGCTTGCAGACCCAAGAAGGATGAAGACACAGAGCAGCCCTGCATATTACATCAGCACAGATCAGGCTTCAGTGCCAGGCAGCGGCTGCTTGCAGACCCAAGAAGGATGAAGACACATAGCGTGCAGAGTGTAGAGTGCATAGGGAGTGCAGAGTGCATAGGGAGTGCAGAGTGCATAGGGAGTGCAGAGTACATAGGGAGTGCAGAGTGCAGAGTGCATAGGGAGTGCAGAGTGCATAGGGAGTGCAGAGTGCATAGGGAGTGCAGAGTGCATAGGGAGTGCAGAGTGCATAGTGAGTGCATAGGGAGTGCATAGTGCATAGGGAGTGCAGAGTGCATAGGGAGTGAAGAGTGCACAGTGCATAGGGAGTGAAGAGTGCACAGTGCATAGGGAGTGCAGAGTGCACAGTGCATAGGGAGTGCAGAGTGCACAGTGCATAGGGAGTGCAGTTTGCAGAGTGCATAGGGAGTGCAGAGTGCATAGGGAGTGCAGAGAGCATAGGGAGTGCAGAGAGCATAGGGAGTGCAGAGTGCATAGGGAGTGCAGAGTGCATAGGGAGTGCAGAGTGCATAGGGAGCGCAGAGTGCATAGGGAGCGCAGAGTGCATAGGGAGCGCAGAGTGCATAGGGAGCGCAGAGTGCATAGGGAGCGCAGAGTGCATAGGGAGCGCAGAGTGCAGAGTGCATAGGGAGTGCAGAGTGCATAGGGAGTGCAGAGTGCATAGGGAGTGCAGAGTGCATAGGGAGTGCAGAGTGCATAGTGAGTGCAGAGTGACAGTGAGTGCAGAGTGACAGTGAGTGCAGCGTGACAGTGAGTGCAGCGTGACAGTGAGTGCAGCGTGACAGTGAGTGCATCGTGACAGTGTGTGCAGAGTGACAGTGAGTGCAGAGTGACAGTGAGTGCAGAGTGACAGTGAGTGCAGAGTGACAGTGAGTGCAGAGTGACAGTGAGTGCTGAGTGACAGTGAATGCTGAGTGACAGTGAGTGTGAGGGAGTGCAGAGTGCAGAGCGAGTGCAGAGTGCATAGGGAGTGCAGAGTGCATAGTGAGTGCAGAGTGACAGTGAGTGCAGAGTGACAGTGAGTGCAGCGTGACAGTGAGTGCAGCGTGACAGTGAGTGCAGCGTGACAGTGAGTGCAGAGTGACAGTGAGTGCAGAGTGACAGTGAGTGCAGAGTGACAGTGAGTGCAGAGTGACAGTGAGTGCAGAGTGACAGGGAGTGCAGAGTGCATAGGGAGTGCATAGTGCATAGGGAGTGCAGAGTGCATAGGGAGTGAAGAGTGCACAGTGCATAGGGAGTGAAGAGTGCACAGTGCATAGGGAGTGCAGAGTGCACAGTGCATAGGGAGTGCAGAGTGCACAGTGCATAGGGAGTGCAGTTTGCAGAGTGCATAGGGAGTGCAGAGAGCATAGGGAGTGCAGCGAGCATAGGGAGTGCAGAGTGCATAGGGAGTGCAGAGTGCATAGGGAGCGCAGAGTGCATAGGGAGCGCAGAGTGCATAGGGAGTGCAGAGTGCATAGGGAGCGCAGAGTGCATAGGGAGTGCAGAGTGTATAGGGAGTGCAGAGTGCATAGGGATTGCAGAGTGCATAGGGAGTGCATAGTGCATAGGGAGTGCACAGTGCATAGGGAGTGAAGAGTGCACAGTGCATAGGGAGTGAAGAGTGCACAGTGCATAGGGAGTGAAGAGTGCACAGTGCATAGGGAGTGAAGAGTGCGCAGTGCATAGGGAGTGCAGAGTGCGCAGTGCATAGGGAGTGCAGAGTGCACAGTGCATAGGGAGTGCAGATTGCAGAGTGCATAGGGAGTGCAGAGTGCATAGGGAGTGCAGAGTGCATAGGGAGTGCAGAGTGCATAGGGAGCGCAGAGTGCATAGGGAGCACAGAGTGCATAGGGAGCGCAGAGTGCATAGGGAGCGCAGAGTGCATAGGGAGCGCAGAGTGCATAGGGAGCGCAGAGTGCATAGGGAGCGCAGAGTGCATAGGGAGTGCAGAGTGCATAGGGAGTGCATAGTGCATAGGGAGTGCACAGTGCATAGGGAGTGCATAGGGAGTGAAGAGTGCACAGTGCATAGGGAGTGCAGAGTGCATAGGGAGTGCAGAGTGCATATGGAGTGCAGAGTGCATAGGGAGTGCAGAGTGCATAGGGAGTGCAGAGTGAAGAGTGCATAGGGAGTGCAGAGTGCATAGGGAGCGCAGAGTGCAAAGTTCATAGGGAGTGCAGAGTGCATAGGGAGTGCAGAGTGCATAGGGAGTGCAGAGTGCATAGGGAGTGCAGAGTGCATAGGGAGTGCAGAGTGCAGAGTGCATAGGGAGTGCAGAGTGCATAGGGAGTGCAGAGTGCAGAGTGCATAGCGAGTGCAGAGTGCATAGGGAGTGCAGAGTGCATAGGGAGTGCAGAGTGCATAGTGAGTGCAGAGTGACAGTGAGTGCAGAGTGACAGTGAGTGCAGCGTGACAGTGAGTGCAGCGTGATAGTGTGTGCAGAGTGACAGTGAGTGCAGAGTGACAGTGAGTGCAGAGTGACAGTGAGTGCAGAGTGACAGTGAGTGCTGAGTGACAGTGAGTGTGAGTGCAGAGTGACAGTGAGTGCAGAGTGACAGTGAGTGTAGAGTGACAGTGAGTCACACACCACCAGCCATCAGTGCACGCATCAATTGTTAACGCATCCACAATTAACTATTGTAGCAATCGCAGTATGGTACACTTTACTTTTAAACATATTCATCTAAAGCACAGCATGCCACCATTGGTAAAATTACAATCCAACCACACATAATTCCACTACACACCACATGCACACACTCCATAACACATGGCGAAAAGACATTGGCATTTACAATGCCATTAGCTCAAACTCAAATAAATCCGAGCCCGATTGCATTTCTAATGCTTGTTTAATAGGGAGATTTTCAAGGATTGCCTTTCATGTGAGAGAGGCTTGAATATTCCCTGGCTTAATTACATCAAGACCGAGTTGGCAAATTTGGGAAGGACGCATCTTTTCTTTGAGTCTGATACTATGTCCAAAACTGACATGGCTTGGGTGAAAACCACATTCAAATCGAAGAAGTGCTGCCTCAGAGAGAATCATGAACTATTCAAACCCTCTGTAGGGGAGTATGCTGTACTTCGTAGTACGTCAGTCTTGGAGCCGTACTTGGAATGGATCGATAGTACGTGGGACAGAACGCTAGTCACCCGCTTTAGATTGGGCTTTGTGAGATGGCATCTGGTTTTCTATCTCTGTTAGTTTGATCCATCCAAAATACTGCGATACCTATGTGACGAATCCTCCCCTCAGACTCTGTTGCATTTCACTTTTTTTTGCCAATTGTATCTCTATTTCACAAAAAGTGTTTTAATCCCAATAATTTGGGCTCGGGAATTAGAAGTCACCAGGTAGCCTTGGCTGCTTTACAACAGCTTTACCCCCATCTAATTGTGTAAATATATGTTCCTTTTTCAAATGTGCTATCAATAGAGGGAAATCAATGCTGCTTTAAAAATGAAGTGGTCACTTCTCTGGGGCAGAATGTGTAGTTCCATAAATTATGTAATGGTGCCACGTACCTTATCCATGTATTTTTGTATGTTTTTTGGTAATCGTCATGTTGAAGTCATGTCATTTTTGTTTAGTTTTTAGCATTTTGCACTTGCTCTTTTTCGATATTACTATTCTGGTAAGAAGGTAGCTTTACATGAGGCTTGAAATAGCATCCTACATATAGCCCCAGTTTTTCTTGTCGGTGGCCATTTGTTGTTTTTATCGTTGTACAATGGACTGTTTTGAGTTTTATTTAACAATGTGTCTCTGATGTACTTGTATGGTTATCTTGGTAACCGAAATAAAGTTTGACTTGACTTACCATGGGAGAACCATGCTCAAAACAAGTTATCACACTGATATCACATTTCAGGTTAGGTAACGTGAAGGCACTATGTTTGACAAAGTTTGTTGTATATACTTACAGACCATGACAGCAGAGTACACTGCCAATTCACATGTTCAACTTCCAAACCTGCTCACCTATTTAACCTAATTTAATGACAGAGAAAGACTGACCCCATCCTCTTGGCACCTGTACCCCCCCCCCCCCCCCCCCGCTGGAATTGTTGTCCGCGACGCACCCCTTGGCAAGGGCCTCACGCGCCACCGTTAAAGAGAAGGACATTTCTCTGCTGTCGCACACTGCATCCCTTCAGCATTAGTAGTAGGTGTTGGAGACGTCGCACGAGCGTGACCTGATTACACTCCACTTGACCCGGGTGTGTCTGAACAGATGACGCCCGGGAGAGCGCGCCGGGATTGGCCCGGAGGCCGGAAGTGTCCGTCTCGTGGCTGGACTGGAGTCCGCCCCTTCGGGTCCAGGGTGGAGGTGGGTGACGTTGGCTTGGTGTGAAGGCATTAGCAGGCCCTTCACTCACGGCCCATCAATCAGGCTTCGGTTCCTCGCTCCGCTGCGCCCCGGCATTCCTCGACACGGGCCCCGGGGCCCTCTCTGTTAGCGAGAAGGCTCGTCTGTGCCTCTCTCGGCCGTGCGTGCGCCCCTCGCCAGACAGGGAGGCTGCGGTCACATGGCACCTCTTGTTCTCCGTGTGATTTACACACAATTTGTCCTGCGTGCAGGCTCTCCTCCGCCCCACCCTGCCGCGTGGGAATCCGCTCTCCCGTGATGTTGATTACTTCCCTGAGGCCAAGTCTGTGCGCGGGTTCACTGTGAAGTGTGAGAAAACAGAAGACACGTGCTTTAGGTAGTCATGCTAATTCCTGCCCTTATTATTCTGGTGGGAATTTGTTAGACATGCTTTCTACTCGATCCAGCGCTCCACATTTCACCCGATAGTAGACCAGCATTTCATCGCATTCCACACAATTCTGTGTCTTAACTGACGTACCATACTACGCCACAACGTAACCCAACATTAAATGAAAATGAAAAGCATACCGTGCCATACTACATGAGACAGGGATCCAAGCGTCTCTCACCCACCACAGAAAGCAGAGCTATCTCTCACCTGTCACGGATAGCAGAGATATATCTGTGAGATAGCATAGGTACTCTCCTCCCTCGTCACAGAGAGCAGAGCTATCCTTCACCTGTCACACAAGCAGAGCCAGGGGCGTAACACATGCCCTTGCAGCCGCTCGGTGCAGGGGGCCCAACCCTTCAGCGCCCCCATTCATTCCAAGACCAATGAATATCTGTGAGACATGCAGGATTTGATGGCTCCTGTTCACATTCTGCAAGGGGCATCATTTTGTCTCACGCAACTAACTGAGCAGAGCTATCCTTCACCCATCACAGAGAGCAGAGCGTCCCTCACCTGTCACAGATAGCAGAGATATCTCTCAGGCATCACAGAGAGCAGAGCATCCCTCACCTGTCACAGATAGCAGAGATATCTCTCAAGCGTCACAGAGAGCAAAGTTATCTCTCACCTGTCACAGAGCATAGCTATCTCTCACCCGTCAGAGAGCAGCGCTATCTCTCACCTTTCGCAGATCAGAACTAATTCTCTCCTGCCACCTAGAGCAAAGCTATCTCTCGTCTGCCACTCATAGCAGATCCATCTCTCACCTGTCACAGATTGTAGAACTATCCCTCACCTGTGACCGCAGAATTACTCCTCACCCATCAGATAGCGGAGCTATGTCTCGCTCTGCAGATCTGTCCCTGGATAGGTGCACGTGAACATGTCCATCTGAATGTGTGGCTCCTAGTTTGCGTGTTTGTCTAGGTGTCTACATCTGTCTGTCTATGCCGTAGCTCTCACAGACGAGCCCAGACACACCTTTATTTACATAGCTCAGCAGGTTAGATGCAGGGCCGAGAGACCCAAGCACCGACTGCATAGTAGCCCGCAGGGACATTCCTTGATACAAACCTGATTCACTCAAGATAAACTGAAGGGTTGCAAAATGTGTCCACTTCTCAGATACTATCATGGAAAAATTATTTATTTTAAACCCACACCAGTCACACTAAGGCCAAAGGAAGGTTGAAATGCCCCTACTTGCCCTCCTGTCAATTCAATTCAATTCAATAAAAACTTTATTTTTGTTTGATTTGCAAACCATAAAAGTACAAAATACAACAATACAAACGTTCATTATTAAATGAAACCCGTCATCAAGATACAGAAATACAAAATTAGCAGCAATTTATGACAGTACAGATTTTACTAAAAAGTTATTAGATAGAAGTGTAGGAAAAGATTTCATTCAAAACTTACAGACCAAAAACATTATCTATACTTTACAGTTGATTTTAAAAATTCTAATACAAAAAGGATACTGTCACTATGTAATAATTGTAAGTACATCATAGCTGGTGTGATCTGGCAAAAGTTAAGATTCTTTAAAAGTGGCACCAGATAGCATCTGCGGGGAAATTCATATAATTTACATAAAAACATAAAATGCAGCATATCCTGCGGAGACTTTCCGTCGCAGCCTCAGGGAGCTGCTTCCTTGCTAAAAATAGTTTTTCGTGGCCTAGCAAGCAGATAATAAAATTGGTTCAACCGAAATCTTGTTAATAAAAATTGCTCATATGAGGTCAGGTTGCCCATTAAATAGGGCTCAATGTGAGGAGTTGTTTTTATTATGACATATGTCCTGACACTCGGTTTCTGAACCTCTGTAACTTCCCTCATCATTTTTCTTTCCATGTGGAAAACCGTTTTTATTGCCTCCACGTCCCTTTTGATGTTACAGGCGGGAGTTTCAAATAATTCTCCACGCCCTAGGCTTAGAAAACTAGTCTTTAAATATTTCAGCCAAGGTATAGCAGTTATTGTCCAGGGACAAACAGTCTTTTAAAATCATGTGCGTAAGGGAGATATCAGGGTTTAGCCACAATTTTAACCAGCATGACAGTGGGCGCAGGGAAAAATGTCACTGACATACTGAACCCCCAGTTCTTCATGAACAGCTAGATTGGATGTACCTTGCGCGAGACATAGTAGGCGTTTCAGAAAAGTGTTCTCCGCAGTCTGAAGTTGCTCTCCCCCAATGCACCCCCAAATTTCACTGCCAAATGTTGCTGTGGCCACTGATTTGGCGTTATATAACTGCAACATAGCGCCGGTAGGCTTTTTTCCCAGTTTAGATGCAAAATTAAATATTGACGCATTCACCCTGGCAACGTCCCCTTTTTTTTTTTAAACATGCGGGCCCCAATTTAACTTGTTATCAAAAAGGACTCCAAGATAGGAGAACGTGCTATATATGTGAATTGTTGCATCTCCCGCGTTAAATTGGAAATTCCTTCTAGGTGGCTGGCCTACATGCATAATAAACGATTTAGAATTATTTATAGTTAAATCCCTGTCTGTCATGAAGGACTTGAAAGCAGTTAAAAGAGCTTGCAGGCCTCTTTCGATCCTAGATATGAGGACCGCATCGTCCGCATATAATAGGACCGGGATACCCGGACGTCCAACTCTGGGGCAGTCAGCCCCCACCTCCTGTAGGTCGCTATCTAAGTCATTAATATAAAAATTAAACAAGAAGGGGGCCAAAATACATCCTTGTCGGACTCCCCTCTTGATATTAAAATCCTTCGTCACACTCAGATCTTGGGAAAATCTGACGTTTGCTCTGGTATATCTATGTAAATCTTCTAAAAAGTCCATGATACCACTATCGACCCCTTTTGCCCTCATGAACTGCCACAGCCTCTGCCTGTTCACACAGTCAAAGGCTGAGGACTGGTCCATGAAGGCAAGGTGGATGGTCCCCTTATGTGCTACTGTGTATTTGCTTAATATCAAAAACAAGTTGAGGCATTGAGTGGTCGTGGAGCGCCCCCTACAGAAACCATACTGGGAGGCAGACATGATATTATTTTCTTCCACCCATGTAGTGAGCCTCTGCAGAAGGACCCTTCCCATTATTTTTATCATGGAGTCTATGAGTGAAATGGGTCTATAGCAGTGTGGGCTGCATTTATCCCCTTTTTTAAAAACAGGTACAATAGTAGAAACCCCCAAGACTGTGGGCATCCACATTGTACCGCAGAATTAAAAACGGATTCCAGAATTGGAGCCCAAAAATAGGGGTCAGACTTAAATAAGTCTGGAGGAATCCCGTCTGGGCCAGGTGCTTTCCCGGCTGTCAAGCCTAAGATTCCTGCAAGTATTTCACCCCTACCAATTATAATTTTGTTACCATTAAAATCAAGTACCATTGTGTCATTCTCTTCCAGGGGGCAAGCATACATTTTCTCGAAATGGGCCTCCCAATCCTCCTTGGATATATGACATTCAAGGACACCTCCTGTCTCCTGGACAAGAAATGTTTTTTTTATTGTACCCCAAAACTTAGAACTGTTTTTAAGAGTTTCGGGATCCAATAACTCATTCCATGCCTCGACCCTTAACGTCTCCTTGCGTTTCGCTAACGCCAATTTATAGTCCCTGCGACAAACTATTACGTCAGCTTGCACTCTAGGTTTAGAAGCTAAGGCTGCCCTTAGATTTTTTGCTGTTTTTGAGCAATACTGATCGAACCATTTAGGGCCCACGTTAGTCTGTTTCTTAACTGGTGCGGACCACAGCTCCGTGACCCTGTCTGAGATGGTCTGGAAAGCTACTAACACCTTCATGTTTTGTTGCCCCCCCTGAGTGCAGATGATAATTTCATCTGCACACACAGCCTTAATGTCATTGTAAAACAGCTCAGGGGTGACTTAAGTCCATCTGAATCTACGCTTTCCGTCCATTGTGCTCAATTCTACCTGTTTGGGATTTGACCCTATTTTTGTAACACAACGTCCTGTTAAGAGTACTGAAAGAGAGTTATGGTCACTAAATTCACTCTCCTCAATTATAAAAGAATCTACAAATGACTGCATTGGGGATGAAATCAGCATAAAATCAATGAATGTCCCCTTCCCATGGCCCTTAAAAGTGGGTACCCCGAATCTGGTGTAAGGGTCCGACAAAGCCATGGTGGGTATCATGTTAAAATCATTCATCAAATCATTAAGCAACTCCCCCTCAGATGAGTGCTCAAAGTGAAATCCATGAATTTGGGAGCAACTCAACTCAGAAATACATGTAAGTAGGGGGTTACCACAAGGATGTATGTTAAAATCACCCATAACCATAAGGTTGTGTAGGCTATGACTCATAGACTTATTGATAAAAGCAGTCAGAGCAAAAATATGACTACGATCCGAGCATGAAGAAAGTGAGTTGTAAAAATTTACCAGGCCAACGATACAATTCCCTCCTTTTAGAGTTAAAGCGAGAATACCCGGGTTAGAGGTAGGAACTGTACGTACCTTGCATGACAACGCTACAGAGACATAAATGACCAGTCCCCCCTGTGAACTCCCCGTATTGGAGAGAATTGCTGGAACAAAGTATGCCTTGTATCCTTCCAGAAGGAGATCACAGTCAGCCGACTATGTCTCTTGCAAACAAATTATCAGAAATTGCTTAATATAAGCAACCCAGCTAGGGTTAACTATCTTAGCAGCCAACCCTGCAATGTTCCAGGAGACAAGATTGTTTAAACTTCCCCTGGGTGATCTGTCCACCAGAGCTCCTATATCACTCTCTGTCCCTCCTCCCACTTCACCAGTTTCCTCAAGTCAATCACAGGCTTCCAGGCCAGACAGGATTTCATACCTGTTATGGACTGGAAGTCTGCGCCCAGTAGTATTAAAGTTGCTGTGTGAGATCTGAGGTAACAGAGGGGGTGCACGGTCGGCGAAGGATCTCGCCCTAGGCCAGTCTCCCATCCGCCAATTCTCCTCCCGATTAGATCTTACCGAACCCCTCCAGGGTAATGGCCTATAGAAAAACCCTAAGGGTAATAGTTTAATTGCAGTGCCTAACATTAGCTGTTGATGTAGGCCTCTTGATAATAAGCGACCCACAATATGAGGGTTATCAAAATTAATGATAATACAGTCCCCGCTCCCCATCTTGTTAGATCTACCAATCCAATTAACCCTGTGGACCATTATTATATTGTTAGCAATGTTCACTACATCAGGGGTATTCTGGCTAAGCCAAAACACTGTCTTGTTAAGCAGTTGGTCATAGCTTTCAGTCTCTCCTGGTGGAAGGGCAGGGACATGGCTCAGTATGACCACATATGGGGTAGCTTCGGCGGGAGGTCAATAACCATAGGTCTACAAGCCGCACTAAGTCCCACATCTGACCTCTGAATTGTATCGGGAGTAGGAGATTTCCTCCTAGTACCTGAGAGTTGCGTTTGAGGTGTTTTTTCTTTCAGGTTTCTAGTAGGAATAATAGCGCCATCTGTAACCGTGGGCCTTGTACTAATCGGCACTAGTTCAACCACCTTGTCATTGCTACCAGCTATTCTATCTGTCATACTTGGGAGTGAGGTGATAATCTACCGAGTGTCGGCTGTGCCCGTTGCATTCAAAAAGTTAGCCAGTGAAGACTCCAGAAGCAGTAGCCTGGATTCTACCCCACCTAACCTCGTTACAATGGGTTCCAACAAGGTCTTTACCATGCCCTCTAGTTTCACCCAGAAATCTCCCTCACCATGCCCAGTGTTCGATATTCCTCTATTACTCAGGACATTGTTAGTAGAATCTCTCTTCTCCTCCTTCCCCGTGTCATGTATTTCCACCGTTATCACCCCTTTGCTTCCTTTACTTATAGGTCCCTGTTTGGATCCCCTGTTTTTTTTTGGGATGACACTGGATTTTTTGGGACGGGTAGAAACGAACTTTTATTTCTGTGCTCTTCCCCGTAATTTATACTTGACCGGGCTGGATATCAGTTCTGGGGTCCCAGAGAGCATACTACCATTTAATAAAGATATATCATCCTCTATCTGAGGAGCCCTTTCTTGACCAGGTGGAGGGGTAATTTCATTTTGGGTGTCAATGGAGGCTGGAGTAACAGATAACCTAGCGAATGTGGGATCCAGGGATAGCCTACGCTCTGTCATTATAATTTTCCTTATTGATAACTGACTCTGCCCTAGTCAGATATGCATCAAGGGTCCCACCCATCCCCGGACCACCTCCAACTTTCCGTCTTGCCATTGAGAGACACTAAAAAGTGACCCAATACTTAATTCCTTATGGCAGTAGGCTAGCCTAGTTCAAGGAGGAATAAAAATAAGACCTGAGGTGTGTTATAGATCACAACAATACCAACTGGTCAGTACATCCCCTCAATCCTAGTGTGAGTTATAAATTCACAAAATTGTATCTCAAAAACGAATATATACTAATGCTGTATTTAAAAGTAAAATACTAACGGAAAATTCTGCTATGACAACTACAATAAAATCCTTACACGTATAGCTTTGACTATTAGTCCATACAGTAAGTCATCAGGAAATTGTTCCCAGTTCTGCTGAGAAACCACAAGTATCAAGTCCCAGAGGTGTGTATATAAAGTGCCTTTCTGAAATTTGTACTGTTCCCGATTCCGTGTGGTTACTCACTGAAATATGGAGACTTGACCGCTGTGCAAGTTTTTTAGGGGGATAGCCCGGCCCGGCCTCTTCTGGCCTCTGACGGCCTGAGATGGCCCCGCCCTTGTTCCGGGCTTCTCCCGGCGGCGCCCGTCCCGCGACGCGGAAGGAGCCTCTCTCCTTTAAGCACCTCCGGGCACGGAAGTGGGCGTCGGTGTTGCCGCAGGGAGACCTGGGAGCCGTAGTCTCCCCTCTCGGCGGTCGCGCCATGGTGCAGTCAGCGGCGGCGGCAGGGGAGACCGACAGCAAGTGGGCCCAGGTGCAGGCAACAAGCCCAGAGCAGGTAGGTGATAGTCCCTTCTTGATAGCGGCCCCGCAGTTGAAAAAACAACACCCCCGCTCTACCAAAGGAGCCTCTCTCCTTTAAGCGCCTCCGGGCGCGGAAGTGGGCGGAAGTGTCGCCGCAGGGAGACCTGGGAGCTGTAGTCTCCCCCCTCGGCGGCCGCGCGATGGTGCAGGCAGCGGCGGCAGGGGAGACCGACAGCAAGTGGGCCCGACAGCAAGTGGGCCCAGGCACAGGCAACAAGCCCAGAGCAGGAAGGTGATAGTCCCTTCTCGATAGCGGCCCCGCAGTTGAAAAAACAAGACCCCCGCTCCACCGAAGGAGCCTCTCTCCTTTTAAGCGCCTCAGGGCGCGGAAGTTGGCGTCGGTGTCGCCGCAGGGAGACCTGGGAGCTGTAGTCTCCCCCCCTCGGCGGCCGCACGATGGTGCAGGCAGCGGCGGCAGGGGAGACCGACAGCAAGTGGGCCCGACAGCAAGTGGGCCCAGGCACAGGCAACAAGCCCAGAGCAGGAAGGTGATAGTCCCTTCTCGATAGCGGCCCCACAGTTGAAAAAACAAGACCCCCGCTCCACCGAAGGAGCCTCTCTCCTTTAAGTGCCTCCGGGCGCGGAAGTGGGCGGATGTGTCGCCGCAGGTAGACCTGGGGCTTTCGTCTCCCCCCCTCGGCGGCCGCGCGATGGTGCAGGCAGCAGCGGCGGCGGCGGCGGCAGGGGAGACCGACAGCAAGTGGGCCCAGGCGCAGGCAACTAGCCCAGAGCAGGTAGGTGGTAGTCCCTTCTCGATAGCGGCCCCGCAGTTAATAAAACAAGACCCCTGCTCCACCGAAGTAGCCTCTCTCCTTTAAGTGCCTCCGGGCGCGGAAGTGGGCGTCGGTGTCGCCGCAGGGAGACCTGGGAGCTGTAGTCTCCTCCCTCGGCGGCCGCATACTGGTGCAGGCAGCGGCGGCAGGGGAGACCGACAGCAAGTGGGCCCAGGTGCAGGCAACAAGCCCAGAGCAGGTAGGTGATAGTCCCTTCTCAATAGCGGCCCCGTAGTTGAAAAAACAAGACCCCTCCTGTCCTCCCAGCCCCAACGGAGACCCGCCATCTGTTAAATCCTCAATCACAGGCGAGCCTGCCCCTTAGGATGTGAAGCACCAAGACAACAGGTCATTGATGATCTCTGTGCAATACAAATGGCCAAAACAGGCTAAGAAGCTATCATGCTCTTGATAAAGGAGAAAGGTTTTTTTTCTAACTCCTCATTTTGACTGCCAACCTTGCGCAGCAATTTCCTACTGTGACATCCTTGTATAACATCATAAATACTTTGTGCTAACATAATTATTCAGCAAAAGTATATTTGCCGTTGGGGATAAGGGTGATCATTCTCTGCCAAATCATCTTGCAAACCACCATTGGCAATGCCAATAGGTCTGGCGTAGGCTGCCAGCCTTTTGGCTTTGTCAGTAAGTGTTTTGTTTTGTTTTGTCATGGTTTTTGTACAACGTTATTTTTGTGGAGCTGATGGGCCCTCGCCAATATAACAAAATAAACATTGACTAAAAGAAAAAACATTTTTGGGCTTCACAAAAAGCGCCTTGCCTCTGCAGTCTGTTGTAGTGAAATAACTACTTTCTGTGACTCGCTCTTTGTGAAACAGTGGATGCCTCCACATACAGTCAACGTAGCCAGTGGCTGAAGTTGGTTGACCTATTGCCCCGCGCTGTATGCTGCAATGGGTGGAACAAAAATACGAATGACACAATAATAGGCAAGTGGATGAAGAGGTATGGCTGAAACCCACTGTAAATAGGGATGTGTTATATATAATTTTAGTAAAGTCAATAGGTATTGAGTAGTGTCATTGCTAACAAGTATTGACAAAGTCAGTAGGTGTCGACTATTGGACCTATTGGTTTTGCCATTATTGTTGCCAATGCTATGCAGCATCAGACAAAATATAAATAAAACATTTTTTAAAAAGTGCGATGACTAGTAGTTGCTGGTGGCCACATGTTTTCGTAGGCGCGTCCATTTATGACAAAATATGATCATGCATGCCTCAAAACAATGAAAATTGAGTTGCCAAGGGCCCTACAAATAATTAAACATTTAAAACACATTGAACGACCGCAGGGTTAGGGGGCTTCAACAGAGTAGCGGGTGGGGGGAAGAAACACAAAGTTGGGCGGAGGGTGGGAAAGGGAACAAAGGAACAACGAAGGGGCTTAAGGCTGGGCAAGGGAATACCTAAAAAAAGAATATTAAAGCCAGTGAGGGGCGGGAAAAGCAGCACAGGAGGGAAGGCACTAGAAAAAACATGGACTTTCATGGATTGGATTTAAAAATGTAGTTCCCTGAGTGGGAGCAGTGGAAAGGGTACCAGCTAGCCAGTCAAAAGAAAGATAAAGAGTCTGTGTTCCAGGGGTGGGGACAAACAGAAGTAGCTGATGGAGAAATACAAGATGAACAAGAACAGGCCAAGACATTCAATCTGTTCCACATCAGTGTCTTCTAGTCACGTTGCTCATTCCTAGAAGTAAGCAGTGATAATGATAATTCCTCTTCTGAAGGAGGCTTCACTGGACCTCTTACTACCATCAAACTATCGGCCAATCTCATATTTGCCCCTTTCTTGGCAAAAATAACTGTGACATTTTCTGGAATTTCGGGCCCTACTCACCTAACAGCATTCAGGTTTCGTCTTCAAATTAGAATTGATTGCAGTCACTTTTGACATAAGGCTTACGTTGAATGAGGGCGTCAGAACCATCCTCATCCTTCTCGACCTTTCTGCCTCTTTCGACATGGTCATTCTTGTCATCTCGTTCACAAGGCTGGAGATGGACATAGGGGTAACTGTGTTGCACTGGTTTAGTTATTTTCTGAGCCACAAGCTGTTTCATTGACCACTTGACAGTCTACCTTTAAAACAGTTATGTGGTGTCCCTCAGGTATCTTCCCTTAGTCCTACCCTTTTTACCTTCGGTGTTGCCTCTCTTGCTAATCTGGTAGCATCCTTTGGGCTGTTGTTCTTTGTTTATGTGGACCACACCAAAATTTCTTTAAGCAGAGGCACAGGCACAATCTTATCTAGTAGGATTGGCCACCTTGATGAGGAACAACTTTCTCTGCTCAAACACCGAAAAGATGGAAGTGCTGTTCTTCTGTAATCCTGACCTGTGGTCCTCTTGTTAGCGGTTAAGTTCCTTTGGCACTCCCCCCCCCCTGCCCCACACCAGCTCAATCAGCTTGAAATCTGGGAGTGATTTTTAGGTCGAAAGTTCTGAAGAAAATCACTCAACTGATACCTCTTAATTCAAGAAAGATACTTGTACAGTCTCTTATATTATGTAGATTGGACCACTGTAATCAATCAATCAATCAATAATCCTTTATTCGGTATTTTTTAAAAAAAAACATAAAAGTACATATTAATACATCTAAAAAACAGTTAAAATACAATTCATAAACATCACCTGCCCACTACAGAGTTAGAGATAAAGATGATTGACGGGAAATTCATTCAGCACAACCCTCTTGTACTCCTTAGCCTTAAAGCAACCTTAATACAATTCATAATACAAAACAACGTTAGAGGATCATTGGCCCTTTGCAAGAATAATAGGGCGACCTTTGCATGTCTAAACTTGGCCTGTTTTAAAATACCTACTAAAAAACTGCCCTGGGTAATACATAAAATGGACATAATAATACAAAATGAAGGGTCTCCTGCGGAGACCGATTGTCGCAGCCACAGGCACCCTTCTGCTCAACAGTTAAAGTAAAACCTGGCGGGTCAGCCAGTAAATGATGTAAAAGGTTGAGCCTAAAACGAGTAATTAAAAATCTGTCCTGCGCATTAGACATGAGAGCGAGATAAGGTTCCATACCCTCCCCTGTCTTGACCTTACTGTGAGCGCAGACTGTGGTTTTACCTCCTTCCACTACTGCTCTACGTGAGGCTACCTGCTCCAAAAAGATTCTCTTAACTCTAGTTTTGTCTTGAGGGATAATTTCCCCTGGTTTTGTGAAGAGATCCTTACAACCAATTCCTTCAAGGGAAGTCTTCATGTACTTTAACCATGGGATACCATTCCTTTATCCCTTTCCAGGCAATCTCTAATAATTTGTCTACTCAGATCTGCCTCCGTGTGGGTCCAGATCTTTAGCCAGGCCATAAGGGGTCTAACCTTTACCAAATCCTCAATATAGGCCCTACCCAGTTCTTCATGGGCGATCAGGGCCGGTGTGCTTTGTGGGGTTTTGAGCACCTTTCTCAAATATTTATTCTCCTCCAGCTGTAATTGGTGGGTATTTACAAAACCCCAGACTTCGGACCCGTAAATCACTTTTGAGCAACATATTGAGCTATACAAATTCATTATTTGCTCCGGTGACCATCTACCCAGCCTGCGCCCATAATTCATTATAGCACCGGTCAAGGCCACTAACATAGTGCACCGCTCTTCAATTAATATTTTAAAATTTAGATGCCCATCGAATAACAGACCAAGATAGGGAAAGGTTTGTACCTGTCCTATTTTATGTGCACCTATTTTATAAGAGAACTTCTTGCAGGGTTTATTTCCAGCCAACATAACATAAGATTTGGTCAGGTTGGCCGATAGATCTAAAGTATCCATAAAACTAACAAACCCGTCTATCAGACACTGAAGTCCCTTGGGGGTGCGGGCTAGAAGTACCGCGTCGTCCGCGTACAGCAGCACTGGGACAGGTCGAGTACCTACTCTTGGGGAATCCACCTTTAACTTACCTAGTGCCTGATCTATCTTATTAATGTACAGAGAGAACAGAAAGGGGGCCAGAATACATCCCTGTCTGACCCCGCTAGTACAGGGAAAAGGTTCTGTAGTGCCCCCCTCCAAGTTAAAACACACTTTGGCAGAGGTGTTCCAGTGCAATGCTCTCAGAATATTTACCAAACCCCGATCCACTCCTAAACTGGTCATCAGGGTCCATAACTTCTCTCTGTTTACATGATCAAAGGCAGCGGTGAGATCCATAAACCCTAAATATACCGCTTCATTGCTGGCTATGGTGTACTTAGCCACCAATAAATAAAGGTTTAGACATTGATCCGTCGTCGACCTCCCTGCCCTGAATCCGTACTGGACATCAGTAATAATTTGGTGTTCATCCGCCCAGTTTATAAGGTGCATTAGGACCACTCTGCCCAGGACTTTAGCTGACACGTCATTCAGTGTTATAGGTCGGTAACACTGAGGGTTATCCCTATTCCCTTTTTAAAAAATTGGGACTATTGTTGCCGATGACCATGAGCGTGGGAGGCCAGTTGCGACAGCTGCGTTTATCACCCTTGTGAGGATAGGGGCCCATAGCTCAACGTTGCTTAGAAAAAGGTCAGGTGGGATACCATCTGGTCCCGGGGCTATATTTCGTGTTAGACCCTGGATGGCCACTATAATTTCCTCCATAGATAATTCTACCGAGGAAACCCACTGGCCACCCCTCCCTATGTCATGATTATTTTCCTCCGTGTGATTATACAGGCCTTTGAAATGGTCGGTCCATTGTTCAGGCAAGATATTTGTGCCAATTTCTGGGGTATTAATGTCCTGGAAACACGGGTTGTTTATAATTTTCCAGAACGCAGTCATGTCCCTTCTTTCTGCTGCGTCCCTTAAATCTTCCCAGGCTTGAGATTGAAGGGAGGTCTTCCTGCATTTAATTGCCTTTTTATATACACTCCTACACTGCACAATTCTGGACTTATCTCGTGGAAGGCTTTTCAGGCTAATTTTTAGATCTCTTTGTGCTCGGGAGCAAACTTTGTCAAACCATCTGGTTGTTGTATTTGCCCTCACAGGTGTAGTGGATTTTAATAGACCATCTACCAGGTGGGCCACTGCCTCAAATGCCCTAACCACAAATGGCCCCTCCACAGAGAGATCAAGACACTCCCCGATCTGTTCTTTTCCTCTATCCATTAGTGATTTATAAAAGGCCTCCCCATCAACTTTAGACCATCTCAGACGTCTTCCCTGGTCCGTTACCTTCTCGATACTGCCTGCCACCACCCCTCTCCATCTCTTCTGGGGGGCAGGTTTATTATCTCGAGAACTAGAGGGTTATGGTCGCTAAATACATTCCATTCAATCTCTGCCCCTCTTATCCAGTCCTTAAATAATCTAGACACCACAATGTAGTCTATATACAAGCTACATCCTCTGCCTTTAAAGGTTGGAGGAACATCACCTTCCCTTCCGATAGTAACCAAATCAATGGTATGTTCCAGAGCATGGCTTTTTAATACGTTGCCTATTTCAATCCCCTCACTTGTATGCTCAAGATGCGGAGCTTCCTCCATCGGGCAACAAGACCACTCTTCATTGGGGGGTAATAGATTAGGGCATAGATGGCAATTAAAGTCACCAGCTAATACCACGAACGGGGACACCGCCCCCTTCCTCCGAGCTGTCTCTACACTTAGTCTGTTGTCTACTTCATGTATTATAGATTTGTTGCCCTTAGTTACAACGGCATTATACAGGTTAATCAGTATCACATTTAACCCATTTCTAGAGAACCCAAGAGCCTGCATATTGTTTGAGGTCCAGTTTAAGTTGGTCCACACTCCCTCCATGTGTAGATCCACAAATATAAATAGCCCTCCCTGGCTCTCCCTGAAACTGATTTCTGGGTGGGCACAGGAAAGCACTTGTACCCCGCTAAATGAAAGGGGCTACAATCTACCACCCAGGTTTCCTGCAAACAAATTATCTGAAACTTTGTGATGTACTGCCTACTTTTGTGGTTATCAAATTTAGCTGATAGCCCGGCTATATTCAAGGATACTAGTTTGAGCCCCCCCTGCATATGTCTTTTTATAGGCTGAGGTGTAACAGGGGTTTTATCAATTGGTCTTTCACAATTTGGGTTATCATTGAATCTTGAGGGCCCAAGTTGAGTCTCTTGCCTCTGAGATGGTGGAGAGGGCTGATCTAATCCCAGTACACCCTCACTCCCTAGTGTATTGGACAGAAGCCTGAAGGGGTGTCCTAAAACAGTGGTTGAATCGGGAGGACTCTTAATGGGGTATTCCATTGTTGGAACATCCTCATCTATTGTTGGTAAATTCTGAGTGTCATTCTTATGCTTCAGCCGAAAACCCCAATTTAGATCGTCTTCATAGCTAGTGGATACGTTCAGTGCGGGATGGGAAGATGGGAATGCAACCTGGTGAGTGATATTGAGACCTCCCTCTTCCTGTGAGAACTTCTTAGGAAGAGTTCTATTGCTCATTAGTCAATCAAGCTCCTCTAATGACATCAAGGGGTCAAAACTATTCCTCAGGCTCAATACACCCTGGTTTCCCAGCAAGGCACCTGGCATTAGGTGACACGATCCCATCCTGTCATTAAAACTATCCCTTCTTCCTAGCTGTGCACGACCTTGGTTGTAACTCGAGGTTCCCCTCAGATAGAAGTAACCTGTAATCCTTTATACACTTTTTCCAATTTCATTGATCCCTAAGCATCAACTCATGCAAAGTGCTGCAGCAGGGCTGATTTATACTGCACCCAAATACGCGCAAGTGACACCACTGCTCCATTCTTTACTCTGGCTCCCTGTTTCCAAATGAATCATTTTCAAGGCACTTTACATGTGTCAATAAGGCTGTGTTTCCCATGTAATCCAATACTCATGTGACCACTTTGTTTGGCTTCTATCAACCTACCAAAATTCTCAAGTCCTCACAGTTTTGTTACTAATTGAGGTGGACAAGCTTTTTCCATTATCACAATTCCTATGTGAAGTAGTCTCCCTCTTAAACAGCACTCTCAATCGAATTTACTCCACTTTTGCAAATTATTGAAGACACGTCTTTTCTCCTCATAATCGGATCATCAGTGAACACTGTTCTGTGAGCACCAGGACATTTTCCTGCTTTAAAAAGAGACAAAAATTCACATGCACAAGTATCGAACAAAGAGTACTACAATAAGAGTGTGAACAAAGGCAAACAAGGGTAAGCAATGGATTTGGCCAAAGCCTTCTAAGTTTTTGGTATAGTCCACAATAAAGACTGCAATAAGGTTTTGCCTACTAGCTGCTAAAAGTAGTTTGGTAGGCCAGACCTAAAAAGGGGGTGCAATGGTGCAGAGAATGGAACACAAAGTGTTCTTTCTTGAAGTAGTAGCACGCACAGTGGCTGAATTCCTAAGCCATTACCTAAGTTGCGCAACGGAATGACCAGCCCTGCATGTCCACCACAGGTGTAAAGTTATGGAAAGCACAGCGCTGTGCTGCTGCATGTTTTGTGACTCGTCACAAGGAGACATATTTCACCTCCTCACTGTGAATTTTGACTTCATCTTGCAGACATGGGATGTTAACAAGTCTCGCAGTTAGAGGAAGAAACAAATAGCATTCTTGGAAGGGCTACTGTAAATTATTTTACAACTGTCTCCGACTGATAAGAATTGTGTCTGATTTTGTCAAATATACTCAGAGTTCAAGCAAAATCCTTCACATACCTCCCTCACATGTTGTGTGCTTTGCACTTAGATTACACTGGCAGACTTGGTGCCAGGTGCCATATTAGCTATACCTAAAGATAAAAGGGAACGTCCTTGGACTGGGCATGATGAGAAAATAGAAGTGGCCGGAGTGTGTCGGGGTGGGCTGGACCAGGAACTAAAGGCGGCACTAGCAAATGCTTTATTCTAAAAATAGATACATGGTGCACAGTTGAGCACATGGGTCCCTCTCCAGAAGGATTTCAGGGAACCTCCTTTCAGGAGTATATTTTTATGTGGCCAAGCGATCCATTTCAGATCACAATTGCTCAGCAATTTTTGGCTCCTGACCCACAGTATGTACAGACAGCGCTGGTTCCTGTGGGCGCGTTTCTCTGGTGCCTTCCTAGTGGGGCCTAGTTGTTGTGGCGCTTCTGCCAGGGGCATCTATTAATGTTGCAGCTTGAAAATGTTGTTTGTGAGATGATACCTTAGCCTGCCCATCAGAAATTATCCATTGAGGATAGGCCCAGCACATACCAGACAGGCTTTCTGAGAGACATGAAATGAGGACAGGAGACTTGGAAGAAGATTGCTTTTAAAAGAGAGCGACCCAGTCAGTCCAGGGTTGTTCACTGGGTCAAAAGACATATCCTGAAAGCCTTCTTTTCTTTTCAAAAGCAAGTGCAT
The DNA here is from genome assembly GCF_964261635.1 of Lissotriton helveticus. Classification (NCBI taxonomy): domain Eukaryota; kingdom Metazoa; phylum Chordata; class Amphibia; order Caudata; family Salamandridae; genus Lissotriton; species Lissotriton helveticus. The sequence goes on along the minus strand of NC_136067.1, from coordinate 773,518,192 downwards.
TTGGCTTTGGAGGTGCAGTGGTGCGGGCAGCACTGCGCGGGTTGCCTAAGGAGATAGAGGGACATGGCCTAGCAGCTTCTTTTGTTTTCCACAGAGCTAAGTGTCGCACGTTTTAGGGTGTTGATAAGTTTGTCTTAATTAATAAAGCAAACAAGGATAACCCTGTTCACTTTAGACTTTAATATGCGCAAAGGTTCATTGGGTGAATGTGTCAGTTTAGTCAGAGCCACCGATACACCTTGATAAAAAGAAAGACAATCACATTCAAGTAAGATGTCTGTACCAAGATGGCAGCTTGGATGGGACTCTATCCACAGAGAACTTCCAGGTCAACAGTGCTTGAATTAAAATAACTAGTGTCTAATGCTGCTGCCTGGAAAAAAATACTCGTTGCTGTCCAGCCTACACTTGAACTTTGGATTCCTGTAACTTTATTTTGTTGTCCTTTTCCTAACCTTTGTGTTGTACGAATCTCCTCATAAAAGAAATGGGACTTGTTGAATTCTACTCTCCAGTTTTCTAATTTTCTGATCAATGTTACTTCCTTTGGGGATTTCCGGACTTTTTTTACCATCTTCTCTCAGGTATCCAGTAGGAAAATAAAACTCCAGAAAGGTGTGAGAGGTTTCAGCCTTTGAAGTTTATAAAATATATATTTCCTGCTAACTGACTGGCTAATGTAATTGTCTCCTAGAATAGGTATCCCTCTTTGCATTTTTATTTTCTAATGTATTTAATTGTTTTTCATATTCCCTCCACCTTCCCCAGCTGTCTGGCCTTCCTGTTTGGTTTGTTGGGAGCAGTGCTTAATTTGAGCCGGTGGTTGCAGATGAGGCTAACCAGCAATCATTTTTGTGGACTGGCATTTATTTATCCTAAGCAGGCTTCGATCTAGAGCAAGAGAGTGAAAAACAAACGGAGGGAAGGAGGAGGAAGAGAGAGACAGAAAAACAGTGACAAACAGAGAAATCAGTGATGAAAAAGAAACTGCAAGAGTGAGATAAAGAACCAGGGACTGTCTGGTGGTGAATTAAAGAGGCATGAGGTGGAAAACAGTTTAAACAGCCTCGGTATTCAGCATCCGACCTTCGATACCCTCGGCTGTAAGCTTTTGAGGAAAACTTAGTGCTCCCGTACTTATTCTTTTACAAATGAAGCTCTTCTGGTAATTGTAGTTCTATTTCCTCAGTGATAAAATAAAGAAGGTATCAGATTCAACTTTGTTTCCTGCTACTGAGTCCTCATCTAGCTAATGGTGCCCCCTTAGCAGAAATGCAAGTTTAATGGGTTCAAGTAGCTAAGGGGAGCTCATGTTTTAAAACACACCTCTTCCCCTAACTGTGTGATGTGATTAGACCATTCAAGGAGTAGTTGCTCTGAAACGAATGCTTCAGACAGAACTCTTGGGGAGGTGTTTTAGTAGCTTATATATCATCTAATTGTCTGACCATCTTGCAGTGTTGTGTAGGAGAGTACACTAGCACATACTATACACAACAGAGAATATCCAATAGAGCACAAAGGCCTAACTATTGTGTCTTCCATCAGCTGCTAATTCTTCCTTTTCTGTCAGTTTCCAGTAACCCAGGAAATGACACAATCTCCCTTTTCCACAATGCCCTACTTCTCAGAATGTTTGGTTCCATGGCACTGTTTCTTCCCCCCACCCCACCCCAATTGAGGGAAAACATTGCCATTATATAATTGTGCCTTGAGCTCTCCTAGTTAATCATTGTTTTGAAATCTTTGCAACGACACAGAAAGTAACTCAGCCACACTTGTTGGCAGCACAGGCTCCGCCTGCATTCGTTCAATAACAGAAATATAATTCTGTATGTATAACTTTAATATTGATTTACAACGTTTTGTGCAGTGTGGACCAGCCCTGAAAGCAGTTGGATCGCTGTACAGCAAATTTTGATTCACAAGTATAATGAATGCAGTTTGTGAAGGACCAAGGTAGTATACATTATAGTTCCACATGAGCTGGATGAGAGGGGACGGATCACAATAAAACAGCTAATGGTACTTTATTGAACAATAGGCTATCCTGGCGGTCCCATATAAAAAAATTACATTGGAACATCTGCTGTCAATATGCCGGATAGTCTGTTGTCCATTGACCTACAACCCAAAGTCAGTCGGACCATCGGTCGAAGGTTTCAGACTGTGGCGGAAACATGACCGTTCAGCCAACTTTAAATATAATAAGGGAACTGCAAGTTTGTCACACTTGGGAGTCGGCCACATCTGTGGCTGAATACACTGTCCTCCAAACTTTAAATGATCCCCTGTGTCGGGTGTAGGCCGACTTTGCTTTCAGACGATTTGAAACAAAGGATGGAGAAAGGTATCAAACGGATGTAAATAGGTTCAACTAGAGGAGGTGCGAAGAGTGTATGTACAAGTAAAATAACACATATCTCTTTATGGAAATGTTGTGACTTATTTCTTGAAGGAGTTCAGAGAAAGGGCTTCTGCTTTCCTGATGATGAGTGCCAGGGCATTCCTATGGGGCCCGCTCCCAAGAGGGCTTGTCTGAGAGTCTTTTTCTTTCAGGTTTTGGGTCTCTAGACACAGCTCTTGTTCCTAGTGCCACAAATTCCTCTGGAGGCCTTGCACCTCTTTACCAGGTAATGGGGTGTGTTTAAAGGGACTGTTTTGTAGTTAATATATGCAAGTTTAATTTGTATCTGGTTTCAAGAGGAAGCCGCTTTAGCCTGTTGGGGACGGGTGAGATATTTTCACTGCAATCTATTCCTACCAACTCCTGTACAGCTGCATGGAGGACTGTTTTGATTGGTGCCAATCATGATTTGGGTAGACAATTAGGCATGCATTACCATAATCAATTGTTCTGCGTGTCCAAATCTTGAAATCTGTTTTGATGTTGTTCTTTGGGATGAAAGGTTTCATTTTCCTTACATTTTCAGTTGACAACAGGCCGCTCTTACTATGTTTTAATGAGCTCATCCAGATGAAGGTGGTCGTCAAGGATGACATCTAGAGATTTCGCTTTTTTTTAATTGCTGGTGGCACTTCAAAGAGTTAAGAGGGAGGTAAGCCTTTTTTGAGCTGGTGAGTGATCAAATGAGAAGGATTGCAACAGGAATTTAAAAACAAACATTGCTTCATAGCTTTGTCACAAGGACCAATACTGCAAATTAAGAAGATTGTGAAGTAGAACTAAAGAGAGTCATTTGCCAGGAGGCTAGCGGAAGTTTGGTGGAAATATATGAAATAAAAAACTACAGCTTGCTTCATCCTTGAGTAACTTACTCGATGCAGTTGGAATTTCTGCTAATAGGACTCAACAGTGGTAAACGAGCAGCATAGAAATACAGGGAAAACAGCATAACATTGTGGCGCATGTCACTCTCCTCCCTATAGTTTTTTTTTTTTACAAAAAAGGATTAATTCTATAAAATTGCTACTTTTATATAATATGTTTTGCATTTCTGTCAGAATAGGTATCTCGTTGATGATATTATTTCCATATGGTATTGGTTAGAGGTGGAATAAATGTACAGATCATGTAACAACTAAACTTAAAGATTCACTTAATTTTATTTAACAAATTCATATTGGTTGTTTAGGAGTTCCTTGCTTGGCAGGGTTGCTTATGGGATGTGATATGAAAGGCCCCCTAGTCATAGACTGCATAGGAGGAGTTATCAGGATCCTGTGGATTAAAATTTATAGGGTTTTAAAGGTTGCATGAACATTGATAGGCATGCCTGCTGTGTAATGTACCATGTGTGGTGCATTGTTGACTGGTGAGCATAAATGCAGAAAGGGAGGCAGAAAGAGAGCAGATGCAATAGGTAATGATTGTTGCGAGTCCTGGATTCACTTTTGTGAGACTTTCTGTGTTCTACAGGCAAGCATAGGGTTAATTTAAAGATCCTGCAGCTAGCAGTTCCGGAGGGAGGCCTGATCTATGGTGATTATTTGCCTGAACTGCGGAATTTAGGATTAAAATGCCAACAGCGTACTCTTGTGGAGCAAATCCTAAATAATACAGGGTCACACCAAGAATTCCCTAGATTGCTGACAGCTTCTGTAAAATGTTGATAGAGAGTGGTTAAGAAAACTACCATCAATACGCTCTATGTCAGGTCCCTGAGGGTCAAAGCAGACACCCGACAGAGCTCACTTGGATCTTTAGGCGGAAACAGGATTCCCCTTACAACCAGCAATTTATTTTTCCATAAATGAGACTTGATGCCCTGAGAAACTATGATTCGAGATTCCAGTTTACCAGCCTCCCAATTCCTGTCATATAGCACACTGGTTCGGGGCTTTCGGACAACATGGGATAACATGGTCACTCAGCCACAAATGCACAAAGTACTCAGGTCCTTTTTAGGTCTCGCGCCTGTGTGGTAGTGCGCAGCGAGAGCCCTTTTGTATGTGCAGGGAGCTTCAGAACGAGGGTGGGGGCTGCAGTGGGGACTCGAATAATACGAGAGAAGCCCTTGTAGGTTATGGCGAGAAGCGGGTGACAGCCGCTCTGTAAAGTGTTTTGCTGTCAAGAAACAAAGCTCCAAAGTCCACAATGAGAGTTTGCTTCTTGAAAACAAGAATACAGTTCCAAACACTAGTCTCACACGAAGCAACGTCACACGAGTTTCACAAGTAGGGGAAATGGGCAAAGGTCGCTTGTATTAAATTGGGCAGGCCGACTGTCACTTGGACTTGATGGACCAACGGTGATTGGTGAACGTACCTTCCGGTCATATGTTTACACCAGCGGAGCCAGTGGTGGCCTCGTGGGTGTGAAGTGTGAACCTAGTACTTCCGGCTCTAGACAGAGTTGGTGAACTGGAAGTTGGACATTCTCTTGTTTTTGGTAGGCACAGGGAGATTGAGTGATTTAGTTAGAATCAGGGGATGTTGAGCCAACGCCGAGGCTCGAAACTGGTCCCTCAGCTCCAAAGTCTGCAGCTCTAGCCGTAAGGCCACATCCTCTCCTATAAAACTATGAATACACAGTTTTGTAATTTAGTGGAATGTGTAGTATAGTTAAGAACTTAAGGTTCATATGTCGGATGCTGAGTTATGTATGCATCCAGGTTTGATTCCCAGTTGGCCAGAAAAGCCCTTTATCTGTCAGAGGTCCATAAAACGAGACGTGTGGAGCAGGGTACTGGTAAGAAGGGTGTTCTAAGAGTTATAAAACTGTGACAGCTTGTACTTATTCAAGTCAGATATATTTGCTTCTATCATCGTTATTTCTTCAGATGATGGTACTTGTGACATTGAGTTTTAATGGTAACATAAAAACGACCGGGATTAACATTAGCAGAAGACAGAAAAAAATGCCTCTTGGTCAGCAGCTCACGCAACTTGGGACAGCTTGAGAGGTCTGCACCCACATGGTATTATAAATATCGATTTTTAAGTCGTTTTTATGACCGTACATAGAGTGGCACAATCGGGGTCGTGGCCTTCGGATCACAACAGATGTCAGCGGCGGGCGTTAACTCGCTCAAACAAATGACTCATTCCTGGGCACCGAGTGTGAATGACCAGTTGAAAAAATAACGGGTCGCGTGCACTAGGGCTTTAGGTCGTGACGTCATTGCAGCTCTAAGAGAACAACCGGGAAAATACTGGGGTTTAGGAAGATTCACCAAGTAACCTTTTTGTCCTCGGCGCGCTCGTTTTGCTTAATTCAATGGTGCTTTGCTTTAAAGGGAGCGACATTTTGCAACCTTCGAAGTTGCTCACCGAGAAAATAAAAAACAAAACAGATATGTCGTAGGCAGTGAACAAGGGGGCGCGGTGAGGATGCACTCTTTTCTGTCTGGAATATATTCACTTGTGCTACTTAATATAGGTTGCATCTTGCTGACACAACTGCGATTCGTTAAAAACATATTTTTTTAAGAATCTTTCTCTCCGTGGACAAATAAAGCTACTGGAAAACAACAAGACACACAGAAGTTCTCAGAGGACAAAAGCCACGTGTTTTAACATAAATACGTATGTAAATGACTCTGTTTCACTAACTTACAGGCATTAACATGTACATTTTATACAAGCATTTGCAATGCAATAGGTCTCGCATTAATGAATGTGTGAGCTATTGGCGTAGCTAATAACAATGCAACACCAAAAGCTCAAACTTTCAGCAGTGGCGTAGTGATAACTGAGGGGGCCCCCCTGCCAGGTACGTGGAGGGGGGGGCCATCCGACTCTACTAGGAGCTCACAGGCCGAAGTGCAGTGCTGAGGGGGCCCCCTTGAGCTTGAGGCCCCCCCGCACTGCGGGGGATGCGTGGGCCTGTAAATGTAAATGTAAATGTACATGTATTTATATAGCGCAAATCACCAACACGGTATCTAAGCGCTTGCTTAGGGAACCCGTCCTGGTATTCCCCTGTGAGATACCGGAACCCGTCCTGGTATTCCCCTGTGAGATACCCCGGCAGGGTATCCACAAGGTGAAAGCCAGGCATCCCGCCGCGAGGGGCCGTAGTGGAGATTAAGCAAGCTATTGCCCAGAGTCGCAGAGTGTGACCCCGTGAGTCGAGTAGGCACCGGAGCAAGAATTATCGAGTCCGTGGAATTTTAGAGCCCAAGACCCGCCGAGGTGGGGAATCGAACTCTGGTCCACAGTCGATCTCAGCTTCCGGGTCTGCTGCCTCTAACCACTGAGCCACACTTCTCCACGTGTTCGCCTGTGTTACGCCCCTGACTTTTATTAATGCGAGACCTATTGCATTGTAAATGCTTGTTACACTGGTGAATAGTCTCGGGCATGCGGCCTGGTTTTATAAATTATTATTAAACACAACAATATATAATTTAACACCAGCCAGGTCAAAGTGGGAAAATAATCTTGGTGGGGAACTGGACTAAGGCCTTTGAACACGCTCACAAAATATCAAAGACTGTCAGGCTGAAATATCCACAGCTTAATTTTCTGCACAACAGACAGCTACATGACATAAAAGAATAAACATGATTCTGGTGTCTGAGGTAATCAAGTGATGACTATATGACCACCGTAACACAGATTTCTGTCACATAGTGTCGAGTTTCCCCGAGCATAGCTCCTTTCTGGGAGTCACTATCGAGAAATTAACTTTAAACATGGAAGGTTTGTGTGAGCTGAAGTGACTGTTACTCAGGTCAAAATCATGGAGGGGGAACCAGATTTGTGGATTTAGCATTTGCATTTGCAAAAAGAGGATTGCGATGTGCTGGAGGTTGACTTTTCCCCCTCGCCTGTTGGAATCATATGGTCTAAAAGTGCAACTACTACCCTTGACGAAGAAAAGTGATACACACAGAAAATGAATTGCAATCATGGAATGACATTCTATTAGCCTTTCGGAACCCAGATCTAATAGAAGGTCAGCAGGGACAACCCCGCCCCCCTGCCCCAATCCTTTATGTAAAAATGGAAATGAATAACTGGAAGAAAAGGGTTGTCTCCTCTATCCAGAGGAAAGTCAATAGTCAAGACGTGTACCCTATCCTATTGATATTCTGAACAGCTGCCTGAGTGGGTTTGTGCTGTCTGATATAATAGTTAATTTCAGAGTTGTTAGTTGAATTAAATATAATCTGAAACCTGAATAGCTCGACATCTAATAAGGATGAGACATGCACCGCTGAATAATCAATGGAAATCACTAAAGAAGATATATGACTCTCCACATATAATGTCCATAAAGCAATGTATTTATTATGGTCCTCTGTGCAAAATGTCCACGGTAATGATATCCATTAACTCTTTGTAAAAATAAACAGAATTATTAAAAAAAGGGCTGCCTGCCAAAACAAATTTGGCAACTCAGGTGGGGTAAGGGCTACAATTGTCAGAAATTCTGGTTTTTAATGCTTAAAATCTTAGATCTTCAGTGCTCACGTTACAGCAAATATATCAGAGTAAGTACAATGATACATATTTAATTCAGCTTCTGTAGCCCCAGCAATTGGTCAACCAGAACAGGCGCTGTCACCATATTACCCTTCCCATCATGTCACTTGAGCTAATCTCCATTCTTTTGTCTTTATAACTCCAGTGCTCTTCCACAGGGCCCTTGCTAGAGTAACACCCTCACCATCTTGCAATAGGTAACTATATTAGACCTTTCCCCTTCTGCTATCTGCCCTCTCCTATTTTTCCACTTGGTTCCACGCACTACAGAGCGATTAGTAACGTTTAAATGTGTTGCAACCCAAAACACAACTTATGTCTTCCTGATATGTCTTCATGTAGCTCAGTAAGTCTCAACAAAGGAGCCTCCTTCCAGCAAGGGCAGCGTGTGCCTCTGCACGTTTATGACACTGCATTATTTCACTGTTTGCTGACTCTCGACAACTGCAAACACAGACTCCTCTAATCGATAAGAAACTAATTGTGACTCTTTGTCTCAGTGACAATGGGTGTTGACAGAGTCCTCAAGCCCTGGGCCCGTAATATATACTTATCTGTTCCTATTTTGTGCTGGTGTGGGCTGGCCATGACATCAGACCCCCCTCTTACAAGGGCATCACCACCTCGAACAATTAACAACATGGTGGCTTTCCTGCATCAGAAACAAGTTTAAAATATATCCTCAGCTGTGACTGTGGAGTGAGTGGCAAATACAAACTGGCCACAAGAATTATTGTTCACGTAAATTGGTAACTGAGGAACAGATTCATCAAAGTTAGCTTGGATAAGCTCCAAGCTGGGAAATTCTAATTGTGGACGAGTGCAGAAATGCAGGAAACCTTTACTGGCATTGGTGGCACTGTCGATTTCACTTTCCGTGGTTTGACCCCTTCTATCCCATGATGTGGTACCAGGTGAGCTTGTATGGGACTTTTGCGCCTAGTGCTAGCTGCTTTAAGATCTATAATGCTCCGGGGAGGATGGGGTGGGGAGGGGGCAGCATATGCAAAAAGAACCATTAATCTGCCTCTCACGGTTTGCCATTTATTTTCCACTCTCTTTCATTTATATTTTTTTAACGCGATTTGTTTCAGGAAGATGGATTGTCACAGAGAACCGTGTGTAGAAATATGCACTGCAGAGAAGTAAGGACAATGCAGCAAGGCAACATCGTTTTGTTGCCAGTTCGCCCGAGTCCAACAGCTGACACTTCAGAGTACATAATGTTACTTAATTGGAAAGCTCAACTGTGCTTCTTGGCCTCAGCATTGTGAAGTAGAAAGAGAATCACCGGAATTATGCGACTCAGTGGGCACAGCGCTTTCCGCTTAATTACGAAGTAACTGCATGTGCCGATTGTTTCTTGCTCAGACATATCAAACCCCACTAAAAACACAAGCATCGGCAAGCCAATAGGTCTCGCCGGGAGCTATTGGTTTTGCCAAACTTTTTTAGCCATGCTGCACAGCATCCAGAATGTTGTGCAGCATGTTTAAAGAATAAAGAAAATACTTTGGGGTGTCTGCCTGTGCCAAGTTACCCATTAGAGTTGGATCAGTAACTTAAATGATAAAGAACAAATGAAAGCAATTTTCTTTTTTTAAAGCAGGTGGAGAAAGAATGGGGAAGGAGAAGCAACAAAAGCAGCCGGGGAACTGGGGGTGGAAGCAACACTGGAGGTGGGGGTTGGGGGGTTCAAGCAAAATACGAGAAAGCAACATGGAGCGGGTGGCGAAGAAGCACACAAGTTAGCAGGCAACAAGGAGAGAGTAAGGGATGGGGAGGATGTTGTAATGGGCTTGGAATGTTGAAGGGTAATGATTCCAACTATCATAGGTTATCTTGGAATGACCACGTGTAAAGGTTCTAAAGGGGAGAGGGAGGCTGCTTTCTGTGTTTGGTGCCTAATTGGAGTAAAGGTCTTCTTATACCCTGGACAGGACTTGTCGTAACAGAGGAGAGGCAACAGACGAGAAAAGAGGGCATGGTTGAGGGAAGCAACAGTTAAGAAAACAATGTGGACTGGGCGAGGAAGAAGCTCAATCGTGAGAAAGTAACTTGGGAAGACCATAAGGGCAAAAATAACATGGGGGTGAGGAGAAGCACATGGACGGCAGAGAGCAACATGGAGTGTAGGGGCAGAGAAGTGCACGTGTGAGACAGCTGGGAAAAAAACAGGCACTCTAAAGGAGTGCTTGACTGAAAAGAAAAAAGTAGTGCTTGAAAACCAAGCAGTCGATGCATAGAAACGAGCCAATCAAAAGTGATGCTAACAAGGCAATTCTGCATGAAGGAACAAACACAAGCTGATCTATGATTTGCACTCATCTTGAGCTTGGGAACTTAACTTTGCACCAAAACGCTTGTTTAATGTGAATTCTGTCTGCACTTTTTCTTCCCTCTTGCATGCATTAAAAAGTGCTCACCTAGCGTTTGTTATCTAGAAGGTTCTAACAAATACTGCTGCTCTCTTTGTTTCCTCCTCCCTTCCCCATTGTTCTGTTTCCATCACCTCGTCCTGTCATATACTGTCCAGGGTGAACACCGAGCTCTGATTGTCGTTGAAATGTGTGCATCTGATCATGCGTTGTTAAATTTATTTTCTTGCCTGCCCCTTCCTCTCGGTCTGTGACCTCCTGTTTTTGCTTCCATTCCACAGGGCGTGGTTGTACTTTAAAGAGGGTGTTTCTAGCGTTTAGTACCATGAATTTGTTTTTTTACTCCTTCCACTGTGTGCTCCCTCCATGTGCTTCCTCTTCTTTATCCTTTCTATTACATAGTTGAAGAAGCTCACAGGCCTCACTGCCTCCCCATCTCCTAGATATTCCCGCTGCCTACTTCACAATACGCCAGGTACTTAGGGCCAGATTTCTTGACCTTATCTTCCCATACCCTGCCTTTGATGCTCTTCCTCTTATTACTACTGTTCTTTATCTATTTACATCTTTCCACTGGTTTAACTCCACCCACCATAACATTGGCTGTGGTATGACCCACACCTATGGGTTGTACCAACCTGCTGTTGGGTGGACCATCAGCACGCATATCAGGCCCACTCCGATAACTTGTTCCTCTGCTGTCCTGGGTGAATTTACTGCAGCTGGTTGTACAGTAATTTTTTCCAGTGTGTAGTACGGGTCCTACAAACCAAGTAGGACTATGTATCTGGACAACCTAAACATCAGAATATGGAAACTGAGTCCACTCATATCATCCGAGTATGTTGGTCGAATTCCTAGCTAGCTCATTCTATGCCATTTGGACTCCTAACCTTACAGAGTACCAGATGGTATCTGCAAGGTCAGAACATGACCACTCTAATTTCCCAAGGAAATTGTGGAAACAGATCTCATCTTCTTTGCCACTTAGGCATGCCCAAAGGGAGACCCAAGAAATATACCAAGTAGCATTTTAAACATGTATTGAAGCAATTGTATTCTTGTGTAAAAAAACATGAGAAGGAGGAAACAACTCATTGTTATCAGCATTACAAGAATGGGAAAAAAGATAAACATATCAATCATTATGATGTTACAGTGATTATATGAATATATGCGGATATATCATACTTATACTCCTACCTAATACTACCTATAATAGTGAGAGCTTAGTGGGATTACCCTCTGCCAGATCTCTTGGGATAACCGAACTCCCCATATCTATATAAAATGTATCAGGAAGGCAACCTGTGTCGAACAGTCCGCTGTCCTTTGCAGGATAGAGATCAGAGTCAGCAGCGCTGCATCTCAGTCACAGGCAAGCGTTCTAGGATAATCCGTAGAAGTTCCCCTCTGAGGAATGTGGCTTAGTGGTGGTTTATATAAATAAAACCTTGTTCCGATCGCACTGTGTCAGAGGTGCAACGCTGATGTGATTGTTTGTCTATCTGATTCAGAACTGTCTCCAACCGGACAACCAAAACAAGGGCAACATGCTCAGTGTTCCTTTGCCTTGGACAGAGTGTACAAATGTCATGATAAAATGCTTACGAAGAAATTTGCTGGAAGCAGAATACTTTCCAAGTATGTTATCATGTACATGCAAAGCATGTAAAAAGTCACCGTTCCACAGAGGGTTGGGTTAGTAAGAGCTTAGGCAATGGCTAGTAAAATAATACTCATATCTATGGATTACTGCTCTCCCACTCAATAATGACCATTCTTATTGGTGGCTCAATGCTGATCCTGGGTGGATTCCACAGACCAGATACTACAACTGCCTATTCCTATGGGATGCTCCTAGCAGCTTCAAGGTGGATTTCTTAGAGTATATATATATATATATACGATAAATTCCGGCGTGGTTCAGCTGTGGGAGTGACGCATAGCTAGAAAGAGCGCCGGGATTCCCTGAAAAGAACCGACAGTGAAACTCACAAACAGCGGAATGGGGAAGTGGCTGCCACCGGAGACCGGCTCCGGTATGACTCCTGCTCAGCCTGCAAAGGGGCTGAAATAGGGCAATGTGGCTCAAATATACAGAGTAAAAACGATTATTAAAACTGCAAAAACCCACCAGAGGGTCATTAATTTACCTGCACACGAGGACTACAAGGTCCAGCATGCCGTGAAGAACCCACCCACTTGAGGGACACCCACCGGAGGTTGAAATTGATGACGGCAAGCACTGCAGGTTAGTAGCAGATCAGCATCGTATGGCACACCTCTGATGAAGTTGAAGGCTCAACGAAACGCGTAAGGACTGCCAGATGGACACAAATTAATAATAAAGTGTACGGAAGCCCTTTGTAGTGCGACTCCAATACTTCAAGGTATGAAGTGGTGGTAACGATAAATTACGGTGTGGTTCAGCCGTGGGAGTGACGCACAGCTAGAAAGAGCGCCGGGATTCCCTGAAAAGAACCGACAGTGAAACTCGCAAACAGCGGAATGGGGGAAGTGGCTGCCACCGGAGACCGGCTCCGGTATGACTCCTGCTTAGCCTGCAAAGGGGCTGAAATAGGGCAATGTGGCTCAAATACACAGAGTAAAAACGATTATTAAAACTGCAAAAACCCACCAGAGGGTCATTAATTTACCTGCACACGAGGACTACAAGGTCCAGCATGCCATGAAGAACCCACCCACTTGAGGGTCACCCACCGGAGGTTGAAATTGATGACGGCAAGCACTGCAGGTTCGTAGCAGATCAACATCGTATGGCACACCTCTGATGAAGTTGAAGGCTCAACGAAACGCGTAAGGACTGCCAGATGGACACAAATTAATAATAAAGTGTTCGGAAGCCCTTTGTAGTGCGACTCCAATACTTCAAGGCATGAAGTGGTGGTAACGATATATATATATATATATATATATATATATATATATATATATATATAACATCCAGACCTTTGCCAGTACGATAGAAGAAAAGGCGCTGATTATATATATCACTGAAAAAAACATAAGTTTCAGAGACCTTATAGTTAGGAATTAGCATTTAAAAAACCTTTGAAATTCACTGAAAAAACCATAGGTTTTATGAGTGTTATAGTTAGCTGGACATTTCACTCGTACAAAACCATAGAAATTCCTCCGTTATAGTTAGTTGTGCTAACTATAACTTGTTCGCCCGCAATGCACTGCTGATGATGTCACATATTACATCATTCATGACATGGTCAGTGACATCACTGATGACATCACTGAAAGCATCTCAAATGACATTACTGATGACATCACTGATGTCATCATCCAGTGAATGTGGTTTTGTTTGAAATTTAAATATCTATTATATATATATATATATATATATATATATATATATATATATATATATATATAGTTAGGATTTTTTCTCTATGGGATTTTTGAAAATTCTATGTCTAATAACTTTGGCGTTTGTGGACGGAATTGGCTGAAATTTTCAGGAAAATGGAACATTTTGTTTCTGAGCAGCCACTGAAAATTTGGGGGGGGTTCGTCAAGGGGGGGCTGAGAAAAAAGGGGGGTCCCAAAACGTGTTTTTCCCATGTTAATTTCCATAGGGCGGTTGGCCTCACTTTTAGCCCGAACGGCTGAATGGATTTGCACGAAACTTGGCAAAATTGTAGGGACTGTTAGCCCGATGTGCCTTTGCTAGGTCTCAAGATATGTGCTCCAGTGGATTTTGAGAAATTAACGTTCAAAAAAAGATATATATCTGTAAGCGCGCTCCGGGCAGCGCTCCGGTTCGCGTACCTGATGCGTAACGGAACTTCGCGAAGCGAAGCTGATTGGCTCTCCGGTGTCTGTCAACATTCTAAACAGTCCGGAGCGGCCGCCATCTTGTCTCTCGGTAGGATCGAGAGACAAGATGTGGTGAAAAACGAAGGGGAGAATGAAGGAAAGGGGGCAAGGTAGACCCCTCCTGACCCCCTAGGATTGATGAGGGGGATATTAAAGTGCCCCGCGGGGGAAAAAATTAAAAAATAAAAATTTTCGCAGTAGAGGCGCGTCCCGGTACGCGAACCGGGCAGCTCACCGGGCAGCTAACCGGGAAGCTAACCGGCAGCGTAGCTGTCAACATTGTAAACAGTCCGGAGCGGCCGCCATCTTGTTTCTCGGTAGGTTCGAGAGACAAGATGTGGTGAAAAACGAAGGGGGAAATGAAGGAAAGGGGGCAAGGTAAACCCCTCCTGACCCCCTAGGATTGATGAGGGGGATATTAAAGTCCCCCGCGGGGCAAAAAAAAAAAAAAATTGCGATTTTTCGCGGTAGAGGCGCTTCCCGGTACGCGAACCGGGCAGCCAACCGGCAGCGTAACGGGAGTCCGCCATCTTGTGTTTTTGGAGCGTCCGGTTCGCGTACCGGGTAGCGTCCCGGTAAGCGTAACAAGAGAAACAGTAAAAAAAAAAATAATGGAATAGATTATCAAGAAAACTTTGAAAAATTGTAGGGACTGTTTGTTTGATGTGCCTTTGCAAGGCCTTAAGATATGTGCACGCGTGGATTTTGGCTAATTAAGTTTAAAAAAGATATATATATCTGTAAGCGTGCTCCGGCGCGCTTACGTTACGGGTTTTGTTTGCGCTGCAGAGCCGATACGTCACGGTTATGCGACGTGTCATGAGGCGTCTCACGTGGCTACGTGATACGTCACGTAATAAAGAATATATTTTACAGATATAGATATTAGCTTTTAAAAAACCAATGAAATTCACTGAAAAAACCATAGGTTATAGACCATATATAGTTAGGAATTAGCATTTACAAAACCTTGAAAATTCACTGAAAAAACCATAGGTTATAGACCATATATAGTTAGGAATTAGCATTTAAAAAACCTTTTTTTACTCACACAAAACCATTGAAATTCCATATATAGTTAGTTAGTTGCACTAACTATATATCGCGCACCTGCAATCCACTGCTGATCATGTCACATATTACATCATTCATGACATGGTCAGTGACATCACTGATGACATCACTGATGACATCTCAAATGACATCACTGATGACATCACTGATGACATCTCATTTGACATCAATGACCACATTACTGATGATATCATTCATGTGACAATACAATGCATCTCCTCACATTTTAATATAACCTCTGTTACACCCAGTGTTAAATACAGAGTATAATTTTTGAAACCATTGACACACCAATACTAGTTACTACATACGCACTCACTGATTCCTACGTCTACACACACATTCACTCATTCACCCATACAATCATTCATACATACCATCACTCATCTTTACAACACTATCATATGCACTCATACACCTATACAGACACTCACACTCTGCCACTCATCCATGGAGTTACTCACACACCTAGTCAGTCCTGTAAAGAATCAATCACACTTCCATTTTCTTGTCTATACAGTTAAACATAGAGCACCTTACATTTTCAAACATATACTAACACATACTTACTCTCTTATACAATCATTGATACAAGTACACATTGATCTGCACAGAGTCACACACCTCCCAGCCAGCCACACACACACTCAGTCTCCCATACAAATACTTGGACAATCAATCAATAACCCATATAGTTAATCATATAGCTACTGATCAACACATGCAGCAGTTTACAGAACAACAGACATAATGATGCACAAATTAAGACAGTTTAGTCACTAACCCATGCACTCAGTGAGACACATTTAATCACTCACTCATACATTCAGTCATGCACCTACTAAATCCTTCGTCCAGACACGTATACTTCCACTGTCATTTGAGATGTCATCAGTGATGTCATCAGTGATGTCACTGACCATGTCATGAATGATGTAATATGTGACATGATCAGCAGTGGATTGCGGGTGCGCGATATATAGTTAGTGCAACTAACTAACTATATATGGAATTTCAATGGTTTTGTGTGAGTAAAAAAAGGTTTTTTAAATGCTAATTCCTAACTATATATGGTCTATAACCTATGGTTTTTTCAGTGAATATATATATATATATACCAATCTGTATTGAAGATTGAGTGGATATATAACTGTCTGGATGGAGGATTTAGTAGCTGTCTGACTGTTTGTTTAAGTGAGTAATTAAATGTGTCTCACTAAATATATGGGTTAGTAACCAAACTATGTGAATGTGTGTATCACTGTCTCTGTTGTTGTATAACCTGCTGCATCAATTGGTCACTAACTTCATGAGTGTCTATATTAGTTATTGATTAGTGGGCTGAGTATTTGTAAGGGAGACTGAGTGTATCTGTGGTTGGGTGGGGGAGTTGTAACTCTATGCATAGATGTGTGAGTGGTTGATTGTCTAGGCATATGGGGTTAGGAGTGTTTACGGAAACAGTTGTTTGGGTGTCTGAGTGTGTTTATTTGTGTGTTGGTATGTGAATATATGTATCAGTGGTACATCTCCACTAAAGTAGAAAAATAATAGGCATTGTATATGAGAGTTGGTGTGCATAAATACGTATACGTAAGAGTCAGTGATTGTGAGAGTAACTGTATGAATGAATGTATATTTGTAATAGTGATTTTTTAACACTATGTGTATGTATAAATCAGGTGTTGTGTGTATAACTGTGAAGGTGAGTAAATGTAAGTGTGATTGATTCTTTTCATGAGTGAGTAGCATCACTGCATAACCGACTAGGATGACTGCTGATCTGTCAATGTCTATATGGGTGTATGAGTACATTTGATTGTGTTACCATTGATCAGTGACTGCATGTATAAGTGATTCTGTGGGTGAATGGACAGTTGTGTGTGTAGACTTAGGAATCAGTGAGTGCGTATATAGTAACTGGTATGTGTGTGTCAATGCTTTCAAATATGGTACTCTGTATTTTACAGTGAGTGATCAAAGGTTATAGTAGTGTGTGATGAGGTGTATCAGATTGTCACGTGGATGATGTCATCAGTGATGTCATCAGCGATGTCATTTGAAATGTCATCAGTGATGTCACTGACCATGGTTTTTTCAGTGAATTTCAAAGGTTTTTTAAATGCTAATTTCTAACTATAACGTCTCTGAAATCTATGTTTTTTTCAGTGAATCTCAAAGGTTTTTTAAATGCTAATGTGCAATAGTAGTTATACCTATTTATTTGTACAGAATTTCTACAGTTTTGTAACTTTATTTATAAATATTTTATTTATTAAACAACATTATATATTTTTCTGATAATTGCAACAACAAAAAAATGTAAAACTGAAATATTTTTAATTCTTTTTTTTTGTATTTTAATATATTTATATAATTTTCTTTTTGACATTTTTTTCCAAAATTTTTTGGGGAGTTGCGCACCCAAAGCGTACCTACTGCAGCGGGTCCACGTATTCTAGCTGCCATGGTGCAAGGATATCTGTGCCGTGGGGAGGTTATTTTTGTGCAGAAAGGGACTACTTCCTGCACAAAAACAATCACTAAAGGCATGTTCCTCCTTCAATATGTGCTGTGGAATGCAACATGCATTGAAAGAGGAAAAAACGAGGAGAAATGAAAACATTTCTCCTTGTTGTGCCTCACTACACCACCTCTAGGTTGGTGCACCATTCACACGTATCTACAGATTTACACTTTCTTGTAAGTCTTGAGATGAGTTATTCCATGCGTGTTGTGTGGGAACAGACACAGCAACACCCATGGAACGCCCCTTCAACGCAAAGTGCTGCGCTTGAATGGGTCGTATTTTTAAGGAGAGGAAAAGACACGCTTTCCATCTGGAAACTTTAAGGGCAGGTGTAGAATTGGTTAAGAAATCTGTGTCTCATCATCAACTTATCCTAGTGACATACTCTATTCAACCTTATTTAAATTGGTGTTTAAATGGTTTTGATTTATACTTACTGACAAGATTTAGGTTTAATATTTTTTTTCGCCTAATAACTTTCCCAAATATGAATAACTGGGACAGGAAGCTATGCAGTTGTCCGTGTGACAATATGTCAGTTCAATCAACTTTGCATGCCATTTTTTTCAGCAAATTTTATGTCAAAGAAAGGTTGAGGTGGATTAAACCACTTTAAAAAAAGTATGGAACATGGAGACAATGCAGGCCGGCCCTACTGTTTCTTCTTTCACTTAATGATGTACACACTGTGGCTGTAATGACAGGTTTTTTAAAAAGTGTACTAAAAAACCGGAAAAGCTTAATTATTCTCTAAATTTAATTGTTCCTTTTTCAATCATTTTTAATATATTATATGAACTATTGTATGTATCAAATTGAATCTGTTGCTTTTATGATTTTATGTGTTTTAAAATCGAATAAAGCTTTTTCATTCATTCATTCCTCTCCTTGTAAAAATGGAGGAGTCCCCAGCGCCATCACTAAGTTACAAAAAGTGACTTACTGGTGGCACAGGGAGCTTGTAAATCTGCCCCATAAGTGATTAGGTATTGGCAGAGTGATACAATCAGAACATAGTGCTGGATGGCTGATTGACGAACTGCATGAGACTGACAGGAGGTATCCTCGGCTGCATGAGTACAACTTCATTGTTTAGTGGAGGGTACCAATAGTATGTATCTGCTTAGAGGTTTGTAGGGATTGTGCACAGAATATTGTACGTGTACTTGTGTTGGTGCCTTGGTCATTCTATAAGAACATCAGTAGTAACTAGAATGATGACAGAGCTGCAAACAGAGTGCTCAGTTAATTTATAAGTGCTTAGGTATTGTCTCAATGCCTGATTCATTCTGCAAGTGCATAGACAGTGAATAGGTTCCTAAAGTGCTAGTAGTTGACAGCAGGATAAGTTTATAAGGACTTATGTTTCAGCAGGGTGATTAGATAAGGACACGCTTCTTTCAGGATGATTGTAGGAGTGGGCACAGACTCACAGTGTTATTCCAGACAAGCATGACTATTACCTGGACTTTTGCAAGACAGACTCAGTATTCTGCAAGTGGTAAAGGGACCGCATATATTGTGCACATTTGACTGTACCACTGCTTGTCTCAATGCCCGAGTCATTCTGCTAGTGCATAGTTAGTGACTGGGTTCCTAGAGTGCTAGTCGTTGACAGCAGGATACGTTTATACGTGCTTATGTTTCAGCAGAGTGATTAGATAAGGACATGCTTCTATCAGGATGATTGTAGGAGTGGACACAGACTCACAGTGTGATTCCAGACAAGCATAACTATTACCTGGACCTTTGCAGGGTAGTCTGCAAGGGGTTAAGGGACTGCATACATTGTGCACATGTGACTGTACCACTGCTTGTCTCAATGCCTTAGTCATTCTGCAACTGTATAGACAGTGACTGGGTTCCAAGAGTGCTAGTAGTTCACAGCAAGATACGTTTATAAGCACTTATGTTTCAACAGAGAGATTAGATAAGGACATGCTTCTGTTAGGATGATTGTAGGAGTGGACACAGATGCACAGTGTGATTCCAGACAAGCATGACTATTACCTGGACTTTTGCAGGACTGACTCAGTAGTCTGCAAGGGTTTAAGGGACCGCATACATTGTGCACATTTGACTGTAACACTGCTTGTCTCAATGTCTGATTCATTCTGCAAGTGCATACACAATGAATAGGCTCCTAGAGTGCTAGTAGTTGACAGCAGGATAAGTTTATAAGGACTTATGTTTCAGCAGGGTGATTAGATAAGGACATGCTTCTTTCAGGATGATTAAAGGAGTGGACATAGACTCACAGTGTGATTCCAGACAAGCATGACTATTACCTGGACTTTTGCAGGACTGACTCAGTAGTTTGCAAGGGGTTAAGGGACTGCATACATTGTGCACATTTCACTGTACCACTGCATGTCTCAATACATGGGTCATTCAGCAAGTGCATAGATAGTGACTGAGTTTCTAGAGTGGTAGAAGTTGACAGCAGAGCTGCTTTAGAGCCAGAGAACCAGGCCAGCAGAGCTGTTTTAGAGCCAGAGAACCAGGTCAGCAAAGCTGCTTTAGAGCCAGAGAACCAAGTCTGCAGAGCTGCTTTAGAGCCATAGAACCAGGTCAGCAGAGCTGCTGTAGAGCCAGAGAAACCAGTTCAGTAGGGCTGCTTTAGAGCCAGAGAACCAGGTCAGCAGAGCTGCTCCAGAGCCTAAGAACCACGTCAGCAGAACTGCTCTAGAGCCTACGAACCAGGTCAGCAGAGCTGCTGTAGAGCCAGAGTACCAGAGAACCAGGCCAGCAGAGCTGCTTTAGAGCCAGAGAACCAGGTCAGCAGAGCTGCTCTAGAGCCAGAGAACCAAGTCAGCAGAGCTGCTTTAGAGCCATAGAACCAAGTCAGCAGAGCTGCTCTAGAGGCAGAGAACCAGGTCAGCAGAGCTGCTGTAGAGCCGGAGAAACCAGGTCAGTAGAGCTGCTTTAGAGTGAGAGAACCAGGCCAGCAGAGCTGCTCTAAAGGGAGAGAACCAGGTCAGCAGAGCTGCTCTAGAGCCAGGGAACCATGTCAGCAGAACTGCTTTAGAGCCATAGAACCGGGTCAGCAGAGCTGCTTTAGAGCCAGAGAACCAGGTCAGCAGGGCTATTGTAGAGCCGGAGAACCAGATCAGCAGAGCTGCTCGATCGCCTAAGAACTAGGTCAGCATAGCTGCTCTAGAGCCAGAGAACCAGGTCAGCAGACCTGCTGTAGAGCCAGAGAAACCAGGTCAGCAAAGCTGCTTTAGGGGGAAAGAACCAGGCCAGCGGAGCTGCTTTAGAGCCAGAGAACCAGGCCAGCGGAGCTGCTTTAGAGCCAGAGAACCAGGTCAGCAGAGCTGCTCTAGCTGACACTGACTGACTAACACTGACTGATTAACACTGACTGACACTATCTGACACTCATTGACTGGCACTGACTGACTGACACTGATTGACTGACACTGATTGACTGACACTGACTGACACTGACTGACACTGATTGACTGACACTGACTGGCACTGATTGACTGACACTGACTGACTGACACTGACTGACTACTCTCTACTACTTTCTCTACTACTCACTCTCTACTACTCACTCTCTAAAACTCTACTACTCTCTATTACTCACTCTCTTCTACTATCTCTCTACTACTCACTCTCCACTACTCTCTACTACTCACTCTACTACTCTACTACTCTACCACTCACTCTCTACTACTCTCTCTACTACTCCCTCAACTACTCACTTTACTACTCTCTACTACTCGCCTTCTACTACTCACTCTCTACTATTAACTCTCTACTACTCACTCTCTACTACTCACTCTACTACCCACTCTCTACTACTCGCTCTCTACTACTCTCTACTACTCACTCTCCACTACTCACTCTCTACTACTCTCTCTACTACTCACTCTCTACTACTCACTCTCTACTACTCTACTACTGTACTCACTCTCTACTACTGAATCTACTACTTTCTACCACTCTCTCTACTACTCTACTACTCACTCTCTACTACTCTCTCTACTACTCACTCTAATACTCTCTACTCCTCACTCTCATCTACTCTCTCTATTACTCACTACTACTCTACTACTCACTCTCCACTACTCACTCTCTACTACTCGCTCTCTACTACTTACTACTACTCACTCTACTCACTCTCTACTACTCACTCTCTACTACTCACTCTCTACTACTCGCTCTCTACTACTCACTCTCTACTACTTTCCTACTCTACTACTCTCTCTACTACTCTCTCTACTACTCTCTTCTACTCACTACTACACATTCTCTACTACTCGCTCTCTACTACTCACTCTAATACTCACTCTCTACTACTCACCCTACTACTCACTCTCTATTACTCTCTACTACTCACTGTCTACTACTCCGCTACTCTCTACTACTCACTCTCTACTACTCTACTACTCTCTCTACTACTCTCTACTATTTACTCTACTACTCACACTCTACCACTCTCTCTCTACTCACTCTCTAAGACTCAATCTATACCCCTCTCTACTACTCACTGTCTACTACTCTCTCTCTACTACTCTCTCATACTCTCTCTACTACTCATTCTACTACTCTCTGCTACTCACTCTCTACTACTCTCTACTACTACTCTCTACTACTATTTCTACTACTCTCTACTATTCACTCTACTACTCACTCTCTACTACTCTCTCTACTACTCACTCTCTACTACTCACTCTCTACTACTGTCCACTACTCTACTACTCTCCACTACTCTACTACTACTCTCTACTACTCAATCTCTACTACTCACTGTACTACTACTCTCTACTACTCTCTACTACTCACTCTCTACTACTCTCTACCACTCACTCTCTACTACTCACTCTACTACTCTCTACTACTCACTCTCTACTACTCACTCTCTACTACACTTTCTACTACTCGCTCTCTAATACTCACTCTCCACTACCCGCTCTCTACTACTCACTCTCTACTACTCTACTACTTTCTAATACTTCCTCTACTACTCACTCTCTACTACTCATTCTCTACTACTCTACTACTGTACTACTCTCTCTACTCCTCTACCATTCATTCTCTACTACTCTACTACTCACTCTCTACTACTCTACCATTCACTCTCTACTACTCTACTACTCACTCTCTACTACTCACTCTACTACTCACTCTCTACTACTCACTCTAATACTCTCTACTACTCACTCTCTATTACTCACTCTCTACTACTCACTCTCTACTACTTACTAATACTCATTCTCCACTACTACTCTCTCTACTACTCTCTCTACTAATCTCTCTACTATTCTCTCTACTACTCACTCTCTACTACTCTCTACTACTCACTCTACTACTCTCTACTACTCTACTACTCAATCTCTACTACTCACTGTACTACTACTCTCTACTACTCACTCTACTACTCTCTACTACTCACTCTCTACTACTCTCTCTCTACTATTCACTCTACTACTCACTCTACTACTCACTCTCTACTGCTCACTCTACTACTCTCTACTACTCACTCTCTGCTACTTACTACTACTCATTCTCCACTACTCACTCTCTACTACTGGCTCTCTACTACTCTCTACTACTCACTCTCTACTCTACTACTCTCTCTACTATTTTCTCTACTACTCACTCTCTACTACTCTCTACTACTCACTCTACTACTCTCTACTACTCTCTACCACTCACTCTCTATTACTCTCTCTACTACTCTCTACTACTCTCTCTCTACTACTCACTCTACTATTCACTCTCTACTACTCACTCTCTACTACTCACTCTACTACTCACTCTCTACTACTCGCTCTCTACTACTCTCTACTACTCACTCACCACTACTCACTATCTACTACTCACTCTCTACTACGCTACTATTCTTTCTACTACTCACTCTCCATTACTCACTCTCTACTACTCTACTACTGTACTACTCTCTCTATTCAGCCATTCTCTACTACTCACTCTACTACTCTCTACTACTGTACCACTCACTCTCTACTACTCTACTACTCACTCTCTACTACTCTCTCTACTACTCACTCTCTACTACCCACTCTACTACTCTCTACTACTCACACTCTACTACTCATTACTACTCCCTCTCTACTACTCGCTCTCTACTACTTACTACTACTCACTCTGCTACTCACTCTCTACTACTCTCCTACTCTCTACTACTCTCTCTACTACTCACTCTCTACTACTCTCTTCTACTCACTCTCTACTACACACTCTACTACTCGATCTCTACTACTCTACTACTCACTCTAATACTCACTCTCTACTACTCACTCTCTACTACTCACTCTACCACTCACTCTCTACTACTCTCAGCTACTCACTCTCTTCAACTCTCTACTACTCACACTCTACCACTCTCTCTACTACTCACTCTCTACTACTCTCTACTTCCTACTCTCTACTACTCACACTCTACCACTCTCTCTCTACTACTCACTCTCTAATACTCATTCTCTACCACTCTCTACTACTCACTCTCTACTACTCTCGCTCTACTACTCTTGCTCTACTACTCTCTACTACTCTCTGGTTCTCACTCTCTACTACTCACTCTCTACTACTCTCTACTACTCACTCTCTACCCTTCTCTACTACTCACTCTACTACTCACTCTCTAATACTCACTCTCTACTACTCTCTACTACTACTCTCTACTACTATCTCTCTACTACTCTCTACTATTCACTCTACTACTCACTTGCTACTACTCTCTACTATTCACTCTACTACTTACTCTCTACTACTCTCTACTACTCTACTACTCACTGTACTACTACTCTCTACTACTCACTCTACTACTCTCTACTACTCACTCTCTACTACTCTCTACTACTACTCTCTACTACTATCTCTCTACTACTCTCTACTATTCACTCTACTACTCTCTCTCTACTGCTCACTCTCGACTACTCACTCGCTACTACTCTCTACTATTCACTCTCTACTACTTACTCTCTACTACTCTCTACTACTCTACTACCCAATCTCTACTACTCACTGTACTACTACTCTCTACTACTCACTCTACTACTCACTCTACTACTCTCTACTGCTCACTCTCTACTACTCTCTACTACTCACTCTACTACTCTACCACTCACTCTCTACTACTCACTCTCTACTACTCTCGCTCTACTACTCTCTACTACTCTCTACTACTCTCTGGTTCTCACTTCCACTACTCACTCTCTGCTACTCTCTACTACTCACTCTCTACCCTTCTCTACTACTCTCTCTACTACTCTCTGATACTCTCTGATACTCAGTCTCTACTACTCACTCTCTACTACTCACTCTCTACTACTCTCTACTACTACTCTCTACTACTATCTCTCTACTACTCTCTACTATTCACTCTACTACTCACTCTCTACTACTCTCTCTCTACTACTCACTCTCTACTACTCACTTGCTACTACTCTCTACTATTCACTCTACTACTTACTCTCTACTACTCTCTACTACTCTACTACTCTATCTCTACTACTCACTGTACTACTACTCTCTACTACTCACTCTACTACTCTCTACTACTCACTCTCTACTACTCTCTACTACTACTCTCTACTACTATCTCTCTACTACTCTCTACTATTCACTCTACTACTCTCTCTCTACTGCTCACTCTCGACTACTCACTCGCTACTACTCTCTACTATTCACTCTCTACTACTTACTCTCTACTACTCTCTACTACTCTACTACCCAATCTCTACTACTCACTGTACTACTACTCTCTACTACTCACTCTACTACTCACTCTACTACTCTCTACTGCTCACTCTCTACTACTCTCTACTACTCACTCTACTACTCTACCACTCACTCTCTACTACTCACTCTCTACTACTCTCGCTCTACTACTCTCTACTACTCTCTACTACTCTCTGGTTCTCACTTCCACTACTCACTCTCTGCTACTCTCTACTACTCACTCTCTACCCTTCTCTACTACTCTCTCTACTACTCTCTGATACTCTCTGATACTCAGTCTCTACTACTCACTCTCTACTACTCACTCTCTACTACTCTCTACTACTACTCTCTACTACTATCTCTCTACTACTCTCTACTATTCACTCTACTACTCACTCTCTACTACTCTCTCTCTACTACTCACTCTCTACTACTCACTTGCTACTACTCTCTACTATTCACTCTACTACTTACTCTCTACTACTCTCTACTACTCTACTACTCTATCTCTACTACTCACTGTACTACTACTCTCTACTACTCACTCTACTACTCTCTACTACTCACTCTCTACTACTCTCTACTACTACTCTCTACTACTCTCTACTATTCACTCTACTACTCTCTCTCTACTGCTCACTCTCGACTACTCACTCGCTACTACTCTCTACTATTCACTCTCTACTACTTACTCTCTACTACTCTCTACTACTCTACTACCCAATCTCGATGACTCACTGTACTACTACTCTCTACTACTCACTCTACTACTCTCTACTACTCACTCTCTACTACTCACTCTACTACTATCTACTGCTCACTCTCTACTACTCTCTACTACTCACTCTACTACTCTACCACTCACTCTCTACTACTCACTCTACTACTCTATACTACTCAGTCTCTACTACTCACTCTCTACTATTCACTCTCTACTACTCACTCTCTACTACTCGCTCTCTACTACTCGCTTTCTACTACTCTCTACTACTCACTCTCCACTACCCACTCTCTAATACTCACTCTCTACTACTCTACTGCTTTCTACTACTCTCTCTACTTCTCACTCTCTACTACTCACTCTCTACTACTCTACTACTGTACTACTCTCTCTACTACTCACACTACTACTTTCTACTACTCTTTACCACTCACTCTACTACTCACTCTCTACTACTCTCTCTCTACTACTCACTCTCTACTACTCACTCTACTACTCTCTACTACTCACTCTCTACTACTCACTCAACTACTCTCTACTACTCACTCTCTACTACTGTACTACTCTCTCTACTACTCGCTCTACTACTCTCTACCACTCACACTCTACTACTCACTCTCTACTACTCTCTCTACTACTCTCTACTACTCACTCAACTACTACTCACTCAACTACTCTCTACTACTCACTGTCTAATACTCACTCTCTACTACTTACTACTACTCATTCTCCACTACTCACTCTCTACTACTCTCTACTACTCACTCTACTACTCACTCTCTACTACTCTACTGCTCTCTACTACTCTCTACCACTCACACTCTACTACTCACTCTCTACTACTCTCTATCTATTACTCACTCTACTACTCTACTACTCACTCTCTACTACTCTCTCAACTACTCTCTACTACTCACTCTCTACTACTCACTCTCTACTACTTACTACTACTCAATCTCCACTATTCACTCTCTACTACTCTCTACTACTCACTCTACTACTCACTCTCTACTACTCTACTACTCTCTACTACTCTATCTCTACTACTCTCTACTACTCACTCTCCACTACTCTCTACTACTCACTTTCTACTACACACTCTCTACTACTTGCTCTCTACTACTCACTCTCTACTACTCACTCTAATACTCACTCTCCACTACTCTACTACTCACTCTCTACTACTCCACTACTCTCTACTACTCACTCTCTACTACTCTCTCCACTATTCACTCTACTACTCTCTACTTCTTACTCTCCACTACTCTCTACTACTCACACTCGACCACTCTCTCTCTACTACTCACTCTCTAATTATCACTCTCTACCATTCTCTACTACTCACTCTCTATTACTTTCTCTCTGCTACTCTCTACTACTCTCTGATTCTCACTCTCTACTACTCACTCTCTACTACACTCTACTACTCAGTCTCTACTACTCCCTACTACTCTCTCTCTGCTACTCACTCTCTACTACTCACTCTCTACTACTCTAATACTCACTCTACTACTCAATCTCTACTACACATTACTACTCACTCTACTACTCTCTACTACTCACTGTCTACTACTCACTCTCTACTACTCACTCTACTACTCTCCACTGCTCACTCTCTGCTACTCTCTCTACTCTCTACTACTCACTCTCTACTCACTATTACTAACTATCTACCTCTCTACCTCTCTCTCTACTACTCTCTACCTCTCTACCTCTACGTTTCTACCTCTACACCTCTACCTCTACACCTCTAGCCTCTACCTCTCTCAACATGCACATATATGCTTTTATATATATGTATGTGTATATATATTTATACATACATACATATATATACATATATATAATCTGCATATCTATATAAATACAAATATAAATGCATGCATACATATACATATATGCATACATATGCATGTTATGTACATGAAAGTTTGAAAAATACTAATAAAAGCAATGCTAAAAAGCCACCTGATTACAAACAGAATTGCTTTAACTTAAACGAGGGCGAGACCTATTGCATTTTCAATGCTTTTTTACTTTGGTTCCATCAAGAGGGCATTCAGATGTGTCACACATTTGCTATAAATTCAGAATGTTAGCACTCTAGTTGTTCATTAGATCACTGTAGTAAACTACTTCTCACCAGGGAAGTCTGCTGTTGGTATTCAAAGTGCATGTTTCAGTCTGCATGTTAGAATGCTTTAATGAAATTGAAGAGGTTTTGAGAAGTCCAAATGTGCCCATATTTTTCTTTCTGCAGCACTAATCATAATTTCTATGGCAAAATGAAGCCCCTCATTTTGTTCATTTGCAAATTACATGTTTTAAGAGTTACCACTTTATTCCAATCAAGATGGCTTCAGGTGTGCTATACTTTTGGCATAAGGCTGTTAGCACTGTAGTTGTTCTTTAGAACACTCTGGGAAGCTGCAGTAGAACACAAAGGAATCAACTGACAGTCTCTGCCCTTGTTGGATGTACATTTTTTACTGAGAATGTCAGACTTCATTCTCACTTGACTGAGAAAGATAATGTGAATTTACAGAAAATATGCTCCCAGTTTAGCTTATAGATCACCTTCCAAACATCTGTGGGAAAAACATGAGAAAATAGTTTTCTCTCAAACATGATTCATGATATCCCAGCAGAAGGCTGTTTCACGTGGTAAAATCACCATAGAACACACCACAATTCCTAAAATGAGTATGGTACCATCAACAAATGATTTATAATGTAACTAAAGTATTAAACCTTCTATTAACTGCAATGCTTTTTAATGAGGTGCTATTATGTATATTGGTCCCAAGATGGCTGCCAACAATTCTTGGATGAAGTGCTGACAGCCAATCAGATCTCAAGATGAGATGGGTCTTTAGGCTCCACCCAGATATATATGTATTTTTTCCTTTAATATCTAAAAAACTACTGAACAGATTTACACCATTTAACCAAAAGGCATGAGTGTGAACCAAGGACTACCTCTTTGCCAAATTTGGTGTAATTCCGTTCAGCAGTTCGGGCTGTAGCTGCAATTAAAGGTTCCTGTGGAAAATTGCATTGGGAAAACATGTTTTAGAACCCCCCCTTTTTTCTCGGCCCCCGCTTGACGAATCACCCCCAAACTTTCACGATAGGAGCTGACCGGAGCGCCCCACGAGTTTTGAAAATTTTGCGAAGATTCGTCAACCGGTGCCAAAGTTATTGCAAATAGAATGTTGAGGATTTCCTATGGAAAATAGGTCCTAACTATAACTACCTACTGGCGAACGCCAGTACGTGACATATATATATATATATCTATATATCTATATATATATATATATATCTATATATATATATATATATATATATATATATATATCTACACACCAAGCATTCTCTCCAAACCTCCGCTCGGGCGAAAAAAGAGAGAGACGGACCACATGGTTCTGGCAGGTAGATCTTCTTTATTTGACCTCCTCTCTGCTTCGTGTTTCGAGCACAAAGTGCTCTTGTTCATAATATATATATATATATATATATATATATATATATATATATATATATATATATATATATATATATATATATATATACACGCACACACACTATGGCTGCTTGAATAGTGCAAATTCCTATGACCTTTTCTTTATCACTCTGCAGTGGGCATCTGACCATAAATATGGCTTATTGTTTAACAGCTAATCATATGGGTGATGCCAGTGCAGATCCTGTGTGGACTTCATACCTTATGTTATGGAAAATTGTGCCTTACAGGTAGGACACTTCGCTTCTGCACTTTACTATGCTCATAATGAAAAAGGTTAGAACTGTATGATATAGACCTATCTGATGATGGTACATATATGCATGCAGGACTAGATCTATTCTCATATTCCTCTCTGATATCTATGCATATGTACAGCTACATGCATGGCTTGATGTGGTTTGAGCAGTTTCTGTCTTACAAGCAGATCTCTAAAACACATCCCACTTAGGTCACTGTCACACCCTCACAGAGCACCCGAGTCAGAGATACGCTGATTATATCTTTTATTAGGGTTCACAGGCAAGAGGTTCTGAACTATGTTGGTAGTTGGCTTTCTTCGCCTTGATCCGGAGCTCTGGACAATGTCTCGTCTTGCTGTTGTCTCCTTCGCCTGCGTTTTCGTCTTCTGCGGGAACTTCGTCCGATCGCCCCCTCGGTAAAAAGACAAGAAACGTTTAGTATTGGCTTCCCCATCTTCGGTGAGCCTCCCTGCGCTCTTGCTTAATTATGGGCGTCTCCTCCTGGCATCCCCACCCTACTAGTACCCTCCGCGGTGAAGGTTTGTGCGGAACATAAACAATCCCCGGGCCCTTAAATTCAGGTAGCCTCCCGTTGGATTTGTTGGGGTTTTTCCCTCTTCTAAAGGTAACCTGCTCCCCTGTCTCTCTTTTCCAACTCTCCCCGCTCCTCTCCTTTTCTCGCACTCTGTTCTCTAAACCTTTAATATGCCGGAGTAACTTGCTTGCACACGTAGACAGCCCACCAGTATGCGCCCCGTTTTCCCCAGCACTTGCCTGAAACGGGGAACCGCTCACAGGGTCTCGTCTGTCTCGTCCGTAGGGCCTTCCTCGGGGTAAGTCTGGGCCTCCCTCTGGCGTCCATTGTCGCCTCTGGGCCCTCGCAACTCTGTCTCCTCGTCCTTGTCTTCTTTGGGTTTCCCGTCGCTGTGTTGTTCTCCACTCTGCTCCTCACCTCCTCGACCATCCACACCGCTTGGTTCAACTTCCGGGATTAACAACCCTGTTAGGTCCCGCCCCTCCGCTGTCGTCACTCAGTGGGGGCTCAGTGCCCCCGGGATATTCCTGCTGGTCCTCCAGGGTTCTCCCGTCACAGTCACACTACACACATTGACTTTCTACCCATCTGTACACAGCATTTAATGTTTAAGCATTCCTATGTTTTAATCCATTTTATTTTAATTTATGCCAGGGGTCAGCAACAAAACACAGTAAAAGCACTACTCCCCTCACCTCAGAGCTCTCCACTGGCCCCCTGTCTGGGAAAGAAGCCTCTTCAAACTTTTCATTCATGCCTACAAAGCCCACAACAATTCTGGACCTGCCTACATCAACAACCGCCTGACGTTTCACCAACCAACCACAGAGCTCTGCTCCTCCACCCTTGCTCTGACCCACATCCTCTGCACCCGTCGAAGCCACTGTGGAGGTCGTTCCTTCTCCTACCTTGCGGTCAAGTCATGGAACGACCTATGCACTTCCCCTTCACTGGAACAGTTCAGGAAGAAATCTCAAGACCTGGCTCTTCGACAGTCATGGCCATCCGGCCAAGGCTTACAGAACCCCAGCGCGTGGAGACCCCCCAGGGAGACAGAAGGCGGAACAATGTCATACATTCGCCCCAGTACAGAGATCTTGGCCTAAATCCATTGTTTTTTTACTCACCATGCAATTCCAGTTTTAACCCAGCCATATGCAAATCAGTCTTGATCCTGTGCTCAATGGGAACAGTCCAGCCCGAACTGCCAGGTCAGGTCCTCCCTGGACTGGAAACAAGCATCCTAGGACCAGGTTCGGGGTTTCACCCCTCATCAGCCAGGATAGCTTGACTCCAGGGGCATGGAGACCACGGGACCCACGTCTGGGCATAACCGTCCCACTCGGCGTGACAAATGCAAAAAGAACAATTGACGGACAGAATGCAGAACAATGTCATACATTTGCCCCAGTACAGAGATCTTGACCTAAATCCATAGTTTTTTTACTCACCATGCCATTCCAGTTTGAACACAGCCATATGAAAATCAGTCTTTACCCTGTGCCCAATGGGAACTGTCAAGCTCGAACTGCCAGGCCAGGTCCTCCCTGGACTGGAAACAAGCATCCTTGGACCGGTTTTGCGGTTTCACCCCTCATCAGCCAGGATAGCTTGACTCCAGTGGCATGGAGAGCACGGGAACCACGTCTGGGCATACCCGTACCACTCGGGTGACAAATGCCTGGGTCAGGGAAGACCTGGCTTGGCAGCTCAGGCTGGACTGTTCCCATGAGGCACAGGGTCACAGACTGATTTGCATATAGCTGGGTCTGAACTGAGGTGGCGAAGTGAGCTAAAGTACGATGATGGATTCAACCCAGATCTGTGACAGGGGGTGAGTGTCTGAAAAGTTTCAGCGCTCCGCCCATCATCTGCTTGTGTTCGCAGGGAGTCTTCTTGCCCACAAGAAATTAAATGGGCCCGACCAGGAATTTAAATGTAACCTTTTCAGAGGCAGAATAAGAGAGCAAATATTAGGTGTTGGACCTGGCCCTTTTGGCAGGTTCACCCCGAAACTATATGCTTTGTCCTAGCCTGTTTCTGGAACCTGGGTTGGTGATTTTAGGCCTCTGCGCACTTTTTCACTGTGGTACAGTGTAAAGTGCGTGTGCTCTCTGTGTATGTGTGGTGAGTGACCTGCCCTCCCATAGGAATGAATGGAGAATATGTATGCCCATGGTAGTTCCTGATGTGTGGGGAGTGCAGGGTCAGTTTGATATGTGTGAACTCGTGAGATTGAATGCTGCGTAATGGTGTATGCGGCATGGTTGTGTCTAGTCTAGAAGTACCACTTTTGGAAGTTGGCATATTTGTGTAGTGAGTCTGCTGGCACGTGATTGGCTGATGAGCCTGGCCCAGGAGTGCCTGGGCCTGCTTGTGGATTGACTGTCTGGTTTGAGTGTGACAGGGGCTGCAGAGCCCCAGGAGGTTGTCTGAGTCAGCCCGTGGATGAAAGGCAGCATCTGCTGCCAGGGAAGTGGGAGGAGATTAGCACCTGATAGTGAAGGGCTGTGCCTGCCTGCCACAATGCTGGCTCCACCCCCCCGCTGGGCGACTGTCACCTCTGTCCCTGATACTGAAGGGACTTCCCTATAACCAGTCCTAGCTGGTTCTCACACTGCCTACACAAAGACTTCAAAGGCTTTTCTGTTTATATGAAGGGGCTGTGTTCCCTTCCAAAAGGTTCTTGTTTCTGACTTGAATCTACCAGGGGCGGGCGCTGCCCAGCCCCTGGATGCCTGGAGGACTTCTGGGGGACCCCTCTGCCCTCCTAGGCTGATGGGGGGACTTGGCTTTGCCTTGGATTCCTGCTGTTCTCCTGGACTCTGGAGACCCTTTTGCTGGGTCCCCTTTGCTTCACCTTCCTAAAGGACTTTATGGAGGACTTTTGGGGGCCTGGCGCCTGAGGAGCGCTTGGATTGTGCTTTTTGCTGGACTGGTGACCTTTGGTTGCCTTTTAGCGCTAGGAGCGCTTTATTTTTCTGTTGTAGCGCTTGACTTGCTATTCTAGCGCTTTGGAGCGCTTTATTGCCCCTAAGCGCTTGAGAGCGCTTTATGTGTGCTTACAGCGCTAGGAGCGCTGTACTTTGCCCCACGCGCTTAATAAGCGCTTTTATTTTTATATTTATTTATCTCGAGGGAGCCGACTCCTCGGATAATGACTCCCCGCCTGCCTGCCTAAGCGGGGCCGCTGCGCTGCCCGCAGCGACCCGGAAGTGGTTGGCCGGCCGGCCGGCCAATCCCAGCGTGACCGGCCGGAAGTCCCGCCCCGCAGCCGGGAAGAGAGGAGGAAGGCGCCGGGGAGATGGCGGCTGATGTCGCCGGTGCGGGGCTCCCATTGCTGAGGGAGCCCCGGAGGAGCGGAGCAGTAGCGGAGGGGGCGCGAGGCACATTGCCGGTGCCTGCCCCCGCCGCGGAGAGAAGAGAGCGGTAATGGCCACCCGGGGCTCCTATGGTCTGGAGGGAGCCCCGGGAAAGAGAAGAGAGGACGCCGCAGAGAGACGGCGCGACGATGGAGCCTCCCTGCAGCAGGGCCGGTGAGTGAAGGGCTGCGGGGGGGAAGCTCCGTGTGGTGCCGGTTTGAGGCACTTGAATCAGGGCGGCCCCAGATGGCAGTGGGCCGCCCCACCGCATTCTTGTTTGGCCCACGAGGGCCCCGGGGGCATTGTTGGAGGTTCCCGAGCCCTGATGGGCTCCGTGGCAGTTCTTAGAGCCCCGAGGCTCCAACGATTGGGCACACCAGTGTTTGCAGAGTCCCCAGTGGGGGACTCCAACGATCGGGAGCAGTTGTGCGAGACCCTAGAGGGTCCCAGGGGGCATTTGGTTCTCGAGCCGCCCGAGGAGGGGCTCCAACGACCCCCACAGTTGTCTAGGGGGGCATAGTTGGAACAGCAGGGCGGCCCCGGTTGGCAGCGGGTCGCCCCAACGTGAAGTAGAGCCCAGAGAGGCTCTGAAGGGGCATTTGATTTACGAGCCCAGCGAGGCTCGAGGGCCATTTTGTGTTTAGAGCCATGGAGGCTCTAGGGGGCTCTGTTGTTTTGAGAGCCTTGGTGGCTCCAGCGACAGGCGCAGTTTTGGTCGCAGTTTTGAAGTTCCCAGCTGCCCAGCAATTAGTGGGCAGCTGCACCGTTTAGGTTTTGTGTGATTCCCAGGTGCCCAGCAAGTAGTGGGCACCAAGGCCAGTTGGCCTAGGGACTGCCACAGGTGGTGGCTTATGTAAGGTTGTGCGCAATTGTATGGTTTATATTCCTGCACCTCTGAATGTTTTTAGACATCATGTGACTTTTGCGCTATTGTATTGTTATGGTACCTCTGAATGTATTTTTATTGCATCATGTGCTTTATTCTTAACACCGCTGAATGTGTAGGTTTATGCATCATGTGTTTCCCTTTACTACTCCTCTGAATGTATATTTATGCATCATGGGTAATGTGTTCTTTCCTAGACCCCTAAATGCTGTGTGATACTTAGGTGGTTGTTCTTTTTAGTACAGGTGGTCCTAGTGAGGTCCCGGTCCCCTGCGTGACATTCTCCTAAGGTGGTTAGGGTTGCGTAGGTGGTACTTACCTGTCCCCAGTAGTTACTGGATGTGATTTACAACTGTTATTCTTTTTGCTATACTTATTCTAAGTTCTATAAGTGCTATTTCTATATCTACAAAGTGTTGATTCTGACAGTGGCCCATGTGGCCCTGTCCTGTACATAATCCCTTATGAATGTTGCCCGTGCCAGTTGGCACAATGTACATGTGTGATTTTTATCTGATGTGTTTTGACAATACAAAAGTTATTTTAATATAACCTTGTGTGGAGTTCCTTTTGTGGTGTGCCTAGGATGTTGTTGCTGTTGTGTGCTGGCGCAAATGCTTTACACATTGCCTCCGAGTTTAGCCTCCCTGCTCGTGCCAAGCTACCAAGGGGGTGAGCAGGGGTTATCTTGGCGTGTGACTCCCTCGCCCTGACTAGAATGGTGGTTTCTGCCTGGCTTTGGCGTCAGCCTTAGCCTACCAGAAATAGCCAGTTCTAACATTAGGTCACCGATAAAGCATAACTTTCAGAGTCTCCTGCAAAAGTGTTTACTACAGTGAAACTGTAGCACTATGTAACTGACTTACTTCAGATACAGTATACGCTGTTCCATCAGGTTTCTTAAGTCGTACTTGGATAGCTGCAGCTGCTTTATTTCATTCCAGATATTGATTTTGACCGATACCAGGGTTGTTCTGATGGTGAAATCTGGCAATGGAAGTGATGCCTTCATCTTCCTACTGGGAAATAAGACTGGCAACAGCTGCAGTGTCATTTCTAATGATATACCTATGGGTAGCCAACACCCATATTCTGGTGTTTGCTGAAAATTGAATTATATGATTATCATCAGCATTGTAGATCCTCGTCTCCATCAAAGAATTGCTTAGATCTGTTTAGTTTATTTATTTAGCGGTTTTAGAGACAGCGATCAAGACCCTGTGTGACAGAGCCCTTTACATAAAAGTCGATTCACAACTTACTGTCGGGAGTTACTACTAAAACAGGTGGTGGAAGTTAACTGGGATAGTTACATAGGCTCTCATTGGAAGCAATATTTATAAAAGATTAAGATTGGTTTACCGATTACCCTCAACTGAATTCTTCCACCAGTCAATCACCTTCCAGAAGTACTTTTTCTCTGGACGAAATTATTTTTCGTGCACAATTCGCACACTCAACCTTTCTGCTCAACTTGAGGTTACCAGGTTACCAGATAATTGTGTCATCATGGACGAATGCATTCTTGGATTTGTAATCCTGCTTCATTGGTTTGCGGTACAAAAGGGGGTGGTGATGGTCATTGGTTTGCAACTGCAAAACCGAACCTGAAACAAAGGTCCACACTTGCTAAAGGTTACTTGCATACTTGTGTGACGTAAAGCAATTTAGCAATGCACACATACACGGACGTCATCTTCTGTGTCACCTTATGTCATTAACGAGCGTCCATGCGAAACTTTAGTAATGTGGGCCATAGTTTTCTAGATGACAACCTTAGCTACACCACTCTCCACAGACACCATCACACTTAATATTCTTGTACTCGCTCAGTCAGGTTACCCTTGTACTCCGCTTCACATATTGTACTCCAAGAACGAGTAACCACTAACCTTGGGTTTTGGAGCAGCGCGCATGTTGCCCGGCAGAAAGTACTTCAGTGCCACATCAGGGTTTGTAAGCGCTATATAAATGCAATGACAATGCGTAACAATACTACTAGCCTCGTGAAGGACTGGGCACCATCACCATTGTGGGCTAGGTTTTAAATCTATATTATTTTTGGTGAATGTTCTGCCTGGCGCAGCTATTATAAGTCAAATGTAAAATATGGGTCTGGATTATGTGCAATATGAAATAGCGCTCTGGTTAAAGGAGCACGCACAAATTGTTTTTACTTGTAGTTGATTGTTTTACAGTCCTGCATTTGCACCCAGTGAGGTGCGAAAGAGGGGTGTAAACAGACGTGCGGAGGTTGACAAACAGAAGGGAGGCGCAGCCCCTCCGAGGCCAGTCATTCTTCGTGAAGAAAGGGTCGCGGGGGGCCGGGCGGGGGAGGGGCGAAGGCAGTCACTTCTGCTGGCCCGAGCTGCTGTCACTTGAAAGGATTCCTGCTGCATGTGACTGGCCCCCAGAGGCCGGCCATTCACATGTAAATCCTGCCGGGGGAGCTCATTGGCCCACAGCCGCCTGTGTATCCCCCTTCACGGGTCTTGTCCTTCATTCCTAGTCAGGCTTTTGGAATGCGAGGGATGGTTTGGGAACATTTGTTTATGTGGGATTTTCTCTCTGGAGTGGTTCATCTCAGAGCCGGACTGCTTCTGTAAGTACTTTGGTTCTGTTAAGTTTTTTGTTTTTTTTACATGTTATGCTGTTAATTTATATTGCAGAAATGTGTGTTCTTAAGCTGTCTGTCTGATAAATAACAGAGACTATTGCTTGTTTATGGGATACAGGGCACTTTGCCTCCACTATTCACCCGGTAATTAAATAGCCATTGCCTTTACAAAGAGATACCCGTTTAAATGCAATAGATTATGTCAACTCTGCACCTGGTTCCATTTGACCAGTCACAAATGGTGTCATCTGCTTTTGGTCGCAGCTATATGAGTTGTTGAATGTCTGCTAAACAGCTTTACAGAAAACTCGCTTTGGTTCTGGTTGCATCCTGCAGCCGCATGTTGGAGTCTGATGGTGTACACTGGACACAGTTGGTATTTTTTCCTCAAAAAGTATAATTGGCCTTGTTTTTTTCTGCCGGGTGTATATAGCACAGCGTCCAGAAACCTATATGTTGTTGTTTTTGCATATGTAGCTGCGTACATATGCAATTGATCAACTGAAATTCACGATATGGTGATTATTAAGTGACGTGTTTTCTGTTGGGCGAATCTCACGGTAAATGTACGAACCGAGCGCTTGCTTTCATAGGCTGGTGATGAGCCCATTGGTTGGGATTACAGATGTTGTAGACAGTAGTGCTGGAAAGGAGCTTGTAGTCGTGCCGGGAATGTGGAGGTCTGTGTTGTCTACATTGTACACGTTGATGGTTCATGCTGGCAAGTGAGCGTATCCGTTGTTGGGTTGATTTAGCAAAATTAACTTCCATCTATCTACGTGCTTAATTTGTAAAATAAAAAAGTACCATGCCCCTGACTAGGAAGCCACTGAAGCTTGCACCTCCAATTGCCCTGTCTCTCCAAGTGCGACACTGCAGATTATTCCAGGTCCCCTGAGCTAAAGGGATGGCTCGGGAGGCAGATATTACAAATGTTGTAAGTATATTGTATTAAGAAACGACCGTTGTTCTGCTCATCTCTAAATTAGTTGAGCAGTGGCACCATATGGCAGCCTGTCATAAGTGTCGGTGCCGAGCACCGGAAACTACCGGTTCAAATTAAGCACTGCACTGCTTATTGGCATCTATAACTATGCAGCGCAGCGCAGCCTCGCGGGCCTGTGGTTTAAAAACGAGCACGTGCCGTTATCACCAACCGCCAATCCGTGGTTGTTCCAAAATAGGGCTCGCGCGGCGGTTGCCGTTGTCTCGCGGCGGTGGCGTGTTCTCGCGCCCCGTCTTTCTCAGGACGCGCGCGGGGCTCGGACCAGCACCGTGGTCACGGAGCGAGCCTGCTTTGTTGACGGGACTTGGCATGTGATCGCCGTCTGCCGGGAAACCCAGGCCGGGCCTTTGCAATCCGGTGAAGGGGCTGCGGTTGCGCTCTTTCTGTCCATGGCTACTGCAGGTCCCCCACCGTCGGCCCAGGCAGCCCGCGGGCCGTGACAGGTGCACGCAGTCCCGGCTCCCCGGCCTGCTGCTCCCGCCGCTAGGCTGGCAGTGCACGCTCACGTCAGCTGTTGTGACTAGAAGAGTAAGGCCTCCCAGGTCCATCACAGAGGCTGGCTTTTAGTACATGCGACTCTAGTCTGTCTAGGGCAGCCACAAACGCAGGCTGCATTCCAGAGGAAGCACGAAATAGCACAGAGAAGGCTGACTGGCAGCGCCACACTTGCATGGCTGACAGAAAACAGTACAGGTTCTCAGATGCTGTAAACAGAACTCACGAACATAGCTCAGCAATTCGATGTTCCTAATTTTTATCTTTTTCACCAAAGGGTAAACGCACCTGCTTCCAGTGAGTGTCTAAAACTTTCAATGCCAAACTTTATGTAATTTCTAGTTGCTGTATTTTTGCAGGACAAGGAAGGGAAGCGCCTTGCCCGGGATCACAGAAGCGTAGAAGCCGGAAATAGAGCGCAAATGGTGCAGTTTCCCAGCGAATAATTTAGTCACGGCTCCTCACATACCTGTTCCATAATTGACGGCGTCACTGAGCAGTTTCTCAGGGAAGCCAGCAAATTATCCGTCCCTAGAATGTAATTATGTGCCCCATCCAGCTTTGTAGACTTTTTGTGGTGGTTACTTTTATTGTCACCGTTACAACAAATGACAGAGAAGGATAAACGCTGAACAAAAGCATAAGGAGGAAACAATGGACCAGAAGGGAGGACTTAACAAGAGGTCCAATAAAATGTAAAATTACAGAACAGTAAATTCCACATACTTCGTGACAGACACTTCTACCTCAATCCAATAAAACCTTCCAATAAGGCATGCACAACACAGCCCCACGCAAGAATCTAATATGAAGGCAACCATCACATCACTATCAGATACAGGGCAGCAGCAGAAGTAAGTACCAGCTGTGCTCTTTAAATACAAATGTTCAAACTCTTATTGCTGGGTGTATCCCAAAGCTGCTTTTAATGGCTATGAACAGTGTCTGACTGGGGCAGAACCCCCCATTACTGAATTGGAAAGCTTAAGAAAGTGCCCCATGTTTGTAAATTGGGGCAGTTTTGAACCTGTAAATACGCGCTCTAGAAGTGTTTTGTAAAATAAGGAAGAATGCATGGATTTGAGCATGCGCATGCAATGTTTGTTTTTATATCAGGAGAATCATCAGTAAAAACGAGCCCAGCAGACCATAAATGAGTCCTCAAACAGCCAAAAACCCAGCTCACACTCTGACCTGTCAGACTAGCTTAACAGGCACTGCCTGATTGCCTTTTAGGTCAGTCCGACCCTTGCTTTGAATACCCAGATGTGCAATGCTTTCAACAAACACGATGCAAGAGAAAGACACAGTGCCAATTTCCTAAGAATGTCGATTCTTAGTGTTATAGGGCCTTGGAACAATTGCTGGCTGCACTGTGTGAAGTAAATGCTTAATTAAATATGCTATTAGTCTGAGTATTTAAAAAAGTTTGAGGAAATATTTGTTACTGTGGCAGTATCTGACTTGTGCTCCATCCATTTGAAAAAAATAAAACAAATCCCATTGCCTCCTACTCTTCATCCAAAAAACATATAAAGCCTAAATCTTCCCTCTGTCAAGCAAAAGTATGATGATCACACTGCATTTCTGCAAATACTAGGAATGCTGTCCGTACGCTCCGGTACTCTTCATTACTCAGATGCTTACGGGCACCATCATTACTCCTTGAGGACCAGTTATATCCCATAGAAGTGCACCTGTGTTAGTTCTTGAAATTTAATGCACGGTGTTAGTCACTTGGAATGACGGAATAAATACCTGATCTCTTGTCTGAAAGTCACAGTTCTAATATACAATGTAGTCCTTATATGGCAAATAACAGATTACCCAGAGGAAAGGAACATAGGACTCAGATAGAAGGACTCAATGTACTGAGGATTACTGAAATGTAATCACAGAATCTCCACTTAGTACCTGTTGCTTTTTCCCACTCCATACAGCATTGGGCTATACCAAGCAGTGGCAAGGCAAGCCACAAGTATTGTGGAAATGTTGGTTCTAAAGCACTATTTAGGATTACAACTGACTGCCCGATGCACCATTAAATCTATAGCCAAAGAAGTCTTTCACTTCAAGCCCATATTCTGAGATTGGTCAAACATAGGAGGGCAGTGTTACCAATATTCAAAAAAGCACAAAGTACCATAAGGAAAGAGCACCAGATACAGGAACCCAAATATAGTTATGTGAAGGGCAACCATTGCCCTTCTGAAGTATCAGGCAAATACATAAATCACAGAAAGACTGTGAACAAAATAGTAGCCTTTTCACAACAGCCGCATGACAACTAACGTCACTGACAAACACCCTGAGAGTGTTCTAGACTTGAAGGCTAATGACAGCAAACCTGTGGCTGAAGCAATCTCAGCATTTAAAAATAGAAACAACCTAGTTTTCGCAGGACATTGTCTTACTAGAAGGAACACTTTATCAGAAGGGGATAAGCAGGAGCACACAAGATTAGACCAAGCAAACAGAAGGAAAAGGACTCAGCTAGAGGAAATGGAGCTTGCTAAAGGTTTCAGGCCACAGCATTCGTAGGTTACTCTTGACAACACTAGATATTAACTAGAAGAGGAGAATCAGAGAGGCACTTGGAGTTGAGGGGGGCATGGATAGATGCATGTTGTTGCAAGTGGCTGTTAGTCTATGGGGTGCCCTTAACCCCTTCGCTGCTTCTGTCGGCCAACGGCCGTCACGCGCACTAACTCCATAGAGCTGCGCACATCCGTTGGCCGATGCGGCACCGCCGCGGTTAAGCGGTTAAATCACACCAAGATATGGGGTTCCTTGGTGGACCATTTGATATCGCAGTCTATGAACCCCCCCCCCCCCCCGAGACTGTGATACAGGCGATTCCTGATTGTGAGGAGGTCATGTAGTTCAGATTGTTGGTTTCATGCTCCTATTATCAATCCTTGTATTGTGCAAGTGTGATATTGCTTTCTATGTAGATACATATTCTGTGTTGATCATACTTACTAACGTGATACTAAGTAGTTTATTACAAAAAAAGAAGTCAAAGGATACAAATTGCACATCCCTAAAAGAGGATTAACACCGCACACGCATGAGAACAAGGTCACATAATCTTCTGTCATAAGAATTCACAAAGGTGCAGTAATACAAAAAACATGAGCTGCCAAGCTGGCGAGAATGGCCTGGCATTGCTGACAGCACCAATCATTGTAACCCAACATACAGCCCCAATACCATTGTGATAAACAACCTCAATTCCAAAGTGCCAAAGGAAAGATCCTACACAGTTCCCAAACTCCTGACCGATAAATGAAAGGATGAAATGAGCCATGACGGAGAGCAAGGAGAAGGAAGCCAAGCTCAACCGTCTACCCCAA
Organism: Lissotriton helveticus; assembly: GCF_964261635.1. NCBI lineage: Eukaryota > Metazoa > Chordata > Amphibia > Caudata > Salamandridae > Lissotriton > Lissotriton helveticus. The sequence goes on along the minus strand of NC_136067.1, from coordinate 773,476,024 downwards.
AAGACCGATTCTTTGCCCATATCATTTGAACTCAGGTTTCCGCTGAACACATGTGAAACTCACAGAAAAGTGTGCAATGGGAAAATATCACACAATGGCAACATAATGTGACAGTAATGCAAGACACAGCCAGCATCCTTGTCATCTGATCAAAAGTCTAAGCCTCGATGAAAAAGATATTGCCCCCCTAAAATCTAACCAAGTGACCCTTCACTTGTAGAATAAACAAATCATCACAAGATCAGCCAGACCCTGAGCATTTCTTGCTTTTTAATCCCAACAACTTCTAAGTGACCTCATGTCATGTGTGACACTTGAGGCCAATATAACAGAACACGTACATTTCATGGAGAAGAGCATGTGAAAAGACTTTTAAAGTCGCAAAGTATCTCTACCTCTAAGTAAGTGGTGGTGTGACTAGTTAATAAATAACAAGCTGACAGCTTCTTTCTTCCCGTCTATGATGGGCTTTGGAATCAACCATCAGATATGGGCTGTTAACATCTAGCTGCTCCCAGGAAGGACATATTTCAAATCAAAGGACTTACTGATATTCTGGGAAATGAGGCAGTTGCTAACCAGGCTTTCAAGAAATAACAATCATGCGGCTACTGCTGCAAGTTGAACACTGAGTGTGCGCAGAGGCGTTGCTGCGTGTGTGCCAGTGTCGGTGGACTGCATCTGGACATGGTCCAGAGGAACTTATCCTGGTTGCGGCCTGTCAATACCTGCCAGGCTGGTTCCCACTGTTGGCCAAACCAACAAGACTTAACTGAAGGTGCTCCCATGACATGTAGTCGCTTGGCAGCTGTATACAAGGTGTCCGAGTTTTAGCAATTCTAGATCTGTTCTACGTAGGTCACAGCTGGGAATGCGCCATAATTCAAAGAAAAAGTCTGATTGCCAATGAATACACCCCTTGTGCTTTTAATTTCAGTTTACCAGAGGACTTCATTGCACCAGAGACACAGTGCTCTAGACGTTGGCTTTCCTTTTACAGATTATTGTTTTCAGGTGTTTTAGTCACATTGGATTAAGTGAACAGAACTAAGGCTGTAAATCCCAGAATGCCAGCACTGGAGTACACTGGAGTCATTTTGTAACCTTAAATTAAATGCATGTCATTTCTGTCCCTTTAAATTATTTACAGCTACAGTGATGCCAGGAAAGCCGGTTTGGTGGTTCATATTTGTTGCTGTTATGCCGAAGACTCGGTCATTTAAAGAACAGGACAATTCACCCTTTGGTTTAGTACTCAAAGTGATTTTCCCATTGAGCGACATTTCCTTTCATTCTCTTTAAATGCTTAGTCGGTGAGTGTTTGTGATGCTTCATTTGCATGCCAAAGGTGCTGTTGTACTCCTTGTTAAATAAACCCGGCTGCCAATTTCTATCACTCTTTTTTTTTTCTTACTGCATCTTTGAACTATTTAAGCCTGAATTGACATTATACTAAGTTAATCCCTTTGCACATTCCCAAGGTATCCTGGGAGCAACACTTGAAATTCAGTAGCAGCGAAATTCTCACAGAGAAGGAATGGGATGGCTAGAGAATGGACGAGGGAGCAAGAACTTGGGAGTGAAGTGACTCATTGGTCATAAAATTAAAATAAAAAGGCGAACGAGAGTGTGGATATAAGAGGCCAAATCCTGTTTTATTGATATAGCCAGACCATTGCTGCCAAGAGGTGATGCTCCATTAATGAACTTTCAGTCGGCCCCCTGTACCCTACAACATATTGGTTTATATGACTTGGCGTTTTGTTCTCAACTTTGTAAGAGTGGCCTAAAATTGGGGTATTCAAAATGCTATTTCCTAAAAACCCTAGACTGGATAAAGGTGTCACACATGACGGGCCACAGCCCTCAAACAGTATTCTCAGAAATACACTGTACACCTTTGAGCACTGAAGTTGCTGTAAGGTGATAGAGAGTGTTCTACAGAAAATACACTAATTTGAATCTATTAAACGGGCCAGTCTCAGCCCAGTTTCTCCAGGTGTCGACAGGAACCCTGCATCTGTGATCGGCCTGAGAGAGCAGACACTCACCCACTGCCACACACGAGTTGGAAATTTCCCATCCGTTGCCCCCAAGCTTGTAAATGCCCCATGGTCTCTGTCTTTTCAATATCTCTTAGACTCATTGATTGACAGTAATGCCTCACAATCATGGGTGGTACCTCTGGCCTGCAGCCAGCACATCACCTCATTTCTGTTGTCTTGCAAATGAGGCAGTGCTGGCACAGAGACCAGATGGACCACGGAACAGAAAGTCACCCGCTGGCTCTATGCAACAACTGCAACTTGCATTACCTCATTTGTGTCTACTACTGGTTTGAAAAATACTATAGAACTACACCACAATAAAGCAGTAGTATTACTGTTCTCACCAGCCCAACAGTTCATTGGGTGAAATCAATATGAACTAAAGTGTAAAATTCTGCCAGGACTCTTGACAATTAAGAGGAGTGTTCACTGTGAAAGAGGAGTGCCACAGTTAGTCTAGATTTTTGGCAGCTGAGGGCACAAGGCTGACTACAGTGTCAGTCCCAATACAAAATAGTGCTTGAACTTATTAAAATGGATTGTGTACTAAAGTAATACACAACATATCCACTTAAAATAGCAAGATAGAGACAACCTCATAAAGTTTTCAGGGCACATTCCTACACCCTGCTTCCAATAATTAATGTTATACCTTAGCTGAACAATCAATCGATTAGGATTTATAAAGAGTGGCAAATCACCCGCGAGGGTCTCAAGGTGCAGTATGTAAACACATGCCTCACATTGTGCTACAGATATGTCTCTTACTAGTGATACTACTGACTCAGGGTTAATTTCCCATGGTAAGGCGCTAATCAAGAGACTTTATTTGCTCTTTCGCTAAACACTTCAGTTGAAGTGGTCTGAACCTGGGAACCTTTTTGGGGAAAGTTCTCTTTCTTGAAATTTTAGATGACCATACACCTCTCAAACGTTTCTTTTGTCACCATATCTTGCCTTGGAAGTACCCTATCTCTGAAAAAACCCTAGTCTGTGGGACAAAACATGTTGGAAGTCATTTCTCAAGCCAAATGAACGCTGTGATTAGCTGTAACAGACAAAAGAAAGGAAGGTTCAGCGATCCACACCCTGTAGTAGCAGAACGTGCTGGTTTAAGCATCACACCCTTAAATACTAATATATCTGTTATACAATATTTGATGTTTCATAGTACTGTGTTAGTTCCGTTACAGGGACATCTATCACAGGCATGCATTGGGCAGTAACGCTGCTACTCACTCTGGTTTGGCTTCCCAAGTCTGAACCAAGTTTGTTTTTTCCATCATCATCTTGAGCATCAGTTGGATTTTTTTTTTACCTTATAGTTTTTCATTTAGGGCCTATTATGAGTTCTCAACCGCTGAACCCGTGGTGGGGGTCTGACCACCGCCACACTGCGGTCCATCATCTTACTGTGTTTGATTTGTTTGCCCTAAGTTGGCAGGGTATGCCCAGATGTCGGTCCCTTGCTCACTTTGCCAATGGATTCAAGCTAGCCTGGATGAATAGGGGTGTTAACCCGAAACCGGTCTCAGGATGCTTGTTTCGGGTCCAGGGAAGACCTGGCTTGGCAGTTCCGGCTGGACTGTTCCCATGAGGAAAAGGGTGAAGACTGATTTGCTAATGGCTGGGTCTGAAGGAGCGGCGAAGTGAGCTAAAGAACAATGATGGATTCAACCCTGATCTAAAAGTGACTGGGGGTGAGTGTCTGAATAATTTCAGCTCTCCGAACTTCATCTCATTGCGTTTGCTGCTGCACCGCCAATCATATTAGAAGTTACTTGTCCTCTGCCCTTTTCATGGCGGTGACCCTGCAAGGAAAAGGATGCCAGAGAGGCAACAAAGGGGGCCCTAGCAGGGCCCCCTGATGCTCCTGTGACTTGGGGTGCTTGTCAGGAGGCACATGTAGTGCCCCCCTGGTCTTGCACCCCAGTTCCTGTACCATGCAGGAAGATGCAGTAAATACTCTGAGAGCTATGGTCTGCATGTTAGGCTCCTCTATGAGCCCAACAGATCTCCGCTGTCAGACTGCTGCAGGACCGCCCACCAGACCAGGATTTAACTCTTAATCTGGCAGGCAGTCGCACCACGGCTTTGGCATTCCTACAGCGGTCCGCGTGTTGCACCATCTGCTGTAGGACCACCAAAGTTGTATTAAGGGTCTTAGTATTATAAAGCCCATCATGAACTCTCTTGGTTACTTCATTGCACTTTGTGCACTGATCACTGATGGTACAACTCAGCAGTAGCAGTGTAGTTCCAATGAAAGTTGGTATGGTGTTTCGATTTGGAGTGTGTAGGTGTATATACATCGGTTGGACAGTAGAAAACACAGAGAGAGGTCGTCCCCACTGCCTTGGGAGACATGGCTTGATGATATTGCTGCACTGCTAGCAGGCTAAAAACGTTTTGAAAAGAAACAATTTGTGCATTTGTACTTAGCGGTCCACTGGTGGAGTGCATTCAGTGCCAAGGTGATCAGTTTGAGGTTCCCTCTTGGTATCCTGTTCTGTAATATTTGCAGTTTCTGATTGGGAGATAACCAGATAGCCCCAAGGCATTCTTCCTCAACTTGGAAAATAACTAACTGAGTGACCTCCTACCTTGTTATTTTTTAGGTATGTTTGTGCTGCGTGGTGTAAATCATTTAGCTGGATAGCTGATGGTAGATGAAGGCCCATGGAGGGGGGGGGTATTCCCGCTTCATCAAGGCCCCTATCTAGCATTTCTCCCTCCTCTGAATGTGCCAGAAGATGACTCTTTGTTGTGAAGGCTATTTTATTTTGACAGCTTTCCTGCAATACTTTTACTACCCTTTAGTCATGTGGTAATTTTTTATTTAATTTTTTTACTACCTTTTATTCATTTGGTCATTTAAAAAAAATGTTTTACTACCCTTTATTCGTTTGGTCGCTTATTATTTAAACTTAGGGTCCTAAACGTCATCTATTCAAGGCTAAAAAAGACTAGAAATGTAAAAAAAACATTTGATATTCTCTTTCGTTTATTGGTGGGAGGCATTCAAGAAAATGTGAACCTTGTAAACTAGAATGCCCAAAGCTGGATTAGGGGAAGGGCGTAGAGTAGCATACATTACATGAGAGGAGAGTTCTAGAGATGTTCCTCTTGGTCACTGTAGTCCCATCTTTACTGTTCGTTTAATCTATCCTACCGTGTGTAGCATCCTATGCAGAGAGATGCAAAACATTAAATAAACAGGGCACAGTTTTCTAAGTATTGAGTTGCATTAATTGCACACAAAAGGGTTTGTATTAATAGAAAGGAGAACAGGATTTTTGTGATTAGTATCCTCATCCAAAAAACGTATAGCAAATAAACCAATGGGCAAACTGCCCTCTATATACAGAAGGCACATTCTATCAAAAATGCAATATTAAGAAATACAAAAATAAAAATAATAAAATTAAGTATTTTGAAATTAAAAAAGAAATGGAACAGTTCATGACAACAATACTACTCTTCCTACAGTAACATGACGAACTTGCACCCCAAGAAGCTATCAAGCAGCAGCACCATGTAAAACGATAGAAATGTATTGAGGTTTAAAAACAAACAAGATTAAACCTGAAACAAATTTAGGACACATCGGATTTCTGATATTTACTGTATCTGATCCCTGAGATGCATCACATCGTGGAGTAAATACACATAGCCATTAATGTCATTGCTTCAGTTCTCCACCCCCAGTGTAAACTGATTGTAGCTATGGCATTGCATCCTAGAGAACACCTGAAATTCCCATCTACCTAAACAAACTTGTACATAAATCTGAGCACCACTGGTTCTAGATCTAGAATACACACTAGCATGGATAGAACGCATTGGTTGACTCATGCTGTTGTAGTCTATAGAGAGTGAGTTATTTAAGTGCTATATATATATTTTATTTTATTTATTTTTTGAGGGAAAGGAAGTACAGGGAATGCGTTGCAGAATAATCAGTAGCTATAATGATCACAATAAAATGGGAGGTCTTTGGATCTTGGGTTGTCAGCTGAGGGGCCAGTCAAAAGCCTGTTGAAAGATGCAACTTTAAGGAATTCTGGAGTTTTAGGAAATTGTCTTTTGTGTGTATAGATAGAGGAAGCGATTTTTCAGAAGAAGGAGCTCTGAATATTAAAGTGATGCACCACCAAAGAATCTGTATCTCACCAGTTATACAGCGAGACTCTTTAGGCCGAACATAGGTGTCTGGTAGCTGGTATGGCAACAGCAAATTGATCAGTGAATAAGACTCTTGTCCGTGAAGGGCTTCATGTCAGAGGGTCATGAATGCAATATTTTGATGTAGATGGGATACAGTGAGAGACATCAAGGCAACAGAAGATATGTTATTTGTGTGCTTTAGGTCAAGTATTAGATAGACTGCATGATTTGTAACACTTAGGAATCCAGCTGTTAAGTTGGCAGAAAGGTAACTGTATATTGTGTTACAGTAGTCTGTTCGATGATCATCAAAGGAAGCACATGGGTGATTCTTTGGGACAGAAGCAACGAGGTAGGCTAACTTAAAAAATATGTTTTTGTGTTATTTCAAACACTAATCCTCAGCACTCCCTAAGTGGCAGTATGCCATCTTCAGGTCTCTCTCTCTATATGTGGCAAAGTGCACAAGTTGGTGATTCACTCATGCAAAGGCGAATAAGAGTCTATAGTCCTAATTTTTAAAAATATCTTCTCTATTACTTATCACTGGGAACATTAATTCTTCTTTTACTCTTGCTTGTAGTCATTTGCACCCAACACGTTTCTTTCAAATTTGAACTTCTTCAGGGCTTTCGTGTGCAGAGCCACCCATGGTAATAGATAGTTATGTGCAACAGTTAATTCAATCTTGGGACAGTAACATTTCTCCGTGGTCAAGTAACCTGTAACTTTCTTAAAAGACAAGACAAAACTCAGATGCGTACTTCATAAATTATGTATCTTGTTCTTCCCATACTTCTATCATTCGATCATGCATTATGACACTCAAGACTCAAGTCAGCAGGATACCAAATAAAGTCTTTAAATTGTGTGGTCCCTGTTATCAAGGAAACCAATTCCTGTCTCTCCATTTGTTTAGCAGCCATCTGTCGGGTATCCGAAAATGAAGGCAGCTCATGTCTCTTGGAAAGCTGCAAAGCACCTCAGCAATGTTTATTGAGGAAAATAACCCCATTATCATGTAATTAGGTTTTCATTCTCGGTTGTTAAATTCTTCTTATTACCAGTGACCATTTAAAAGTGGTCAGGTGTGTAAACCTTTAGAGTACCAAAGAACACCTTAATGAAAGACTGCTCAATCATGATGAGACGATAAGGGCAATTCTTAAAGGTCTAACATCAATGGCCCATCCAACCCTAGAAGTTAGGCCTTTTTGAGAGGCCCTTCTTAGGTCTCGCCTGCGCTGCATAGGAGAGAGACCTGTAGCCATCGCCACACTTTTGGGGGCAAAAACGTGCACGCGTTGCATTGCTTGCAATGCAACGCATGGACATCTTGGCGATTTGTTTGCGGGAATGCGCGGCACCATATGGTCACAAGCTCCTGCAAGGGAATCACGTAGGCCCCCTCCGCCGCGCGAGCCACCCTCCTTCACTTGGTTCTGGTGACTGGTCACATGCAATCTTTCTCTTCCAGTCACAGTAGTCTGCTGCGCTGGGCCTGTTGCCTAGGAATGCAGTGAAGTGCATGCTGGGGAAGCCCCTGTCTCGCGCTAACCTTTCACCTTCCAGGCTCTGGTCAACACGGAAGCATGGAGGCTTCTGGCACTAATATTACCCACCAAGGGCACACTCATTCTTTATGCGCGCACTACTCGCGGGCTTTGTGGGGAGGATGGGAGGGGAGTCTGGGAGGGGGGCTTCGAACTATCATGTAATGGAACGGGAATGGCTGGTGGAACATGTGATAAGCATACAAGAAAAACTACCCTCCCACAGTAAAATAAACGAGGACCCAGTAGGGGGTCCTAAATTAAGTCCAATGCCACCCAAGCAAAGAAATATAAACAAGATCAGTCACTACGATAAGTACAAAATTATATGGTTTATTATATTTTTTTATTAAGACATATTTCTGAAAGATATCTTATTTAACATGTTACACATGATACATATAAAAACATAAAAAGCAAAAGATATCAAAACACATCATCCCAGACTCTTAAATACTGCACATACATAACCTTGTCATGCCCTTGAAATTCCAATGGGAAAAATAGTAAAATACCCCTAGGATATATGTTTGTAATCCGAAACTCTCTCTCTTGCTGTATATCACTACCAAAGCAAAGTTTTGCCAAAAGTGTGGAAACAGAATTTTAGCATTAACCCTTTATCTCCCTTTACAGAAGTGACTGATTGAACTTAAATGTATTAAGCACTGTCGTTTGATCTAAGACTTCTTGGCGCTTAAATATCGGAGTGAAAAAGATCCCTGAGCACCACAATTAGATGAACAAATAGGTGTTCAGCGCCTTCCTAAAAAGCGCTGGACAACTGACGTCATTATTCAGTCCCAACGAGGGGGTGCTTGTTTTATCGACGTCGGAAGGATAAAAGGCTGGGTTGCCGAGCCTTGAATTTGCAAGCATTTACATTCTGTTAATCATACGGAAACAGGGTAGACTTGGATGGGATGGCGAGTGTTCAAAGGTTGGTGGTTTTCTATGACTACTGGGAGATTCCAGACGGATTAGAGACCCGGAAGGGCTGGGGAAGTAGCAAACTATTTAACAATTAACCTTTCTATGACACCCATACCTCTGAAAGTCAGGGAGCGTTGCGGCACAGTGGATCGCAAGCCAGCTAAGCTGGTGTAGAATCAGTGGTCATAATAAACAAAACAAACACATTCTGTGTAACGGACATCCACCCCCAATGGCGTCTCTTGGCACTACAAAAAGATAATGGGTGCTTATTGTTATCCAGCATAATGATGCCCATTTTGTCGGCCTCAGAAGAATGAAAAGCTGAGCGGCACGACCAGGATTCAAACCCATGTACATAACATTAAACACAGATCTCTGCAGTTAATGCATTAGCCCCCTGTGCCAGCAGAACCGGTTTAAAAAATGTGGACTAGTCATGTGATACATAGTCACCGACCGACTTTAATGTTTCAGTAGGGTTGGAGAAAAGTCAGTCATGGAGATGCAGGATGGATAGTGACGTGTAAGCATGCCTTAGGCACGAGGCCACCAGCACCGGAGATTCCAGTCGGATTTCTAAAGTTGGAAAAGGACAACCTATATAAACATCTCTTTCCCTTAGAAAGCCCCCTAATCCCACACTTCTGCCAGCAGCCCCCAGGCCCCCCCTCTTGGCATGCCCTTGAAATTCTATTGGGAAAAATACCCCTCGGGGATATGTTTGTAATCCGAAACTCTCTCTCTTGCTGTATATCACTACCAATGCAAAGTTTTGCCAAAAGTGTGGAAACAGAATTTTAGCATTAACCCTTTGTCTCCCTTTACAGAAGTGACTGATTGAACTTAAATGTATTAAGCACTGACGTTTGATCTAAGACTTCTTGGCGCTTTAATATCGGAGTGAAAAAGATCCCTGAGCACCACAATTAGGTGAACAAATAGATTTTCAGCGCCTTCCTAAAAGAATGCAGACTACCCTGTGGTCGAAGCGTTATTGGGGAGAGCCCATCCACAGCCCTGGTACCACCACAGATAACTCTGTACCATGGACTCTGGCATAAATCACCCTGGGAAGAAGTAACTGGACTAGACTATCGGATCTTACATTTCTGGTACTTTTTCTTCAGCAGACTGTGTGTGGTGAATTGGGTTTTTACCATAAACCGTCCCATAACAAAAGCACAGGGTTTGAATGTTATATGTCGTCCACTGACAAGCAACATAAGGATCTTCGCAGTCCAGAGTCCCTTTTATGTATTATAACAAACAAGCATGAGAACAGGCAGTAAGAAGTTGCCAACAGTGCAAGTACAAAAAAACTAGAATACAATTTTTATGTTAAAATCTTTCTTTAATCAGGTTGTTCAGTTGTATATAATGTCTTGGTTTGTATAAAGGTAACAAAAATGCTTAACACTTTTTATTATAACTTTTCGACATAATGCACAGCAGCCACAATGCTCTACAACATAGCCAAAAGTTCTGGCTAAACACAAAATGTCCCAAAGGCGAGACCTATTGGCTATGTCAATGCTTGTTCTTCTCGTTGTGACTGAGCAGTCATGCCAATAATGGGTCATTTGTGTTTCCCGACCTTATCACTCAGCAGTGGTCACTGGCAGTGTGAGTGAGCCATGGGTGGACCCATGATTATAGCCCTTCGCCGGAACGCGCCTGGTTCAGCTGATGCCAAACCATATCGTTTGGATACAATACATGATCTTTGCAGAGATTCTTTGAAGTGCACACCTTCTTCTGGATTCGGAAGTGTGCTTGTTATAATCAAATATACACACATTTTTTTAATTTAAATTGCATAAGTCATAAAAATTGTAATCAGTTCTATGTCAAAATGTACACATTAATTTGACAAGTACACTAAATTGTAAAATATTAAACATCCTCCAAAACACATTTTACTAAAGATAATATATGAATTGCAAAACAAACCATTAACCATACATCTAGGGTAGTGGCCCCTCCTATTAGCTCAGGTAGTGCTCTCTGATCTTGGGGCAAGTTGAATATGGAACTTTTAATACTATTCTGGCTACTAGCATACCTGATGTCACTTTACCTTTGCTTTCATTAAATACTGCTGTCTCGGACTGGCTAACTAATGCCATTGACATCTGTCTGCCCCCTGTACCCAAACGCAGGTTTACTCATCACCCCCCTGCCCCATGGTTTACAAACGATCTTAAAGTTATTAAGTCTAAATGTAAAGCACTAGAAAGAAGATGGAGGAGATCGTACTCTTTAACTTGTAAAAATGCTTATAAAGCTGCTATTAAAAGTTATAATTCAGTGTGTAAAGAGGCACGCATTTTTTACGTTGCTAACACAATAACTAAGGCATCTAACCGTCCTCGGGCTCTATTTTCGGTAGTGAAGAAATTAGCTGGCTCTGGTACCATCCCTCCCCCTCCTGTCCTTGATGAAAATCAATGTAACAACATTGCTGACTTCTTTATTCAGAAGGTTGAACTTATTTACAAGTCACTCTCTGCTCCTTCCCCTTCCTTGTGTAGTATGGCTTCTGCATTTGACCCTACATATCACAGTAACTGTGACCAGATAGCCAAGATTTCTTCCTGGCACCCATTTGAAGAGGCGTCTTTCCAAAATGGTTTAAACAGTATTAAATCTGGGTCTCCTCTTGATCCTTTGCCTATTAACATTCTTTGTCAGCTCTCTGCCACATCTAAAGGCGTCCTTATCGATCTTCTTAACGCCTCTATACGAGAGGCCTTGGTACCCCCCCGAGTGGAAGCGAGCCATGGTCATCCCTTTGTTGAAAAAGGCCGGAGCAGATCCTTCTGTACTCTCTAACTTTAGACCTATATCTCTGCTTCCGGCTTTCTCCAAAATTGTGGAGAAACTTATCAATACTCAACTGACACAACACATAGACAAAGTTGGCTTTCTTTATTATTCGCAATCCGGGTTCAGAGCCAACTTCTCAACTGAAACCACTCTGCTTGGGGTTACTGAGTAACTGCGCCAGCATTTAGATCAAGGGGAAACTACGGCACTCATTCTATTAGATTTGAGTGCCGCATTCGACACTGTGTCGCATAACATCTTGCTTAACGCCCTTAGGTCTTTTGGGCTGGACGGCACTGCCCTATCCTGGTTTGCTTCATTCCTTGATGGTCGCACTTTTCAAGTCTTTTCTGCTAAGGCATCATCCAAGATCTGCGTATCAGCACATGGAGTCCCACAGGGATCCATTTTAAGCTCCCTGCTCTTCAACATCTATGTCAGACCTCTGGCAGAGATTGTGGAAGAGGCGGGTCTTACCCTATATTCGTATGCGGATGATACGCAGATTGTCTTTTCGCTTTCCAACACTAAAGACGCTACGACATCTGCCCTTCAGTGCGGCCTACGGCAAGTTACAGAGTGGATGCGCCTTAACTTTTTGAAGTTAAATGGGGATAAAACTGAGGTCCTTATCCTGGGCAAGCACAAGGACCTAATAGGCCCTCACCATTGGCCTTAGGAAATGGGTTCCTTTCCACTACCTGTCACCCTCGTCCGTAATCTGGGCCTCATTATTAATGATAGTCTCTATATGAGACAACAGGTGGCGAGTGTTGCTGCCATCTGTTTCACAATATTGAAGTGGCTTCATAAGATCATTTGGATGCTTCCTGCCTCAACCCAATGCACGGTAGTCCAAGCACTCATCACCTCTCGCCTCGATTACGGCAATGTTCTCTATCTCGGTAGTTGCCAAATGGTACTGAGAAAGCTACAGGTAGTTCAGAACTCTGCAGTACGCCTTCTTTGTCAAGTTCCTAGACAGGCTTCCATCTCACCGTATTTACGTGACCTTCACTGGCTTCGAATTGATCAAAGAATTACATTTAAAACCCTGTGTTACATCTTTAAAATCAAACAAGGTGTGGCACCAGCGTATCTGCAAGAGCTCATCCATCCTTACATTCCTTCTCGTCCCCTGCACTCTACAGCTCACGGTGACTTCGTGATTCCCAGATTTAAACTTGCAAGAATGGGAGGCCGCTCCTTTTCTTGTCTTCTCCCCAAAATCTGGAATTCTCTTCCGGTGTCCTTGAAGAATGACCCGTCCTATTTCAGCTTTCGAAGAAATCTTAAAACTTGGCTCTTTTAATAGCAAATGGTTCTTGAGTGCTCCTTTTCTAGCAATTTGTGTGCTAGGCGCCGGTAAACCCTTTTTGGGTAGCTGCGCGTGTTGCAAAACTAATTTAATAATAATAATAATAATAATAATGTGCTCACTTCTTAAAACATGGTAATATTGGCTTATACCCAAATGGCACATTTAATTTACTTGTAAGTCCTTAGTAAAGTGGTATTACATGTACCCATGGCTTGTAAATTAAATACTACTAGTGGGCCTGCAGCACTGATTGTGCCACCCACTTAAGTAGCCCTTCAAACATGTCTCAGGCCTTCCATGTTGACCTGGCAAAATAAACCTTTTGCCAGGCCTAAACCTTCCTTTTTACTACATAAGGCATCCCCTAAGGTAGTCCTTGGACAGCCCATGGGCAGTGTGCAATGTATTATAAAAGGTAGGACATGTACTTTGTATATTTTGCATGTTGTGGTAGTGAAAAACGTAAATTCCTTCTTCCCTACTGCAACGCCTATCTTTCCCATAGGATAGCATTGAAGTTTCCTTATTACATTCTATAAGTGTAATTTCCACATGGGACGAGATGATTGGTTCATGTCTCTGAAATCACAATTTAAAACCCTAACTTCTAGTGAAGTCAGATTTTAAATTGCAATTCTGAAAATGCCACTTTTTCGAAAGTTGGCATTTTCCTGCCTTGTTGATGCCTGCATCCTGTCTCTTGTCACCTGACTGGGTGTTGTTCGCAGTTGGGCTTTGTGTATTCCTCCTAGACAGACACACACAGTGGGAGGTTAGGTGTGACTAGATGGGCCATCACTGGCAGGATGGGAAGGAGGAGCTGGGCAAAGACAGTGTCCTGTTTCCACAAAAAAAGCTGCATACCATTCTAGTTAGTCTGAGCCATCGCAGGGAATGCAGGGCATCTGTGCACTTCAAAGGCATCCATAGATGGTCACCCCACTTCAAAGGCACAACTAGGTATGCATACTGGACAGCAGGCACCACCACTTCAGTTCACTTCTGGATTTTTGCCGATTTGGTCTTCTTTTATTTATGACATTCAGTTCTATTTTCCTAACCTGGTGTGGGATCCTTTTTGTGTGATGTTTTCACTGTTTTACTGTTTGAAGTGTTGCACAAATACCTTACACATTGCCTCTAAGTTAAGCCTGGCTGCTCAGTGTCAAGCAATCCGGATTGAGCACAGTTAATTTGGGGCTTGCTTATGTCGTACCCTGACAAGGACTGTGGTTTCTGCATTTCCAGGGCTCACCCCAGTCAACCAACAATCGAATTTCCTACAGGGAATATGTAAATTATTTGTGTTAGAACAGAACAATCGTAGAGTAGTATGCAATGTAATGTACTTTTTAAACAGGAAGGGTCTGAACTATATAGAGCCATGTATATATTTTTGAATGATGCACAATGGTGGAGGCTAGCAAGCAATGGAGAGGCATTAAGAAATGTTGCATACTAAATTATAGCTGCATTATATGTCTGTGCTACTTGACTTTGAAATGTTTGTAGTCTTTGTATTTGCTTTTGGGATGTACCTAACTACAAAAACAAGCATTTGCAATGCAATAGGTCTCGCATTAGGAAAGTGTGAGCTATTGGTATTGTAAATGACACATTTTTTAATATGTGTTGGCTTTGAAAATATATAAATTAATAGCATTGTTATTCACAAAGCCAATAGCTTACACTTTCCTAATGCGAGTCCTATTGGCTATGGCAATGCTTGTTGGTAGCAAGCAAGGACACTGCTGTTGTGGTGCTGAGTGATGATGTGGTTGGGCTGAGTGATGTGGTGGTGTATTAGAGTGATGTGGTGGTGTATTAGAGTGATGTGGTGGTGCCCCCGAGTGATGTGGTGGTGCCCCCGAGTGATGTGGTGGTGTCCCCGAGTGATGTTGTGGTGTCCCCGAGTGATGTGGTGGTGCCCCCGAGTGACGTGGTGGTGCCCCCGAGTGACGTGGTGGTGCCCCCGAGTGACGTGGTGGTGCCCCCGAGTGACGTGGTGGTGCTCCCGAGTGGAGTGGTGGTGTCTCCGAGTGATGAGTGGTGGTGTCTCCGAGTGATGAGTGGTGGTGTCTCCGAGTGATGAGTGGTGGTGTCCCCGAGTGATGTGGTGGTGGTGTACCCGAGTGATGTGGTGGTGTTCCCGAGTGATGTGGTGGTGTCACCCGAGTGATGTGTCCCCGAGTGATGTGGTGGTGTCCCCGAGTGATGTGGTGGTGTTCCCGAGTGATTTGGTGGTGTTCCCGAGTGATTTGGGGGTGTCCCCGAGTGATGTGGTGGTGTCCCCGAGTGACGTGGTGGTGCCCCGAGTTGTGGTCAAACTTCTTCTGCAGCACCTCCACCTGCTCCAGGTCCGCCCCCACCTCCTCATTGGTCAAGGCAGCCTCCTTCTCATTGATCCACTGCTGCAGCTCATTGGCCTCACGGAAGACCATGAACAACTTGCAGCTTTTCTCCTGCATGTCCTTGCACTTCTCACCCATTTCCAGCAGAGAGCCATACCTGAGGGAGAGAGCAAAAAAGAGGGGAGAAGCAGAGAGGAGGTGACACAGTACGAGAGGAGAGCGCACAGGAGGAGAGGATGAGCGATGAGGGGGGGAGAGAGGCGGGGACACAGGAGGAGAGAGGAGGGGACACAGGAGGAGAGGACACAGGAGGAGAGGACACACGAGGAGAGGAGGAGACACAGGAGGAGGGGACAGAGGACGAGAGGAGGAGAGAGGAGGACGCACAGGAGGAGAGAGGAGGGGACATGGAGGAGAGGAGGAAAGAGGATGAGCGATAGGGGGGGGAGAGAGGAGGGGACACAGGAGGAAAGAGGAGGGGACACAGGAGGAGAGAGGAGGGGGCACAGGAGGAGAGGAGCAGAGTAGAAAGATGGCACAAGGGGGGATGAGGGGCAGGGAAGAGCAGACCAGTAGGGAAGGTAGACAAGGGAAGAGAGGAGACAGGTGAAGGAGAGAGGCAGACAATAGGGTGCAAAGGAAACAGGAAGCAAAGGGTAGAACAAGGGCAGACAGTCAGTACATTTTCCTGAGGTACTCCTGGAATGGTCTGAAAAGGTCTGGGAACTGATGAATTGTGTGACTGAGCAGATGACAATACTCGCTGTATGCAATGTAGGGAAAGTCAAGGGCTTATCGAAGCTATAGACAGAGGAGCCTGACCAAGTGATGATAAAAGCAGCGAACACTACAGCTTTTAAAGACCACCGGGTAACGAGTGCACTTTACGATTAAAGCCCACTATACAAGGAAAAGGAAGCCAAATGGCTGTGCAACGCAATGTGTGAGCCAACTCTGGGCATACCACCAACAGGGACCACACCTAACATTAGTGTTAGACCTGACACCTTTTGGCGTGGTTCTTCCCCCATCTTTTTGCCTCTGACTCATGTGTTTTGATGCTGTGCTGGATTTCGTTTTTGCTGATTTAGATGCTTTGGACACTCTGCCACTGCTGATCCGTGTCAGAGTGTAAGTGCTCCCTCTGTAAATTGCCATATTAATTGAATATACCTGATTGGCATATTTGTATCACCATGGAGTCCCTAGTAAAGTGCACTGTGTGTGCCAGGGCTGGTGATGACAGATGCTACTAGTGGGCCTGCAGCGCAGATTGCGCCACCCACATGAGTAGCTTTAAAATGGTGACTCAGGCCTGCCAGCGCGGGGCCTGTGTGCAGTCAGAGACTGCCTGTCCCCCTGGCCAGTGTCTCCACTGGCTGGGCCTAACCCTTCCCTGTCCGTGCACATCAGTCACCCCTATGGAAGGCTCAAGGTACCCCCCTGGGCAGGGTGCAGTGTATGGATAAGGTAGAGCATGTACTAGTGCAGGTCACATGCTCTGGTAGTGGGCTGCAGCCATTTTATGTGCTCACTGCTGTAAGGCTATCTTGCTCCATAGAGTAACATGGAGGAGGCTGGGCCCATGTGATACCAGCCTATCTTCCCATAGGAACAAGATGGGACATAAGTGAAAGATATCCCTGAACTCAGAATTTAATGATACATCTTTTAGTGAAGGGTGTTTTTAAATCCTGTAACGGAGAATAGCACTTTTAGAAAGTGGCTGTTCTATTGTCTAAACCTTTCTGTGTGCCTGGGTTTGTGGAATGCCTGGGTGTGACAGGGGGGCTGCAGAGCCCCCGGAGGAGAGGGTCAGAGCCAGCCCGGGGATGAAAGGGCACATCTGCTGCCAGGGAGGTGGGAGGAAGAAAAGCCTGATAGTGCTGGGCTGTGCCTGCCTGCCCCCCCCTGCTAGCTCCCTCCTGCCGGCCAACTGACACCTCTGACCCTGGAGCAGACAGGAAGAAGAAAACCAGAAACACCTCAGTGCTTCAGCAACCCCCAGAACTGGTTTAGACTGGAGTCAGGGCCGCTTGCATAAAGACTTCAAAGACTTTGAGGGGTATAAGGAAAGTACCCCTGACTACAGAAGTTTAGATTCTGAAATTCTACAAGCAAGAAGGAACCTCGGCTGGAAGGAGGACGGCTGGAGAACTAAAGGAAGATTGCCTTGCTGTGTTCTCTAAGGGCTGACCTGTTCTGCTGTCTTACTGGAAGCTGAGGAGGAGAAAGGGACTTTGCTGTGTGCTGTGACCCTGCCTGCTTGAAACTGCCAAGACTTTGCTGTGTGCTGTGTCTGCAACTTGAATCTCCAAGGGCCTGAGAAGAGCTGGCCCCCTGTCTGCAACCCAGGGACATAAAGGTTGCCCAAGGACTACAAGACCCTGCTGTGCCCCCTGAAGCTGCTGTGTGGCGAGGTGATCGTGAAACCCTGTGGTTTGCCTGCTTAGCGCACGGGCGGCTCTCTAATCTGCTTGAGAGCGCCGCGCTGACCCAGCCTGCTGCGTGGCCAAGATCGACGTGTTCATCGACACGTGTGTGTGGGGCAGACCAGAGACTTGTGGGCCTTCCCAGTGCAAGGCGCACTGAAAACAACTGCCAGCCGTGTCACCGCCGCTGCCCGGGGGCCAGGAATACCCCCCCCAAGATCGCCGATCGTTGTGGAGCTGAAGCGGCGAAGAACGAAGCCGCCGCGCTCCCATTGGCTGAGGGAGCCGAGCCCCCTCACTAACGCCGCGACGGGATTGGCCCGTGCGGCGCAGCGTCATTGGTGGTGGTGGGCCGTGATTGGCCGAAGGAGCGGAGCATCATCATTTGCCTGCCCCGGGAGCCGCTCTGCCGTTGGCTGACTCCCGGGCGTGTGTGGAGGCTCGTCCTCGGTGCCGCGACCTGATTGGCCCAGCGGAGGAGCTGCTGCGGAGACCCCGGAATTGCCGTGCGATACCCGGCGGGACCGGGAAAGACAGACCCGACCTCGCCGAGGGATTGTGGAAGTGCCCCAGCCCCCGGCCTGCCGTCTCTGCTCCCCGCCGCTCCCTGGAAGACTGAGAGCGGAGCGGAGAGCTGGCTGAGGCGGCCGGCCCTGAGAGTAAGTGAGCGCTGTGGGGCGAGGCGCGCCTGAGGCCGGAAAGACGTGCCGTGTGGAAGGAAAGGAGTCCCAGCATTCGGGTGAGACGCGCCAATAGCGCGAAGGGCCCCTGGCTATAGGGGTTGATTCCCTCGGATAATTCTATTGTTGGGCATTGTTTTCCTTGCTCGTTTTTAGAGCGAATTGAGTAGAAATCAGTGGCATTATTTTTAACTACTGATTTGAGAGACTTGAGACTGTTTTTGTTCTGAGAACTGCCTATTTACAAGTACCAGCATAAAGATTAAGTGCAACCCTTAAGATAACATGCACCATTTTTATAAAGAAGTGATTATCATGCACCTGCTTCATTTACTTGCTGAAACCAGATAAAGCTATATATTTTTATAAAATATACTTACCTCTGTGGTCTCAGTTTGTGGTGGATTGGGGATTATTGTTGTGTTAAGTGCAAATGTTATCCACATTGCCTCTGTTTAGCCTAGACTGCTCGCGCCATGCTACCTAGAGGGTGAGCAGGGGTTATCTCAGAGGGTTATTCCCTCACCCTGACTAGAAGCAAGGGTCCCTACTTGGTCTAAGGTACTTACCTCTGCCAACTAGAGACCCCGGGTTCTAACAATTAGCAAACATTTATTTTGTGCTGCACGCGTCCTTCACCCTTTTTAGCAGTGCATTTGAGAAGTTTCCTTGTAGAGCACACCTTGGCTGTTGTACCTTCATGACTCCACCCACACGCAGGACACTGCGGCTCCCACAATGCATTACAGATACGAACGCTTCAGCAAGCATGGCACCACAGCCTCACCAGCAATCACCAGCCCTGAACACAGTAGACAAGGGGGTTCTGACAGGCCAGTGAATGCGAAGACAAGGTTATACAGAGTGCAGAAAGGAAGAATGGGGTGGCAGATGCAAAAAAAAGCAGGTGTCTCTTCAACCTGTTTCATGCGCAGAGAGACGCTGCCGGCCTCCTTAGCTACAGGTGCCCTGCACAGACAGAGGAACACAGCAAGGCATGCAAAATAATTAGTGAGATTAACAACAAGCTCAGTATCCGGGCAGTGAGGAGACCTGGCAGGGCGGGGGCTGCCCGCGTATGCGCGCCATTTCTAACTTTCGTTCTGAAGAGCCCCGGTTAGAAATGCCGCGTATGCGCGGGCAGCCCCCGCCCTCCCAGGTCCGGCAGCTGAAGTCCCGGGTCCCAGGAGGGGGCCCGGGTGAAGAACATCGGAAAGCACTGCGGGGCTCCCATGCCTAAGGGGAGAGCCCCGCGTCGTGCTGGCAGAGGAGCTCAAGTGCTCTGTGGGGCTCCCATGAGAAGCCCCACGTGTGCCAGGTGATGCAGAGATGACACCAGTGCAGCGACAAGAGCCCGGTGAGGTAAGTGGGGGAGAGGGGGGGGTGCGTGCGTGTGTGTGTGTGTGTGCGCGCGTGTGTATGTTTGTGTGTGTGTGTGCGCGCGTGTGTGTGTCTGTGTGTATGTGTTATCCGCTTCCTGGCAATGTGGGACAGGAGATGAGCACGGCGTGTGGGTGAAAGTGCGCGCTCAAATGGGAGAATCCCATGCAAGTGCCCATTCCCTGTCTCACATTCCCAGGGAAGTGAATGACAATAGATGCTTCGCTGGATGCAGTGCTTCGCACTGCTACACCAGCTCGACCTAAAAATAGAATAATCTATGGTGGCTGCTATCATTGGCATCCTTTGACAGCAATTGAGAAACAAGTTTCTGAGTTTTAAAGATGTAAAAATAAAAGGAAATCACTGAGGAAACTTGAGTATAGATTTTGAGAGATTAATCAAGTTTGAGACTGAGATTCTTTCCTACAGGTTGAGGTTTTTGGACATGAACCTAAGTTTGAAGTTGGTAAGTTTATTGAGAGTAAAAGGCATTTGTGCGACATTGTGATATTTTTGTGATGTAGATGGTAATAATAATTTTTTGTGAACTGCCACGTCCATTGTGACCCGGAAACTATTGATGTTCCAGCCTGCCTCCACACGCGGCTCCGAATTTTAATGACAGTATTGGTCCCTGTACGCTTTATCCTCTGCTACACGGATTTCGGCCACTCAGAGCCGTAACGAGTAACTACTCATTCGGAGTATCGATTATTGCATCCTTGACCGACATGCATACATCTGATGTTTAGAAACGGTGGAGGCGCGGCATAATTGTTCTAAAAATTAGATTCCATCTCCCTATTAAGGAGCGCGAAGAAGATCCCTGTAATATATTTTGTATTTACCTGCAATCGAAGCTGAATACATAGGAATGATTCTTTGAGCATTTTAGGACTCCTGTAAAGAAATTCGAAATACTGACACGTGTTACCTACTTGAAGTTGAATCCGTTTGATGCACAGAAAAAGACCATATGTGTTCTTGAGTATTTTGTCCTGAAGAAGGCGCTGGTCACCGAAACGCGCGTCGATGAGACACTCATTATTATTTTTATTTTATGACTATTGTATAGTTTTTATGATATTGTGTTTTTGGTGTATAATTTATTTTAGTCAATTATTTCACTGTTTGTTTGATTATGCATGTAACCCATGCTTTTTAACTTTTATGTTGTCACATTGTTTTCTTTCTTCAATATTGTTAAATAAAAGCTGTCGTCCCTCTTTTACGGAAGTGGTGCCGTGTCTTACCATTATTATGTGGACAAGTCCCTATTGACCGCCTGGGTTGTTGTTATCACACTGTCTTTCCCTGACCTAGGGGTTATATTTATCCTTTTCCCAGGGAACCCTTGTTTTTTACAAGAAAAATAATTCTTGTGACATTGTTCACTTGTGGAATCATTGATATTTAAGGGTCAACAACATCACAAAGGTTACAGACATTTTAAAGGTTGATAGGTTGATTCAAGGATTGAGACCTATTGAAAGGAAGAGAAGAAAGGTAGCTTAATCTTAAGAGTCTCGATCTTAGAAATATTAATTTAGAGACCTTTTTGATACATTCAGTTTTGAATGCCTACACTGTAGTCTATCCCTTACTGATGATTGCCCTGTTCGTTTGAGACTTTGATGTGATTTTGTGTGTCATTAGTATAAATGTGGAGCCCCACGTTGAAAGTCTCAAAGAGGTCTGTAACAGGCACCATGTAGATGTTGAAGAGAGTAGAAGAAACATGAACCTTGTATAATACCAAAGGATATGTCAGCGGAGATGCACAGGTTAGAACTGAGCTTGTTCTGTCTAAAAAAAGGTGAACTATTGCAAGTGTGTTACGTTGAAACTTCTGTTGACTGCAGACAATTCCAGCCTTGTATTGTGATTAACCCTGTGAAAAACTGCTTAGAAGTCTAGGACGATCAGACCACATGCCTGCTTCTGATCCGAGGAGGTTGAGCAGCCACCCTCTGGCGTTTAATACTGAGGTCCAGGCTCTTGATGCCAGCAGGCACTGTAGAATTGGCACTGATCTCTTAGACAAAGGCAGTTTGAGTTAAAGAATGAGCTATTTGAGAAATTGAGCAATGGAGCAAGTGAAGCACAGTCATGGCAACTATAATTGTAATAGTTTGGAATGATGGTGTTGGCCACCAAGTTCAATCCATGCAGGCCCGGACTGGCCGTTGCAGGCACCGGGCAATCCCCCGGTCGGCCGCATGGGTGGGGGCCGGTTTTGGGCCCCAGGGGGCCGTTTTTGTTACAGGGCCGTTTTTTGCAGCATAGCTGCAAAAACGGCCCTGTAACAAAATCGGCCGAAAACCGGCCCTGGCAAAGAGTGCGGTCGCACCCCCAGGGTAGAGGGGGGGCCGGCTGAGCACTTTGCCAGGGCCGATTTCGGGTACCAGTCCGGCCCTGAATCCATGGCTGGGGTCATTATGCTGCTACTGACTGTGTGAATCCTCTTCACAGACAGTCTCCTCAGCTGTGAACTGATAATAGAGCGAAGGTTGGTCAATGAGCCTACTACAGAGATCTGAGCCACACTTAAGGGTCACATGTTTGAATTTTTCAATTCTGCCCAGTTGATTACCCTTCTGATGCAGTGGCGGCTCCTTGGCTAAGGGGGAGGAGCGTTGTCCCACTGCTTTTTTACAGTGAAACACAGAGAAAAGAAAATGATAATAACTCGTGGTAGAATCATTTTATTTTCTCCTACTTCCCCCAAAGCTTTGCGTGAGGGGGCGGGGTGCAGGGGAGGAATGGTAGCACCCTCCTAAAGTGCCCAATGACTCCTTGGACTGCCATCTCGGGCCACCCGAAACAGTCATGCGCACTTCACATGTTCTCCATGCAGACTGCATTACATCCTACGCAGAGAACATGCCCAGACCTCCAGTCAGCATCTGAGCGGCGAAACACGGTGCTCAGACCAATTACAACGCTGCTAAGGCAGCGTTGGGATTGGCTGACTGGGAGCCTTGGTGTGCTTCCTGTGGTCGGACAAAAGAGGACTACGGAGGAGAGACACGGCAAGGAAGTGGTGAGAAGATAAGTTTACATTTTTTTATTTAATTTTTTATATCCGTTTCCCCCCGCCTCCTTTCCCCCTCCGGCATCCTCCCCATCTACCTCACGCGTCCTCACCTGCCACCCCCTACCTCCGATCCGTGCTGGCCGCCGCTGTTCTGAAGTTAATAAAATAAATGTCATTGAGTTTGGCTGTGGTAATCACTGTATTAATGTAAAGTGGTGGTCAACATGGAAGGAACTCTACACACAAGCAGCACAGATTTATAGCAGCAAAGCGACTTGCTTATATTTGCTTTAAGAATCGTATTCATAATTGTTCTCAAGACACTCCTACAAATACCCCAGTTGTCAATTTTGCTGAAAGATCTGCACCCCAAACTATTGCCCAGCCATATCATGATACGCACCTAAACATGTGAAACAGAACTCATGAAGTCGATAGGGTCTTATGAAAAGTGTACATTTTATTGGGGAATAATTGTATAGCATGGACTTGGCCAAAGACTTGTATTCTAGTACAAAGTATGACACCCGGCTATGAAACCACAGCAGGGTCATATAAGAGGCAAACACACACCCTACAAATTCTGACAGCTTTACATAATATATGTACCTTATGATGTGGATATTTGTGATCTGCACATTCAGGTTTGGTATATTCTCGCTTCGCGTAACTGTTGAATGCAAAAGCTGTACCAGAATAGACCAAATCTTATTTTTGTTTGAAGCTCATGTATTCAGCACTAAAACTTTGAGACTGGCCTGGTGTGGGATTTATAAAAAACACAAATCAGTTTAAAAGGAACTAAAAATAGACGGATTTCCAAGCCTCCTCTTGGCTACAGTAGAGAGCAGCTTGCTGTGGGCAGCGTTGGCCTTCCCTTCTTTGAGGTTTTAGCTGTGCTTGCCAGGTTTCTAGCTGAACCCCCTGTCGTCATGAGTGCCCCAATCTGCTCAGTGGTGATGGAAGGTCCTCCCCGTGTATTGCTCGCAGGAGCGCCCACTGAATACCAATGCAGGCGAGGCCAACCCATGCAAAGGTGGCAGGGGGGATTAACTCCGGCACCGCTGGGAATGGGGAAGAGAGCGCGGGTGAACATACTACACAAAAGGCTTGAGCAGAAAGCAAAGCATCAAGTCTGTAGAGCGGCTTATGGCCGAAGAATCCCAGCCGGAATAGGCAAAGAGCCCTTGTGTTGCAGCTGGGACCCCCTGAAAGCAATGTAAAGTCCAGCTGTCCGCCACTGTTTTGTTTTAGCTCCAAGAGATTCACAGAATGCAGGAACATTTTAAGAGTTTGGGGGGTCCTGAGCCAATTTAGTTTGGGGGGGCCCTTGTTCGGAACAGCTGTGAATTTATGATCCAGTTTCAGCTCCTTCATGCCCTCTTAGGCCATTTAACTGACAGTGCACAGGCACACTGGTCCAAATTCTAAATGTGTTTACATTTAATATTCAGGAAAAGTGATATGTGTTTTCCATATTGTCACTCTATATTTCTGCAAATAATCTCATAATCTCTGTGACACCCTCCCATTTCTCATAGGTGCGTGCTGTTTTGTTTTAAAATAACAATTTTTTGATGGATTCTGCAGGAAACATAAACACATTTGTCTGCAAAATGTCTGTAATAGACTCTCACATCTCACCTCAGTAAAAATAAATTAAAGGAAATCTCTTTTTAAAGCAAAATGTTTAAGAATTATTCAAGGTCATCAGGGCAAGACTCTCTCCAGAACAGAGTTGTCTCTATCAGGAGGGCCTTAAAGGCTGGGGCCCTGGGCCAGAGCCCGCTTTGCCAATGCCTGAAAATGTCTGACAGAATGTACTAATTAACGAGACAGGGGGCAGTCATAGCATTACGGATACAGAAATCTGCATACCGGTGTTGTAAGACTGATAACAGTTAGTGCCAGTCTAAAGCGGAAATGAGTGGAGCCGAAGGAGCATAAAGTTCATTCAGGCAACTATTCCATAAATCCAACACCAATGAAATGTAAAGGCCCTAGTGCTCCTTATGGCCCTGATGTACAAAGCTTTTTCAGTGAGAATACACGATTTACTCCTGTCGTACAACAGGCATTTTCAGGAGCACGCCACTCATGGAAACTAGCAGTGACAAAGCCAATAGTTCTGGCTTTAGTGTGCTAACACTTTTAAAAACAGGTGAATATAAGTAATTAATTTGCCTGCTTTTACATCATGAGTCATTACATGGTACATTGAGAGTCTAACACACAAAAGGTGATCGCAGGAATGTATACAATTTGTCTAACTACTGGCAATCGCTCGGGATATCATCCCAACCAATCGATCATTTGCTCACCATGTCAATTCAGTTTGGACCCATGGAGCCATGGAGCCATGGAGTGTCGTGGAGTTGAATGTCATGGAGTAGAGTGTCATAGAGTGGAGTGGCGTACAGTAGAGTGGAGTGCAGTGACGGCTCCTCCGCTATGGAGGAGTGTCACCCCACTGCTTTTAAGCAGTGCAAAGTAGAAACATAAAATGATAAACTTTGAGTTATTATTATTTTATGCTTGTGCTGATTTGTGGGTGGGCGGGGCTGCTCTGCTCTTGGAGCAGGACAGGGGAGACGTGGTTTGCCCACTCCTAAGTGCAGAACTGTTTGGCCGGCCCTCTTGGGCTGCCCAAAACAGCCATACACAGTTTCTCTGTTCTCCATGCAGGCCACATTACAGCCTTTGTGGAGAACATATCCAGGCCCCCATTCGCTGGCTGAGCGTCGATTCAGGATGATAAACCAATCACAGCGCTGGCACAATCATACACTTCTTCACTCTTCATGGTCTTACACCATTTGGCAACATAAGCCTCCAATGGAAGAGTCCCAAGGCAGAATTTCAGATGTACTGAGTGTCTTACCTTAGGGTAGATGTCATCCAAATGAGGTTCAAAGCCAACAAGGGATTTATGCTTTAAAAACCTCTGTACTAGGGTCTCACTCTTCCCAAACTCGTATGTCACTTACATGGACATAATTTAGGGGTCTTTAGGGGCCGCCAGAGGTCTCATTTGCGACCCCTGGCTTGCCCCTTGCAACTCCTAGCATTGCCCTGTCCTAAAGATCGCAACGGCAATGTCAGAAGTGTTAAAAAAAATAAGGCTTTCATGAGCTTTTTGTAGAATTATGTTTAACTTGCAGCTAACACTAACAAGTGACTGCCAGAAATAGATTTAGCAGTGGAAAGTAACTGCACGGAAACCAAATGTTACCTTTTGCGACCTGGGTTACATGATCTGAGCTGTTTTTGCTCCGTGCATCTCCAGCAAGGACCCTGCACAGAGCCATTAAAATGAAAAGCACAAACTTGCCACATAATTTGTTCTTGCTGGTTGAGAGAGCCCGGTAAAAAGGTGGCTCGATGTCCCCAGGCATTTCAGGGAGAGGGAAAATATGGCAGAGAAAAGAAAAGTTAAGAGAAGACGCGTGAGCAGCAGAGACAAGAAAACAGGAAGACACAACTGATAGGTTAGGCACAGAGGAAAAGGTTAGTGTGTGTCTTTCTGTGTGAGAGAGAGAAAAATAAATAAAAACAGCAGCGAGATGGAAAAATGAAGTAATATATTTGGGCGAGATTGAGACAGATGTTTGAAAGGTAGAGACACGAGAGAAATGTAAGACCGGGAAAAAATAGACAACTGACAGACCAATGGAAAGACAAAGATGTAACAGTCGGAAAAACGAGAAACACACAATAGAGGAATGGAGGGGAGACAGGTGTGAGAAAGGGAAGAAAAAGAGACAGGCAAGAAAAGATACATCCGAGAGGGGTGGCAGGTGAAAAAGAGGCATCTAAGAGATAGGTGGGAGAGACAGAGGCGGAGAGTAGGAGACAGGTGTAAGAAAGGTGATAAAGCATGGTGGGAGAGGGCGCAGAGAATTATAAAGAGACTGCTGAGGAGGCACCGGGAGACAATCTAGAGAGACATGAAACAGAGGTAAGAGGCAGCTGAGAGACAGGTGGGTAAAGAAAAGGGTAGATGATATAGAGAGAAAGGTGCGAAAGAGATAAGTGTGAGAGTGAGACAGAGGTCCGAGACAGACAAGAGAGTAATAAGGAGTCAGGTGAGAGATAGGTAAAAAGAGATAGCGGTGAGAGGAGAGAGACAGGTGGTAAAGACTTTTTTAAGAGCGAAAGTAGGAGATAGCTTAAGGGGAAAAGAGCTTTGAGAGCGGGAGATAGCTGAGAGAGTGAGGGTTGATAAAGAGACAGCAGCTTAGATAACAATAGCTTTGAAAGATAGAGGGGATTGATATGTGTTATGTAGGGGAGAGAAACGGCTGCAAGAGAGAGGAGACAAGTGAGAGCAGAGACAACAAGCATTTACAATGCATCGGTTTCGCCTTTGTAAAAGTTAGAGCTATTGGCATTGTAAATGACAAATTTTGTATTTATGTGTTGGTTTTGAAAACAGATAAATAAATGGCAGTCATTTACAATGCCAATAGCTTAATCTCTCACAAATGCGAGAACTATTGCATTTGCACACACAGTCTTCATCTGTACAATTGATTTCTTTTTTAAACACCAATTTCTTTTTTTAGATTGTTTTTGGGGAAGAGGACAATATTGAGGTAGTTTTTGGGGAGGAAAACAATATTGTGGTGTTTTTTTGGGCAAAGGGCAATTTTGTGGTTTTTGTAAAAAAAAAAAAACACTAAGAATACAAAGCTTGGTTAAACACCTTCATTTTTTTGAATGCACAAGGAGCTTGGTTTTTAGATTAAGAGGATAGGGTTCTCTGAAGACTCATTCTTCATAAGTATGGACTTTCTGTATTTTGTTATTCAGTTACGGGTATACTCGTACACTGACTTTCAGGAGTTCCCTTAACATGCAACACTAAAAGCTCTTTATTCTGGAAAGACACCAAGCGATTGAAAACATGTCTGCTACCACCCAACACTCCTCGTCCTAGAAACCAACAGGAAAGCTTTGGGAAGGCTTATGGAGGAACCGCAAAAAGAAGCAACAAAATGTCCGCTGACAAGGGAATCAAGTAAGACTGCAACTACGCGATTCTGCAAAACTAAAATGAATGAAAAGATGGAACAAGAAGGAACCAACACCCCTGCTGAAAAAAATGGCAACATTGTGTTAAAAAGAGCTACAGAACACAAGGATTCACTTTGAACAACAAAAGGCGCATGAATACACTGCGGTCCATCCATGCACACATCATCTACGTCCTCTTCACCACTGCCTTTTCACTGTCCCTGCATGTACTTCCTTGTGTCTCTCTCTTGGCCATGCTCTCTCACAAACAAACTCTCTCTCTTAACCTGAAATACAGCATTTTCTTTCCCTTAATTTGGTGGTCAGTATATCAACAGCTATATTTAACGCTTCACAAATTTATGAAAATAGGACTAAAAGTCCCAAAATTCAGAGGAAAAAATGTGGACTGGACCAATATATTATGCAGGGCCCTGGAAAACGTTGCAGCTTTGGATGCTTCCAGTCCATATACTGCCACTTAACCCTCTCTGTGGCCAGTGACCGATCAGTAAAGGACCGGTGTTGGGGCAATAAATCAACCCCCCATTTTTTGATTACCACACCAACTGAGCTGTCACCTTCTACACTTTCACAATGCCTTTGAAGAATTAACGATCTAGGATCTGTAGAAGGGATACAAAGGTTGGTAAATGCTGCCAGGTGATGAGGCGGAATAAGGGAGAATACAGAACAGTAGGAAAGAAATACACAATATGAACACCTGGCAGAAAATGACAGATCAGATACATTTTGGTCGAGTTCTCGTGGATACTTGAGCTGGAGCATAGGATGGCGCAGAATGGATGAGGATTCCTTTAATTAGGTCATAATATGGACTATACCCTGGAATCACGGAGCAATAATAGGCTCAGGCCTCACAGCAGCCACTCCTCAGGTCACAAACAAAACACATTACAGGAATGCACTCCCTGAACACCACTGGGGATGATGTCTGCTTTCATCTAATCAACAGGTGAGGGTCCCGAGTACCGGAGAAGAGGAATACTCATGTGAGACACAGGAGTCCGCGGACCCTCCGATGGAGAAGAGGCACGTCCCCATTAACCTTGGGGCCACAGCCATGCTCCATGGAGAACCAGACTGCAGGCATGCTTGTGCGCAAATAGTAATACACCCAGATTATGCACTCAAACTGTCTTAACATAAAAGCCAGAGTAAACACACATTGCAGCCATAAGCGAGCCGGTCCCATGGCAGCCGTGGCCACTACTATCAGCACGGCAACCTTCCTGCTGACACGCAAAGGCTCCGATAGTACTGAAGACAGGGCGAACACAAAACATTAACAGCTATATACTGTTACCAATAAATACAATACACTCCGGCTCCACACGTGGTGCCAGATTGTCATTTCTAAGGCACTGTACAGTGCTCTTGTGAATAGCGCTCTGCGCAGTTCTGATTCCCGGGTGGGGGCCTCTACTAATTAACAGGCAGGAGGCTTGTCAGTCACAAAAACGGACCTTCTGGTCCACTGCGGGCCCCGGGGATTAGAAGCACAATATACCTGATTGTGTTGCAGCAGCTGTAGGGCCAAAGCGAAGACGTTCCTGGTCCGTGCGGGGATCCGGCTGGGGTGGAGCATCGCAGGGCGGGGGCGTCCCGGCGGGACCTCGGAGGGGCTCTGGGAAGGTCTGGGTCGTCGGTGATCCTTTGTGGTGTCAGGGACCCCCGAGGCGGCAATGCGGCACCGAGCGGCCTGTACGCCTCAAGGGCTCTCTAGTGCGGCGCGGCCTCAAGGGGAAACAATGCCAGGTCACAAGGGCGGCGTGCGAGCCGTATCTTCCAGGCTCTACGCCGCGGTCAGGGACAGTTTTTTTGGAGTAAAGGAGTTAGGTCCTTGAAATGTGGGACTAGCTGGACCTTACAATAAACTAAGAAAAAGGGAGAATGCCAGCCCACCTTGTTTTGTTTGCTCCACAATTTAAGCAACAAATCAATATTATTTAGATATGTTAGGTATATTTATTTTTACCTGTTATTTCACTTCAATTTTTTGAAAAAATCATTAGTTTATGTCAGAAAGACAACACTACACATATATCACATATAAACAACAATTTATACAAAACATTCACCAAAAAACATTAATACATAAATATATACATTCACTGTACACCACATAGCTTATACATTTCTTGACTGTTCCCAACACAAATATCAACTCTTTGCCTTCCCGACCATCAATGATTATAGTAAAAAGAACAGTAGTGAACAAAGTCACAATCAACCAGAGATATTACATAATAATTCACAAGTCAATAATCATAAATAATTCAAATTTTTATCTCCGTTCTGCCGACGCGTTTCGAACACCAATAAACAATTATGGGTTCTCCTCAGGGCTTTGTCACTTTTATCTGCATGTGTGTAAAAGAAAAAAACCAAAGAATGTTTTAGTGTTATTTCTCATAGCCTCGTACTTTTGCTTCCCTACTAATGTATGATAAAGCCATATTACCTTTCCTGTAGCCGTTTATTCTCCTATATCTGAATCTGGGTCTTTGAGATGCAATCTACAGGATATCAATGAAATCCTGTGACATTCACACTCAAATTTTCCATTGCGATTACATTCACAAGAACACTGCGTCACATACCTTTATGATTCTGTGTATGGGCGTGCCCCTACAACTCGGCTCCCTTTTGACCTAAGGGCAATACAATACTAGTTAACCACTTGAGAATTTATCTAAATTAAGGATTATTGCAAGCGTTACCAAGTTCCTTCGTACCTGATTGTGTCCAACGTTTATTTTGGGGCGTCTCACTTCGTATGTACGATATTTTTAACCATGCGTGTAATCTGTCAAGATATAACATTGTGCAGATTCTTAGTTTAAGGATTTAAATATAAGTGGCTGTGTACGGTTCACAGCATGTCCGTACTGACCTTATTTCAATCGCTCTGCCGGACTCCCGCTGTGCACACCACGTTAATCCATTCTGATTGTTCTCGCATTCACGCACTATTGGAGAAAGTGGTGCACGATTTTAGTCCCCAATTACTACACAAATACCGGCGGGTACCATCCACGTACCCTACAGGCGCTCCTTACCTATTTTCAGCTTGCTACAGCGTCTCGCTCACCTCACTGTGGGTGATGGCGGCCCTGTCACCTGATTACTTGAAGCGATCATGTGACCTTTGTGATTCTGGGAGATGTAGTTTTCTTTAAAAAAAGAACTTTACTCGCTCTGGCCTCAATCATAATGGATATCTAGTTATCCAATTCCGGGTCGTGTGTGTTTATGTATTGCCCACCTTTTGCCTCACTAGTGGTTTGTCGTTTTTCAGGAGGAATCAACAGTCTCACATGGAGCCCCATGTAATTTCTTGAATTA
Source organism: Lissotriton helveticus (assembly GCF_964261635.1). Classification (NCBI taxonomy): domain Eukaryota; kingdom Metazoa; phylum Chordata; class Amphibia; order Caudata; family Salamandridae; genus Lissotriton; species Lissotriton helveticus. The sequence continues at coordinate 773,444,905 of NC_136067.1, read as the reverse complement.
TACATTACAACCTCGATACCTCAGAGAGCGTGTTTAGTCCATGTTGTATGCTGTTAAATTTGAGGATCAGATACGCTTCTTTTCTAAGCAAGGTATCGTCAATGTCAATAGGACCTTTATTTCCTGATTGCTCTATGGTACTCAATATGGTCCACCGAAAATCAGTTTCAGTGTGATTTGAATCCAAAAAATGTTGGACCATCGGTGCGCTCAGCACCTTCTTTTTAATTCTGGACCTGTGTTGGGTAATCCTACTGTTAGCCTGCTGTGTTGTTTTGCCTATGTAGATTTTTCCACACGTGCAGACCACTGCATACACCACATTACGTGTCCTGCAGTTCGAAAAACCATTCATTTTCCACTTTATCCCCCTGTGTTCAAATTCCACTCCCTCTATTGTTGAGTCGCACGATATACAATTACCACATTTGTGGTGGCCCTCGATGGGTTTGAGACCCCATTTTGATAGTAGGTCACTTTTTGGTTTGGGGATTAGTACATCAGCTCTTATGACACATTGGCCAATACTCCTGTTTTGTTTGTAGGCGAATATCGGCCGTGGAAAAGCTCATTCAAGTTCTTCCAACAAATGCCAGTTTTTAAGGACCATTTGTCGTACTCTGTGGGTATCCGGTCCAAATGTGGTCACACATACCAACCTGTCCAGGTCACGTTTTACTTTTCGGTCAAGTAGGCACTCCCGTGGGGTGTAATGTGCCCTTTTCCTTGAATGGCTTAACAGTTTCTTTGGGTACCCTCGATCCTTCATCTCTCCACAGAACCTTGTTGCATGTTTTTCAAATTCAGTTACCTCAGAACAGTTCCTTCGGATCCGAAGTAACTGTCCATATGGCAAATTATCTTTTAGGCTTCTGGGATGTGCACTTCGATGGTGGAGGATCGTGTTTTTATCCGTCTTCTTTTTAAAAAGAGATGACTTTAAGTAACCATCTGTGCAAGTTATTTCAATGTCAAGAAATGTCATTTTTACATTACTGGACTCCAAGGAAAATGTAATGTCCTGGTGCCTTCTATTGATCCACAGGTGGAAGTCCATCAACTCCGTGCGGCTCCCCTGCCACAGGATCCACACGTCGTCGATGTACCTCAACCACTGTTTTATGTGTTTACTGAAGGGGTTGTTGGAATAGACAAATCTATTTTCATACTCAGCCATATACAATATGGCCATTTCCGGTGCATAGGGACAGCCCATGGCCGTACCTTTGATCTGCATATAGAATTTATCGTTAAACCTGAAATAATTTTTCTTCAGTGTTACTTCTGCCAGTTGCACAATAAATGAGGTTGGTACTTGGTGTGGTCTTTCCCTGCTTTCGAGGTATAGTTCTAATACCTCTAGCGCCTCGTCCTGCGGGATTTGGGTGTATAGGGACGTAACGTCCATAGTCACCATCATTTCTTTCATTGGATCAAACTCCATTCCTTCAATTTTTAACAAAAAGTCGGTCGTGTCTTTCAAATATGATTTAACAGTGCCAACAAACGGTTTAAGAAAAAAGTCTATATACTTTGAGAGCGGCTCTAGGCAAGACTCGCACCCCGAAACGATAGGTCGTCCTGGGGGCTCGTCCGGATCTTTGTGAATCTTTGGTAAGAAATATAGGATGGGCGTTCTAGGAAATTTCTTTATCAAGAATTCACTCTCTTTTTGGCCCACGAACCCATTCTCCAGCACAGTTTGTATAATTCCTGAAATCTGGCCCTGTATGGCTCTGACTGGGTCCTCAGGGAGTTCTCTGTACCACTCGCAATTGTTGACTTGTGTTGCCCCTTCTTTAAGATATTTCTCTCGTGACCAGATTACCACTGCTCCGCCCTTGTCTGCGGGTTTGATAATAACCGATTGGTCCTCCTTCAAATCTTTTAGGGCTGTACGTTGACCTTTTGTAATATTTTGTTTCACATATTTTTTATTCTTCTCCAATTTGTTTATCGATGATAGCATAATCTGTTCAAATGCAACAACCTGCTTGGGGATATTTTGGTATGGGATAAACGTAGATTTGTTCCTCAAACCTGTTGTTTCCCTATCAACCACTGGTGGTTTGTTTGCAAAAAAGGCTCTCAAACGAATTTTTCGACAAAAGGCAATAGCCTCCATTTTAAGTTTGGTAAAATCAGTTTGTTGACTGGGTACAAATTTTAAACCTAAATTGAGGACAGATTCCTCATCCCTTGTCAATACTTTCGTGGATAAATTGACTACTGTCGATGGTGGGATTTCTATGATTTGTAATAGTTTCTGCGCGTGCGCATTTCCCATGGAGGTTTGTATCGTGTTTTGGCCTGTTGACCTTTCTCTAAAAAAGCCACCTTTTTGTTGGAGTTATTTCCCCTATCCTCCGCGCTTGACGAATTCGAAGAGGAGGAGGTATCAGAGAAGGTTTTGAAACGATTTTTCGATCGACCTTGAAAATTATATAGGGCTCCACGTGATTCCGACTGAGTGTAATAGTCCTCCTTCAGGAACGGGTAAGTCCTCTCTAGGGTGAATGATTTTGAATCCCTATCGTACTGTGCAGATTTGGTATTAATGGTAATGTCTTTGAATGTTAGGATGTCTTTTTCAATTTTTTCTAGCAGTGTTTTTGCATCGGTAATCGCAGGACTCTCCTGAAGGCTTTTTGTTAGAGTCTCAATTTCTTCTAGTTCTTTCGCACAGAGTCTCTGAGCTGTCTCGATCGTATGGACCATCAGATCCCGGCTACATTTGGTATTTATACCACTAAAACCTTTCTTATATTCTATGTCCTCCGTGAATATAACAGGGACATTCTTAACCTAAAGCCCCCACGGGATGGTGCCACCCCTAAGGTGCGTCAGGGACAGGGCGCCAGCGTACGCTTCAGGCATACGTTCGCGGCGTACAGGGGCACAGTTGGTACGCTTCAGCGTACGAGGCGAACTCCACTACAGCAGGCTAATGCGAGTTGTACCCGTCAGAGAACCACAGGCCGGTACGGATCGCAGGATCAGGGGTGATTGTTCCTTAACGATTGCAGGCAGATGCGAGGCGTACGGCCCAAGGCAAGGCGGTACGTCTCGTAGGGGGCACAAACAAAAGCTGGTGCGATTGCGTACGCTTCTGGCGTACGCCACGAACACTCCGGGGTGCGCTCAATAAAAGCGGAGAAATGCTTCTTTGTCGTGAGGCGCGGCGCACAGGAGAGGGTGCGCTCTCGTAGGGGGCATAATTGAGATTGCAGGCAGATGCGAGGCGTACGGCCCCAAGGCAAGGCGGTACGTCTCGTAAGGGGCACAAACAAAAGCTGGTGCGATTGCGTACGCTTCTGCCGCAAAGACGGAAAACAAAGACGACAGACACGACAGACAGACGAAGACGGAAACGCAAAACAATGCTGCTTACCTGATCGCAATTTGAAAGTACTTCCTGGCAACTTCAATCGCGCAGCCCACTCCTCGAAAAGACACTTCGAAAAAGACGAAAATATGCAGAGACAAAAAAAATAAATAACATCCGCCCACCGCCGCATGACGTTGTTAAAGGGGCGGGATGAGTAAAAATCGCCGGAACGCCCATGAATCTGCTCCGGCAATGACGGACAGATCTCTCTTCCAATGGCTAGCCTCCATTTATGGAGCTAGACAATGGAAGAGCAGGTGGGACAAAGCCCCCGTACTGCTTCTCAAAAGATTTGGTCTGCACGAACGCTGCTGCGCAGCGGACGCCAGGCGAAACCTAAAAATGGAGCACTTTGAGAGGGGAAGACATGAGTGCATTGATAAAGACGCAGATATATGTGGAAATAATGGCTAGACAAGAAGGTGAGATAGATGAGAGGAAGATGATAAAGACACAGTGACTGGGCAGTGGCGTAGCTATGCCTTTGCTGCCTCGCAACGGCCATAAGAATTGTGTGTGTGGGGGGGGCTGGCGGACAAATTATGCACTTGCCGCCACACACATCCACAAGTAAGAGCAGGGGCCGGCCACCACCCCCAAAACTCGTGCGGCCCGGGGTGGACCGCCCCTTCCCTCTTGCTACACTACTCGAGAAAAGTGGGAAAAAGAAAAGGAGTTGTGACAGAAATATGACAACGATAGCTGAATGAGAGAAAGAGAATGTGAATGACAGGGCTGATAATGTGAGATGTTCAAAAGAGACAACTAAGAGAGATTAGGGCAGTGGGGATGGAGAGTTGATATACAGTCAGGCAAATGTGTGGCAGGTAAGAAAGAGATGGATGAGGAAGTGAGACTTGTGAGAAAGGTATGATGAAGAGATAGAGAAGTAAGAAAAAGATAACTGAGCTGCGGGGAGACAGGTGAGACAGAGAGGTGGTGAAGGCACAGCAATAACTAAGAAGGAGGCAGCTGAGAGAAAGAGGGATGATAACAAAAAATACAGATACATTTGAGAGAGCCCATTTTCATGGATAAGAAAGAAGAGGAATAGAGAAACGTGATAAAGAGTCAGCTGAGCAAGAAAGATGTAGAGAGAGAGGCAGGCAGGTGATGCAGTAACAGATGGTATTGAAAAGACAGAAAAACAAGCATTTACAATGCAATGGTCTCGGCATTGTTAAAGTTAGTGCTATTGGCATTGCTCTTTGTGAATGCATAGGGGTCAGTGGGGTTGTGCTGTGTCAGGGGGATGCGATGTGTGGTGTAGATGTGATGTTGCTGTCGGTATGTGGTGACGTGACTGAGAATAAATAGGTTTCAGTCGTGAGGTGGTTATAAGAATGAGATGTGGCTGTAGAGAGGGGTGAGCTGTGCCCATGGACATGTGATGTAGCTGTGGGGCTTTGGCACGGATGTAGGGACTGTTGGCATCAGGTAGTGGAGCCTGGTGATGTGTTAAGGTCTGTGGGGACGTGCTGGGCGTAGGCGTGTGTCGGCGCTCGTGATATTGGGTAGGAGGCTCGGTTAATGTATCACGGCTAAGGGACTGTGGTGTGCACTCGGCTCTGTGAGTTGTGTGGAGAGCTCTGTTGCCCACTCTGGCGACGGGTATGCTGCTGTGTAAGTGTGCTATCGGGTGTCTGTGGCGGAGCGTTGAAGTGCGTGATGCGGTTGTGACGGGGATCTGTATGCTGCGGTTCTGCTGTAGTGTGAGGGGGTTCTGGAGACGTCTTTGCGCTTGGAGATGTTGCCGAACTTGAGCGAAGATGTGTGGGCTGTAGGCAGCAAGGACGTTATGACATACCTACCTACTCCACATGCTGCCCCCCTCCTCTCAGAGTTTGCCGGCCTGGGCATGCCGCTGCTCCCGCAGAGTCGAGGTGCAGCAGGAAGGGATGGGGTCCTGCTCCGGCGGGGAGGGACAGGAGATATTTATTGGAAGAAAGTACTGTGACATCACAATAGACCTCTACTGTGACATCACAAGACGGTTTCATGACATCACAACAATGCCTGGTGTCATCAGATACAGATCTCTAGCATCAAAATGACGCTCTGAAAGCCCAAAACACTGATTAAATAATGAGGATCACGATGTCACAAAAATGTTCTTCACAATAATGTTCTTTGACTTCATCACAAAAGTGGATGACATCACAGCAGTACTGGTGGAACAACACAAGATCTTTGTAACCTTATAGCAACGATCATTTATGACATCATATAGCCAGACCTCCATGACATTGCATCAAAGTCTCATTGTAATATGTCAGACCTGTGTGACATCAAGACAGGTCTTACTGACCACAAAATGGCTTGCTAGAATCAATGCTTGTGACATCACAGCATGCATGTGACAACTTGGTAGATGTCACTAGACCCTTTGTATGGTCGAAGAGAGTTGTGGCATCTCACCAGAGACCGGTGGTGTCACCAAAGGGCTACGTGACACCTCTGGAGAGGTACTTGACATCATGAGACACAAACAGCTGAGTGGCGTTTCAGGAAGGACATGCGTCATCACTAAATAGTGGTGGGACAATTCAACCGAGCTATTTGCCACCAATAAAGAGCGTCGTGACATCTCTGTGCACATGTATATTATCAATAAAGTGTTCTATGACACCTCATCGGAGCTCAGTGATATTCTCATGGAGTCACGTGACGAGTCAAAACAGCCATGTAACGTGCCCAAAGAGCTGAGCAGCTCATCTGCGGGGCTTCATGACATCACCAGAGTGTGTGGGACATCTCAGCAGAGTTCTGTGGTAACTCCCAGGAACTCAGTAGTTTTGGTACACCTGTACAACTTAGGTTTTTAGCAAGATCTTTATACTGCGTGAATTCCAAGAGGGTGATTTAACATCACAAAAAAGTTTGACTACCCAGCAGTGTTGTCTGAAATCACCTAAGAGATATGTAGCGTGTCAGGAGAGGGGTGCGATGTAACTTGGAGCGTTTGTGATGTTCTTTAAAAGTTTGTGACATCAGCAAGAGTTTTGTGACAGTTCTGTACATTGCTAGCCGTCCATCTGAATTTTTGCCAGCATCATGAAAGAGTTGTTTGACAGCTCCGTACGGTTCGGTGACATCACCAAGATCTGAGTAAGAAACCCATTGGCGCAGAGACGGAGAGGAGCCTTGAGTGCTTTACGCCCACAGTACCCGAGTCCAGGAGCCTGCAGCGAATGCACGTCACAGACCTCATTAAATACCCATCGGGTTGCCTTGTACATTTTTCAGGCTAACTTCAAAGGCTTAACATTACCAGCGTAGGCGGCGGATGAAGAAAAGAAGCCTGCTTGAAGGGGCAGCCATGTGTGTGTTATCAGCGCCGCGCGCTGGTATGCAGACTCCCCTTGCATACCAGCAGGCGCGCGTCGCGATCCAGGCTGCATTGGCATGCTCTGGAGACAAGACCTGGCCGCGCGCACAACGTTATCCTATGGGGAAACGCTGCGCGCGGCCAGGTCTTGTCTCACTTCGGTGTTCTCAGACTGCTGAGACGCCGACAATAGTTTTCTGGCGAGAACGTACTTTGAGCACGATATAGCCGAGACCTAAAAATGACCAGTTAGGTGGGACAAACAGGAGGTAAGAGAAAAATGTCAGGCAAGAGAACGGGAGCGGGAGACCAAAATGAAATGAGAAAAACCACAAAGTCACAATTAAAAACAAGCATTTACAATGCAATGGTCTCGGCATTATTAAAAGTAGAGCTATTGGTATTGCTCATGACTTTTTTTAATCATAAATACATGTCATTGTCATTTACATTGCCAATAGCTTAATCGTTAAATAAATGGCATTGTCATTTACAATGCCAATAGCTTAATCGCTCGCAAATGCATGACCTATTGCATTTACACCCACACAGAGCCACACACACAAAGCCACACACATACAGAGCCCCCCACACACAGAGCCCCCCACACACAGAGCCACACACACACAGAGCCCCACACACACAGAGGCCCACACACACAGAGCCCCACACACACAGAGCAACACACACACCCAGAGCCACACACACACCCAGAGCCACACACACACACAGGAGAGCAAGCACAGCCAGGGGGCAGGAGTGCAAGCACAGCCAGGGGGCTGGAGAACAAGCACAGCCAGGGGGCAGGAGAACAAGCACAGCGAGGGGGCAGGAGAACAAGCACAGCGAGGGGGCAGGGGAGCAAGCACGGCCAGGGGGCAGGGAAGCAAGCACAGCCAGGGGGAAGGGGAGCAAGCACGGCCAGGGGGGAGGGAAGCAAGCACGGCCAGGGGGCAGGGAAACAATCACAGCCAGGGGGCAGGGGAGCAAGCACAGCCAGGGGGCAGGGGAGCAAGCAAAGCCAGGGGGGAGGGGAGCAAGCACAGCCAGGGGGCAGGGGAGCAAGCACAGGCAGGGGGCAGGGAAGCAAGAACAGCTCTCCACGCCCACATAATCCGGTGGAAGGAGGTGGTCCGATTAAAGACATTATTCCACTTGGGCCTGAGCGAGGGTACACGCAGCAGAGACGGGGTGGGAGTACGGGGGGGTTGTAAAGAACGCCCGAGAGTGCGTCACAGAGCCAGGCTAGTGCCTCTGAAACTGAAGCTTGCTGGGCGCAAGCCCAGTCACACAACAACACCTTCCGGTTAATCAAATCCGTCTGTACCTGGCATCATCCTGGATTCTAAGTATTCGATGCAATAAATTGTATGTTTTATGCAACTACGAGAAAAAAATGCACTGTGAAGACGTGTCGGGTTCTGGATAATCAATCGTGCCTCTGCAAGGCTGGTAGTTCTGGGACGAAGTCAGTCACATGCAGCGTTCGAGGGAGTGTGCAGGTTTCGAGACAGCTTGCAACCCCTGAAAGAGGGTACGACTGAGGCGCAGCCAGTCCTGTGTCCGGCGTCCGGCTGGAAATCTGGACATTACGCGACAGTTCTCTTCTGAATGGCTTCTAGGGCTGGGGCCGAGCCAGTCATATGTCCAAGTCACGAAGCTCTGGAGATATTGAATGGCTGATGGTTGGTAAGGTTAGGGCAAAGTCGGCCATGGTAATCTGAACATTGTGTGATAGGCAACTGCCTCTGCAGAACAGGGAGGGCCTGAGGAAGTATCTATCACTCGTCCACCTTGGGAACGCTGGAGATTCGGTGACAGGCTGCCGGCTGGTAGGGCTGGGGTAGAGTCCTTCACATGGCAGGCTCACCAGGCTGTGGTGGTAACTCCTGCGCTCCCTACAGGTAAGCCAGGTAGAGTGCACTGTCTGGCACCACCGTGAAAGCAGAGGCCTAATTCTGTGCATGGAGCCCTACGTTTGCAGCTCTGTATATGCAAGCGGAGGAAGGGTGGGGGAGGGCAGATTCTGGAGTACAGGGCTAATGGAGCAGCAGATGGCCCACTCTGTCAGCCTCCCATCCCCCGGCCACACCGCAGACAAAGAGGCGGCCAACCTGCAAGGCAGGGGGAAGAAAATAGAGTAGGGCGGAGACCTAAAGAAACTGTGCTGAAGTATGTGAGGAACGGAGCGGGCGGGTGATGCGCAATGCCACGGAGGCTTAACCGACCGGACTGCACAGCGCTGACGGAGACAAGGAGGACGCCTCCCGGCGCACAATAACCTCCGGGGTGGCTGCAATCATGCGCGAGGCTTCAGACTGCGAGGCTGAACACACGCGCTCCCCCCGGTGAAAATGAAAGGAGCAGCGGAGGAGCGGGCAGCCGGCAGAGAGCAGGTAAAGGCAGCGGTCCGCAGCTTGATCTCTTGGTTTGCAGTAGCCCTCACACCTTCGTTGAGGAGGCGGGCGGCAGTAGGAGTGCTGCTGCAGAGAGCTAGGTGTGCATGGGCTCTAGCCAGGGCAGTGATGCCATAGAGGCTACTTGGATCCACGGAGTCAGAATACTTCCCCATGTTATCCTCTAAAACCCATCATCATGCTCATGATCATGATCATGATCATTGTTTGGAAATACACGTTGCACACTTACTAGCCACGCCCACCCCATTAAAGGCAACAGTATTACTTGTGTACAACACTCAAAGTTACCTGTTTCTCCGTTGTGATCAATTCATTTTACGATGAAGCTTTCTCTTAAAGCGTAATTTTGTTTTCTTTGGTTGCATGCTGTATGGCTTGCAGTAATAGCTGCACGTATATATAACAAAACATGGTTCTTTTCTCTTCCTATGGTCGGGCAGAAATGGCTGCCCCAAAGCTCTGAAATTTTCGGAATCGGGGGCGTGTTTTTTGGTGAGTGACAGATGACGTCACAGATAGACAGAACCTAAAAACCCCCCCCCCCGAATCCGAAAAAGACGGGGCTTAAAGGGAGTGACGCCCCTCTCCTCCAATGGCTGGCCAGCATTTACTAGGCCAGCCAATGGAGAAGAGGGGCGGGTTCCAAGCCCTCGGTAAGAAACATTAAATCTCGGGCTCCGCCCACTGCTACGCAGTGCGACGGTCCTCGACCTAAAAAAAATGTGCCGGACAGGTTAGGAGAGAGAGACACGGAAGATGGCTGACAAGAGAGGAAGAGAGAATTGAGAAAAGAGGTAAAAGGAAGAAATCTAGATCAACAAACCTTGGCAAAAAAGTTTGCTCATAATCTGGCATAGTAGTACAGTTGTACCTTCGTCCATTATCTGATGACGGGCATGCATTCTGCACATCCTTATGAAACCAAAAACAGGGTCAGCAAATCAAAAAGGAGAGAGAGGACTAGGTAAGCCAGTCCGGGTCCCCTGGTTATATGTAGAGATATCAATATAGGACTAGCTATGTTGTGTTAGAGGAGACTCAGAAGGTATATCTGTAGGCAAACCCTTAGGTTTGGACATGAAGCCCTCACACACCAACCTAGTTGGTGTCATGCTTCATCATCGGGCCCACCACAGTGACACCGAATGTGTCCCGGGTGTGCTGCGACTCCAGATTACTGAGGAGCAGGTATTCTTACTGAGTGTGCAGTGCTGGTGAGAATGGAGGTGAAAGGTTTAAAAGCTATCCAGGAGGTCCCAGTTCCCGAGGGTAAAGGTAAATTTAATACCTGGGCCCCTGTTAGCAAGATAAAAAGGCTGTGGACGTTGTGGAGTATATTAGGGGCTCCTACGTCCTTGTGGTCTACATGTTTCAGCCAGGCCTTTTGATTAAAACTGGCTTTCCTCAGGACCAAATGAGTATGTGTGAGTGAAAATAACCCATGAGGCTTTAACAGCAAGTAGCAAGTGTGAGGAATTATGTACTACACTTACCTGTACCTCACGCTATGCCTGTTTCGCTGTGTAGCCCACCACTGCCACTGCGTTTAATAATTTACCGCCATAGTTCACTATAGCCATGGCACACTCATGGCTAAGTTCTTTGCCGCTCTAGGTCGCTCACGCACACCAGAAGCCGGCAATTGTTGTGTTTTGGTTAATACCATTCTCAATGACTCTCTTTGTATGTCTGTACTGTTTTGTGTTTTATGTACAGTAAAGCAGAGGGAATCCCCCTCTTACACGTACGGCACCTTAGCGAGTGCAACACTTTTTTACCATACACTTTCACTTAAGATAGTTTATTTTCACTCACACATACTCATTTGGTCCTGAGGAAAGCCAGTTTTAATCAAAAGGCCTGGCTGAAACATGTAGACCACAAGGACGTAGGAGCCCCTAATATACTCCACAACGTCCACAGCCTTTTTATCTTGCTAACAGGGGCCCAGGTATTAAATTTACCTTTACCCTCGGGAACTGGGACCTCCTGGATAGCTTTTAAACCTTTCACCTCCATTCTCACCAGCACTGCACACTCAGTAAGAATACCTGCTCCTCAGTAATCTGGAGTCGCAGCACACCCGGGACACATTCGGTGTCACTGTGGTGGGCCCGATGATGAAGCATGACACCAACTAGGTTGGTGTGTGAGGGCTTCATGTCCAAACCTAAGGGTTTGCCTACAGATATACCTTCTGAGTCTCCTCTAACACAACATAGCTAGTCCTATATTGATATCTCTACCAAAAACAGGGTCTCAGTCTATGCCAATGTGCACCTTTTTTAGGCGTATCCAATACTACCATAACCATCAATTAGATTCCTAAAAATACTCTATCAGTATACATGCCAACATTTTCAAACAGCTAAGAGGTTAATAGTGAACACAAATCGAGAGAATTTTTTTCTACCCTTTGCCTAACTATGAAACAGAGGCAATAACAGGCGGTAGACAGCTCAAATAAAGCCTTCTTTGGCGTTACCCATAAGGATTCTTCCACCTAAATCGGGTCTGTTGGCATGTATGAATCAGGCACTGGTGTGAACAGAGAGGCTGCACCTGGAGAGAGTGCATCATTAAAAGACGGAACATTTTTTTTCAAACTGCAGCTCCATGTTCCACTGCTTGTGGAGTGTCCTGCCTTTAAATGGTGCACCTGGAACTCCCAGGGTCCTTTCATTACCCCTCGGGAGTGTAATAGTCCCATACCTCCTACTTGGCACAATCTGATGCAAGCTGGAGGGCAAAGGTTTTCCCTCATTTGAATGGGGCACGCCACCAGTGAAATGAGGTATGTCCTCTTTATATTGGATAAGAGTGGAATCTGCACCTAAGCTATGGGCGTTAAACAAGGGGATCTTCAAGCATCTGCAGCCCTTTGGTGTCTGGTTGAACGGAATTTTATAGAAGATTGATGGGTGAATATTCTGGGATAACCCAACTGAATATCCTTTAGTAGTTTGAAAAAAGACGTTGTTTGGGTAGCAATGTTTTCTTTTTTTTTTTTTTTTTTTTTTTTTATCCTCATTTGCCGTCTTGCCGCCCATATCTTTGTTACTTTCCCACCTCTGGGCTGTTATTGTCTCTTGGGCTGATCTAGAGTAATGGGGCGTGAACAGCACATATTTTTGGGTCTGGTCCCCTCTCGAAACTCCTTCTTGACCACCTGACCCAAGATGTGTATCCTCCACCATCTCTATTCCTCGTTATCGATTCCAAATACCAGCGAGACAGGCACGGGCTTAATCATTGGACTTTTAACATAAATATAACTTTAACCAAAATTTAGCAGGAAGGGTATCCAAAAACCTCTATTTCTTTTAGAGGTATCTAACATATCTAACTTTGCTATATATCTCATGGCTAATATCCAGTCCAATAAAGTAGGACTGTGTGGTGAGACCCATAATTTACATATCTCCCGACGAGCTAATAACATAGCATAAAAGATAAGTCTTACATTATTACCCAAAACTCTATTTTGCAAATCATGTCTCCCAGAAATAATTAATTCGGGGCTTACCTCAATGGGTTGATTCAATGATTTGGAGAGGGAGTTACTCACGTCAATCCAAAATTGTTTGATATTCGGGCATGATACGAACATATGGAGGTCATCAACATTTGGGGCTTTACATTTTGGACATTCCACCAATCCTCCATTCTTAAATTTAGAAAGCCTGTAGGGGGACCAGTATGCCCTGTGGATAGTAAATAAAACATTTCGCCTTAGATTGGCAGGTTTAACAATTCTATATAGCATGCTCATAGTTACTTGCCATTGGTCTTCTGTAGCAATCCTTGGCAAGCTGTTCTTCCACAGGGTCTCTGGTAGATCAAATATCCCATCCTCCATCTCCAGTATTCGCCAGTACCAGCAAGCAACTTCCTTCTTAAAAACCACTAGTTCCAGTTTTAATTCAAATTCATTTTCCTGTCCAATCTCTGATTCTTCGTGGTTTGCCCAACTTTGAATCTGTAAGTACTTGTATTTTGAGAAAACTGAGCCCCAATTTTGCTGACATGAACTCCATGAAATTAATTTTCCATCTTGGAATAGATCTCTCCATCTTTGTAGGGCTGGCTCCTTTATCAAGTTTAAAGCTAACGCATCTCTTGTCCAGGTCGGAGCTCCCGGCGATTCCCATATTGGAGCCATGTAACTAAGATAAGGGATCTTAGTGATTTTTCTTATTTTATACCAAATCTCGGCCAAATCTTTCAGAGTCTTGAGTTTCCTTTTTTTAAAAACGTAGGGTCTCCAAACTTATATAAATAACCAAACTCATGATAGCCTGATATTTTCAGCATTGTCTTAAAAAGTTCACCTATCTGTGACTGAACAAGGGAACCCAATAACATCCTGCAATTTTTCAAACAGAAAGCCCATGCATATATTTGTAGATCAGGAGCCGCCAATCCTCCTTTATTTACACTTCTTCGTATTTTCCTCCATGAAATTCGAGAGGTTTTAGATGCCCAAATAAATGAAGTTATCATGCTTTGTATTTTCGCCAACCATTCCTTTTTAAAACATAATGGAATAGCTTCAAACAAAAAGGTAATTTTTGGAATAATCATCATCTTTACTAGATTCGATCTCCCATATATTGACAGAGGTATATTCATCCAGCCCTTCAGCAAATCACCAACCTCTTTTTTTACTCTGTCAAGATTGGTTTTAGCCAAGTCCTCAATCTTCTGTGTGATTCTAACACCTAGGTATCTCATTTCTGCTGTTGTTTTTACTCCTCTTGTGTTAAGATTCCAGGTCATTATCTCGGTCTTTTCTTGATTTAGCTGGTAACCAGAAATCCTACCAAAATCCTTTGTTATTTTTACTAGATTTTCCAAAGAACTAACTAAACTAGTAGAATAAACAATAATATCGTCCGCATATAGACCTAGTTTCCTTGACCAGTCCACCACAGCAAAAGGGGGTATCTCTTCTGATTCCCTAATTTTACAGGCTAAGGGTTCTATATATATATTGAAAAGTAAAGGTGATAAGGGGCATCCTTGCCGGGTGCCCCGCATTACCCTAATGGGAGATGTAAGAGTGCCATTTATAAGTACACGTGAAGTCGGAGCACTGTATAATGAGAAAATGGAGTGGGTAAATTTATCTCCTAGATTGAGATATTGCAGAAGAGTTTTTAAATAAACAAAATTAACGCGATCGAAAGCCTTGGCAGCGTCTAATGCTATCGCTGCCAAGGGATAATCATACTTAGAAGCTAAATCTATCATGCCTATCAAAGAGTAGGTAAGATCTTTTAAATACCTCTTCTTAATAAAACCTCTTTGATCTTCATGTATTAATTTATGGATGATTTTACTAAGCCTGTCAGCCAAAATTTTTGTGTAGAATTTATAGTCGCAATTTAAAAGCGAGATCGGCCTATACGCATCCATATTTTTTGGGGATTTCCCTGGCTTAAGAATTAGAATAATATTTGCCTCATTCCAAGAGCTTGGGATTTTCGCTTCCCCCCGAAATATTTTATTATATAAGTGACAAAGAGTAGGGACCAGCGTAGTATCAAGAGCTTTATAGACTTCTGCGGGTAGGCCATCCGGTCCAGGGGCTTTTCCTCTCTTGCTATCTTTAATAACCTTCATCAGCTCCTCTTGAGTAATTTCCTTATTAAGCCCTCTCATCTCCTCATCTGATAATGGTTTCATTAAAGATAGCCAGGTCTCAATCTCCCCCGTATCTGGACACAAGTCTTCTGCATACACGTTCGTGAAATATTCCTGAAATGCTTTTACCATCTGTTTATTTTCTGTTATAATTTGATCTGAGCCTGGTTTCTTGATCTCTTTAATATGATTACGTACGACATCTTTCTTAGCTTTCCAGGCTAGTAACTTGCCACATCCCTCCCCATATGAAAAATGTGCCAACCGACTAGCTTCCCATCTTTCTTTGACTCGTTGTGCAAGTATTGCAGTTAGCTGAACCTTTAGGTCTAAAAGTTTTTTCTCCCAAGGACCATCTAAAGTAGTACCATCCTGGGGAATCCGGTTCATTTCGCACTCTCGAATCTCTTTTTCTAACTTTGATACCTGACTATAATACAGTCTTCTTCTCTTTGCGCCCTGGACTCCCATTCTGCCTCTCATAAATGCCTTGCACGCTTCCCATACTGTGTCATCCCTGGCTGAACTCACATTTACTTCTAGGAAAACTTGTATCTCCTCTTTGAGAATCTCTAAGACTTCTGTATCGGCTAAAATTGTCCGGTCTAATCTCCAAACTGAAGTGATTTTCTCTTCTTCCAAACTCAAATTTAAACTCACCCCCGAGTGATCTGATAGATGCGCCCCTAAATGAACTACCTCAGTAACCCTCTCTCTCAATCTACTATCAACCAAAAAAAAATCTATCCTTGAGTTGTGTTTATATTTTTTGTTATAAAAAGTAAACCCTGACTGTTGTGGAGATTTATCTCTCCAAATATCACAAAGTCCAAGTTGCCCCATCATTGACTTAAGTTTGGCAGTCATTTTGATATTTGTTATTGCTCTAGTATTACCTGCCCTGTCCATCTTCCCATCTAGTACCGTATTAAAATCCCCTGCCATAATTACTTTGCCAGGAAAATCCAATAGCTCCAATTCAACTTTCTCTAAGACTGCGGGATCGTCTATATTCGGACCATAGTAACCCACTACTGTTAACGTTTCGCTCGAGAGTCGCAGACTACAAATCACCCATCTTCCTCTACTATCTACTACACTACTTTCGACTACTATGTCGGATCCTTTCCTTATCAGAATAGCAACCCCCTTTGTAACCAAGTCTTGGGATGTAAAAATAGCGTTTGCTATCCATTTTTGGGTGCTAAAAATCTCATTACTTTCCTTTTGTGCTAAATGTGTTTCTTGCAAGATGATGATCTGTGCGGATGAATCCTCTAAATATTTCAGAATCAGCTGTCTTCTAGATTTAACTCGGAGTCCATTAACGTTCCAACTAAGGAACCTTAACTCCTTATCTCTGGCCCTAGTCATCGTAGTTATCATGCTTGCCATATGCTGCCCATTTCTTCTTCCTATTTAAGTCACAGCAAGACTGCTCATGAGGAATATTTTTTTTTATTTTCTCCCTTTCCCTTATCCCACCCCTCTCCCTACACTCACTTCCCACCCCGGAAAACCCAACCATTACTCCCATGGCCTAGGCCTGTGGATGTCTGAGTGGTGGTGCCTCTTAATTTTTCGATTTATTATGGTCGATAGTCTTATTCCCTCGTATTATGAATGACATCCAAAAAAGCGTCTACCTCGTCCATCGTTCGAAAGGTATACATTTTGTTGTGCCACATAACTTTAAGAAAGGCAGGAAATTTTAATTGAGCCGTGGCTCCTAGCTCCCTTAATGGTGCCAACCGCTTTCCCATCTCCCATTGCCTATTAGCTGTAGCTGGTGACAAGTCTGACCTAATATCAACTAGTATTCCATCTATTAAAATAGATTTTTTTTTCAAAGCGAGTGACAAAAATTTTTCTTTTAATGAATAGGTCGCAAAATTGATCAAAATTTTCCTTGGCTTAGCCCGGTCCGGATTCAACCTAAAAGGATCTCGATGTATTCGTTGTATGTCACGAGCCAAACTTTCCTCATCTTCTTCTAGTGCTAGCTCTTTCTTCAGTAACTGCACTACAAAAGCCTTTATGTCTGTCCCTTCTTTTCCTTCTGGGAGTTTGAGAATTTTTAGGTTATTCCGCCTTTGCATATTTTCCAGCCTTTCTAGCCTTTCGTCCATATGCCTATCTTGGGAATATAGAGTCTCTATCTCCTTTCGATTGTCCTGGACTCTTCCCTGCATAGTTTTCATTGCAGATTCCATCTCTCCTGCACGAGTCGTTAGTTTATCTATCTTATCCTCTAACAGCACGCATGTAGCACTAATACGCTCTTGATTTTTTCTAGAGGCCTCAAAACCTAAATGTATGTCTTGTTCTAACTTTTTTAAGAGTTCCATGACAGTCCCATCTGTGAAGGCAGATCTCTCTTGCTGTCTTGAAATTGACTCAGTGTTAGAGAACACCGACTTCTCATTCATAGGAGTTTCTTCTCTCCTTATAAATATATCCTCTTCCACCTTATCTTCCATGACATCAATAGGTGAACTTTCAGTTAATTCACTTAATGTGGCTGGTATATTAGATTGAGATATCTGTTCTATAAGCGCCCCAGCCTCACAGCTACTACCCTTATCCCCCTCAATCTCTGTATCTAAAACCTGAAATGGGTTAGGTGTAGAAAGAGTTGACCAGTCCTGTTCGCGTTCTTCCATATATTCTGATAGATGTTCCCTTTTTTCTTCAGACTCTACTACTTTGCCAACACTATTTTGACGCTGAGAGACAGAATCAGGTTTCAACACCAACACCTTTGGGACTGGCTTAAAATAAAGGTTAAGTGAGGGAGCGATAGGGGTCTTAAACACCGCTTTTTCTTTTTTTTGTCTTTTTTTCCTTTCTTTCTTAGACGGTGAAACCTTAGATTTATACGCAATAGATTTAGAAAAAGCACTTTCCTCTGTCTCCTCGTTATTTATTTTTTCTACTTGTATATTTTCACTTCTGCTCGGTCCCACAAACGTTTCTTTGTTTAGCTTCTTACTCCTCAACTGGTATCCTGAGGACTTACCTCCCTCCTTCCCCTTCTTGCTTACTTGTTCTGTAATGGTCCGCTGCAATACACTTTTCAATTCAGGATTACTTGTAGCAGCTTCGAGCCCTTGACCCCTTCCTCCGCTCGTTGGAGGGCCGATTTTTGCAAGCACTCGGCGGCCTCTGCAGACACCCTGTGCCGCTCGCTCCCAGCTCCCGGCCGGCAGGTAACGCGACTCCGCCCCCACAGTCTCGGTCTCGGCGGGTTGTTGCACTGTGCCCTCCGCCATCCGCCGCTGCCGTTTCTGCTGGTCTCCTGTGTCCAGCCGGCAAACGGCTTCTAGTATCCTCCGGTAGCTCGCCGTGGCTCTCCCCAAGTAAGTGCGTGTGGAAAAACGTACTCCAGCACTCGACGATCGACCTCACACATTAGCCTGACACCATCACTCTCCTGACATCCGCGACCCGCTGGTTAGCCGGCCGCCATGTTTTCCCCCCCGTTTGGGTAGCAATGTTTTCTTAAAGTTTTTAAAAATGTATTACAATAAAATGGTCTAGGTTTGGATGATGCATGTAGGTATGCAGGCCATTTTTCTGCATATTTCTAGGGTATCATGCCTCTGTTTGAAACTGGACTCTGCTTTTTGCCAGAGATTCCTTGCATTCAGGGTTTGGTCGGGTCCCTTGAGAGAGCATCACTGAATAGATGCATTTTCACTGACACATACACAATGGGCCTCATCGAGTATGCTAACTGCACTCACTTTTGGGGAATATTTCTTTCTTTATGTGTTTCATCCCCTAGTGGCCATCTTACCTGGGGATTTTCTAAGGCTTTAATTGATCATTTGCAGCCAGTTGTAAACTTTTTATCTCTAATGTAGATCCAATAAGTCCAAGCAAAGTGCTAGTCATGTGGTATGTGTTACAAAATGTGTTTTACTTTGCATCTGATCAAATGTTGTAGCTGTGGAGGTGATATCTTGGCCTTTTGCTTAGCTTGGTAGAATCCTAGTTCAACTATTGATGGCAATTAAAATAGAGATTTATCTGCTTTTGTAACTGTTGTTTCTTTTGATCAGCCTTGCACTTATTGTTCGCTCTATAACTGCAGTGAAGTCACTTCTAAATATGTCATAAGAGTAAAATGTCATGTGACATCACTTCCTAGGAGGATAGTGGGTTAAAGTTCATATGATGTTACTTCCTGTTATGTAATTGGGGGTCAAAGGGCAAGTGATATCACTGCAAGTACCCCTGGGATTTTGGTGAATTGACGTCCATGAACATTTGATTTTATATTGCCATTAAGCCTCTTTAATCTTAGTTAGAGTAAGAGAAGGCAAAACTACATTGTCGATATATTGCAAAACAGATACACGCGAATTACAGCACTTTCGGCAATCTATATTCAGACTATCTAGGTAAGGTCCAACATCATTCGGGAATAATGAAAAAAGCAGGTGGGCCAACGCACACTTTTGCTGCACACCAGTAGTTATAAAAAAGCTCTCTGTGCAGTCTCCTTTACATCATTAACGCACTTGAGCAAATATATTTATGTGCTAATTCTTCAAGGCTATAATCATATACTGGTGCCGACCCTGCTGTTGTAACGTTAGCCAAAGTAAGCCATTGTCTAATAAAATAAAAGCTGATTTTAAATCAACAAACAGTAAAAACAATAGGACCGTCCTTCGTCTAGTATATTAAATACGTAAATATTTTAAACAAATGGTCGTTTCTTCTGTTCCAATGCCCCTTCTAAAATGTGCTTAATTGTCTACTATTTTTTAAAGTCTTCAGCCTAATCATGAATACGATTGGAAAGTACTCTCCCACAAATCTTGCCAGTCCCATCTAATAATGATTGTGTGGAAATCTTCATCACTTAGTGTATTTATTTGTTTTGATCCTATTAAAATGATTGTTTCGGGTGCCAGACCTCCAGTTATATTTCCATGCCGCCCAGCTTAGATACCTGGTGGAGTGGCAGCGACTGGAGTCAGAGAAACACCGGTTATTTCAAGACCAGGCGGTAGCGGGTAGGCCACTACAGGGTATTCCCTTTCTCCGCAATCATCACCGCCCACCCAACTTGTATGCTTCATTTATCACAGGCACCATTATGGACTCTTGGGACCGCACTAGCAGTTCCACACACCTGACCAATTTTCTATCGCCTCTCACACCGTTGTTTGACAACCCTGATTTTCACCCCGGCACTGACATTCGGGCCTTTATAGCTTGGCGCTCTTCTCCCTGCAGGTCCCTAGGTCACCTTTTCGATTTAGATGGTATCATTCCATTCCCTCAGGTTACAGAACTCTACGGCCTTTCAGAAATGGAATGTCTGCTATATCTCCAGATCTGACACTGGGCATTACACCCACAAGTCAAACCACAGACGCAGCGCCTCCTGACTCCTTATGAGAAATGGCTTGTAACACACACCTCTGATAAGAAACTCATTTCTGACCTTTATAAGATGCTCCTATCCAATAACACATACACACATAACGCAGGCCGCGCCCGCTGGGAAAGAGACCTGGGACGATCACTAAGCCACAAGGAATGGGAAGGCATATACCACAGGGCAAGACATTCGGCCTACCATATGGGCCTCACAGAGACCAAGATTGCCACTTACTGGTACTACATATCAGAGCGCATACACCGCTTCGACCCCCGACAGAGCGACTTATGCTAGAGGGAGTGTGGGGAGGTGGGCACACTGAAACACGTTCTCTGGAGCTGTACCTGCATATACCATATTGGTCCCAAGTCCTTGACGAAATAGACCTACACTTCGAGACGCAGCTCCCACGCTTCCCTTCATATATCCTCCTGGGTCTACCTAACCCATTGACGTACCACTTAGATCCCGGAAGAGTCGACTGATTGCGATCGCCCTAGCGGCGGCCATATAAAACATCTTAACACACTGGCGCTCCACCCAACTCCCTACACACTCTGGCTGGCTCCAGAGACTCTGGCTGGTGTTGGGTATGGAGAAGCTCACTCTTACGCTGGCCGACAGGGGATCTGAATTCCCTGAGCTGTGGTGGCCCTTCCTGACATTGTTGGTGTCTGAGTTCCGGGAGTTAACGTGTCCCCGGTACCTCAGACTGCGTGCCTCCCTGACACACAGATTCCAAGTAGCAATTCCATGAAAGCTCGTAAAAAACGACGCTAAACACCAAGCTGCTTCTCTTTTTATTATCCCCCCTTCCGCCCCTTTTTTCCTTTTTTTTTTCCTCTTAGTTTAAGGTGGACGAGGGGTGGGTGGGGAGGGTGAGGGGGTTGGTTGGGGGTTTTTCTCTCCTTTTCACTTGTTTCTTCCCTTGTTACGTTTGTGGGCCCGCTCCATGCTTATTGCCTATGGTAATGGTATATCACGACCTTGTTGTCTCTTTTGCACTGTTATTGAGGAGCCATGGGTCTTGCCCTTTATGTCTGTTCTGAAATCAATAAAAAGATTTAAACCATAAAATGATTGTTTCCATCACACTTCAGAATGACAATAAAATGTGCTTTATTTGTGCTTTCCTAATGCTGATACATTCTGAAATAGTTGTACAGTTCATTTACAGGCATTTACATTTTGGTGTGTGTTAGAAATAAATTAAAACAACATCCTTCGGCCTTTTTACATTTCCATACCCAGCATGTTTACCGCATTATTCCTCTCACTTTGGAACGGAGAAAGAAACGCAAACCCCAAGCTAACTAGGAGACAGAACCTATCATTTGACCACTGTCTTTGAATGCACAGCAAATGTGAGAAGATAAAAACTACATTTTAAGGCCTGTGTATTGCTCATTCACTACTGAACTTCAGCATGGTTGTTTTGGGGGTATTAAAGCTCCCCCACACCCCTAATTCCAGTGCGTAAGGCATGGGCGCAAAATTGAGGAAGAGGACCAAAATAGACAAGCTGGTAGACAGAGCATTGTTCCTCACAGATATCTGGCAGTGGCAGAGATAAGTAGAATCCATCAAGCAGAAAACATTTTCAAAGAAATACAGCAGAAAGCTGATGTTAACTAGCATACAGGTGACAACTAAAACACATCTACTTTCCTTGAGTGCCTCATGGAAAAAAAAGTTTTCCAGATACAGGGCACTCATGGAAGAATACAAGGAACCAGTCAGAGAAGTGCTAAATGGGCTATGCTCCACAGAAGGGACTATGACATGCTGGGCAGCCTAAAACAAATAAACCCAGTAAATAGAAAGCAAGCAAATGTGAGTTACAAACCATAAAGCCAATGGCAAGCAATGGGCAGAATGCATTCCCAGGGAAGCTTTCAGAATGTCTTAAAGAATTCTTCCACAACCATACAGCTGCACTCTCTGGTAGACTTCAACCTAAAAATGAGGCTACTCTTTAATAAGGGCTGCAGAACATGTGCAAATGTATTACCACAAAAAAAGGCATCTGGACCCGACAGAAACATGAAACTTAGCATGCAAGTTAGGGCTAATGAACACCTTAGAATAATACAGAAATAACATTCAAACTCAGTTATGCAATATATCATTTCATGTTGGAACATACATGTGCAGAGAAACATTGGTATCAAAGCATCACAACAACATAATTATGTCGTATCAGCATGGTAATATAATAAATAGCCAATATCATGAGGTGAAAGAGTAATACCCCTCTGGATAGATAAAGTTCATTCATGCATATTTTAAAGAATTGATAATAAAACGTTTTGCACACAGCTGTGCTATCAAGCCAAAAAATAACAAGCACTGTGTATCAGGCCCCATTAATTGAACAAAAGGTTTAGCGTTCGGCTGGATGGAGCAGGGTGAAGAGTTTACCATTCGCCCGGTACAAAACTGCAAAAATAGTTGTAGCTTCCTTTTGCAGCTTTTTCCAGAAGCAAATTCCAGAGGGTTGGAGGCAGTGCTTAATTTGAGCCAGTGGATTCCAGTGCTCGGCACCGGCACCTGATTGCCAGCACCAGATCTTATGACAGTCTGCCACATGGTGGCGGTGTCTGGCTGATTTGGGGTTGAGCACAACAACAGCCATTTATTAGCTGAATTTACATTTTCAATGACTAATACCTGCCTCCCAAGCCATTCATAAAGCTGTGGGGGGCTGGATTAGTATGAACTGTCACACTTGTAAGTGTGTGATAGTTAGTAGTTGTGTTTGTAGTGTCATTGGTAGCTCGCAAGGGCAATGTGTGGTGCAAACTGCATTGGCCTCTTGATGACAGCCCTGGCACATATTCTTTTACAAATTAAGCACTGGTTGGAGGTGGTGTTTCTGTCCACGTCCCACACCCCTACCAACATATCGGTAACATGGGTCTTTGCATGTGGGACGGAGCAGACGTCCTTGCTTTGCCATGTGGCTTTTTCATCTACTTGAGATTGGAAAGGGAGTCTCAACTTAGCAGCAAACATGTAGCAGTGGCCAGCTGAGACTTTTTACCAAATATCATAATTTCCATACTTGCTGTATAGATGCTCATGTGCGGATTTGATTACTGACGTCACTAATGGTGTAAAAGTAAGTTTGGAATAAAGAATACTCCCTGATTGCACACTAGACAAAAGGAATTGAGGTAAGCCAATTGAGGAAGACCGTTATATCCCGCCAGAAATTAGGGCGTATTGGATTGATTAATAAAAGCATTTATGATACTAAGAGTACACAATGATTGCTTTTTTGTGTACTCATAAATGCCTCTGTGATTCAGCCCTGAAATGTCCAGATACTTATTAGTAAAACTGTAATGAAGGCACGGGCTATTTTATTTGTACTAGCTGCATATAAATCTTCTCTAAAAATTCCCCATTTTAGATTCACAAAAGAATGTAAAAATATGTGAATTAGTATTCCTGTAGTATTACTTCACATACTTATAAATGCCTTCGGGAATCAGCCCCTCTGTTTCTCCAGCATTAAGACATATACTGTTGGTTGACATCCAAGATTTTATTACTAACAAACAACTGTGACCATTTCTGTATCATCCGAATGTGTCTCATATAACTGAGAGAAAAGTTTCAATTGCAGCTGTGTATATTGTAATTGTAATTGCATTTAGATCGCGCGTACTACCCCTGATGAGGCGCCAAAGTGCTTTTCAGCGAGGAGCACGCAACTCCAGAACCCAAAAGAATTAGTGATGAAATAGTATAGTGAAATATTAAATTAATTTGAGCGGTGGAGTATTTTATTTGGATTGAAAAAGGATAGTGGAGCGATACAAGAGGGAAGAGTTTGCTTTCATAAAGTGCTTTCTACCCCTGATGAGGCATAGAAGCGATTTTGGGTGAGTAGCACGCTACTTCGGAACCCAAAAAGGGTTAGTGGTGAATTAGTATAAGGAAATGTGAAATTAATTTGAGCGGTGGACATATGATGTGTCTCTCAGCCAGTAGCACAGTGTATGCTGGAGACTGCCATTTACAATTGTTCCATCATTGGTAGTGGGATACAAGCTCCTGGAGTGAAGTCTCCCTTATATAAGGTTACCAGATGACTCCATCCCACCTAAGACGCAACCCAGTGGTTATAGGTTTTCCATTGGGAACTAAATGCGTTTTAGGAGTTGTAGTTTTAGCTCACATCAGTTGATCCAGTTGAACCCACACACGTAAACACAATGATTTATAAAAGAAAAGACCAGGACTAGAGAGCAACTCCCTTGATGACTTGGAGTCATCTTATAAACTTACCCTTGTAGCATGTGGAAGGTTGAAAGTCATGATATTTAAAGAATTAGTTGTAGAACTCTTACCTTTGCTCAAAACGTAGCAGCCGTTATCTTCTTTATTGCCTGCACCAGCTTGTAGAGGATCATAGATGTAGAGAATTGTAGTCCATTGGCCCTAGGGAATATGCCTTCATTCTGTGATGATAAATGATAAGAGATTGTCACTCAGACGATCAAACATGAAATCTGAAACTCGAAGTGTGTTTGACAAGCTTGAACCTCCGATTTGCATGCCTTACTGAAACATCAACAAGCCTCATTCTGCCTGGGTCTAATTTAGTCTAGCACTTGTTTGTTTTGAAAATGTTGTACAATATAATTATTAAAGTTATTAAAAAAGGACAAAAACTAGGATGCGAAAGTGTTAAGATGTGTGCTCCCTGAAACGACCCAATATCAGCATCTGTTGCTTAACACACAAAACCTGACTACTGTACTTGTCACCACTTGTGTGTCAGAATATCAAGTACAACATAGCCAATAGGTTTTGTGTTTGGGACCTTATAAGTGTTTAGCCATGCAGCATATTATCCTGGGTGCTGTGCCGCCAGGGATTGAAGAGCTGTACAAATCTCATGTTGCAAGGTAGAATAGAAATAACACACCACTGAACAATGTTTTATTCACTGATTTTAGAAATCAGTTAAAAGAGGAACGTGTAATAAGGCATGAAGCAATAGCTCCGCTTGACGCAGCTTTTCGTTCATCCAAGGCGGACACCAATCATTGAAGTGTCAGGACTGCATTTCTTTTTCTTCCTTTTAATTTCTTATATGCCATTACTTAGGCAACTCTCCCTTCCACTAAAAACAACATATCTGGGCGTTAGTTTCGATACATTATGATTCCGCACAAGCTGCCGGACCAGGGCTTGTTACTAGAGCACCCCGTGTCCTGGCACTAGCGATTTGAGCAAGTGCAGTACCACGCATAGTTAAAGGTTCCTGTAGAGCCAGTTGGGTAAGCTATGATGCACTACCACAGGCCATCACTAAAGGTTCCTGGATAGGAATATACAGCACTGTGCGAACTATGGTGCACTACAGCAGGCTGTCATTAGAGGTTCCTGGATAAGAATATAGAGCGCTGGGTGCACTATGTTGCATTACTACAGGCCGTTACTGGAGGTACCTGGAGAGCTGAGCGTCAGTTCTCGGAGTTGGTGGGTGAAAAACCATATAGCTTGTTACAAGGAGAGAAGTCTGTACATCGAGATCACGCGTCAGGTCCTCAGCTCACGTATGTGTGTCAGCACTGCATTTTAGGTTATTTTAAACAGCTAACATTGTATTTATTTTCGGGATAACAAACATGCAGATTTTGCTAATGGCCACCATTGTGATCTAGTCCTTTTTAAATCATTACAGTCAATTTAAGAATTGATGAGTACACTAGTCTCTCCTGAGACAGAGTTTCTAACATGTTATCAGAAGACGGCAGCTCTACTTTCATTTACAACAAGCAGTTGAGCGGGAGGTGGGGTGAAGATGGCAGCAACAGCAAGGAAAGGAGGGGGCAGGAGTGAAGATGCAATAAAATGCAAGCGGCGACGGGCGCCGAAGCTGTACATCGCTTTAAAAAAAAACAAGCATTGGAAATGCAATAGGTCTCGCAGCATTAGAGTTAGTGCTTTTAGAATTGTTTATGGGTTTTTTTTGTAAATCTTTAGCATTTTTGTTTCCTGTAGGCAATGCTAAAGAATTACAAAGAAAAAAAGCCATAAACAAATGTAAAAGCTCTAAATCAAATGCTCCGAGACCTATTGCACTGTGTGAGGGTGAGGGGTTGAGGGTGAGTGAGGGTGAGGGTGAGTGAGAGTGAGGGTGAGTGAGGGTGAGGGTGGGTGAGGGTGAGTGAGGGTGAGTGAGTGAGGGTGAGTGAGGGGTTGAGGGTGAGTGAGAGTGAGGGTGAGTGAGGGTGAGTGAGAGTGAGGGTGAGTGAGGGTGAGTGAGGGTGAGGGTGAGTGAGGGTGAGTGTGAGTTAGGGTGAGGGGTTGAGGGTGGGTGAGGGTGAGGGGTTGAGGGTGAGTGAGGGTGAGTGAGGGTGAGGGGTTGAGGGTGAGTGAGAGTGAGGGTGAGTGAGGGTGGGTGAGGGTGAGTGAGGGTGAGGGGTTGAGGTTGAGGTGTTGAGGGTGAGTGAGGGTGAGGGCGAGTGAGGTGTTGAGGGTGAGTGAGGGTGAGGGTGAGTGGTTGAGGGTGAGGGTAGGTGAGGGGTTGAGGGTGAGTGAGGGTGAGGGTGAGTGAGTGTGATACTGAGGGGTTGAGGGTGAGTGAGGGTGAGTGAGAGTGAGGGTGAGGGTGAGTGAGGGTTTGAGGGTGAAGGGTTGAGGGTAAGTGAGGGTGAGGGTGAGTGAGGGTGAGTGAGGGTGAGGGGTTGAGGGTGAGTGAGGGTGAGGCGTTGAGGGTGAGTGAGGGTGAGTGTGAGTGAGGGTGAGGGGTTGAGGGTGAGTGAGGGTGAGTGAGGGTGAGGGGTTGAGGGTGAGTGAGGGTGAGTGAGGGTGAGTGTGGGTGAGGGTGAGTGAGGGTGAGGGTGAGTGAGGGTGAGGGGTTGAGGGTGAGTGAGGGTGAGGGTGAGTGAGGGTGTGTGAGGATGAGGGGGTGAGGATGTGAAGGCGCGTTTGGCAGTGTATGTTTTAACGCTCGGAATATCATAATGAACCCAGACATGACAGTCTCCAGCCAACAGCTGTAAATAGTTAGTCAAGTAAGCTCCAGTGGCCCTGCCAAAAGGGCGTGTTTTTTTCGTGTAAAGTTTCTTATGTTCTTGTGAGATAATCAGCCACCCTAAGTTCTAGGGCTCTGTGCAATGACAGAAGTTACAATTCTTGACCAGAGGCCCCAGTTGGCACACATGCAAATCAGAACCAAACTTTCCTCTAAAAGGAAACTCAATCCGCAACACAAGACCTGTAGTGCCGATAATGGTATGATACGGATATAGTGCTTTATACTTCCGATGGCGCTGAAGCTACATTAGAAATGTCACCGTGCGTAAGGAATTAGACTTAGCCATGCTGATTAACACCCAGCTATCATGCGGTAATGAAGGTCATGCTTTTGATACAAACTACTATTCTTGTACTCGTCTGTCCTGCTGGATCTGTTCCACGAGGAATAGAGTATTGCACTTGATGCCTTCCAGGAGACACGGAAACTTGCGTTGCGACAGCCACGCTGAGCCGGTTTTGTAAGGCAGCAAAGCCTTCAATGCTGCTGCCCAATTTGTAAGTGTCCAGTGATCGGGAAAGCCCGTGCTGCTAAAATGGCGACACCCCGCAGATTGCTCTCCAGATTGCTCTCCTGAAGCTGGCTGCCTGATGGAGTGGAGAGCGGGCGGGCAGAGAGAGTGAGGGGGCGGAGCGGGGGTGTGGGAGGAGTGCGGCTGGCTGCCTGATAGAGTGGAGAGCGGGCGGGCAGACACCACAGACAGTATGCGGTCAATAGGCTTGTGTGGTACCATCATTTTTCAGGGCTATAGGGTCAGGATGTGGTCCAAAGCACCAGAGGGCGGACAATAACTTGCGGACGATATCAACTCGCTGGACAATCGCACTGAACTGCCCACGTCATCTGTTTGTTTACCCAGCCTGTTTTGCAAACCTGCAAGTGACTGTGGTTGCAATGATCCGGGAAGGCGTCAGTCAGGGGAAGCAATTAGAAAACACAAATGCATTCTCTCCAAAGAGCGTGGGGAGAAAAGATGGCATTAAAAAACAAGCTCTCGGCATTGAGTGGCGGGAGGGGGCGGGGGGAACGTCGAGTCGGAACAAAAAACAAGTGAAAGCGGGATGTAAGTAGGGGGGAGGAGAAGTCTGGGCAGGCAGGATGACTCAGGGGAGGGGGCGGAGCGGGGCAGAGCGGCATGTGGGTGTGAAGAAGCCGGGCCTTTGAAGTGAAGCTAAGCTTCACTTCAAAGGTGTCGGAGGAATGCGGGCGGCTGTGCACGCGCTTTTAAGCTCAATGCACATGCGCATTGAGCTTAAAAGTCACGGGCACTGCAAGGAATCGCCACGATTCCTTGCAAGTTAGATAAAGAGTCGATGAGCCCCTATAGTCTCGCTTGCTCGATGCGCATGCGCATCGACAGGCGAGACCTAAAAAGGCTTGGTGAGCCGCCGCTCTGGTCTGTTTATTACACTGGAAGCTAGAAGATTAAAATACTCCTATCAGTGAGAGGCGGGCTTAGAAAGAGTTTTGCGGACACTGTAGCGCTGACGTTGGCCTCGCCAGTAGTGAGGAAGGAAGCCTAAAAACAGACTTGGGCGATATAAGGTATAATAATATGCAAGCAGCGATGTGAGGACGGTGGTGCAGGGGGAGGGTATGAGGAGGTGAAGTGATTTACAAATATAATTAAAAATAAGTAACTCTGCAGGCACGCAGGGGAGGAAGGCGACAACAAGCTTGGAGGAGAGAACAACAGCCTCTGGCTCAAAAAGCGCTTGGAGCAACAAGGTAAAAGTAGTCCCTGAAACAGATGCTAAAATGGGACAAGGGAAGACTACAAGTAATGGGGGCCTGCTCTATGGGAGGGAACAAACAATGAAAAGGAGGGACAGATTGGAACAAGCATTTACAATGCAATGGTTTTGCCTTTGTTAAAGTTAGAGCTATTGGCATTGCTCTTGACATTATTTTTATTTATGTTTTTTTTAACATAAATAAATGGCATTGTCATTTACAATGCCACTAGCTTTATCTCTCGCAAATGACACACACAAACACACACAGAGCCCCCCCACACACACACCCACACAGAGCCCCCCACACACACAGCCACACAGAGCCCCCACACACACAGCCACACAAAGCCCCCCACACACACAGCCACACAAAGCTCCCCACACACATAGCCACACAGAGCCCTCCACACACCCACACAGAGCCTTCCACACACACCCACACAGCACAAGCAGGCAACAGGGGCACACGGAGGCACAAGCAGGCAACAGGGGCACACGGAGGCACAAGCAGGCAACAGGGGCACACGGAGGCACAAGCAGGCAACAGGGGCACACGGAAGCACAAGCAGGCAACAGGGGCACGAAAACGGAGGCACAAGCAGGCAACAGGGGCACACGGAGGCACAAGCAGGCAACAGGGGCACCCGGAGGCACAAGCAGGCAACAGGGGCACCCGGAGGCACAAGCAAGCAACAGGGGCACACGGAGGCACAAGCAGGCAACAGGGGCACACGGAGGCACAAGCAGGCAACAGGGGCACACGGAGGCACAAGCAGGCAACAGGGGCACACGGAGGCACAAGCAGGCAACAGGGGCACACGGAGGCACAAGCAGGCAACAGGGTCACGAAAACAAGCACAAGCAGGCAAAAGGGTCACAAGCAGGAATTGTAATTTAGACGGGGCTGAAGTGGAGAACGGTCAGTAGGGAAGTAGTGCGGCTGGTGCAGTGGTACCAGGCCGAAAGGTGAGAGGGGCTGTCTGCACCCCAGTTTGGACAGTTTCCACTACCTAACAGGGATTGGTGGGAGGGGGGCGTACTTCTTGCTTGCTTTAGGGCTGTTACTTCAGGGACGCAGTGCACGCTCTTGCCTGCTGCCTGCTGCCACCGGGACACGACAACAGGCAGGGAGAGGACAGGCTGGGAGAGGGCAGGGAGGGGACAGGCTGGGAGATGGCAGGCTGGGAGAGGGCAGGGAGGGGACAGGCTGGGAGAGGGCAGGTTGGGAGAGGGCAGGCTGGAAGTGGACAAGCTGGGAGAGGACAGGCTGGGGAAGGTCATGGAGGGGACAGGCTGGGAGAGGGCAGGCTGGAAGTGGACAGGCTGGAAGAGGACAGGCTGGGAAAGGGCAGGGAGGGGACAGGCTGGGAGTGGGCAGGCTGGGAGAGGACAGGCTGCGAGAGGACAGGCTGCGAGAGGGCAGGCTGCGAGAGGACAGGCTGCGAGAGGACAGGCTGCGAGAGGACAGGCTGCGAGAGGACAGGCTGCGAGAGGACAGGCTGGGAGAGGGCAGGCTGGGAGTGGGCAGGCTGGGAGAGGACAGGCTGCGAGAGGACAGGCTGCGAGAGGACAGGCTGCGAGAGGACAGGCTGGGAGAGGACAGGCTGGGAGAGGGCAGGCTGGGAGAGGGCAGGCTGGGAGAGGGCAGGCTGGGAGAGGACAGGCTGCGAGAGGACAGGCTGCGAGAGGACAGGCTGCGAGAGGACAGGCTGGGAGAGGACAGGCTGGGAGAGGGCAGGCTGGGAGAGGGCAGGCTGGGAGAGGGCAGGCTGGGAGAGGGCAGGCTGGGAGAGGGCAGGCTGGGAGAGGGCAGGCTGGGAAGCAGAGAGGGTCTTACCTGAGAAGTCTGCCAGCGCGGAGCTCTCCGGGGCGCAGAGCAGCAGCAGGGCCCAGCAGAGCAGGGCGGGGGGCGGCAGGGGCTCGCAGAGGTGTCTCCTGGGGCAGCCGCCCAGGTCCACCATGGTGCGGCTCCGAGCCCCAAGCAGAGCAGCAGCAGGGCCCAGCAGAGCAGGGCGGGGGGCGGCAGGGGCTCGCAGAGGTGTCTCCTGGGGCAGCCGCCCAGGTCCACCATGGTGCGGCTCCGAGCCCCAAGCCTCTGGTGGTGGTGCTGCTGCGCTCGGTAGCCCATTTAACTTACCGGGCACTCTGGCGGGGGCTCCTTGCGATGGCGGCAATCTCTTGGGCACTTCTCCGGTCTCCCTCTTCGGCATGGGAGACCGGCAACGTGCTACGCTTCTCCCGGGGCTCCCTCCAGGCCACTGGAGCCCCGCGTGGGCCGCCATACTTCTTCTCCTGGGCCGCCGTCCTGGCGGGGGCTCCTTGCGACGGCGGCAATCTCTTGGGCACTTCTCCGGTCTCCCTCTTCAGCATGGGAGACCGGCAACGTCCTCCGCTTCTCCCGGGGCTCCCTCCAGGCCACGGGAGCCCCGCGTGGGCCGCCATACTTCTTCTCCTGGGCTGCCGTCTTCCTTCTTCCCCCGGGCTGCGGGGGGGCGGGCACTTCCGGCCGGCCGCGCTAGGATTGGCCGGCCGGCTAGTCACTTCCGGGTCGCCGCGGGCAGCGCGGCGGCCAGCCTCAGCTACTGCAGGCGGGGAGTGAATTCACCGAGGGGTGGGCTCCCTCGAGGTGAAAGAAACAATAGCGGCAAGGTCCCTGGGCGCCTGCCAGGGGACAATTAAATAACAAATAAGCGAGGAGGGCACTCGCTAGGGCAGAAAAGCGCTATGAATCGCTCGGGGGAGAAATATAAGCGACACACGGAGAGCGGGGGGGGGCGGGAACAAACACACGGAGAGCGGGAGGGGGGGCGGGAACGAACACACGGAGAGCGGGAGGGGGGGCGGGAACGAACACACGGAGAGCGGGAGGGGGGGCAGGGGCGGGAACGGGCACTGGCAACAAATCACCTTCAATTGTGTCGGCTCGGAGTATAGAGCCGGTCAGGTCTGCGTCCTCACATGGAGAGCCGTCCAGCTGGTGTGAGGAAGGATGCTGGAGAAAGAATAAAAAAATAAACACGCCCACCGCCCGATGACAAGGCAAAAAGGGTGGAGAGCGAAAAATTCTCGGGAACGCCCCCGAATCTGGTCCGGCCTTGACGGACAGATCTCTGTTCCAATGGCTAGCCTCCATTTATGGAGCTAGCCAATGGAACAGAGGGCGGATTCAAGTGTCCCTTACTGAAGACTACAGATTTCTCCTGGGGGCGGAGCTAAAGCTCCGTGCCCCAGGCAAAACCTAAAAATTAACTATTTTGAAGCAAGGAATTTTAAAGGGCACTGAAATAAAGAAATGAAAAGCAAAGGGCGCCTGTAAGCCCACAGAGTATTTACAACATATCTCAAAGAGACAGCACACGTCTGTCTAGGCTCGAACTAAAAATATTTGTGCCAAACTATCAACAACAAGAATATCATGAAGGTAAGTATATATTGGTATGTAATGATTTACTATGCTTAATTCCACTTCTAAAATAGATATAAAACTATATATATGAAATTTACTGTAAGAACAAAGGTTACAGGGATATTATAGTTAGGTTCATGTTTTACGCACACAAAACAATAGAAATTGAGCAGTTATAGTTATACTTATTTTAACAAACTATAACTCATGGCCTAAAGTTACTTAACAGCAGTAGTTATAGTTTCTTCAAAGAAGTGTAACTGTAAGTAAAACTATATCTGCTACATTTCTATTGTTTTGTGTGGGTAAAACGTAAACTTAACTATATAACGTCCCTGTAAACTTTGTTTTTTTCAGTGAATTTGTATGTATTTTTAACATAATTTAATACATAATTACCGTACGTTAATACAACCACGGCATGCACCCAAACCCAAGCTTCGACAGCTTTTGGCCGTGCTCGCGGGGGTTTGGTGGGTGAGTGGGTGGATTTTCATTTTTTATTCTGCTTTGGATCCATGGATACATCTCAAAGTTACAGTGGGGATTGCGCGGAGCCCCACGTGGGATCCACAAATCAACGCGTAGGCCAAAAAGATATATATATTTTGGGCAATATCTTGCTCATGAGAGGTCCCTCAGGTACCTCTCCATGTGTCCTGTGGGGTCAGGAACCTGAATTCTGACCCCTTATGTGTTTTTAAATTATATTTTTCCCTCCTCCTGCCCAAGTGACAAACAAAATGGCGGACACAAGTTTCCTCTCATGTTGCGGCCAGCTAATCAGGGCCTTGCTTTTCACCTTGATCTGCTGATCACCCGCCCCTAGATATCTATATTGTTTTCCTTTAATAACTCCGCAACTACTGAACATATGTACAACCAAATTACAAAAAGGACGCTTGCTGCACCAAAATCCACCTTTCTGCCGAATTTGGTGTAATTCCGTTCAGTGGTTCGGGCTGTAGCTGTATCTAAAAATGGCCAAAACCCATAGACAGTGCATGAGGAAAAAGCCTTTTGGGACCCCCCTTTTTCTCGGGCCCGCTTGATGAATCACCCCAAAACTTTCATCACAGCAGCTCAACTAACGTGCGTACTAGTTTTGAAATTTTTGTGAAGATTTGTCAAACTGCCCCAAATTTATGAGAAAATAAAAAACTGCTTTGAAATTTGAGAGAGCAGCTGTCTCCATATCACTACAAACAGTATTTGCAGTCCTGAATGTTTCACCAACAAATCACTTTTAACAGATATGTCAGTCTGGGTCTGTTAAGTTTAATGAAAGCAAGCCAAGACGACATTGCTCAGAATGTATTAGTGGACACACACAAGTTCCAGATTGAAATCTTTTTCTGCGTAGCGTGTGGTGGTCACACTATTTGGGTTCGCCTTGATGAAGCTAGACATTTGGCCGAGACCTTTGCACAAGTTTTTGAGATCCTAGTGATAATTTCACTGTAAATGTGGGAGCCCTTGTACAAAGAGTTAAGGAAATGCCATTCACAATGTACTCTTCCATAAACGTTCATGGGCAAACCATGATTACCCATTGTATGCAGAGGTTTCAGATAGGCCGCCCTCTGCACTGATGGGGCTGCAAGGACCTAACATTCAGATGTGAGACATGTACATTCCATGAAATGTGAGATTTTCAGCTAGAATCCAAAACTGATTGCATGGTATTTTGTATATTACATTTATATGCTCAGGATTCCCCAATTGGCCACCTGCACCATAAACATCAGAGGACATCAGGAAATCACACACAGGTTTTTCTTTTAAAGAGAAACAGCTTAGTTCATGTACCATTGCATTGTATAGGGCTGGGTGGGACCCATGACAGGCCTTCAAAATAATCTCCTGTATTTTTTGGGACATTCTTCTTTCAGGACTAGGGAACCTTACGGGAACCCTACTTTTTGCGCTGGGTTGGATAGCATGCAACTCCTGTTTCTGTCACAATGTGAACCCTGCAGGTGACACTATGTGATCTATGTTCTTACATGAGCCTTTGGATTGATACTATGCAAGCCCTGTTTGTTAAACATATGTTATTAAAGTTTTTAATAGGTAGTTTAGTAAACGACTTTACAAAGCATTTGAAATAGTTTGGGTCGTGTAATAGATGCTAGATGGTGGCCAAAACGGTGCGCAATTACCACCCAGTTCTTCAAAAATGTGAGCAAAATTCACAGTCACTCGAGTAACAGGGAAAAAATGTGTTCATCATACCTGGTAATGTCTACAGGTGGTGCTATCTCTGTTATGTCACCAATAAACACCAAGTGTTTATTGGGGGTGAGTATCACTAACTGAAGACAATAGTCACAGCGCTCTATCCAAATCTTCTTACACTTACATGGCAGCCTCTTCCTTCATAATGAGATTTCTCTATCCCCATGGATCCAATCCAGGCATTGTCGCCATTTCTTTGAACTGGGTTTTGGAGCGTTGCCCCATTTTTGACAGTATCCCTTTCAGCTGTTCATAAAAGGTATAATGTTCTCTTAGGTACCGGCATGTCTATAGCACTCTAAGGAGAGGCATAAGGGGACTCAGGAGTGGGGTTCAACTTTATTTTCAAAGCCCTCTTTAGGTCTGCATATACAGCCATATTAAAAGATTGTGTGTGCACCCCTTCAAATCATGTGGCAAAAGGAGCCTTCCGCGAAGCCACATCTGAAGCACTTTGCATCTGCTACCAATTTTACCTGGAATAACTTGGCCCTGTACAGGTACGCCCCGTGTGAAGCCTTTATCATTATTAGTCGAAGGCTCAAATCCGTGGCCGCCTCCCATGATACTACCTTCTCTCAGTCTATGTCTTCTTGAGGACTGAAATCTACAGACCATTTTCTTCATAGGTCAGATATTACCCCAATGACAGAAAAAAAAATGTAATATAGATCCTTGATGCAGCTTTTTCTGGCAATTCCTCCATGAGAACTATAACCTCCCATGGAGTGTGATCTCAGTCAGAGTTATATGCGAATGGGCCAGAGTGTGTTTTATACATACATATCTATACTGTTCTGTGTATCCCAAACTGAACTCATTCTGAAGTTCTCCAAAAAATGTCTCTAATCTGTTACCTATTTTGAAATCCCAATTAGGTCCCATGATCAGAAACCCTTCAAAGTTAATACTTCACTGATTTCCTCACCTGAATACAGTGGGGTCTTCATGGTCACCGCCCTGTCCTATCCAATACACTATGTAGTGGCCTTCTTTGCATTCAATATCACGACTATCATAGATGGCAATTGAAGATAAACTCACTCCCATATTCATAGTGCAGATAAATCGGGCTACTCGTAGCTAAACAATACAACTTGATTGTGGGATCTTCTAACTGGGAAAAGGCCCACTGATTCATTACAGCCATTGGGATGCACAGTTTTAACCTCTGAAGCCCATAAGGATATACTCCTTCCTGAAATGACTGACATCATTTAGGTAATACTAGAGTCCCAGAAGCAACAACAGGAGGAACCTCCAGTGATGAACATCTTTTCTAAATTGATCGAAGAGTATATACTTATTTTCCATAAAGTGCTCCACCGTGAACAGAAGCTCTACATTTGGGGGATTTCGAAAAGGAAACAGTACAGATTTGTAGCATTTGATAAGAAAGCTAGTAGGGAAGTGAAGGATTTCAAACATATGCCTCACTCTGGAGATCACCACTTCACTGAGACATAGATAACAAACTATCATCCACATATAAAGAGATGTGACCCTGTATCTCCTTTACTCACCCAAACCCTGTCAAATCTTGCCTATTCCAGCATGCAAAAGGCTCAATTGCCAGGGCAAAAAAAATGGGGAAGAACAGGCAGCCTTGTCTTGTAACTCTTTACACCCGAAATTTAGTAGATGATGTTCTGTGCACCATAACAACTGTGGTGGGTTTGTTGAAATTAGCAATGTATGTGTACATAAGCGGCGTTCATTTGTGTTCGCTGTACCTCTTGTCGTAAGCAGAATGGATATTGCAAAACACTGACTGTGTTACCCCGCCAGCATAGACCCATGCACACATATATACAACAGCCATTTTAGGTACCATGGTCTCTCTGTTTGCGATCGATCATCAGCCCCTTCCCTGGCCCTGCAAGCATCCCCCATGCACCCTGACCGCCCCCGCTCTCACATGAACAAGTCGTGAACCCTCCCCTCCCGCATGACTCTGTCTCTGGGAATCACACCCAGCGCCTGACCAACACCTCCTTTTCTTCCATGAATACCCCTCCTGTTATGACCCCTTCCTCTGAGCCTGATTGTCTGCACGGACCGCTGGTCATCCCTCAGCCTGAGGATACAGTTCATTGCCCACTACTGTATGCACTCGCCCCTCTTCAAAGGGGGCTACTATTGATCATGACCGCCCCACCCCCTGAGATTCGATCAGGCGCACACATTCCAAAGGAATCAGCAGAACACTCAGCTGCGTGACAGCCCCCTCCTATTGTATGGAGGATCAGGGCCCCTACTGTAGCCACGTGTTGGAATATCTTCATACTTCACAATGTCTTGATTGTAATGAAGAATGTCTGTGTGCCATAAACCTGTGTATAAAAGACGAAGCCTCAGAGAACTTGTTAGAGCACCTCCTGAAGACACTATGCGAGTGTCCGAAATGACAGGCTCTCCTCATGAGAAATAAAACTCTATTCTTGTATTCCTGCTTCCAGCGCCCGTCTCTTTATTTGGTAATCGTTCAAGATGGGAACTAAGAGGCGTCCTGCGCCAGCAGCCTGGGCATCAGGTGTGTTATGGGCTGACTTTTCCACAATTGGCGCCCAACGCGGGGCCCATCAGCGACATAAGGTCCGGTAAGAGAGGTCCAGAAGATGGGGTGAACATCTAAATGATTGGAGTATACCTGCCTTGAGAGGGCCCTCGTCCGGCTGCCGATTGAATGAACTTCACCGATTCTGAACGGACCTCTCTCAAGTGACCTACTGTCCTGACTGGAATCCCACAAGAATGCTGCGATAAAAACATAGAGAAAAGAGGCGCTGGAGAAAGGAAGACGAAGAATTGCCCACATGATCCGGTCCGGGTAAGGTTAAGTAGGACGTCTTTACGTCTGATTGGTAGGATGGCTTTATCCATCTGATTGATTGATTGATTGTTGATATTGGAAACGGTATTTAGATACTGGTATTGTTCATTGATTGGTTCATTTAGCCTCGGTTGCTACTTGAAGTATTGGTTCTCTTGGAGACATTCTCTGTTTGCAAACAGCGACGAATAGGAACGTTCCTCTCTCTTTGCAAATAGTGAAGGATAGGTAATGCGGACTTTTGTCCCCCGTTGTAATCCGTCATGCCTATTTTTTCTCCCCACTGATTGATTGGTTGCTCTGTTGCTCTTTGAGACATTCGCTGTCTGCAAACGGGGAAGAATAGGAATATTCTGCCTCCCTTTGCAGATAGTGAAGGGTAGGTAATGCAGACTTTTGTCCCCGTTGTAATCCGTCATGCCTATCTTTTCTCCGCATTTGATTGTTTGTTATCGATTTTTATCGATTATTGCTCTTTGAGATATTCCCTGTCTACAAACGGGGAAGAATAGGAATATTCTGCCTCCCTTTGCAGATAGTGAAGGATAGGTAATGCAGACGTTTGTCCCCGTTGTAATCCGTCATGCCTGTTTTTTTCTCCCCACTGATTGATTAATTGTCTGAACATTTATTGTTCAAGGAATAGTTCTTTTGAGGCATTCTCTGTTTGCAAATAACGTGGAATAGAAATGTTCTGTCTAGTCTTTGCAAATAAGGAAGGGTAGGTAATGCGGACCTTTGTCCCCCGTTGTAATCTGTCATGCCTATCTACTCCCCACTGATTGGTAAACCAGTTCCACCCGGACCATTTATTGGAGGTAGGTCATCTGGCTCGACCAGGAGGGTACCCCTAATACAAAAGGACAAATATAAAAATGCGGATTAGCCGCTGTATCGTGCTAGCAAATAAAAGAAAAAAAATATATATAAAAATCGTTAGGGAAAAGAAAAGGAATCAAGTGAAATCAGTAGGCCGCTGATGAGATCTCTTTTCAACCTCGCTGAAATGGAAACATAAGGAACAACCCCTCAGGAAATATGAAACTGGTGAGGAAAGCCGAACTGAACGCTATAACTTCGAGACAGCTTGGCTCCACCACCCACCCCGCCCAATTAACGACAAAACTTAGGCGAATAATAGAAAAATATATAACACTCTAGCGAAGTAACAGGTGAACACGTTTTATTTTTTTAACAAACAAAAAAAAAAAACATTTAAGCAACTATTTACATGACAAACTGCTGCAACGACAAACGAAACCCACAATGCATTTCGCCGTCTGCCTGACGCCGTTCCAGTCCTTCCTTCCCCAAAGTAGCAATGTTGGGCTACTTTGGGCTACTTTCTAGTAGTTTTTGGGCGTTTTAAAGTCTACAAAAACCGTCAGGGGCGTTGGGGTGGAAGGAACACTACGCGAATAGCCCGAAGGCGGCGCCACACGCCAAGGCCTGTCCCCCGGATGAACCAAGGGACCCGTTCCTGGGGCCAGGGCGAAGAAGCGTCCGGCCGCCATCGGCTGTAGGCCCGGCCCGAAACGTGCCAGGCGTCCCCACTTCTTCAATAATGGCTGCGACAACACTGGGGGGGGGGGGATGTCTTGCACATGCCTCCGACCCCCCCCCCCTCTCGTCCTCATCGCCTGGTCCGGCCATAACAAATGTCAAGCAAGACGCCGTGGGGTGCACCGGGAGGGAGAGGCGGCGCGAACGAGCCTCTCCCCCCTCCCCAGGTGGAGGCTCCCCAGCTGCACCCTCGACGCTCCACGCACCCGGCAAAGGGTTCATCCACTGTGGCGATGCTGCGACACCTCGCCCGGCAGGTTGGAGCCCGTCTGCTCATTTGACCCCGCGATTGCCGGTAGCTGCCGAACTCTCAAAATGGCGGTCGACCTTGTAAGAGCGGGCCCAGCATGAAGGAATGGCCCGGTTGCTTGTTGATTCCACCATCATAAAAGTTCTCCTCGACCTTGAAGATTCTATAGGAGCCGCGGGAGTCCCCGACTCCCGCAGATACCCCCGATGGGGAATGACTGCCATAACTGCCCGTGGAACGATGAAAATGTAGCCGCAGGACGTCGGCGCTCCCATGCTGACGCCAGCCTCAATTTGAATGACTAAAATCCTGCAGACTACAGTTCGGAACAGTTCCGGTGAAAAACCAAGTATGACCCGGTAGGGAAAATTGTTGCCTCCCTCCCCCTTTTTGACTGATGGTTCATACTGCCGATCCCTTTCTGTTGCCCTTCAACTGAACTTTTTTGGAATGCCAAAAAGAGGCTCTGGGCCAACCACGAGTTAGTGGAGATTTAGACTATGCCTGGATCTGCCTGGCCGCACCCAAAATGGCGCTGGTACAAATGAAACTTTCAACTCCTTGTTGTACCCCGATTGCTCAACTTTGGTGTCAATGAAATATGCATACAGTTTTAAAAAAAACAATGAATTGATATGGGATGGGTACTGATTATGTGTTCGGACAATGAATTGAAGTGAGATGGGTGCTGAATGAACATTCGGACAATGAATTGTTGTTAAGTTTGGCGCATCATGATTATTGAAAGTTCGAATTTCAACACTTATGATACTCGCTCACACTGAAATTTCGATATGATTTTATTGCACTTGTCGCACTTTCATTATGAAATCAACGATCACCGACTCCATTAGGTTTTCCACTAATAAGTATCCCCACATGTACAGTTCTGGCCGGCCCACTGGGTTGTAGGCCCGTATTTATGCACCGACATTTTTTATTAAAGATTTTTGGAAAAAACGTACGTAGTTGTCACGTGTAAATTGGTACGTTTCGAATAAATGATCACTGTTTCAGATATAACTGAATTACAGGTGAAATGGCCCAGCTCGATTAGTTAAGGGTTAAAAAGTATAATACGCAGAAATACTGCAAATATGAATGGTCTAGGTTTTTGTTGTATGTACTTTGCACATTTTTGTACAGCCTAAAGCAACCGCTAAAAGACCCTGGAATCCAGTCTATACTTTATATGCTACCTGTATCAGGAAAATTGTGCTAAAAATGCCCCTAAGTCGCCCGAAGGAGTGCCACCTGGCCTCCCTACATACGGTCCGTAATACCACACTTGGGTGACCTATGCTATCCACCGGCTTCCGATAATCATCTCTCCCACACTAAAAGGTTCATCTGGGCTTAAATGCCGAGTTGGCAAGAACTGCGTTCCGTGGAGATAGACCGAGTATGTAGTAAGTAAAAGCCTTTTCGGGTTTATGCGCGCTGATGTATTTTTAAAATGCTACCCCCGCCCCCCTTCTTTTTCCCCTCTTTCTGCAGGTCACTTTGGAACATCGATTAAAAATACGAAAAAGAAAAAGGTGATCTAATGGACGAAGAGACGGGAAAAAGGCGTTCGATTATGGTGCCTACGCACCCCGAATAATACAACCAAAAATAATGTGCACTCATGATTAAGCACTCTACACTTAACTGAATAGGGAAAGGTTTAAAGAATATTCTGAGGTGAGGTTTAAACTCTAGTGCACTCCGCTTGGAGGACTAGGAATGTTATCAGTGTTTAGAAATTACTACATCCTTTCCACACCCTCATGAACCGGAAACTCAGAGCTGCCCTATTGTTCTCCCAACTGACACCAACTGTTGTCTCAGCCTGGAAACACATTTACTAAAATGACTCGAAAATACCACCGTGAGCATTAGCCCGACCAGGTTAGTTCATGACCAATTGCCAAAGGCGTAAGTGTGTAAAACAACAAAGACCAGTAAAGACAGCCGACAATAAAAGGAAGGAAAGGGGTAAAAAGAGCTTAGGATGCTAAAGATACGCAGCATACAGGAAGAGATAATTAATGGCCAATAACGGTTATATGTCTTGTCTTGGATTTTTGTATATAATACATGTACTGTCTCCCTCACCTGAGTATGTATGTACGTAATGTGTGGATCTACGTCATCCCTCTGCCTGTGTTTCCGTAGTACTTAATCCCTGTTGTTCTGTGTTGTGCGTGCGCTGAATGGCCCATTATTGTACACGTCTCTCTCTCTCTCTCCCTCTCTCACTCTCTTTCTCTCTCCATGTCATACGTGTACCGAATGGACCATTTAGAGTGCGCTCTCTCTCTCTCTCTCTCTCTGTCTCTCTGTCTCTCTGTCTGTCTCTCTCTCTCTCTCTCTCTCTCTCCAAAAGCCCCCTGTTCCCTCTTTCCTTATATGGTAACGTTGTGCCCCCCCCCGGCACAACACCTAATTGGGTCTCCTCGAACACAAAGGTGTTTGGAAAAATTGACAGGAACTAAAACGATTGTGACTTGCCATATTACTACCTCTCCTTTCTGCAAAACGATAGAACCCGAGTTGGTAATGAAGGAAAGGACAGGTAAGACGACGAATGTCCCCTAATCTGGCCTTTTTATAGGGGGACTATAACGTCAATGGCCTTCTGTTTTTCGGTTCGCTAAAAATGCAATTCCCAATGCACAGATTACTTCGCTCCTCTGCACTTAAGTGCGGATGTCCAGAGTACCCCACTTCTCCCGATCGACCCCAGCTCCCTGTCCAAAGCGTCCCCGTTTCCCCCTATCAACCCCAGCTTCATGTCAGCTACCCTCGAAGCGTAATTGATGACCTTGATTAACGGTCACTCCCCAAGAAAAGCATGTTTTACATCTGCCCCCTCCCTCTTCTTCATGACGATAACGCCCCTGCTTACAAGAGTTAGCCGACCCCGGAGGGAAATGTAAGATTGTCGATACTTGGGTTAAAGGGAAGGACGAGTCTCTACATAAGGACTTGATTTTGAGTTTTGATATAATACACTGTGTATAAAGGTCCAATTTCTCTCCACATACGTCACGAATGACCGCCAAACAGGTTTTATGAATTCAATGGTAATGCCCTCCTACATACTCCATAAGTGATGACTTCTGACTGTGACCGATGAACTTATCCCCCACCTACATAGGATTGGGGACGGAATTGAGATGTATAAATGTCTTCTCCGGCCAGTTTTTCTAAAACTTATTTTTTACCCATTCAAAGATACAATCACCGGAGGAGAGGAGCTGGACGTGACGCACAGCCTGGCCACAGATCATGAAGCACGTGTGACCGCGACCAAAGGTGGAGCCACCGAGCAACGAGACGCGGGACGAGGCACCACTCTCAAACTCGGCAGATTAAGGAATAAAGGGCTGCCTTGAAGCCCTCGATTTGCTGCCCCACTCGTGCCTGAAGTCCCCGTCCTTTTTGAGCCCGACCGATGGGCCTGCCTGCTCGATTATCCTTTGCTCCTTTTGGTCCCTTGATGTGCTCAAAGATCTGATCCCACTCCGCCCTCTCTTCCCTTGATTATTCAACAACATCACCCTTTTCGCATAAACTTTTGACTATGGAATAAGGTTTTGCCACGGAAAAAGAAAGACACGCAGGTGCCCAGCATGAGGCACCCCTAAGACAATGAGTTAAGAAACAGGACTGTGATCTAACAGCAGAGGACTGATCGCACCCTGCAGCGTGTAAGGATGAATCTGAGCTGGACCTATAGCTCCACCGCCGGTGCTCAACAGCGCCAACAAAAGAAGACGGACTCTGTTAAAAAAGACATTGTGACGAAAACCCCCCTTCCTGAACTTTCCACTCACCCCCTTGACCAAAATTGCTTGTATCAACTTGAACTCCTCCCTCAGCCATTTTGTATTGCTTTCTAAAATGTTTCATCGATCACTCATGCATTTAGTTTTCCAAAGGTCTCTTATAGCACTGACAAGACCCGAAGGTATCAGAGCTCTTTCTACTGTATTTTGATGTCAGCGGAGAGAAAAGTCAGAACATGATTCTATAATTTGTCTGAACGTTTTTCTTGATTAACCCCGACTAAAGTATAATATCGATCTCTAGACTTGTATGAAGCACCCAACAAATGTAAATTAACATGTATTGCATTCTGCCTATCGTATCGACTATATAGAATTGAACTTGCTTATGTAAAAAAAGCGGCGACTGTTGAAATTAGCAATGTATGTGTACATAAGCGGCATTCATTTGTGTTCGCTGTACCTCTTGTCGTAAGCAGAATGGATATTGCAAAACACTGACTGTGTTACCCCACCAGCATAGACCCATGCACACATATATACAACAGCCATTTTAGGTACCATGGTCTCTCTGTTTGCGATCGATCATCAGCCCCTTCCCTGGCCCTGCAAGCATCCCCCATGCACCCTGACCGCCCCCGCTCTCACATGAACAAGTCGTGAACCCTCCCCTCCCGCATGACTCTGTCTCTGGGAATCACACCCAGCGCCTGACCAACACCTCCTTTTCTTCCATGAATACCCCTCCTGTTATGACCCCTTCTTCTGAGCCTGATTGTCTGCACGGACCGCTGGTCATCCCTCAGCCTGAGGATACAGTTCATTGCCCACTACTGTATGCACTCGCCCCTCTTCAAAGGGGGCTACTATTGATCATGACCGCCCCACCCCCTGAGATTCGATCAGGCGCACACATTCCAAAGGAATCAGCAGAACACTCAGCTGCGTGACAGCCCCCTCCTATTGTATGGAGGATCAGGGCCCCTACTGTAGCCACGTGTTGGAATATTTTCATACTTCACAATGTCTTGATTGTAATGAAGAATGTCTGTGTGCCATAAACCTGTGTATAAAAGACGAAGCCTCAGAGAACTTGTTAGAGCACCTCCTGAAGACACTATGCGAGTGTCCGAAATGACAGGCTCTCCTCATGAGAAATAAAACTCTATTCTTGTATTCCTGCTTCCAGCGCCCGTCTCTTTATTTGGTAA
Organism: Lissotriton helveticus; assembly: GCF_964261635.1. Classification (NCBI taxonomy): domain Eukaryota; kingdom Metazoa; phylum Chordata; class Amphibia; order Caudata; family Salamandridae; genus Lissotriton; species Lissotriton helveticus. The sequence continues at coordinate 773,400,655 of NC_136067.1, read as the reverse complement.
TCGTTCAAGATGGGAACTAAGAGGCGTCCTGCGCCAGCAGCCTGGGCATCAGGTGTGTTATGGGCTGACTTTTCCACAGGTTTATTGTAAAGTAAACGTACGCACGACAAACACATAGGACCTATCCTCATCCTTACTTAGCAATACTCTAAATAGAACTTGACATTAAAATTAATCAAATACAGTCTCTGTGTCAAAAGCCTATATGCAGGCGTCATAGGATCAATCTAGTAGATCTAAGAGTTAGGAATCCCGACTGAACCAGGTGTACTATTTTAGGAGCAGTGGGTAAAATTGGTTGGCAAGTACCTTGGCAAAGATTTTAGTTTTCCATTGAGAATTAAGGCCTGTCAGTATGAGTGGCAGTCAGTCAGTGATTTACTCACTTTCTGGATCAGTGCTAAAGGAACACGTATAGTGTCCTGTGATAATAGCCCTTTCAATCTAGCCCTTTCGTATACTTTGCATTATCCGTAACACAGGGTCTCAGACAGTGTCTTAAAAATTTCCATCAGGTCACATTTGGACACACAACCACCTCAGCCTGCGTTTGACTCCTCTTCTTTTCAATTGCCATTTCCCATAGTAGTTCTTCCAGAAGTGGCATTCACAGTCTGCAATATTAGGTAGTTTGACTACTTAAAAATATATCTCATTATGTAGAATAGTAAATGTCCGAATAATAATCATGAAACCTCCAACCCCCCTTATCACGATCATCTTTGGCCCTACCCATCTACTTGCTTGCTGAACCATGCAGTTGACTTCCTCGTCTCGTTGCCATTCTCTTATGCCCATTTTTTAGTGTCAATCAAATTTTGTTTCGAAATCTGTTGCCAGTTCTTTACATTTTAACAACATCATATCCATGCTAGTGTTGAACCTGTGTTATATTATCAGAATACTGTTGTTTGGTCCTAAGAATAGTTTATTGAATTATCTTTATCCTCTGGCATTGTTGTTTACGCATATAAACTATTTTAGATATTTATTGTACCTAAACAGTCTTCCGATAGGGGCTACCTGGGAATCAATCGAACCCTTGTTTCAAGGAAAAACAGGGTGGTTTTTGCATCAGGGTGTTCTGTCAGCTCATGGTTCTGAAGATTTCATGCGTTCAATTGCCTGTCCTGGGTCTACAAGCAAAGCAATACTAATGTGCATGCATAGTGGAGCGTGGTCGGAAATCTTTCTTACCAGGGTGCAGGGGCGGCTGGTGACATTTGAAAGTGGTGTGGCGTAAACTAATTTGCATATTGCACCACAGCGAGCGAGCGCAGCAAGCGAGCCCAAACCACCTTGCATCCATCCATACATCATTCATGCACCCACCCATCCATCCACCCACCCACCCACCCATCCTGCATCCATACATCATTCATTCATGCATCCACCCATCCATCCATCCACCCATCCATCCTGCATCCATCCTGCATCCATCATTCATTCATGCATCCACCCATCCACCCATCCATCCTGCACCCATCCTGCATCCATCATTCATTCATGCATCCATCCACACTGCATCCATCCTGCATCCATCATTCATTCATGCATCCACCCATCCATCCACCCATTCTGCATCCATCCTGCATCCATCATTCATTCATGCATCCACCCATCCATCCATCCACCCATCCTGCATCCATCATTCATTCATGCATCCATCCACCCACCCATCCTGCATCCATCCATACATCATTCATTCATGCATCCACCCATCCACCCATCCTGCATCCATCATTCATTCATGCATCCAACCATCCACCCACCCACCCACCCATCCTGCATCCATACATCATTCATTCATGCATCCACCCACCCATCCATCCATCCACCCATCCATCCTGCATCCATCCTGCATCCATCCATCCATCATTCATTCATTCGCCCCAATGGACGCACCGCGCCTGCTCCACTCTCCCTCCAGTCTCTCTCTCTCTCCATCTTCAAGTCTCAGCCGCTCTCTCTCTTCCACCTCCGAGGCCCCGCACCCTCTCAGTCTCTCCCCTCTCCACCCTCAATAGGATAGCTTCAATTTCGCAGACCGGGAGATAATAAGAGAGAATGCCTGGTGTCAGCTGGAGCATTGTGCATAATGATTGCATAATGATTGGCCGTGTTGCTCTCACTCTCTCTCTCTTGCTCCTGCCACACGCCCTCACCTCGGCAACCCTTACTATCGTCCCTCCTTCAGACTCAGAGCCGACGTGCCGCTGCCACATTCGAGGGTTTCTTGGAAGGCAGTGCCGGGCGTTCAGCTGCTCTGTGGTGCAGGAGGGAGGTCTTGCTACAAAACTTAAACTACAAGTACCAGATTTCAAAGTGACGTCTAACTGGATGACCTAGGCGGTTGGGGAAGGTGGGGGGGGGAAGGGGGTGTTGGAGGGGGGGGGGGATAGGGAAGGCGTTTCATTTAATGATTACATAAAAACAAATAAATAAACTTACCAGGCATCTCCCGCTCCGGTCCCGTGTATCATCACCCACAAGATGTCAGTGGAATTAACTTCTCCCCGCTCTTTTCTTTGAAGTGGACTGGCAAATCAGAAGAATGGGGGCGGCTACTCGGCTGTATCCTGGCATGGGACAGGGCATAGGGCGACCCCACGTCACCGCCCGAGCAGGATCCTATCCTCAGACTCCACCACTACACTAAGCATGCGCAGCATACCTAATGTAATGTCAATGGAGTGGGGAGCTGAAAAACGAAAGCGCCCTTCTCGCAGATGCGCAGTCGGAGTCCATTTCTGGACTCCTGCTGCTCTCACCTGCGTGCGCTGTGCGTCTGTTGACTCATGCGCACTTTCACTTGTGAAGCTGCTGCCAGCACAGGTCGGAAATGTAAACAGACGATAGTCTGCTTGCATCCTTGCCCGATTCAGTGAGCAGTTTCTCTTTGTGATTGCTTAGTGGGGCGCTGCCCAGCTGCCCCTATGGACCAGCCGCCGCTGCCAGGGTGTGAGCCCTGCTGTAGATACCAAATGAATCCTGCTTTTGCTCAAATGCAGAATCTGTTCTTGATCCTGTACGAGCATTGTAGAGTACGTAAGTGCTGTTTTTCTAATTTCAGGAACATACTAAATGAGTCACACATCAGTCCCAGACTAAAACATGCATATAGGTTCCAGACCTGAAAGCTCTTTCTGGCCATAGGTATTATCACATTTAAGTAAGGTCATGAAGGTGGCCTTTGTGCTGAAAGCCAAAGTTCTGTGAATATCGAACTGACCACGTTTGGTCTTTGCAGCCCCAATCAACCTCGGATTTGCGGCTCTCAGATATTGGCTACAGTTTGTCATCACTTTCTCTGGGTGTTGTTTTTATAACCAGAGTGCAAAAGTATGACCCAATGTTTTTTGTTAATCCACAAACAAATTGTGGGTGGGCATGATGGACAGAGCTCATTCTGTGCAGGGCCTCTAAATGTATGTCATTTATCATGTTTATTTTATTTTATTTATTTATTTATTTAAGGAGTTTTATATAGCCCTGGCAGGACCCGGGGGTTTCGGAGCGCTTTACAGCAGTTTTTCATAAGAGTCACATAATAAAGCCTGTTATCTTGTTATACATATTGGTTTGGAAGTCCAAGTGTGCTGTGCAGTATTGTATGTGAGTCCTGAGATAGCCTCAATTGGTGCACGTTGTGTTGGGTTGAACCACAGCAGTTTTTCGCAAGAATCATATAATAGAGCAGTGTTATACATATAGGTTCAGAGGTCCAAGTGTGCTGTGCAGTATCGAGGTAGTACATGAGTCCTGAGATAACCTTGATTGGTGCACTTTGTCTTGGGATGAACCTTTAGAGGGGGAGAGGAACAGGAGGAGGTCAGAAAGCAGTGTTATACATATAGGATTGGTAAGTCAAAGTGTGCTGCTCAGTATTGATGTAGTACGTGTGACCTCAGTAGGGATTTGCGTTAAGGCGCTGGCTATCCCTTCGGTAGGGAGCGGTTGAGGAAAAGGACTTTTAGGTGTTTTTTTAATTTTGTGAAGGACGAGATAGTTCTGATATCTGCTGGATTGAGTTCCAGATTTTGGGCACGTTTCCGGCGAAGAATCGAGCAGCGGTTTTTTGTCTGCATGTTTTCATAGGGATGAGCAGTAGGGTATTTGAGCTCCTGAGGTTTCTAGTCTGACCAGCCCTCTTGAGTTTGGCGGCCAGGTAGTCAGGTTGTCCTTTGTTTAGGGCTATGTGCATAGACCATGTCTATGCTAACATTGCACTTTAACATGCTTATGCTTAGCTGGCATTACAGGCGCTGGAAGTAGGAGTGCAGGATTCCTATCTTCCTTTATCTTGTCTCATTTGCTGTGTGTTTAAAGACAGAAGTGAAATATCAGTCCTGTCATCTGACAAATTGCTACTGATTCTTTCAAAATGTAGGCTAGTGTTTACTTTTCTTTCCCTGAATGCAAAGTGAGAAGAGTTTGTGAATTGAAGTATGTGGAAATCTTTCTGCTGTCAAAGGAAATGTTGAAGAATGCCATTTTGTTTAAAACGCAACGCATTTAAATACCTTTAAATGAAATTACAAAATACATCACGTGTTAAGAAAGCACAAATGAAAATTGTTTGTAATTCTGAAGTGTGGTGAAAACCGAGATTTTAACAGAATCACAACAAATCAAGACACTTTGCTTGGTGATGCGCAAATTACAAATATTCACTGAAACCCGATTCCAACGCATTGTGCGCTATATAGTTTTATCAGTAAACTAAATCTATTTCTCTGTGCAAATTTAGTGGCCATATCAATCGACAATGTGCTGTTTATGAATGACAGTGGGCTGTCCAGGGACGTAGCTGGGTCAGTAAGATTGGGGAGGGGGTGAGCTTCAGATTTCCCAACAATCTTGCTGGCACATAATGTTAAAATGCATTATATGACAATCATAGCGCACAAGAGAGGCTTAAGTGGCAGCGGAAAGGGAGAGGAATGCAGATTGGTGGAGGTACTAAGTGAGAGAAAGCACATTATTTTGTGAAGTAACCAATATTTTTTAAGTCTTTCCAAACAAAGCAAGGGATGGGGCGTGTGTGCGTTTTGGTCTGTGTGTGTACAGCTCCTGGTGAAATCCGACGGACACCTCGGTATACCCGACTGAAAGCACCAGTAGCCAACTTTTTAATCACAAAAAAACATTTATTAGGGGGTGTAGCAGGGCAAACACCCTTCCTGAAGCTACACTCCTGGCACTACCACCCTATGCTTTAGTAATATATTAGCAAAAATGTGCTCTACATTGCGTCATCAGTTACATAAAGCACCCTTACCACTCTCTTGCCAGATGGGATTGGCTCATTTGCTACACTTGTTCTTTGTGTGATGCTTGGATTGTTCGCAGTCCGTATGTGTTCAGTGATGTAACATTGATGGCAGCACTCCCACTCTGGAAATTGTTCAGGCATCACTGACTGGCATCATTGCTACAAGAGCCCTTGGCTTTTGCACACGTCGCTGAGGCACAGTTTCATGTTGACACAACTTGTTATTTTTTGCATATTTTCTATGCTTTTAAGTTCGTAGGTATCTAAAGTCAGTGCACTCACGGAAGTTAAAGGAAATTTGTATTCTTCTTTATCGTATTTTAGTGACTTGTTCCTTAGGGTTGGTGCACTGACCATACAAATTTAGGCTACCTACCTCTTTGAGCTTCAATTATGGTTCCATTTACAGGGGAAGGATTGAAAAAATGTCACTTTTCCTAGGGCACCAAAAATATTAGCATCATCTTGGATAGCTCTTGCGGCACAGTCAAAAACTGTTTAGTCACTGCCTGTCGCGTTCTTGATACAACCTGTTGGCACCTTACTTTGTCTCAAGTACAGCTGTTGTAGCTAAAGCCACTTGTGTTGTTTAAATGCTGGGCATTGTTGCTACAGAGAACGTACCTATCTGAAATTCCATATTCATGAAGCTGATGTACTTCAGTAAATATTTGTATTGAAGCAATAATATTTTTTTACTGATGTCGTTTTGTTTATTCAATGTCATTTCAGCCATTATAACTTTGTTATATAGACACACCATGATGTGTCCTCAAATTGATCTCTAGTTGCTGTAAATAGAAATGTAAGCAGTATAAATGTGGAAGAAACGAAAAAGTTGGGAATATGTTAATAATTCTACATGGAATTTTGAATGTGGTGAAGAGATATATAGAGCGTATGAGTGTAGAGAATAGAAATGAAGAGACTAAGGTTCCCTTTTTAAGTTCCTCATACCTTTATCCGGGAATTACAAGTTATTTTCTCTGGAATGAAAGATACCATGCCGACCTGCAAAATACTAGGCCCATTTCCACGTGTTTTTAGGTCTCACCGCCTAGCGTTGCAGTGTGCTGCACTGCTCGCGCAGCGCGAGACTTCATGTAGGAGCTTCTAAAAGCGGACCACACACTTGTGCGTGTGGTTTTGTTATCGTTGCAGGCTATTGGGCGTTGCGTGCGTCTTTCTAACAAAGACAGCACGGAAATGCGGGCGCATGTCCTGCATTTGCCCCGCCCATGGCCTATTGGTGTCTGTTACCTGCACAGCCGACATCTGTTTTGCATTATCGTGCCCAATAATGCAAAACAGATGCTCACTGTGGCACACGTGCACGCGCTCACCACTACCGTGCTTGTTGCTACTGCGAGTTAGATGCACCGCGTTGATTGGCATTGCTTGCTGCTAAGCCGTGTCTCTTGGGAGGCTGGCCCCGGCTGCGCGGTTGAATGGAGGTTTTGTGTTGGCGTGGCGTGCCGAGGACCTCCCCGTGACCCGAGGTGGCGAAGAGTGTTGGTTGTTCAGTGTGTGTGCAACCTGTCCCTATGTGCACAGGCTGCCTCTGGCCCGTGTGTCAGCCTGTGTCGGTATACAGTGTGTGTGCTTTGCTTCAGCACTGTTGGTGCGTGCTGACCTCCACTCGCCCACCGGGCTTCTGCAGTGCTCAGCCCCTTTCCTTCGGTGGATGTGCTGCCCTGGGCCCTATTGTTGAAACGGCCTCCCTTCCTGGCGGCCCCTGGTTGGCTTGTGGCCTGGGTTGGCCTGGCTCCTGGTGCCGGCTTTGCTGCATTCCGCCGTGTGTGCTGCCTCCTCGCCGGCGGAGAGGGCCTCTGTGCGCAGACAGCGGCTGCAGGAGAGTGTGAAGGTTGCAGCCTGGGACCCATGGTGACAGGGCCCCTCATGCATGTTCCAGGTGAGAAGAGTCCCGGACTTATACCCGTCCCATGTGGCTGGACTGGTATGCACCTGAGGGGTCAACAGCTAAAGGGTTTGTTAAAGTGTCTCTCATCTTATGATTCAATGAAATATCATGGACTATGCCAAAAAAATCTACAGAAAATAGATTTGCTTATGTAGGACTAACTGTGGACAGAATGTCTGGTTGTTCACAATTAGGGTTAAGGTACCTTACTATTTATAAAAATTAAAAAGCATTCTTTAAGCAGAATGTGTTTCTCAGTTGTATTCTTCGAAATGCTTATGTAGCATGTTACACCCTATTCTGGGCTGATGACGCACATGATTGGTCGGGCAGCAAGCTACACCTTTGGGGAGTGCATGGCTGGAAAAGTGTTGTGTTTGTAGATGTTGGACACCATACAAAGGTCCTGAGCATACAACAGCTAATAGATCACAACTGTGTTTACAATTGCTTTCACTGGGTCATATCTACTATAGCCTTCCAAACTGGGCACCAAGTACACACTTTAGCACTTGACTCTTAATAGTAGGCCTGGGTGAGCAGCCCAAGGCCTACTCAGGAAGATGGTGTAAAGTTAGAATCTCAGAACCCAACAGGCACAAAAACCCACCAGTAATTACAATCGCTAGGCAATACTGCAATACATTATCTTAGTAAAATAAAGGCAATAACTTAATACTACATAGGATTTTAATGGATTACAGGCACAAGATAGTACAAAAGGCTCATTAGCAGCATTATCACTTCACTAAAGCTTTAAAATCCTTCAGGGGTTCATAGTGCACATATGGGGAATAACCAGTTCAAGCTTCATATAAATATGGCAGTTGCTTAAACTAACTCCTTGGCTTTCAAGGAATTCCAGAGTTTTGATGCTTATAGTGATAAAGAAGATCCTTCAGTAGACTTTTTCTTATAAGCAGGCATGACAAGGTGCTAATCTTGAGCGCAGTGCCCTGCTTTGCGAATATCATTAGAACCTTAATTGAAGGTGCTATGGGACTTTTTATGGAATTGCTTTGTGGATGATGCAGAGTGTTGTAGGCTCTTGGTATTAGTAGGTTGTGTAGGGATTAAAACACTCGGGTCAGAAGCTCCACATGGTGGTGCTGAAGTAGTAATCTTGCTGCATGTTTTGGATTCTCTATAACTGCCATAGTATTATGAAGCGTGGGGTACAAAGATAAAGGCCTTTGGGGGAGGCAACCCTTGGCATTAGAAAGGTGAGATTTGCCTCTAAGGTCTGATGGTCCAGGTAAGAAAGGGTGTCCTTGATGTTAACATTGTGTATAATGTGCATTTTGTAACTTTATTAACCTGTGCAATTAAGGATAGTTTTGTATCCTTGATCTCGCCTTGACGAGGATGGTAGATCTTCCAAAACTTTGGATCATAGCAAGGTAAATTGTTGGTTGTCCATGTGTCCCCCGGTCGATGGCCTTTGTTTTTGTGGAGCTGAGCTTACGGTGGTTGGTCATCATCCAATCGTTAAGTGCGATGAGGCACTTCTTGAGTATAGATGTACCTATATCCAGGGGGTTCTCGGGTTTTAGGATGATCTGTGTGTCATCAGCATAACTGTAACATGTGAGAAAGAATGATCTATACAAGCCCAGTAAGAGGATGAGGTAAATATTAAACAGGAGTGAAAGAAAGATAAAGCAGGGCGAGGGGAATAGATAGGAGGCTTTGTTTATCTTTGATTTAGCAAAAGATCCATTTTAAAGTATTACTCGTATGGTGAGCTCTTATAGCGTCCGCAGCCGTGTCTTATGATGAACGGTGTTCAAGTAGTTTGCAGAACAAATGTGCTAATCAGGTCAATGGTGATAAAGAACTTACAGAATAGGTAGGGGGGATGTGAATACTGATGGTTTTAGGATTAAGGGTCAGCAGCTTGAGCAAGGTGTGCATTCCTTAGCCTCCAGGAATCAAAGTCTGGGGCGATCCATTTGCACAAAAAACTCACTGCTTGGGAGAATGGCTCCATTAGAACACTCACTGCTGAAATATGTTATGATTTAAAAGCAAACTCATCTTTCTATTCTTCCAAGGCTGTTACATTGAGTGTGATCCATTGCATAATAGTAACATCTGTTGTTTACAGTCCTTAGAAATGGCAGGCGTGCAGTATGAAACGATATATATATAAACAAGTTATTGTCAATTTGAAAAACTCACATTGATCCCTTTCCAACTGTAGCTGGAAGCCAAGTTGAGAAATACATATTTTGTTAGAATCGCTGTACTGCAGAAACTGTAACAAATCTTCACTGTGCCTCAGGGTGCATTGAATCTGTCAGATCTGACACAAGAAATGTATTTTTAGTGCAGGTTTCAGATTCCTATACTGACACTAATCTAGCAAGTTACCACAAAGTTGTCATTTGTCTCACAAACGGCGTAATTAACAGAAAATAACCTATCTGCACAATGATGTAAATCAGAAGTAAATGTACTGAGAAAGCTTGCAGTTTCCGAAACAGAAAAGCCATGAGGAAGAGTGAAACCCAAGAAATGGATGGGGTGTGGTTTGCTTGCGTGATGCAGGATTCGGTGATGTTTTGAGTGACTGCTGGCCCGGCTCCTATTGTTTAACAGGGCTCACAATCTTGGGGTCTGACGTATTAAAATTTAGACCACAAAAAGTGGTTAGAAATTGCACACAGACTTTTGCAACCTGACATTGTTTTTATAATACAACTTATGTATTAATAAGATGCGTCGCAAAATCTCCAATCGCAGGAGATCGCAGAACGATCTGCTAATGAATATTAATTAGGCAGTTTGTTATGTGCAATCCCTTGTGGATGGCTGCAAACACAGGGATGGTAGCCTTCAGGGAACAGCAGACCACCATTTCTTTGTTTGCATTCCCAAACAATAAACTATTTTTTAAAGTAGTCTGTGTTCCTTAAAAAGAAATTGGAAGTTTTTAGTTTGGGAGGTAAAACTTAGGGAGTAGCAGTCAGTGGTCTCTAGGATAACTGACTTCTCCTCCCCTGAGGTCCGCTAACTGTATTCACAAAGGGAAGTTGTCACAAGAGGACACTTTCTCCTTTGCCCATCAGGTACCTTCTCGTTTGAGGTGTCAGTAATTCATCAATGGTTTGGGACCCCAATGGCAGGGGCAAATCATTTGTAGCATACCATTGGGGCTTGCAATTACGAGAGGGCCCACCCCTGACACTTGAAATTTGGAATGGGTCGCAAAATCCAATTTGTGAGTCTGAGACACGTTACTGACTGCCAAAATGTATTTAATAAATTGAAAAAAAGCAGTGTTATGGTTGCAAACCCTGTGATTTTGGAAGCGAGGAGTTTGCCAATGCATAATGGCTTGGTACACCAGGCCCTGAATTTGAGATAGTAGAACTTGGGTTTGATGATCCTTGGCCAATGATGTCAGGGGTAGCCATAGGTACCATAGTAGCCAGTGGCTGTAAGAGGCTGAACCAAAGTATGCTTTCAAAACAAGAGGTTTGCCAGGAATAGGGCAAGGGCTATGAAATGTCAAACCCAAAACATGAGGCACTGGTTATTCAGCTTCGCCTCAGTTTGCAAGATTCTCTGGACTTCTATTGTCATCCTGCCTTCTCTTGGATTTCCAGCCACATCTTCACCATGGTCTGGGCATGACAGCTCTGTGAAGACCATCGCTACCTTTATGTTGCACCTCCAAATGAACCACAGCCAATGATAATGAGAACAGATCTCTGAAGTACATGTTGTGAAGGCATGGCTATCATGGATGTCGGTTGGGGCTCCACTTTCCTTGTTTTCTGTCAGTAGGTTCATTACACTAATACTGAATAATATTGTATTTAGTATGAGTGTAATAAAGAATAAAGCACAATTAGTTGGAATATGACCCATACTGAGAGAAGTAAATATGAATAGAAATGCATGTTGTGTGTCTGCTTGCGGGCGCGAGTCAGTTTACGTGAAAGGGTACGTGTATGTGCAAGCATGTGCGTGTCAGTGAAAGGAAAGGTTAAATGGCGTGTGATGTCACTTCCGCTACCCCTGGCATTTAGGTGAATTGACGTTCATGGAAGGTAAACAGTAAAAGATCAGAGAGGGAAAGGAGAGTAAATTGATAGATGTAAGGAGAATAGCAGGAGAAGAGGAAGGGAGCAATGCTGGGTTGAGCTGTTTTGCCAGGGCTGCTTATTGTTCCGCAGTCCGGCTCTGTGAGTCATCAAGGCGATAGTGGAGCTCTGCTTTAATTTACGAAGTCATCTATCACGAGGCAGAGTCACTGACAAGAAATGGCGCCACAGCCTCTTCCGGCGCCCCACGAGTTGGGCTGATGGTGATTTACGCTGCCAACAACATCTCGAAAACCATTATAAATTGCTCCAGCAATTAATGTAAGCGCTTCCATCATTAGCCGTCGAGCACATAAAAGTAACATCCCTCCACTATATTGAGTATTCAGCAGCGAAACATGTTGTTGCATTTCAAACAAATATGGCTGTGCTGTGCATGCGTGGATGCCAGGCTTGGATCGCTCTTGCCATCTGCGCTCTTCGCAGAAGGCAATTTTGGCTCAATCATTTTTGTGCAATCCTTCTATAGATCTGCCTCAGTGTGAAAACATTAGATTCCCCACAGCTTCCAGTAGGATTTTCAGATGATTTTTACAGGGACTGATGGCCACAGTACTCCCCACCTGCACCCCCAAGGTGTCACTGGTGAGGGAGGGAGAGCTGGAAGTAAAGGAGCAGCAACACAACCAAGGGGTGGACTGGCCATGGACCATACCAGGCTCAAAGCAGTCTGTTTTAAAGGCTTCTTGGCCTGCCTACTGCTGCTGAGGAGAGCAACACTATTCATATAATATTTTCTATGATTGCACCAGGGCTCATGGCAGCATCCTTGCTACACTACTCCCTGGGGCGCTTGAGGCCTCCTACTCTGTATGCCTGATCACACAATGCAGCCCTCTCCTGTCTGAGAGGTGCATGTCAGAACATGGTTATCTAGGATCACATTGCATGGCAGAGAAAGAACTGACTCTGACTGCAATAAAGGATTTTCATTTTCAATACTAAACTAGTTTTATGCAGATTCATCGAACTGTGTCAGGTTTCCTTCCCCCCACACTTTTGGACCCCCATTTGGACTAGTAACTGTTGGTTTTTCAACTCTGAGAGTGTACTGGTGGAAAAGATTTATAATTCCCTTCATTCAAACATGAGTCAGATCTCAGTTACAACTAAGGATCATAAAAACAGCCAGGTACTCCCTATTAGCGCAGAGCAGGCAACAACTCTCTCTCCCCCTGTTATGTTTTCCTATCATAAACTAGGAGAGGAACAGGCAGGTTCCCTTCTACGGAACATCAAATCAGGATCCTGTATAGACCTTGTACCGCCCCACATTCTGGTTCAAAGAGGGGGGCTGTGTTTTAACTCAACTCACCAGCCTCATCTCCTTATCTCTTGAAATACGTCACTAATAGGTTACTGGTTGTTCAGAATGCGTCAGCTAGACTCCTTCTTAAGATACCCAGGAATCAGTCAGCTAGAGCACCCTTGAGAGAGCTATACTGACTTCCCGTTCAGACCAGGATTAAATTTAAGTCTTTATGCCTGGCACATAGAGCTCCTGTCTCATGGAAAAGTCGCTACCGAGCCCCAGAACAAAGAAGTGACTCCAAGCTGCCCCCACGCATGACCAGCACCGGGGTCATCACAGCTGAAGAAGCCCATCCAGGCAAGTCAGTAGCTGCTTTCATCGATTCAGCACTGACTACCGTTGAGCAACTCAAGAGACCGATCCTCGATGGCCAAAATAAATTGTGCCCAGGAGTGTCATCTGAGCCCAGATTGGTTGACAAAGAGGGACACCAACCTTCACCAATGGATACCACTGGACCCGCTGTGTGCCGAGATCGGTAGTTCAACCGCAGCTAGTCTTTTGCTGGCTCAAAGATGACTTCAAGGGACACCAAACCCTGTCGCCAAAATCTCCCCACCTTACCCGTGGACCGAGGGATAACTGCAAAGATACCCCTGTTGACCGCCCAGCATCCAGAGCATCTTTTAGCAGCCTCCACATCCTGCATCCCCAGCATCAGGACCACTCAATTGAAGTCTATTGGGGTCGTGCTGTAAAGTATGGAACTAGACTTTGGACTGCTATGGTGATCAAGTAACTGCCCAAATACTCCTTATTGGCCTCCCTGACCTTCTTCCTGCCAGATTTGGTCACCCCAGTCAGGCCAGAGTAGCCAAACATAACTCTTTCAATCTTTTCAAAAGTTTCTAAAACTTTATGGGTACCAGTGCTTGTTTGCGCTTTGAACTAAAAAGATGAGATTTCCATTTTACTTCAAAATTTATATCTCCGGAAGCCTCTGGTGGATTTTGCTCATCTTTGTGTCTGAAAATCCACGAAAATATAACCTGTGTTTATAAATTGGTGTCAGATTTCTTTTGTGTTGTGTTACTTTCTGATTGTTGTTTGGCTAAATTCAGAAGGTTCAGGAAGCAGTGACCGGCTTAGCATATGCCCTGGAATTTGTGTTAAAAGCTGTGAAGCACAGTACCCATGTTGCTAGTGGTCAGTGGGCCCTGGCACATGGAATGACTTCACTAAACTAATTGTAAAAGCAACCAGTACACAAAAGAATTGTGTAGACTTTTGTCAGAATTTACATTCATGGTAGAACTTCGGACTTTGTATCTGTTGCATCAAGCATCTACCTATTAGGAAGGTAGAAAAAATATATAAAGAAATCATAAAGCCTGGCATTTAGGACTTATCTACTATAGACAAAATTGCCTCAACCATTTTATTTCAGACTTAACGATACATATTGTACCATTTGCCACTCCTTTGCAAGAGTTTAGGAAGAGTCATTTCTTCCAATGGTAGTTAATGTGCCAGATCCTTCTTGGATATATATATATATGCTCCCTACGTTCTTTACAGCATTGACATCTGCCTCTAAACACCTTAATGGCATGAGTGACCACTATCTACAGAAGAGGCTGGTGCCAAAGTCCTGTACTAAAATATTCTTCTCACTTCTTCTGAAGAAGCCATTACAGTTCCCTGATAATTCAGAAATGTATTATCTAATTTCTCATTTGCATTATCTTGCTGAACTTATAGAATGGGCTGTAAATTACAAATTTAGCCTTTACTCAGCTTTTACAATTTACTTCACCATTATCGAGCAGGATTGAGAATTATTAGTGGTGTCAAATCTATAACAGTGCCAATTTTGGATGACCTAGGAAAACCAGCCATTCCGTACTGATCAGTCTTTTCTCACTGAGTGTATATCAAGTGATTGATTGCCCCGTTCAGATCACATATGATGTAGCTACAGTGTAGGGCCCTGCGCTCCCTAAGAGTGCATCCTATGGCTGATCAGCCAATAGTCATGCAGATGTTGTTCAGTGTCTGATATAAATCCATCTCATTTGAATGTAGGGATGGATGGAGTGTAACAAGGTTACGGTGAACCATCTGAAAGTGGAGATGCTAGAGATATGTTATGTTATAAGAGATTTATAAAGCGCACGTACACCGGTTGGTTTCATGGCGCTGAGTCTAAGATTAGCTGAACCCAAAAGGAAAGATTATTCATAGCCCTGCACAAACAACCATGTCGTAAGACTCTTCCTGAAACTCATAAGGTCAGTGCATGACCTGATCTCTAGAGGGAAGGAGTTCCACAATCTAGGAGCTAAGGAGGCAAACCTGCATCCCCCTTGTCGCTTTAGTTTGAAAGCAGGGGTTGTCAGTAGCTGGAGATGGGCTGAGTGCAGGTTACGCAAAGGGGTGTACCTTGATAGGAGGCTATCTATGAATTTGGGACATCGACCATGTAGGGATATAAAAATTAGGCATCCCATTTTAAAGGTGCAGCGTTGGGGAATGGGAAGCCAGTGTAGGTTTCTTATAAGGGGGGTGGGAGATTGCCACCTGAGTTGCTGGTGAATCAATCTGGCCGCTTGGTTCTGAACCATCTGTAGCCGCTTCGCTAGACAAAGTGGCATACCCAGATAGACTGAGTTAGGTTAGTCTAGATGTGAGAGCACCGTGGCTATCACAACCTGTATCAGTGCCGCTTCTGTGAGTAATCGGCTGATCTTTCGCAGCTGGAAGAAGCAGGATGAAACCACCGATCCAACTTGCGATCTTAATGATAGGTCATTATTTATAGTGACACCGAGGCTCTTGGCAGTGGAAGAGGGGGCTGGGGGGGCAGGGGTTGATTCCGAGTTTGGTAGGCTAGTAGTGTGGGCCCCAGAAATTGTGGCTAACCCCCTGTCAGAACTAATTCAGTCTTGCCTGGATTGAGCTTTAAGTGGTTGTGGTCCATTCAGTGACGGATGAACAACATAGTAGCCTGAAATTCAGAGACTGATTTAGGTGATTTGTCGATGGTAAGCATTAATTGTAGATCATCTGCATAGTTGAAGGTGGTCACTTTTCTTTCCTTCAGGGACTGGATCAGGGGGAGGAGGTAAAGATTAAACAAGTGGGGGGATAGTGAGGATCCCTGCGGGACCCCACATGTTCTTCTAATCTTAGGTGCCGTAAACTGGGCAATGTGGACCAACTGGGAGCGATCTTCAAGGAAGGAGCTGATCCAGCTAGAGGCTGAACCCTGGATGCCGGCCTACCTGACACGGTCCGCCAGTATATCATGGTCATCTGTGTCAAAGGTGGCAGAGAGATCTGATAGTACCAGGGCCTATGGGGTCCCTCTATCAGCTTTGTCTCGAAGTGTGTCCTAGACCGCCAATATCACGTCTCCGTTGAGTGGGGGGACGAAATCCACCTTGGTTTGAGTCTAGATAGTTGGACAAGCACTTCGCCACATGAGCCTCCAGTACCTTAGACAGGTACGGGAGCAAATAAATTGGGCTATAGTTTGCCAAACTCTGGGGGTCTGCTCCTGTTTTTTTCAGAAGGGGGATCACAATTGCTTCTTTGAAGGCTTTGGGAACGTGGCCCTGGGAAAGGGACTCATTCAGAAGAGCAAGGGATGAGCTCGGGAGAACGGAGAGGGCATCTTTTAGGACATGTGGTGGACAGCAGTCTGTTTGGGATAAGGATTTTACTTTGGACAGCATGTCCTGAAAGGCTAGGATGCTGATGGCCGGGACATTTTCAAGAATGGAAGGGTTCCTATGTGTAACGGAAGGTGTGCTGATGGAGCTGTGTGTGGGAATACTGGCTTTAATAATGGAAATGTTTTCAATAAAGTAGTTGTTCAATGAGTCACAAAGTGCTTGCATAGGTTTGGTTAGGATTCTATCTGAGTTGGATAGCTCATTGACGATTGAGAAGATTTCGTTTGATCTGTTATTAGAGTTTACGATTCTGGAGGAGAAATGAGCGGCTTTTGCTGTTATATTAGCCTTTTTCTATTCGTTCCATGCTGCCAGGTAGAGGTATTTCCCTTCTGGAGAGTAATTCTGTCTTCACTTCCTTCCCTGTTGGCACAAGGCCAGTTTTTGTAGTTTTAGTTTGTGGGAGAACCATCTCTGTGCATCAGATTGGCATGCCACTTTTCATTTTTTGAGTGGTGCATGCTTATTACTGGCCGCTAAAAGCCAAGCTGAGATGTTTTCCTCAAGAAGATTGATAGCAAGGTTGGGGCTGTGCTGGCCAATGTGTCATGGAATTCATTTTGTCAAGAGAGTTCCATTTCCTGGCCATTCCCCCCTCAGCCGTAGGGGTTTTGCCAGTGGTATGGTTCAGTATTGTGATCTTAATTAGGTGATGATCCGACCATATACACGGGAGGATCACAGGTGCAGATACTGCTAGGTTAGTAGTCCAGACCTAGTCCAATATGTGCCTTTTAATGTGTGTGGCTGAAGATACATGCTTGATAAAGTTTGTTAGTTAAGAGGTCTTTTAGCTCAGCGGAATGAGTCCCACCACGTGTGTTGTTAGACCAATAATAAAAATTGCCTATTAACAAAATTTTAGCGTGGTTAGTTACTTGGTTAGCAATTTGTTCGCTCAGTAGATGAGGGAACAGGGGCATGTGCGGCGGGAGTCTATAGACTAGAGCACATATGAGCGGGGCGGAATCAGACTCCAATTTGATTACAAAAGTGTCTACTGCAGGGAGACAAAGAGAGGTAAGGGCAGTGAATTTAAGGTTTTTGTGAATAATGGCTGCTACTCCGACGCCCATTTTTTCTGGTGGGCGGTTAGCTTGAAGGATGTAATAGTCATTGGGTAATGCTGCCAGAATGTCAGGGGTGGAGTCAGGTACAAGCCAGGTTTCCGTAATTAGAAGGATATCTGGTTTTTCAGATGCTAATAGGAGAAAGATGTCAAGTTGATGTTTGTCTAACGAACGGGTATTTAGATAATAAATTAGTAAAGCCGATTGCCTGTGTCTGTTAGGTCCCCGTGGCTGCGGGGTATTGGAGATGGGTTCTAAAGCTTCTGTGAAAGATCTCCTTGACCGCAGGATATCATTTTGGCTCAGGCTTGCGCGGGCGGCAGGTTTGAGTGCATAGAGCACCGAGTGATGCTGTCTAAGTTCCTCAGAAGTGTATGTGAGGAATTGGGCATGGTGGCTGGCCCCTTGGCCCGAATGGGCCCGAATGGGCCCGGATGGGCGCAGACGGGCTTGCCTTTGGCGCTACCACGCTGCGGCCGGCATAAATGCCTGGTCTCAGCCTGAGGCTCCTCCTTCGCCCCTCATGATTGGCTGCCTCAGAGGGGTGTGATCGGATGCAGCTGGGAGCCGGGGACACCGAAGACGCAAATTGCGTTATACGTTGGTATTCTTTTTGTTAAAAAAATAAATTCAGATTCATACAATTTTAAAAGTTTCTAAGCAGGTAAAAAGCAGAAAAAAGCTCTCCACAGGGTAGCTGCACAATCATAAAGTGCCCGCTCTCGCGCTGTGGCCGGCATAAATGCCTAGTCTCAGCCTGAGGCTCCTACCTCACCCCTCGTGATTGGCTGCCTCAGAGGGGTGTGATTGGAAGCAGCTGGGGAGCCGGGGTCTCAGAAGACGCAAATTGCATTATACGTTGGTATTTCTTTTGTTTAAAAAAAATACATTCAGATTCATACAATTTTAAAAGTTTCTAAGCAGGTTAGAAAGCAGAAAAAAGCTCTCCGCTGGGTAGCGGCACAATCCTAAAGGTAGACATCATAACAGCGGCAATTACCAACCTGGCATTCCAGCAAATAATTTAACCGCTTGTTGTTCTTGTTTGGTCCAAGCCGTACTTCACCGGATTTAGATCTTGGCAGACAGGTTACTCCATCACAACGGTGACAAATATCCCGTCCTCCGAAATATAATTCACATAGATATAATGGGATTTATATTTCGGCAGACGGGATATCAGTCACCGTTGTGATGGAGTAACCTGTCCTTCAAGATCGAAATCCGGCCCTGTGTCATCCTTATAACTTTGGGTCTTCCTCAATGCCCAGTATGATGCAAACTCTAATTACCCACCTGTTCATTAACCTCAAGTGAAGGGATCACAGAAATCTAGCCCTTTGTGTTTTTAACTGGTTGTCAGTGGTCAGACACATTGAATTTAGTCAAATCAATCAAATATGTTTACTTCAGACTGAACAATCCAGCTATAAAAAAAATCTTCACATTGTTATACATAAAATATTTAATTTACAAGACACCTGTTATTTTAGCAATACGTTTAAAATCATTTGCACCTTTCTTAACAATAATATTGATTAATTCAAAAATACATCTAGCCATCATCATTCTTTAGTGTACAGGGTATCCGAACATATGTATTAAGAATCACAGCTTTAATCTTACATTGCATTTCTATATTTTACTGCTGAAATCAAGATTTTCCCTACATTTTTCCTACAAATCAAAAGAAAAGGCAATACTCTAGAAGGGCCGTTTGCTGTGGAGAGAGGCTGCTGGCGAGCCCAGTTACACACCATTAGCGGCGGCCATCTTTGGTCGGTTGGCATCCTAGTCTAATAGGAGGGGGCTACAAAAGCGGACACAGAGCACGGGAGCGCAGCCAAAGGCCAGCCCATCTGGGCCTTCCACGCCTGGACGCTGCCAGCTGCCAGGAAGTGCTGCCCGTGTTCTAGGACAGGATGACTTTCATCACCTATACTAGAGAACAACTTTGGGGAATGAGGCAGGGTTGCAGGGGAAGGCCCTCAACCCATAATCTCTCAACCCCCCAGCCACTTAGGGAGGAGGTTTCTCCCCAATCAGATAATCAAGTACACAGAGGACTGTTCTGGGGGCTGTATGTGAATGCCAGGTCAGTCTCCAAACACACGGGAGAACTATGGGACGTTCTGGAAGAAGGTCAGCCGGATTTATGTCTCCTGACCGAGACTTGGCTCCAAAACCATTCAACCCCAGCGTTAGCGGTGGCATTCCTTGAAGAGTACAAGGTGACCAGACTTGACAGGGAGGGCAAATGGGGAGGAGGGGTGGCAGTAGCAACGAGGGCTCCCCACCATATCAAGGTTGTAGACTCAGTGCTTACCACTTACATAGAGCTACTGGTATTTCAGATAGACTCCTTGAAAGACACCAGATGGATGGGCGCGGAAGTGTAAAATTCTCCGGGGGAAAGCAAGCACCTGTTCTCCTCTTCCCTCCTAGAAACCCTTGCCCCTTATATTTTACTATCAGATTGCTTCATGTTAGCGGGGGACTTCAATCATCATCTGGAGGAGTCCTCAAACATAGAATCTAGGGCCCTCCTCTCTGCGATGGAATCATTGGGGCTCTTGTCCAGAGTTTATGAGCTGATGCATTCCGCAGGACATACCCTGGACTCTATCTTTACCAAAGTCCCCCTCCTGTCAGTAGAAACACCTCAGGAGCTAACATGGACTGACCATCGGGCCTTAAGGTTCTCCTTTATCCAGCCAGAAGGTGGGAAAAAGCCCCTTGGAAGGAAGGCCGTGCACAGGTCTTGGAAGAAAGTTACTCATAAGGCATTTAGCGGGGCCTTCTTAGCCCCCTCTATAGAAGGGGGCTAGACAGCAACAAGGCATTGGAGAGGTGGGAGGTTGCTGTTGAGACTGCACTGGACAGTATTGCCCCTCTAAAAACAGTGAAATAAACGAGAAGCGAGCACCTGCACCATGGTACTCGGAAGAACTTAAAGAGAAGGGTCGATTCAGGGGGCGGGAAAGAAAATGGAGACAAACTAAATGTTCTGAGGACAAGCTGGCCTATAATGTGGCACATAGAGTTTACCTAGGCCACTGCAAAACCGCCAAAAGAGAACATCTGAACGTGCGGATTAGGGAGGCAAATCATTCCTCACAAGAATTGTTTAAGATACTAAAATAATTCACAAATCCGAAGGTGAGCAGCACAGCGGTCCCCCATACGTAAGATCTATGCGATAAGGTGGCCACCTATTTTAGAGAGAAGATAGATAACATCTATAACTCTCTGGGGGGAGGTGTGACCGTAGAGCCACCCGACCCGAAGATTAGGATCCCCTCCCTACCCAAGCTCGAATCTTTTTCCACTATCACTACGGAGCAATTGAGGGTGGCTCTTGCAGCAATCAAGTCAGGATCAGAATCAGACTGTGTTCCTCCCTTCGTTATGGCACAACTGTCCACCATCTTAGCTCCTTCGCTCACGGATGTATGTAACATCTCCCTAGTTACGGCCATCTTCCCAGATAAGTGGAAGAATGCACTGATCAGACCGCATCTGAAAAAAACATCAGCTGATCCATTAGAAATGAAAAATTATAGGCCAATTTCTCTTCTGCCATTCTGTGCAAAGGTCATGGAGGAGATGATTAACCAGCAACTGACAGGTTACCTGGAGCAGAACCAACTATTAGACCCCGCTCAATCGGGTTTCCGAGCAGGACATAGCACGCAGGCAGCCCTGATGGAAGTTACTGACAGTATGAGAATGTCCCTAGATAAAGGGACTCCCACCATGCTGGTACTGTAAAATCTGTCAGCAGCCTTCGACACCATCTCCCATTCCATCCTGCTTTGTAGATTGCAGGAGATTGGTGTTGAGGGCCAAGCACTGGCATGGTTGGAAAGTTTTCTTGCAAAGAGATCTCAGAGGGTCAAATTAGAGCCATTTATGTCAGCAACCACCCCATTGGATAAGGGGGTTCCCCAGGGCTCCATCCTAAGCCCTACTCTGTTCAACATATATGTGGCCCCATTGTTTGCTATCATACGATCCTGTGGTTTTGAGACGATTTCAAATGCAGTCGACACACAGGTGATAATTCCATTTGAACCGGATCCTTCGGTCACCAGAATTAAGTTTAAGACCTGTATGTTGAACATAGCGGCTTGGATGAAGGATAATTTTCTTCAGCTCAACTCCAATAAGACGGAGATCCTCCTGTTTAGGAAGGCGGAAGAACTATGGACACCAGACTGGTGGCCTTCGGAACTGGGGGACTCTCCTTCCCCCACAAAGCAGGTTAGGAACCTGGGAGTCCTATTGGATAGCAAACTATCCTCCAAGGACCATGTAAAAACACTGTCCAATTCCTGTTTCGGGATTTTGAAAATGCTAACGAAAGTCTTTCCTTGGATCCCTCTGGATGCTAGAAAGACTCTCATCTAGGCGTTGATTGTGAGTAGTTTGGACTATCGGAACGCACTATTGGTAGGGGCCAGGGGAGAACTTTTCACTAGGCTCCAGGTACTGCAAAACACTGCAGCAAGAATGGCTTTGAATAAGCCTAGACGTTCCCCGTCTCCTGCTCCCCTCACATTGGCTGCCCGTCAAGAAGAGAGCAGTTTTTAAGCTTCTTTTTTAAGCCAAGGCAAGGCCTGGGCCTGGTATACCTAAGAAAGAAGGTAAGAGCTTATGTTCCGGGGCGTCAACTGAGATTCAGTAATCAAAATCTTTTAGTCCCGTGCAAAATTAATAAATCTAGAATGGGAGGGCGTGCTTTTTCGTATCTTGCCCCCTTCCCTTGGAACAGGCTACCGGAAGCAATGCGTGGCTGTACATCTCTGGCCCACTTTAAGAAGAGTCTAAAAGACCTGGCTGTTCTAGGGGCCCAGGCTGGTCGAGGGTCCTCCTTTCTCTGTACTGCCGGGCACCGAGAGATCCCCCTGGGGATGATCCGCTGCGCCATATAAATGTTAAACAAATAAATAAAGGTGTAGAATAAATGGTTTACAGTTCATGAAATCTACATTCCTTAATACAGGTACGAAGTATCTATTCTCCACAGGAAGATATGTTGTTTCCACTTGTCTTACCGTGTTGTACAATACCAGGCTAATTACATAAAAAATCCAAGATTTTCTTGAGAAAAGATAACAGGAAGAGTGCTATAAATAAACCTGGTTAAGAGTTGCGGAAAATAAGTAGGGATAAGAGTAAGTGTGAAGGTAAGAGAAGGTTCTCTAAGTAGGTACCAGTGACATGGGGGTTAAGTAAAATAAAAGGTTAAGGTAAATAAGGGAATTGACTTCCAACACATAAATACAAAAATTAGGAAAATGGTGCAAGGAAAAAAGGGCTAATGGTTCAAAAGAAAGAAAATGTAATAAAATAGTTTCCTTCTTAGATAAAAGAGGGAATATATAACGATATGTGTTTTTTACATCGTGTTTCCCCTCAAAAAAGCTCTGAGAATGTCTTAATATTTTGATATTTATGCATTGCACAAGCCAACATAAAGGGACATTGTGAATCTATTTAATGAGATTTAATTTATAAAGCAAAACTGCTTGTATACCCTGACTATGGATGTACTGTAACACTATTAAATCCAGTATTCTTTATTTTCAAGGTACAGAGTAAAAAAAAAGTATAGTTCTGGTTATACTATGCTTTACAAATAAGTCTTGTTTTTACATTTAGTGTGGTTTGATTATACATATTAATACTACCAAGAATGTTGTTGACTTTTTAGAATAATGACCACTTTCCAACCACGTTCATCATTGTAAGATTTCTGCTCACAAACCCCTCCTCCCTCCAGTATCACTAAGATACGACCCTGCTCACAAAGTCTCCTGTATGACATCTGCTGGATGATCTGGTTGTGATAAAAAAGCGCATGGAATATTGCACACACTATTCTTTTGGGATGGGGGAAACAGTTCAGAATTTTCTTTAATTCATCTTTAGGTTTGACGTGTAGGGCGCTTGCTGCATCTGTGGTGAACATATTGCATTCTATGCTTCCTTTAAGGATCTTTGGATAAGCCTTCTTCAGTCACTGGCTTCTGTTGCTCAGGAACCTGCAGCCATTTGCCAGAGCCATTGTCAATCACATCTTGAATCAGGCCATAGGAGTATTTCAATCTCACCTTTTTTAGGTTGAGCCTGGGCAGCGCATGCGCTGCTCTGCGGCATGCTGTATTGGAGTATGGAATAGAAGCCCTACCCACTCTCCGCCCATATTAGTAATTGTCTTGTGTCATTGTCCTTCGTAAATGCTGGTTTCTGATTCATTAATAAGCTTGTTAGTCCCTCCTTAGTACCACCTTGTCTTCATTTGTAACCTACCCTGAGGACTGGCCTTTTTACTTCGGTTGTTACACGGTACATGTTTTTTAGTCTGTAAGCACTATTTTCTGTAATGAGTTTTTCCTACTGCAGGCATGACATGCTTTCCTGCAATATTTAGCGCACCATGCGTGCTTTCACTTTCAGAGCAGCCCTGGACAATGGCGGACGCTTCTTTGAATAGGTCTGAAAGTTACAAGAGTTTGAGCTATTGGCATTGTAAATGACAATGCCTTTTATTTGTGTGTTAATTGGCCAAACAGATAAATAAAAGGCATTGTCATTTACAATGCCAATAGCTTAAACTCTTGCAAATGCAAGACCTATTGCATTGCAAATGCTTGTTTAGATCTGGCCTAAGAGACAGCATAGCTGTCTCGCTAAACTATTCATTTCAAATCTGATATAATATACATACATAGAAGGGCTTTTGGTCAGCAGGATTCATTCCTTGTTTTGTTGAATTGTCATACACATTTTGCTTCAGCACACCATAGCATATGGCATGAGGCAAACTTTACTCATTGGCTTCCTTCATTTTGTGACTGCACAAAGCGTGTGCACATTGTTCACACCTGCTTAAAAAAGTTGCGTTCTATACAGTGGCAAGGCTTTTTCAAAACAGGTTCTTTAATTTTTAATATATTATTTTTTTACTGGCTTTTTTCTGGGTTACCACAAAAAGAGAATTAGTAAAATACATGGCACAACTAAAAGGCTTGTTTAAAAAAAAATAATAATAATAATAAACATTGCTAGTAAAACAGCCTTATCAGTGAACAAGCATATTGTGGCCACATTTAGGTGGCAACGTGGTTTCTTTTCTTTTTATGTTTTATGATACATGCTTTCAATAGAAAATGAAAAAAGTTTTTCTTTAAACGTATGCCATACACAAGCATGGTAAGGCCAGACCTATTGGCTTTGCCAATTCTGGTTCTGTTGGGTGTTTTGGTGTCCCTTTGCCTTCATATGAATCCATGAGAGGCTATTTTACATCTGAGATCAGTCAGTGAGCATCCCAGTAGCACGGTAGAGTGAGCGCTGAGAAAAGCTTCTTAAAAATTGATGCTTCAGAAAACAAGCATTGGACCAAGCCAGTAGGTCTTGTCTTTGTGACATTTTGGCTAAGCCAATGACTTTTGATTCTATACAGCATGAAAAAAAGAAAAGAGACACAATTGCAACCGCATCATTTCATGACACATGGGTCTTATGTGAACGCCATTTTAGGTCTCACCTACGCAGCGCACGCTGCATAGGAGGGCCTTTAGCCGTCGCTCTGCTCATCCACCTTGCAGGAGCGAGCAGCCGCACGCCACAAGCATGAGTGCAGTGCTTGAAAATTAGCAGAATGCTCTCCCAAGTGTGCTCGCCACTCGCAGGCTCACCTCGTCGACTAAGTCGCTTGCGCTGTTTATAGCGCATTCGCTTTCACTTTCTCCCTGCTGCTCTGACTGAGACCTCTTCTCACTGCCTGCAGTGCGCTACTTTAACTCTCTACGGCTTCCTGCCGGATGGCGCCCCAGAGTCCCTGGACATTTAGCCCACCCAAGGCGCCTGCGGTCCTTACTTCTCAGGTCGGCTACAAGCACGGACTAAAAGTAATGCTGTGCCATGATGTAGTGCCTTGGATTGATACATAGCGCCGTTTGCCTTCAACGCGTTTGTGCCCTGGGTTCTACTGGTGCTGGCAGTTACATTTTCTGAACCCATCACCAGTACTTTCTTGAGTCGCACTCTGACCTCTGACAGACTTCCCGCGCTGGGGGAGAGCTCCGGATTATACTGTTTGGTGCCTTCTTCCTTAGGGCGGGACACGCGCCGACCGACATTCGTGCCAACTCTCCTCTCTCTTAGTAAGTCTTACCCGGTCAGAGTGCTTTTCCATGGCGCAAACCTCCCCATGTACTCTTATGGGCAGCCGCGAATCCTCCTTTTATCACTCGCATGGGAAAGCCGCCACTCATTCTTTTATCCCTTCATTTTTTTTCTTTTTTTTACGCTTATAAAGCGCACGGCTACCCCAAACGGGGGTGTCCCGGCGCTACGGACAAGGTGCCGTATGAGTATCTAGCGAAGCTACAAGTTGGAGAACCAGGTTTTTAAGTTGCGCCTGAGCAGGCATTCAGATTCAGTCATACGAAGGGAGAGTGGCAGGCTGTTCCAAGATTTAGCAGTAATAACGGCAAAAGCTCTACCCCCCCATTCTGGAGCGGCGAAAATGGGGGGGTGAAGGAGAAATGACATTTCATTGTCAAATTGAAAACCCAGATTCCTAGCTGAGTTTACTGGTACCGGGGGAGGGTTCAGCTCAGACGGCCACCAGAGTAGAGGAGGAGGTCGGACTTTTTGATTAAAAAACAACACCTCGGTTTTATCCGCATTGAGCCTGAGAGTGTTGAGAGTCATCAACGATGAAATGTTGACCAGGTAGCGTCTGAAATTGGAGAAGCTAGCGTCAGAGTGATCTCTAAAAGAAAGCACAAGCTGAGTGTCATCAGCGTAGCAGATCACTCTGACCCCCCATGATTAAACCACCTCAGCCAGCGGTGATAGATAGACATTAAAAAACAGTGGGTTTAGGGCGGAACCCTGAGGGACACCGCAGCTAAGTGTTTTTTCTCAGAGACAAAAGGTTGGAGGAGAACCTGTTGAGTACGACCACTTAGAAAGGATATAATCCAGGCAAGGGGGGTACCCAGTATCCCGAGATTGTGTAGTCTATCAATCAATATGGCATCACCACATGCCTTAGGTTTCATACCCTTCCATGGGGCAGTGGCTGCTCCTTCTTTTATCACTCCATCACCACTGCCTTAACTTTCATACCAGTGGCTCCCTCTTTTATCACCTTCTCAGACTCGTTCTTGTTAACTTTTGTTTTCGTGCAGCCCACAGTGGCGCCTGGTTGTATATTTTTATTTTATTTCATCACTATGGCGCGCATTCACGGTCGCCATTTACATAACTTGAATTCCAGGGAGCCGTACACATTTAACAGCCACTTCAGTGTCCATAGGAGAGGAAGCACAAGCCTCCCCAGCAGCTGAGGTAAGCTACATAACATAAGCTATGTTTCTGAGGCACTAACAGGCGCTCTTAAAGCAGCAGTCTCTGTCTGTTCTTTGCAACTAGGAAATTCATCAGCGAGGCACTCACAGGCACTCTTACGCTAGCTGTCTCTGTATGGTGCAAAAACACCCTTGGTTAACTGACCAGCACAACAGCAACAAAATGTTTTGGTCGTGTCTTCAGACCTTTATCTAATCTTCCCACAGCTGTCGAACTTGGTGGAATGTTAGCGTCTTACTACTGCATACAACCCTTCCCCCCGCCATCCAACTCCTGGACATTGTGCATTTTTATTTATACCTGCAAGCACCCACCAAGTGTGTTTGGAATATCTTCAGTCCTTCATCTAATCTCCCCGCGCTGGATGCAGCTGTATAACTTGGTCGAATAGTAGCGTCTTACTCCTGCATACAACCCTTCCCCCCAATTTGCAATTTTAAGTTTTTCAAATCGGATGTGGTGAGTTGCTTTTGTGTTTTTTATAACTTAGCAGGTTTCAAACCACAAATGTCGATAAACTCCCAGACGATGGCATTATGTCTTGTTTGTGATGTCTGGATAGTGGAGAAGTGCTTGTTTTCAGGGCTTCTGAGTACTGACCGTAATGCAGAACTTCTACTTTTACGGAGGCTACAGAACGAATTCTGTGGTAACATTGTACCACCAGCCCTAGGCTGTACTACAACAGAGTGGAAAATAAATAGCTGTGGCTGTTTTAAAGTGTTATTTAACAGTGTGGATGGATACCTGGCAGCTCAAACTTTAATTTTTACCTTGCTCCATAGTTTACAACACAATGTTCAAGCATCCGTTATTTGCAATAAAAAAAATGCAAACAGCATTCCAAGCTTACAAACTACTGGGGCGTAAAATTGTGTGGCCCGATTATTAACAGGATAATGTGCTGCATGGCTAAACACTTATCAGGTCCCAAAGGCGAGACCTATTGGCTATGTCAATGTTTGTTTTAATTTATTGATCCAAGATGGATTTGTAGATAAACAAATATGAAAACCAAAATGCAATATGCTGCTTGGTCCTCCAAAAGAAAAAAATCAATTAAAACAATAGGCCTGGGTAGGGAACAGCGGAAGAGCAGGTCGGGTAGCGACTATGGCGCAGTAAGAGGAAAGAATGAGGAAGGGAGCTACACGAATGTGGGAGAGACACGCATACGGGAGATGACAACATGGGGCAAAGGCAGAAAGAAGCACATGCGTGAGAGCAATCCAGAGCGAGAAGGAGAAAAGCATGTGGGTGACAGAGAGCAACAAATATTGGGGTTGGGGAGAGAAGCACACGAGGAAGCCAGCTGGAAAACACATACTCTCATGGAGTCTTTAAATAAAATACAAAAAAGTAGTGAGTAGTGGAAGGACACAAGTAATGAGGATATTGCTCAGGGAAGGGGCAAAAGACAGTCAAGGCAAGCCATCGAATAAGAAGTAAATGAGTGGCTATAAGACCATCGAATGGTAAGCAATGGGCGGGCTTTATGCCAGTGGTAAATTCTTGATAATCTGGCAGTAGGTCTATTGCAACCTAAAAAGAAAGACCCTGACCTAAAAAGATCGCTTTATTTTCTGTAGCATCCATTTTTAGAGTCAGTCCCCACTCTCTAGTACTGCCAGGCAAACAAGCACTGTCTGTAAGCATCACGTTTGTATGGCTTGCATGTGGCGGACCAGCACACTGTCCCAATGTCAAACCTATCAGCATCGTCAATTACTTTTTTGTATAATATATTATGAAATATAATTAAGAGATCATTTTGAATACTTCCATTTTAAAGACGAACCTTTTAATGTGAATATTAAAACATCGATGTCAAGCAACGTAAGGTGAGTTGGTTTCCAGACAGCTTGAGGGCATTAGTTGTTGTTTGATATTTTCTGGAATCTGAGTCATACTGTCATTAGAAACGTAAAAACGGAGTATTTGACACCAGATGGGGAGCGCCAAGCCTACCCGTTCTGTCCATTCAACTGTATACATGACACACCGCAGACCTTTCACTGACGCCCACAGCTTCACCTTTGCGTTGTCAATACACCAACCTGAAGATCTGAAAGGCTAAAAAAACACATCATTATTTTTGGCCCTACAATGATTAAAATTACATTTCATTCGTCAGAAGACAGCTGTTGGCTTCTAATTCCAAAGTACAAGCTATGCTCAGAAGTTCTCAACTTGCAAAGGCAAGAATAAAGCGAGAAAGGAAAGTATAATGTTTCATTTCTCCCAGCCATTACTTTTGTACTGAGCTTGTGTAGACTAGGGTGACACCACGCCTTTCAGTTATGTTTACCTTGGGGGTAATCTGGCACGTTATCAAACCCTTCCCAAGTCTCGCTTACATCCATCAGTCTGATCCCTTACCCTGGCCTACCTGTTGTGAAATTCACTGCTCATGTTTATTGTCACCTGCTATTCAGAACAGCCCACCTGGCCCTTCATCCTCCTCAAAGACGCGGCTGCCTGTGCCCAGTCAAGTCTTTTCTTAATGTCTACAGGGCCAGTGTGCAAGGCTGAGCAGTTTCTTCACTGCCACCGCGGCTGCTTTGCTGATTAGAATAATATATATTTATATACGGTGTCTTACCTCACTTCTGTCATTTCCAATTGCTGTAAATCACACATGATATTACTACATTTTTTAGCTCGGGTTGCTGAATTGTGAATAGGGCTCCTGGTTTATGGTATTCATTTTCTTAACATTTCTGTCTGTATATTTTTATTTTTGGCCATCTTATTAGTATTTATCCATATTAATTTTGAGAAAAATGAAGTTGTAAAATTGTATATTTCCACACTTATTTAACTAACAAACAAGCACCCATACTTTGATTCCTGTCATCTATTAGTAAATTAAGCAGCCACATATAGCAAGGTACTACAGCAGGAGGTAAATATTATCATTAGTCTATAGCTATATTGTCATACATGACTATTTAAAGAAATTTCATCTGTTTTTTTTAACTCTCCATGCTGTTGATTTCTGCTCAGCTGTTGGCCTGGAATTAATGAAAGAGAGCATGATGGTCACTCACAAGAATCACAATTTTCTGTATGTTTCCACTTTTAAATTTCTTTCTTTATTTATTTATAACATTTATAGAGCACACTGTTACCAAACGGTGTCCTGGCGCTGGGATGAAAGCTCCCCCCACCTAAGCCTGAAGTTTAATGTAAGAAAAGCCATGTTTTCAAACCTTTACGAAAGGCCATCAAATATGTAGTCTGTCTAAGAGCCAAAGGCAGAGCATTCCAAGCCCTGGCTGCCCCCAAGACAAAGCTCCTGCCTCCCCAGCGCGCTTTCCTTGTCCAGGGGGTCACGATCAGCCCCATGTTGGATGATCTAAGATGTCTTCCAGGCATGTACCATTGGAAGTACTGTTTTAAGAACGACGGGCCGAGACGTCGAAGGGCTTTGAAGACTATACACAAGGCTTTGAAAGTGATCCGCTTCCGCACTGGGAGCCAATGCAACTTCACCAATTCCTGGGAGACGGATGTGAACTTTGGTAAGCCTGTGATGAGTCGAGCTACTGCGTTTTGCAAGGCCTGTAATTTGTTCAGAAGCCCCTGTTGAGCATCAAGAAATAGGCTGTTGCAATAATCCAGGCGAGATAAAACCAGGGCGGTCACCACTGTTTTCTTACACCCATCTGCTAAACAAGCATTTACAATGCAACGGTCTCGCCTTTGCAAAAGTTAGAGTTATTGGCATTGTAAATGACAAAATTGTTATTTATGTGTTGGTTTTGAAAACAGATAAATAAATGGCACTGTCCTTTACAATGCCAATAGCTTAATCTCTCGCAAATGTGAGACCTATTGCATTTGCACCCCCACACCAACACAGAGCCACACACACACACAGAGCCACACACACACACAGAGCCACACACACAGAGCCACACACACAGACACAAACAAACACACACAGAGCGCCACACACACACACACAGTGCCACACACACACAGTGCCACACACACACAGCGACACACACATACACAGCGACACACACACAGAGCGCCAGGTGTGAGGGTGATTGAGGGTGAGTGTGGGTGTGTGAGGGTGAGAGGGTGAGTGAGGGTGTGAGAGGGTGAGGGAGGGTTAGAGGGTGAGGGAGGGTTAGAGGTAAGGGAGGGTGTGTGAGGGTTAGAGGGTGTGTGAGGGTGAGGGTGTGTGTGAGGGTGAGGGTGTGTGTGAGGGTGAGAGGGTGTGTGTGGGTGAGGGGGGTGTGTGAGGGTGAGGGGGTGTGAGGGAGGATGAGGGGTGTGAGGGTGAGGGGTGTGAGGGTGAGGGGGTGTGAGGGAGTGTGAGGGTGAGGGGGTGTGAGGGTGGGTGAGGGTGTGTGAGGGTGAGTGAGGGTGAGAGGGTGTGTGAGGGCGAGTGAGGATGAGTGAGGGCGAGTGAGGGCGAGTGAGGGTGTGTGAGGGCGAGTGAGGGTGTGTGAGGGTGAGTGAGGGTGTGTGAAGGTGAGGGGGTGTGTGATAGTGAGGGATTGTGAGGGTGAGGGGGTGTGAGTGTGAGGGGGTCTGAGGGTGAGGGGGTCTGAGGGTGAGGGGGGGTGAGGGTGTGTGAGGGTGAGGGGGTGTGAGGGGGAGGTGAGGGTGAGGGGATATGAGGGTGAGGGGGTGTGAAAGGGTGTGAGGGTGAGGGGTGTGTGAGGGTGAGGGGGTGTGAGGGTGGGTGAGGGTGAGAGGGTGAGTGAGGGTGAGAGGGTGTGTGAGGGCGAGTGTAGGTGAGTGAGTGCGAGTGAGGGTGTGTCCTCATGTTACGTAACTGGTGCTATGTAAAGCGCTCTGATACCTGATTCGGTTCGGGTCTAGTTTGCGCTATATAAAACTGCAAAAAAAAAAAAAAAAAAGATAAAGAGCCCGAATGCGAGGGGACCCGAACAAAAGCCACCAGGAACCACCCCTTCCATCTATCACTGAACGCCATCGGGAAAACAACCCGGAGAAGTCAACCTCCCGGGTCAACAGTGCTCTTATCAGCAATCAGATGTCCTGGGGGCGACATGGAATCCTCTCAGCGGCAGATAAAGAACAAGGTTGGAAAGGGTCTGCAGTTTAAAAAGATTTTACTGCCTTTCCACCTCTCTTAATCAGGCATTGATTCCACCCTCCCAACAAGCATTTACAAGTGGGGCGGGAACGGGCACACGGACAGCAGGAGGGGGAGCGGGAACGGGCACACGGACAGCGGGAGGGGAGCACTCACCTGGACTTCTTCCGGCAGCGGTCAGCCTGGAGGAATGACCCAAAAAAACATTATTAAAAAAATAAATAAACCACCGCCCACCGCCGCATGACGTTTTAAAAGGGGCAGAGAGGGAAAAAATCACCGGAACGCCCACAAATCGCCTCGGACAATGACGGACGCCTCTCTCTTCCAATGACTAGCCTCCATTTATGGAGCTAGCCAATGGAAAAGAGAGGCGGGACAAAGCCACATACTGTTCTCAAAAGATTTCGCCTGCGCGAACGCTGCTGCGCAGCGGATCGCCGGGCGAAACCTAAAAAGGAAGGATCTTCCGGATTATTTTCAATGTAAATTCATTGCATTAACCTGGGGTCTAAGGGTAAGCTGATCGTCGATCAGAACCCCTAGGTTCTTGACCTTCGTGACTGGAATGGGGGGGGAGTACCCATCCCTTCAGGCCACCTGTTCGGACTCCAAAAGTTATCGCAGGAGCAGAAAAGTAAAACTTCGGTTATAGCCAAATTTAATTTTAAATTTAATTTTAAACAATTTCTGGCCATCCAGTTACTCACCGCTGACATACACTCCTGGAATTTGCTGGCTACACCTTCCTCTTTACCTGGTAGCAGTGACACCACAATCTGTGTATCATCCGCATAAGATGTAAGTTCAAACCCATACGATTGAATAACTGGGGCCAGTGAGGAAACATAAACATTGAAAAGGGTGGGATTTAGGGAGGATCCCTGGGGAACCCCACAGGGTAGCACGAAAGGTTTAGATTCGAACTCCCCCAGTGCCACGACCTGGACCCTATTAGTAAGGAAAGCTTTCAAGATGTTAAGGGCTTTCCCTTGTATCCCGCAGACCTCCAAACGGTCCACCAAAATCATGTGATGGACCGTATCGAAGACCGCCGACAAATCCAACAGGACCAGGGCTGCTCTACCCGCAACATCCATCACTTTCCTGATCTCCTCAGTCGATTTGATTAAGGCAGATTCGATACTGTAACCTGCTCTAAAACCATGTTGAGATGGATCAAGGGCTTGTGTGGCCCCTAAAAATGCGCCAAGCTGACTATTCATGGCTCTTTCTATTAGTTTGGCCGGTAGCGGTAGTCTGGAAATAGGGCGATAGTTATTAGGGTCGGTAATGTCTAAATTTGGTTTCTTCAACAAAGGAAGGATTGAGGCCCATTTCCAGCTAGACAGGAAGACACCTGCCACAAACATGTTGTTGAACAAAGTGGCTAAGGTGGTGGCTATAGGAGCCGGGGCTAACTTCGCCACAGTGGCTGGGCAGGGGTCTCGGGGGGAGCACGACTTTGTTCCTAATAGCAGTTTCTTAATCTCCTCCGTACTCACCGTGGAGAAGTACAAAAGCTTGTCCTCACTTAGATCGGCTGTTGAGTTCCCCGACCTCGCCTCTTGCAAGTTATCCCTAACTTGACCTTCAAGGGAGTTAAAAATTTTCTCCACCTTGCTTAAGAAGAACTGAGCTAGATCCTCGCACAGTTCCAGACTAGGAGGCGTAGTCGCCGGCTTTGAAGCGGCAAGGCTAGAAACCGTATTAAACAGTTCCTTAGGCGAGCTCCTGGCACGATTAATACGGTTGGTGAAATATCTTTGTTTTGCCTTCCCAATCATGTCTTTATATTCCAACAGACTTGATTTGAGTCTTCTTTTGTCTACCTCATTGTAATTTTTCCGCCAGGCTCTTTCCAGTTTCTTACAGACTAGCTTATACTCTCTGAGCTCCACTGAGAACCAAGGGGCCGACGGAATCACTCGAGTGGGGCAGCAGATTTTAGGCATGGCTAGAATGGTACAAGCATGATCAACCCAATTAGAATAGGTGACAGCCGCTTTTTCGCTTTTTCCACATCTAATGGGAGCGTAGCCATGGATGATACCAAAAGATCCTCCAGGGAGGCCCCCTCTATCTTATTCCAGGCCCTGCAAGTCCTTGCTAATTTTCTAATCTGCCTTGCCCTATGGGATTTTGTAGCAGGGAGGTTGAAAAGCACTGCAGCATGGTCCGACCAGGTGACTGGGTAGATTTTTGTAACCTCAAGGTCAGGATGGTTCGTAAATATTCCATCCACAGTATGACCAGCCTTATGAGTGGGGCCTATGACCAATTGTTTTAGTTTGACACCATTCATCACCTCCATTAGGGCTGATGTGTCAGGGTCAGAGCTGTTCTCTAAGTGAAAATTGAAATCCCCTAAAACTGTACAGGTCTTTGCACATAAGGCCTCCTCTAGAATATTTCCCACTGAGCCTAGAAATTACGTCTTAGCGCCAGGGGGCCTGTAAAGTAAACAACCTCTAAAGGACTGATGGTTGGAAAGAATAAAGTTGAAAGCCAATGCTTCACACATTTCTGAAGACACAGGTTGAAAGCTACCCTTAATGGAGCTATGGTATAAAACCACCAGGCCACCTCCTCTTTTCCGTGGTCTATCCAGAACGAAACTGACATAGTTTGGTGGAGTGGCCTTGACTATATCTGGCCCTGAGGCAGCATCCGTCCAAGACTCGGTGACATATGCAATTTTTATTTCCTTGTCCTGCAGCAGCTCGGCGCAATCTGAGCTGTGTTTAACCAAGGATCTAGCGTTGAGCAGGAGGCAACTTACATTATTCAGTGTGGCCTCGACTGTCTCCTTTCTTTTATTAGAGACTGCCCGGACTGAAGTTAATAAAATTATCGGGATTGTCCTATTACATGATGAGCATGCCTCAACACCGGCTTGAATCCCATTGTCGAACTCCATGCATAAACAACCAGATGTCCTCCCTCCTCCACCCAGGCTCAATAGTACATCCCGGTCATAAACTATACCTTGTGTCTTGCCTGGAGTCCACCCACCAGGGGTCATGGCGCTAGGCGCGGCTCAGTCGCGGACGGGCGCGGACGGGCGCAGACGGGCTTGCCTTTGGCGCGCCAGCCCGGCTTTTGTAGTGCTGGGGACGAAAAAGGCTAGAGCGCTCACTCAAAATGGCGGCCGCCCGGGTGAGTGCCGATTCGCGTTTCCCTCCCTTCTGACACTCCAATTTGAAGTAAAATAGAGAACTGGACTCCCTGCTAATTGTAAACTTTAAAAAGCCTAAAAACAGAATTCCATAAAAATTCTAAAATCGGGCATCAAATCGATGACAATTAATACATGTAGCAGCAATTATGACCTGTGCAAATTAGACAAAGAGTAGCAGCTCCCGGCACACACCTCAGGAGTAATCAGAGAAATACAGACAGAAACATATTGTTTGCTGTCTGTATTTAGCTGTAAAAACGGGAAACTGGAGGCTCAATTGTGAGTAGCGGAAGGTTCTCGCTCAGAGTACAAACTCGTAACCAGCAGACGTCTGCAGATCTCAGCAGTGACTGCTAAACTCAGTGAGCCATTCTGATGGCATCATTCCTTTCATGGCCGAGTGTATGTTTGAAGTGGGTGGATCACAGCACCGTGCTGGAGTGTGCCTGCTTACACCTCAAGTTTTTTGGATTCAGGTCTGTACTTTCTGGAGCTGGTAGTTACATACTGGCTGGCTGGGGTGTTTACTGCTATGAGTGGATGTGTTACTGCTTGCAAACGAGCATTGCTTGCTATATTCTTGGGATGCGCCCCAAGTAGAAGTAAATACATAGAGGCAGTTGCAACGTAGCAAAATGGGAATAATGTTTGGCACATGAGTAAATACAATGACGATACTGCACTGGGGCATGAGCGTAAGTACTTTTGTAAAGTGCCTCTGTGCAGTAAAAATGAGCATTAAAATATATGTCTGCAAAGCCCACAATTGAAAGGGGCATCAGAACAACAGCAAGAGATATTACAGCCAAGGTACAAAACTGATTGTCATTGATGCAGGTTTGCTGAAGCACAGATTCAAAACTTTTATAAAACGCTGAAAGGAGCCTACTTTTTAAACCAGCGGTGACGGTGGGGAGAAGTGTGGGGCGGGGGCAGCAAGACAGAGACATGCTGGGTGGGAGGAGAAAGGGAGCGAGTGAAAGCACGAGTCCAGTGGTGACGGTATGGAGGGGTGTGGGGCGGGGGCAGCAAGACAGAGACATGCTGGGTGGGGGGAGAAAGGGAGCGAGTGAAAGCACGACAATTGTTGTGCATTTGAAGCACTCGGCATTGCTGTGGCGGGGTGGGGAGCACATTCCTTTGAAGTCAGAATAGGGGGGGGCGGGGGAGCGGATTCCTTTGAAGTCTGATGCCGAGGCTGACTGGCGATGTGCACGCACCCAGCTCAGATGAACTGTACCTAATCCGCAGTTTGGGGAGACTTTTCGAAAGCATTACTATAATCTCGCCCACCATCCCTACGGGATGGCTTAGACGAGACCTAAAAATGCCTTTTCTGTGGAACTTCTTTCCAAACTATAAGTACTGTCGCCGGCTCGAAATTTACAGGTTCCTGTCTTATTACAAAGAAATCCTGAAATGTGTTTTAAAATTTTTTAACAATCAAGGGGAGAATGGTAGCTCGGTAAATTTGGCACATACACACTTAGTGACAAACTTACACAAACATTAAGTATTATCAATACATTTACTGGGTGCTTAATAGTAGAAGAAAAGTTGCCAAATGTTCTTAAAAAGAACACTGTCCATAAACATAAACGACAATCTTGAGCTCTCCAACAATAGAGGGAGAATCCACTCCTCTGTAAATTGTCTTCTTGTGTTTTTTTAATTCATAAATCAAGATCAGCATCAACAGGTCTTCCTAGCCTCACAATCATTACATCAGATGTATCAGTTTGTGTGGAACTTTATTTTTTTAAAGAAATCTTTTTATTCCAATTAAAACAGATGACCGCGGTATTCAGCATATTTGGCAACACATCTTAGAATATATGGCATTACAAGTGTCAGGACATTCGTTTTGCATTCTCATTCCACGTCTTTCTCGCCCTACATTTAGGGTGGTAAGGTCTGCAGAAATTTGATTCTTTAGTGAACAAAAAGACAGGACAAATAGGGGGCTGGGTCAGCTTTAGATTTGGCTAGGTTTCAGGCAACAAAAGGTATTTTCGGAGCTGGATTGTGCTGAAGTCTTCCAAGCTTTCAGATGATGAGGTCACTGGGTGTAAGGGTACTTTATTTTGCGGTATCCACGTACATTGATGTGTAGTTGTCTACTGACATAAATACTTGTATATGCCAGAAGTGATGTGAATAAGGAGACTGTGACCTCAAGTTTGGGAAGTATAAAGTCATTTAATTTTGGTCGGCTGAATTTCTCGGTATGGTGATATGGCTGGTTTTCAGATGTATTGTCGTTTACTTGAGAGTTATTAACTCAAGGCAATCAGACACTTGAAAAAGGGTTGATTTGTCACTTACCTGTACAGAACAAGCCAGTGGTTTCACCCAGAGCTCGTTTGATAGGGTGTTGACCTTTGATGCATGATCTATCCCTTGATATGTTTAATCAATGAAGGGAAGCCATTGTCGCCTCAGCAAATAAGCCACCAAGGCATACAAAAGAATGGGTGACTGTTTAGGGTAAGCGAGGTGGAACAATCAAGTAGCAGAAATTCTTTTGAATACTTGCAGGTGGTACCTGCATGCTGTGTAACAAGAGGGTGGTGAATCTCAAATTCTCTACGTCATGCTTAATGAGGTGGGGCATGCAACCCTTGGAATGACCATTTGCACTAATATTGAGCTACTTAAGTAACATTTACTGGACGACTGGAGTGGGTAACAGGTCATGCAAAGCTCTCTTTACAGACAATTTTGCAGAAAGTGGCCTGCACTGATGTCACGGCCAGTACTAACCTGTGTCACTGCCAATTTAAGGACTGCTCTTTCCAATGCTGTCAATAGAACATACACCATCGCAGGTCTATTCCCACACCACTAACGTGCAGTATTGAGTAGCTCTGTCATTATAGAAGGCCTCTGCTGTGTTTAAAATTGGAAACATGATGCTTACAACCGGAACCGGAAATGTTAGTTAAAGCAAGTCTTGGCAAAGGATATGGGTTTGACAAAAATGAAAATGTATTGCTTTGTTTATAGAATGCATTAATTAGATAAATAATTAAATGTGCTATAGCAGCGTGTACTTTTCAAACGTGTGATAATCCCATATGCATTCTGAAAAAGGAAGAAGGATAAACCCGAACAGCCAATATGAGCAAAGTGAGACTAAACAACTCTTCTGGGCTTATCCTAGATGTGACTGACAAGCTCCTAAGACAGAATATAAAGTTGCTTGGGTCACAGAAGCCATTGGGTGAAAGAGGGAGAACCAAAGGCACATAGGGGCTTATTTACAAGCTCCTTGTGCCACTTTTGCGCTATTTTTAACATGAGAAAAGTGACGTTAGGGTGGCGCAAGGGGCTTGTAAATAAGCCCCTTATGAGTTCAAAATAGTTTTTTCCAAAAGCTGTATTAAGTCAGGATCTGCAGGCACAGTTCTAAAGCAAAGCAACATTAGGTGGTTGCTTAGAAAGCCTGAAGCTGTTGGATTCCAAATTAAATCTACAAGCAGCAAATGTACTCCCATAACTAAACAACAGGCTGGAAAGTGGCACTTTGACTGTAAAAACCTTAACACGAACTGTGCTGCGCAATAGGGCGATGGCTGTTTGTCTACTTGCACTACTATGTAGAACACAACATGCAATACAGGAAAAGACAAATATAGCAATAGAGCTACAGTGAGTCTCCTTTTATGTTATCCAGGAAAGAACACCTTGCACTCCTTTTCACATATTTTTATATCTGGATGAATTTAAAACTTGACCTGTATTTTTTCATGTTTTTTTTAGAAATTAGAAAATGCACAGCTAGCCCCAAAAGGCAGAGGAGCACTGCGGAAGAGAATACATAGCTAATATGTGAGGATACTAAGACATGTACGTTCATATGCAATGTGAATTGAAGATACTAATATCGAAAAACATGCCATCGCCAGGAAGCGAGGTGGAGGAAAGAAAGAAAAGTCATTGGAGGGAGGAAGATTGTGAAGAGGTGGATTTTAGAGCTTTCCTGAATTACACAAACAAAGGAGCGACTCTGGGGTGCACAGGAAGGACTTCCAATGTCTTGGTCTAAATGAACATCTGGCCTGCTGTCTTGTCCGTTCCTTCTGAGTAGCCTTGGCTTCTGGCCTGGTAAGGGAAGGGGTCCTGGTAGTACGGCCCCATCTGACATGATGAGTTTAGAAAAAAGGTAGTCTGGTTTACTTACGCCGGAGTGCCCAAAAGATCACACAACAAACTGTGAGGTGGATTCTGGTAGTTGTAAATGGACCAAATGTATATCTTTCAAGGAATGGTAATGTACTTGAACTTTTGGTTGGTTATTAGCCGATCAATAATTAGTCGAGTGAATAACAGTTGTGCTCATAGGCGATGGAAATTGGGGTGGGAAGGTGCTGCAGCACCCCCAAATTAAGAATACTGGAGTTTAGTAGGTGAATGAGCAATAAAGGTGCCTTTAAATGTTACTTTGATATTGTCAAATTTTTTGTGCGTTTAAAGACAAAAAGGTCAAACGTCAGACTTTGTCTTCTGACAAACTGAAATTGGTGTTTACTTTTTTTCTCTTATTGCAAACAGAGGATTTCGTAAAGAGAACCATCTGACAATCTTGATGGTTACAAGTAGTGTGCATAGGAAAGGTTGTAAGTTGTCGTTTTTTTCTCCCCTAACGTTTAAATACCTGTAAAATAACTGTCAAAATATTTCAAAATATAGCAGAAAATAATTCACAATATTTAGCAGTTAGGATAGCACACATAAAGCCCATTTATATGCAATGCTTTCTTTAATTGATTATTGAAATATATATTTATGGACAAAGTTAATTCCTCGTTGCCCATGCAGTAACCTCGAGCTGTTGACACATTTTAGTCAAGACACCCGTATTACTGTTATAATTAATTTCCAGTGCGACTGCATCTCTCAGAATGCCGTTGTTTTTCCGAACATGATGACGCGTTCTGAAATTCAAACCACTTCTAACCGTTAAACCAAAAAAAATCTATTTCTCCACTCAATTTAATTTCGCCCGCAACCCCTACAATAATCATTTTAGAATGGCACTTTAACGTATGTTTGGGTTTTGATCTGTATGGTGACATCATGCAGCGAACTGACCCTTCCTAGCGGCCAATTAGAGGCGCTAGAGGGCACGAGGAGTTGTGTTGATTCATGTGTGTCTGCGGTGACAGTGTCTGCTCCAAGCAAATCCAGCTTGCGGCTGCCTCCTGTGGTCCTGGCGTTGTACGGCTGACCTGGGAGATTGAAACAGCAACTTGTTGCATTCCTTGGAGGTTTGCATGCCCCCTCGTCCTGGCTTCCCCGGTTCGCCCTTGATCTCACCCTTGCTGGGGAGCCGCCGCTCTCCCAGGTGCTTGCGATGCGTGGTGCAGCCGCCGCCGCCGCAAAGTGTGCGGAAAGTGTGTCTCCCGGCGCGCGCCTCCTCCCGGTGACGTGCGGTCTGGAGCGTGATGGGAGACGCACCGCACCGATGCAGCTCGCCGTGCCCAGCCGAAGGGCCCCTCTAACCCCCGCATAGGCCGTGTGGGGGCGAGGTGGCACGCCCGGGGCCAGGAGAGGGACCCCCAGGATGCCATCGCGCACGTCGGTGAGTACACGGGGCGGAGGGGCGTCTGGTTCAAACGCAGGGCTGGCGCGCCTCAGTGCCGCACTTTTACCGCTGCAGGCACCTGCTGCGTACTGGAGGGGTGCAGGGCTTCTGTCTGGAGGTGCCCGAGCAGCAGAAAGCGAAGGGAGAGGCTCGAACAAGTGAAGAGCCGGGCGGACTTTATCTGAGTGAGTGAAACTGTGAGGATGGCTGCGCCCCGGTGGCGCCTGCTTCAGTGCGGACCTGTCGGCATGTCCGGCAC
The DNA here is from genome assembly GCF_964261635.1 of Lissotriton helveticus. NCBI lineage: Eukaryota > Metazoa > Chordata > Amphibia > Caudata > Salamandridae > Lissotriton > Lissotriton helveticus. The sequence continues at coordinate 773,359,794 of NC_136067.1, read as the reverse complement.
CCCCACGGAAAGGGGCAGGCGTTGAGTGTCTGTGCGGAAACAGGTGTCTCGCAGCCTTGCTGACCTGGCTGTGTTGACAGAAACCGTAACGGTAACGGCGACGCGCACTACAATTTCTAGTAGTGCACGTCTGTTTCCTGTGCGGGAGCACCGAGCATCCTCGGCTGCACAGGCCACCTGTGGCGTCCCGGCAGGCTTCAAACATTCACATGATTGTTTAGGGCTTGTAATGCTTAACAAGCGCCCGGAGTCCAGGTTCTATGCGCAGCGCACCGCAAACGAGAGAAGGCAAATAAAACAAGCATAAAAGGGTCAGAGGCATACAGTAGACAAGCATGAGGGTGAAGTGAGCGGTAACCACAGCCAAGTGAGGTGAGGGGGCAGCGCAGAGTCCTCACAAAAGGACATAGGGCAGTCTTGGCAAATGCGCAGTGGAAGGGGAAACGGATCCATCACTTGTCTTATTATTTTTGAAAAATTTCAATTCCCTAAATCTCATTTGAGCCCAACCCATTCCATTTGGGTATATCGAGGGATTATCAGTAAACTGCTGTTCCTCTGTCTGCCAGTAACAGCGATTCACCCTGAACGTCCTCCTGGAGTGGACAAGGCAAGGACACACACTCCTCACGATTCAAGACCATTGAAAAGCACACGTATTCTTCTTTCAGTCTCCGTGGGGTATTCCTTTGCATCTTTAGGTGTTCTTAATTGGTGTCAAATTATGTCTCCTGGTTTCAATAAATATTTTTATTTGGCCAGTAACATTTCACAATTTTTGCTGCTTACGTTTACTTTAATGTCCAAAACAGCCCCATATTGCAGCAGTTGGATTAAAAACAGTTATTATGAGTAAACTGGAATTTGTTCCAGGGATGTTGAAGTGAACACTGAATGTGCTATTTTCTATACTTGTGTTTTCATCCCGTTGTAGTTGCGTAATGTGTTTCTGCGTTGCACCTTGTTGGCATCTGCAATAATCTTCTTATCAGGGTGGGGCAGGCTGCTCTTGAAGAGGCAGCGCAGACTTCCTGTTCTAGCTGATCTCCGTGAAGTTTTCCACGAAGTTATTGGGATGGCTATGTCTGATTTCTGTCACCGTATACTTCTGTAGTTATGTTTTTGTTGAGTGCCCACACCACTATTATATGCTTCAAACCACTGGGGTGGAGGTAGGGAACATAAGAGGAAGGAAACAGCTGGAGAAATCCGCAAGAGGCTCAGACTGTTCAGGGTCCGTAGGCAAGCCAGGAATGCCTGTAAGGGTATGGAATGTCATTCATCACATAATATTCACATTACAACCACTATTAATCAGAGCAGGCAACATATCCTGTCACCCAGTATTTCACTCAGTATTTCAAGCCTCCCTCCCATCACTTTTTTTGTTTTCCTCAGTGTGATGCCTTCAATGCAACGGGTATTCTCACACGTGGATCTTGTGCTCACTGTGCTGTTTGGCTCGAGTTGCAGCCCACTGATGCGGCCTAAGTAGGCCGAAACCGCTCTATGGTGTCTTGTATTCCCTTTCAGAGGGGATCGGCCATGGCCTATCAGTCAGGCTGGACTTTTCCTATGGGAGGAGGAGCAAGGCTGATTTGCATATGGCTGGATTCTGTTTGAGGTGGCATGGTGGGCAAAATAACAATGCAGTGGAATGCAGCCCGAGTGATTACCAGTTACTGAGATTAATTCAGTCATTCCGCCCACCTTTTCCCCCTCAGTGTCTCACAGTGATGCTGTCATACATTCTGTTCATTTATTGTATTCAGTTTATGCATCTGAAACCGATGGAACTAGCTATGAAAATATATTTTGGTAAAGGGAATGCGTTTAGGCTGATGATGCTTTAGTATTTTTGAAGCATAGTGATTACAGAGCACTGTTACTTGCAGAGGCTGCTATAGTGCACCTTTCATGCAATATGAGGGGCGTATAGTTTTAGACACCTTACCATGAACCATTGGTCATTTCACAATGAAAAAGCCACATTCAGTTTGGTTCTTTTTGGGAGCTTCACGTGCAACCAGAGTTGCGAATCGTGCTGGACTCTCAGGCAGCCTTGGTAAGAGCCTTGGGCTGGGACGGTAAAAGATTTCACTTCTTTATTTCTGGATTTGGAACAAGTGAACAAAAAGATCATTTTGTTCTCAGGCATTCAAGTAATACTGAAGTAAAATATTTTAATTGGTAACTCTCACCGTTTCCTAATCTGAGTGATGGAAAGTAAATGTTGGCTCTGGAAATTGTCCACGTCTGCTTTCCAGGAAGAACTTGAGGTTTGTAGTGGCAAAAGTTCACAACCAGTTCAAGGAGGCCTCTTCCAGTCTAAGCATGGCTACTCGGCTATTTGCCATATAAACATCAGTCCTACAATGTAGAACCCAGCGTCAGTGTCTCCACGTGATAGTGCTAGGTGTATGTGCGCTACAAGTGACCACATACATAGTAATTATACAGTTTAGATATATTTTGGGACCAATTCAGAAGGATATCCAACAATAATTGCAACAATCCAATTGGTAATTTATGTTTATTCATTAGTAATTTCTAGCTTTTTGCTAATTCACAAATATTTCCATTGAATGGGGATGCAAAATAAAAAAAGAATAATATTTAATTTCATTCTTCTATTCTCTAGTACAGACATATTTTATGCTTCCCAACATTTTTACTTCACTCGCACCATGTCTACAATCTGAACTGGCAACGCATTCGGATCTTCACTGTTGTGGGAAACAGGGGAGACACTATGGGTGTGCAGCAAGTTGCAACCCTTCCCTAAGAGTAATATTTATTTGTGCGTGTCACATGCTTCAAAACTACTGGCATGTCTGTGCATTGCCCTTCCAAAATGTAGAAATCTGGCCTTAACAATATTGAAAAAGTTGTTCTTGCCAGTGAGATGATCGTAGTCCAAGTTTTCTCCTAATTGCTGCAATTATCCCATTCTACTCAGAGGAAGTAAAGGAAAGTGGAGTCAAAAATATAAGAAACACCAAAACAGCCAATGCTAATTACCTTTAGAAAGCGTACTGCTGCTGCTACTGATATGCTGCCCTATTAGTTGTGAATAAAATATAGATATGTATTTTAGTCTATACATGGCACAGCGAAGAGTTAGTTGAGCATGAGGACCAGAGATGCCCCAGTCTTTTCCACTAAAACATGACACAATATATTCGTGAGCCAGTTTCACAGAAAGATGTCAGCTTGAACAAGTGTTGCTTGCTTTTACATATGTTTCTCGTCAGAAGAATTGCAGGCCGAGGTATGCATGCGATGATGGAAGGTGGATGGTTATATGTTTTATAAGTGTGATGGGTTGACTGGCATACATGAGGTTAAGGAAACTGTGTCCGTCCGGCCAAGTGTTGCAGGAAAGTGTGTTAGATTGTAGAGATGTCACACATATTTATGTGAACCTATATTCCCTATAAAGTCTAGTGCAGATATGAGGTTCACCCAGATGCAATTTACAGAAACGTACAGAAGTAGTTGAGAATTATTCAGCACAGAAAACCCTTGTCAGGTTCACAGAAATGAGGTATACAGAGAAAGTGGTAGCAGAGAATTACTCTGAGCAAATGTCCTCTGTTGCTTTAACCCAGTAGAGGTATATACAGATATACCATTGTAGAGAAATAGTCAAATTGTCGGATTGTTCCCTCCATGTTTGATGTTCAACGTTAATATAAGTGTACTACTGTATAATGCCTCACAACACAACATTGTGTGGTCAGCTCTGAAAGGTAGTGTGAATATATAAGTAGCTGCTGAGAATCACTCAGAACACAACTCTTGTGAGGTCCACCCTTAGGACGAGTACTCAGAACAATCACCCCTTGTGAGGCCCACCTAGATGGGAAGATAAGTGCTAGTAGCTAAGAGTCACTCAAATCGACCTAACAGTGTGTGTCATCCAGAGATATACAGCGGTAGCTGAGATTACTCCGAACAAGCTCCTTTTGAGTGGTTCAGCACCAGTGATATAAATCAGTGACTGAAAATTGCTCTCTGTGTGGTGCCCAGAGATATGGGTTAGCTTAGAGTAATTCAAAACATGCTTCTTTTGTGTGTTCCGTACAGATAAGATGTACATGGAACAGCTCCCTTTATGATGTCCTCTTGGGACAGGAATGGTCCATGCATGGTAAACGGACGTGTACCCCTGCCCTGAGTACACTACAGCAGGTGAAACATTTTTTCCTGATTTTTGTGTGGCCCTGTAACTATGCAAATCAAGTGTGTGTACATAGGCCTAATGCAATCCCTGGTAATGCAAGGTCCAGAACCTGTTCTGAGGACTGGATGGACACACCATCCAGGCCCTTGTAGTTGGCATAGGACTAGAGTCTACGCTTTGGCTATGTCATATAAGGTAGTGGTGGCAGCGTTTCAAGTTCTGGGAGTCATTAATTATGACCGGACCGTTTCTCTGTGTCAGATTACAGTATGGTCTACTAGCCCCACTCATGTAAAATTCTCCTGAGTGTGAACCCAATGTCTTTTTGCTTATATTCTGTGTGAAGTGTCTGTATGTGTAGTGTAACACATGTGGTAGTAGGTCTGTATGTGTGGCAAGGGTCCGAGTACTGGGACCTGAGATATCCCTTTGGATGGCCCCTGGTTTAGCATGGTCCCCTTTTCAGGTCGAAACCTACCAGACAGTGCAGCCGTCTGATTTGCTAAAAACTTCTTGGGGACATTCGGAATGCTTCCCTGGGAATGCATTCCGCCCACTGCTTACCATTGGTTTGTGGGTTGTAACTCACATTTGCTTGCTTTCTATTTGCTGGCTTTATTTGTTTCAGGCCATCCAGCTTGAGTTCATCCTTTCGGTGACCCATATATATTTACTGTATTCTTCCACCAGTACTCGCTTTCTGTAAACAAGTCATTCAATCTTGTTCTTATCTTGTCACATTTGCTGTGCATTCAAAGAGAGAGGTCAAATGTAGGGCTCTGTCTTCTGAGGGAGCTTTTAATACGGTCAAAACAAATAAATACACTAGGTGATGACATTTCCACACATATCGTTTGTGCGCTGTACTTCTATCAGTAAAACGGTATGTCTGTGGAAATGTAATGTTTATTTCAATTAACGATGTATTGTCTGTAATGGCATGGCACTACCGCACAATGCATACTCCACTTTACCCCACTGCACTCTACTCTGCACCACTCCATGCCAGTACATCACTGCAGTCCATTGTGGAGCACTCCACTCTACGCTACTTCACTGTACGCCTCTCTACTCTGCGCCACTTTACTCCCTTGCAGTTCGCCATAAGGTATACTCCACTTGAGTGCTTCTGGGTGGCTGCTGAGTGCATGCAGGATGCTATACTTTGTTGTTGGTTCTGTATTCTAATATACATAGAAAAACCAAAGGAAATGATGGACGGAGCGTTGACAATACAAGCACTCACCCCCAGTCAACTGATCTGGGTTTAATCCATCACCGTTCTTTAGCCCACTCTGCCACCCCAGTTCAGACATGGCCATATGGAAATCAGTCTGACCCTGTGCCTCATGGGAACAGTCCAGCCCGAACTGCCAAGCCATGCCTTCCCTGGACCGGAAACAAGCTACCGAGGACCGGTTTCTGGCATTTCAGCCGTCTTCAGCCCGGCTTGCTTGAATCCAGTGGCAAAGTGAGCAAGGGAGCATACCCTGCCAACTTATGGCGAACAAAGAAAAACCAAAGGAAACGATGGACGGAGCGTTGACAATACAAGCACTCACCCCCAGTCAACTGATCTGGGTTTAATCCATCACCGTTCTTTAGCACACTCTGCCACCCCAGTTCAGACATGGCCATATGCAAATCAGTCTGACCCTGTGCCTCATGGGAACAGTCCAGCCCGAACTGCCAAGCCATGCCTTCCCTGGACCGGAAACAAGCTACCGAGGACCGGTTTCTGGCATTTCAGCCGTCTTCAGCCCGGCTTGCTTGAATCCAGTGGCAAAGTGAGCAAGGGACTCACGTCTGAGCATACCCTGCCAACTTATGGCGAACAAAGAAAAACCAAAGGAAATTATGGACGGAGCGTTGATAATACAAGCACTCACCCCCAGTCAACTGATCTGGGTTTAATCCATCACCGTTGGGTGGCAGAGTGGGCTAAAGAATGGTGATGGATTAAACCCAGATCAGTTGACTGGGGGTGAGTGCTTGTATTTTCAACGCTCCGTCCATCATTTCCTTTGGTTTTTCTTTGTTCGCCATAAGTTGGCAGGGTATGCTCAGACGTGAGTCCCTTGCTCACTTTGCCACTGGATTCAAGCAAGCCGGGCTGAAGAAGGCTGAAATGCCAGAAACTGGTCCTCTGTAGCTTGTTTCCGGTCCAGGGAAGGCATGGCTTGGCAGTTCGGGCTGGACTGTTCCCATGAGGCACAGGGTCAGACTGATTTGCATATGGCCATGTCTGAACTGGGGTGCAGAGTGGGCTAAAGAATGGTGATGGATTAAACCCAGATCAGTTGACTGGGGGTGAGTGCTTGTATTGTCAACGCTCCGTCCATCATTTCCTTTGGTTTTTCTTTCTAATATACATATACATGTGTGAAAAGAATATGTTTCGATGACCGATGTAAGACTGTTTTATGCGTATGTCCTGCCAATAAGGCTTTTCCAACAGGAAGAGTGTTAAATAGATGGTGGAAGGATTCTAAATAACTTACCTATCCTCAAAGGGCTCTATTGTGTTCCACACACTTGCACATGTTAATAGGGGAATGCATTATAATGTATTAATATTGACATTGTATCTAAAGCACTGATTAACATTCCCATGGGTTTTTTCAACCATGCTAAATTTTGGATATGTTTTTGCAAACGTGCTCCCTCTGTTTTGCTGCTGTGAAAATGTCTGGGTATCTCAACTCTAGTATTTTACATGTTTGAACTTGTTACATCTGCTTCAAAATAATGAGACCAATAGCTCTAACCTAGACAAGATGGTGAAATAGTTATATAAAAAAAACTATTGTAAGTATATGACACAAAATAAGAAACAAAAAAAACCTGATAGCAAAGCATCATTGCCATACACTTGTAATAAAATGTTTAAATTAAAAAAATGGTTCAGTGGTGATCTGAGCAGTAGAAACCCGTAGGCATGCGGGTGGTGCCAGTACCTTGATGCAAGTGTGACTACAGGGTGACATCAGGCCGCCAGATACTCATTATCCCAAAAGAACTCCAAATAAGGCTATTTTCCGCTGACGGAACATAGTCTTAGGTGACAGCCTTAGACCTCATAAATGCACAAAGAATGAATGTGTAGTTTTTTTAACACAGGGGATACACTCATAGCCCTGACGAAGGCCCCAGATCCGAGTGGACTCATTGTGTGGGCTGAAACATGCTGGTACCCTAAAAATCAATGTAAGTTCAGAAGTAGAATCTCAACTACAACCTTGTTCAATATACTTTTAACTATATCCCAAGTCCCCTTCCAATAAAGTACCTTTCTTGGGTTATACTGCGAAGTATTTTTAAAATTCATCACATACACTTTCCCTCTTGATCCCTACATTGTCCAGTCTATTTTATCTGAGAACTCTCAAGACATTCTCTTCGTTGAGTCCGCCCTGGTGGTATCACCATACTAGGGTGTAAATAGGCATCGATGATGAAGTATGTCCCAATAAGTGAGTGAGTAGTCTACTCTAATATCTTTGCATACCCTGGGAAGACAGAGTTGTGGCATGCTTGGGACTCTCTTTTACCCCCTCCCCCCTCCTTCGTCCAGTTGCTCTCATGAGAGCAAGTAAATAAAAAAGAATAGCTATTACATACAATTTAAGTTTAACCAAATTTCGCAAGCATGTGTACTTACAATAGGTGTAGAAAACCTTTTGAGCTTAAATCCACATTCCAGGAGATAATATACATAGGTTCTCTTCTTTTGCAGTGATGTGCACATGTGATTGGACAACATGCTATCACTCGTAGTGCATGAGAGCCAATGGCTGAAGTGGGCTGACCCATTGCCCCATGCTGTATACTGTGGTAAGCAGATGTAAAATGTGAATTAAGCACACTAATGGATGACGAGACCCAAAGCCCCCCCCCCGTAGGTACCAATATATGCATGTTTTTAAATGTATACATATTTTTAATACATGAGACAGGGGCAATAGTTAAACCCGTCTTGCGGTCAGACCTAATCCTTTACTTTGAAGAAAGCGTTGGATGCTGAGGGTCCTGAATCCGACTGTTCATATCTAGGAAGGTTGGTCTTCCTTTAAATTGTATCCCTTTCATCTAATAGACCTGAACATTCATCTAGTTTAAAGAAGGTGCCCAAACACTTTCATTGTACAGATTCCCTCTTTCCACCACATTGCTTGGCGCAGTGTTCAGTAGAAGCACCATTGTGTGAAAAGTCTAGTTACCAAATATGTCTTCTGAACATGTTATTGTGTTTTGAGCAAGGGATGTGCTGCTTTCCACTTCCACGTTTTTTGTGGAGTACATGCAGTTACTGTGCTTAATTCTAATAGTGTGTCCCTCTGTATTGATGATCGATTTAAAACAATACATTACTCTTTTTTTTTCATTCTTTTTATTAAACATACGTCAGCATCAAAATATAGCATTATCATGAGTCTCACATTTTATACCTCCTCAGTACAGTATTGCACAATCAGCAATCAATATTCGTATACGACAATGAACACATTACAATCAGAATCTCACCCTGATTCAAGTCTCTTTCCCCACCCTCTCCCTCTTCTAAGTTTCAGGTCTCTCCCAGTTACCCCTATAGGATTCCCACTGTTGCCATACTGTCCCCATTTCTTGGGGCAGCCCCTGTTCTCGTATATTGTCTTTTCTGCGTTACAGCACCAGCCCGAGTCTCGCTTCTATTGTGTCGCTGTTGTCATTTGCGTGGCCCCTCGGGCCCTGGCAATGTCCGTTTGGCCACCATTGCGGTCACTAATAGCCATATTTTTTTGGTATTTAGGCCATGCTGGTTCTCCTGAGACACATAATACATGCCACCGGGCTTCAAGAGGAAGCTCCTGTCCCACCACCTCTGACATTATGCGTACCACTTTCCGCCAATAACGCTGGATGACCGGGCATTCCCACACCATATGACAGAAGGTACCTCTTTGATTATATCCCCTCTGACAGTATTCTGTAGGAATGGGACCCAGTTTGAACATTAGTATACTAGTAGAGTAGGATCTGTGAATTATTCGTAATTGAACCAGCCTGAACCTTGCTCTAATCTCAACCTCCCTAGGTCTTTGAATCACCTCCACCCAGTCGTCATCTTCTAGTAAGCCAATCAGATTCCCAGGACTCTCTTATCTTTATCAGGAGATCTGGGACATTATTGAATATCTCTCTATAGGTGCATGACAATGCTTTTTCTGGTATTGGGTCCAGTAGCAATCTATCCTCAAGTGGGCTATTATCGAGTAACTGTTCCCCCTCCTTTAAATATTTGTTCAAAACATGTCTCAGCTGTAGATACCTGTAACTTCCTATTTCCGCCAAGTGGTAATCAGTCTGTAATTCAGAAAAAGTAAACATATGTTTGCCCGCCACACATCTCCCAGTCGTATTATATCGATCAATTTCCATTTTCCAAAGCCCTGCAAGCTACCTTCACCCTGGAGCATATCACTGTCCCAGAGAGGGGTCTGTTACGTCAATTTATCAGCCCAGCTGAGAAACCGATTGGCCTTTGCCCACATGTCGACGACTATCTGAGTATGTGGTAGCCTGCCTCCCGTTTTTTTCCTACAATATAGTGCCCCCAAGTGACCCCCTGTCCCGTTTGCCCAGTGGTCCACCCTATACGCTGGATCGCTCCTATCTGCAAATACCCAATCGTTAATTACCATTAGATGTGAGGCCCAATAATATTTCTGTAAGTCCGGTAAAACAATACATTACTGCTGGACTTTTTTTTTTTTTTTAAACTGTTTTTATTAGTTTTGTGCACAAAACAGACAGTTTCAATTCTCACATCATCTCGCTCCTATTCCGTTTCTCCCTGTCTTGTTCGCACATACCCTATCAACAAAGCCTAAGCATGACATCCCACCTCCCTCTCTACCCCCAACCCCCCTTGTCAGTGTGCCTCATATCCCTAGTTACGGTTCGATTGGTCCAACATTGCAGCAGCAGGTATCACTCCCCTTCATTCACCGCCCACATAGACTTCCAGGTATAGTCCAGCATTGCCCAAGTCCAGCATTACAACCCCAGGGCCCGGTATCCCCCTCAAACCACCCTCTCCCCGCCTCCGGGCTCATAGTTAGCTCCTTTCCTCCACCCCTGCGGCTTCCACCTCTCCCCGTCCCGCGTCCCCTTCTCTATTCGCCGGCTCGCCAGTCTCCCCACCATCATCAGCCTCCATTAGCGACTGCAAATCTATCACTAGTGCGCTCCATGCCCTAGCTGTCTCCAGCGCTTTATCATTTGCTGCGCGCCTAGCTAATTGCAATCGGAGAGTGCTTTCAGATGAGGCCCATTGCAGGAAACACCTCCGCCACCTCAGGAAGTTAGGCCCCCCTCTAGATTTCCAGTGTAGAGTAAGTTCCCTTTTGGCCATTATGAACCCCAAATCATAAAATTTACTAGTAATCTTAGTGGCAGGAGTATGGGGAAACCAGAGTAGCAGGCATGCACCCGCGTCTGCATCAATCTGCCGACCCGTGACCGCGTTCAGGCAAGCGAAAACATCCATCCAGTACGTGCCAAGCCCTGTGCATGACCAGAACATATGTTCAAAGTCAGCGTCCCCTGCAGCGCAGCGTGGACAGAGCGACTGCGCACCCCCAAAGATTCGATGGATCCTGGCAGGTGTCCAGTACGCCCTATGGAGTGTATAATATTGAACCAGTTGGAACCGGACATTTCTGGTGCCCTTCCAGGCCCTGCGTACAAGCTGGGGCCAAGTCGTCTCCGGTATCTGCCGACCAAGGTCAGCCTCCCAGCGCTCCCGCAGCCCAACAAGGGGAGGGGGTTCAGCCAACGCCAGTCTCCTGTACAGGCATGTGATGGCCTTATATGTGCCAGCCGCCATCACTACGTACTGGCAGCCCAGTGACGTGGGTGGTTCCACCAGCCCCATCCTCCAACGCCTCTGAATCCCGGTAACCAAGGCCGCGTGCAACAAGAAGTCACCCCTCGGGAGCCCGAAGGTCTCCCGTAAGGCACCGAACGGCATCAAGGCACCGTCCCGATATAAGTCACCTAGCATGTGGACCCCGAGGTCCTCCCAGCCTGCAAGCGCCAACCAATCCCCGCCGTGCGGGATGGCAGTACACATACCCAGCGGTATCTCCGGTGCGTACGGTGTTCGGCACCCCCCCCGTCTGTAGCTGCGCAACCAGCACTTGCGAAGGGTACGCTCCTCAAGGGTCAGCTGCTCCAACCGAAGCTCCTGTTGGAGCACAATAAAGGACAGAACATGGCGCTGTACAAGCCGACCTTGCGGGCCGTCCGGGCCTCTGAATTCTCGCGCCACCGCCTGCGTGAGCCACTGAAGTTGAGCGGCCAAGTAATACCATTCAAAGTCTGGCACTGCCAGACCACCCTCGTCCCGGGACCTGAGCAAAGTATTCAGGGCTACACGTCGCCTGCCAGTACCCCAAATAAAGCCGATCACCACGGACCTCAGAGTGCGGAAGAAAGAGGATGGGATCCACACCGGTAACGTGCGGAAAAAATAAAGTAATCTCGGTAGGACCACCATTTTTAACAAAGCTATCCGCCCCGCGACAGATAACGGGAGGACGCGCCAAAACCTCATGCTACCTCTAATGCCCCTCATGGCCCGTCCCACATTCCCCTCGTACAGTAGCGAATGGGTGTGATATATATGAACTCCGAGATACTGCAGGCAATCCGGTTCCCAGCGCAGACCGTCCAGCACTGCTGGTGGAGCGCAGCGGGCAGTTAAGGGGAAGAGGCAGGTCTCAGACCAATTAACCCGAAGGCCCGAAAGGTCCCCGAATTCCCGAAGCAAGGCACGTGCTCCCGTCACGGACGCATCTACATCCGCCAGGAACAACAAGAGGTCGTCGGCATACAGGGAGATATAATGCATGTCGCCTCGGGATAGTACTTCGGCAAAGGACCGACCCTGTCGGGCCCGAGCCGCCAGCGGCTCAATTGCCAAAGCGAAAAGGAGCGGGGACAAGGAGCAACCCTGTCTGGTGCCCCGCCCGACAACGCATGCCGCTGATATTGAGCGGCCCGTTCGGACCCTAGCAGTAGCCGACTCATAGAGTAACCTCGTCCAGCGGACAAAGCCCTCTCCTAACCCAAACCGGTGGAGCACGCAGTACAAATAAGGCCATTCCACGCTGTCGAAGGCCTTTTCAATGTCCACCGACAGCGCGGCCGCCCCCGTAGGGCCCTCCCCTTCTACATCCATAATTCGTATCAGATGTCGTATGCACGTCGAGGTGTTCCTAGTGGGGATAAAGCCCGACTGGTCCGGGTGAACCAACGAGCACATATGGGCAGATAGCCTCGTCGCTAATATCCTGCTCAGCACCTTGTAGTCCACCGTGAGCATCGACAAAGGTCGATACGCCGTTCTAGCCGTAGGGACGCCACCCTTTTTCAACAGCGGAATGACAATCGCCTCTCGTGCCGACGTCGGTAGCTTACCCTGCTCCCAGGCCTCCTCATATACCTGGTGGAGGCGAGGTGCCAGCAATTCCACATACGCCGAGTAAAACTCCACGGGGAGACCATCCCCCCCCGGTGTCTTCTTCCTGGCCATATGCTTAATCGCCGCCCTAATCTCCCCCTGTGTAATAGCCGCCCCAAGTGAGGCTCCCTGCTCTGGTTCTAGCCGTGGCAGCTGGGCCTCCTCAAGGAAGGCACCCAGCTCCGCAGGGCAAGCCGCCATCCGACTCCGATAAAGTTCCGCATAATACTCCCGGAACTGAGTGTTAATCTCCAGCTGCGAATGGACCATGCCCCCAGTCGACGTAGCTAACGACAGAATCGGCGTGCCCCTGGCAGCAGGGGTCGCCAGCCATGCCAGCAGTGTGCCGACCCGATCCCGCATGCGCCCGGACCATGTATTCCCGGTAATCATGACAGCGGAGTCTCTCCACCTGGGCAGCCACCCGTTCCCGAGCCTCCAGCACATCGTCATTATTACTGCCCGCTTCGTGACTGTTCCTCTCCGCCAGACGCAGCGCATTCTCCTCCCGCGTGACATCGGCTAATAACGTCCGGCGAACCCTCGACGTGGACGAGAGGCACGCGCCTCGCACCACCACCTTGAAGGTGTCCCACTCAATTGCTCGAGTGGACGCAGTCCTCGAGTTCTCAAGGAAGTAACGCTCAATGCAGTTCTGCAAGTCAGCGTGAAAAACTGGGTCCTCCAGCGTCAAAGGATTCAGCCGCCACGAAGGAACCGGTTGTCGCTGCCTGGTCCAGACGACCGTAAGCAGGCAAGGGTTATGGTCCGATTTGGTCCGCGCCAGGTACTCGCAATCATGCGTAAGCTCCTGGGCCCCACTGGAGCAGAGGAAAGTGTCGAGACGCACATGTAAATCATGCGGTACCGAGTAGAACGAATAATCCCTATCCGTGGGGTGGCACGTCCGCCACGCGTCCTGTAGTCCCCAGCGGTCCTGCCAGTCCCTCCGGACCGCGGCCACTCTACGCACTACCGACCTAGCCAGCGGCGGATGGGAACGGTCCAACTCAACATCTGTCACCGAGTTAAAATCCCCTCCCATGTACACCGTATTCACGAGCACATCCGATAGTCGGCTCGACAAGACGGAGAAGAACGCTGCCTGATCAAAGTTGGGGGCATACACGCTACAGAACGCCACATCCCGGCCATCCAGCCTCCCCAACACTGCCACAAACCTCCCGTCCTGATCCACTCTAGTGATCAACGGTTGAAAGGGGACACCCGCCCTCACCCAAATAAGTACCCCCCTAGCATGCGCAGAATAAGTAGTGTAGAAGAGTTGCCCTCTCCAACGCCGCTGCAGCGCCTGACCCTCCGCCAAAGTTAAATGCGTCTCCTGCAAGAAAGCCACCTGGACCCCCCTCCGGACTAAATATGCATGTACTTTATACCTCTTCCTCATGGAGTTAAGCCCCCGCACATTCCAGGTAATGCACTTCAGTTCCAATCTAACCGCCATCAATGGGCACATAGCATAGTCCAAGCCCCCACAGTCTCACCGGCACACTGACAATACCCAGAAACTCAACAGTCCCATAACATCCCCAACCAACGCCCCTCCCACCCACCCCCAGAACAGGCATCAAACAGTTGTCACCCATCCAAACCCTACCCCCGAATACGAGGGAAACTCTGGTAAATACCAGAGACTCACGAGGTACGTGAGGTCGAGGAGGTGTCCACTCACCAGCCCGCCGGACAGCCAAAACCCATCCCACCAGAGGTGTCGATCCCGGCTATGAACAATCCTCCCCCCCGGCAGCATCACCCCACAGCAACCAGGCCCGGGGCCCAGCACCCTCCATAGGATGCGGAGCACAGCCGCCCCTCTGATCGCCCAAAGTACAGGGCCCCAGCAGCCCTTAGTGTGTTCACCCCACCGGGCCCGCAGAGCCCCTTACTGTCAGTTACTCAGCGGCTCGCAGTCATTCATCCAGTAGGCCATCCGCCGTTTGCGGCGTGATCCGAAGCCGCTCCCCTATTTCCTTGTCCGAAGCTTCATCTGATCCTCCTGGTTCAGCCTCATCCGAGCCCTGTCTCGAGCCCGAGTCTGCCACCTGAGTCTCAGGCACCACTCCAGATATGTCCGACACCGCTCGCAGTGCATCTCTCCTTTCCTGCGCAGTCTGAGAAGCCGAAGGAGACCTCCTGCCTTGCTCTCTCCTCCGATTGCACCTGCTCCTGCGCGGTCTTGGCCGGGCCTCAGCGCTCTCCGTCCAGGTACCCGAGCCGTCCTTGCCCGCTCTGTATCGCTCCAACCACTGCCAGGCGTCGTCCGGGGAATCACAGAACGTCGCCACTCCGTCCACCAGCACCTTCAGGCGGGCGGGAAACAACAGAGAGTATTGAACCCCTTCGTCGCGCAGAGCCCTCTTGACAGCGACAAAGGAAAAGCGGCTGCGTTGGACCTCCTGGGAGTAGTCTGGGAAGATCGACACAGAGGCGTTGTCCACCTTGTAGGGGCCAGCCAATCTGGCCTGCTGCAATATAAGGTCCCGGTCCCTGAAGTGGAGCAGCCGGGCTATCACCGGTCTCGGGGGTCGGCCCGGGGCAAGGGGACGAGCCGGGACCCTGTGAGCCCTCTCCAAAGTGTAGACAGGCGTCAAGCCCTCAGTGACCACCACGTCCCGCAGCCAGTTCTCCAGGTACGCAACCATGTCGTCCCCCTCGATATTTTCGGGCAAGCCCACCACGCGGATATTGTTGCGTCTGTTGCGCCCTTCTGCGTCGGCCTCCCTCCGTTCTAACTGCTGCACCCTACGGGTTAGGTCCTCCAGGGCGACGTCCGACGCCTTCTGGGCCGGTTCCAGTGTCTCTATCGCCAGTTCTGTGGCTTTGACCCGGTCCGCAAGCTTTCCATGGTCCGCCTTCAGAAGGCCAAGGCTCGTAGATACCTGGGCGATGTCCTGGCGCAGCGCCTCCCTCGTGTCCCCAATAGCCTGAAGAATCTGGTCCAGCTGTTGCTGCTGTAACCCCGCCGTCCGATCCCCCGCTGTTTGCTGCTGATCCAGGGGGTCCGACGAATCCTCCACCTGGTCCGGCTGCGTGGCGCCCACTCCCTTCCGTGGCTTCCCCATGGTGTCCAGCTGGTGACCACGTCGTCACCAGCCCCGCAAGGCCACCCCAACTTGGTCCGCAGCAAGGGCCAGATGAGGTAGCCCGCCAATAAGCCTATCAGGGCAACAGGATCCAGCACAGTGGCGAGATAAGAAAGAAGGGAGGGCAACCAGCCAGCACAGCCAGATCCCGGCTTCACTATCTCCAATGCGGCGCCCTTCGCCCCAGGCCCCTGCAGCCAACAACGGAGGCCGCCAGGAATCCCTCACTGTGCCCAAGTCGTCCCCGCTGGCAGTCTGCTACGCAAGGTCCGTGAAGGGGGCAGAACGGGCCCAGGCCCCCCTCGGCTCCAGATGGTCGACCCAGGGAGTCCGCAGGGACAGGGTCGCTGCCGCCGATGGCCGCTGCAGGACACAAGGGGCTCCCCCAGGCGATCCTAGGGCCCCCCCAACGTTTGCGGCTACCAGTCCTGGCAAAGCACTGCCAGAGCCCAACAGTTCCGCCTTCAATCGGTGTCCCCGGGCACCAGGCCGGCGGCGCCTCACTAACGCCACCACAGGATCAAGGCGTCAGTCGGCTGCAGCGCCGTCCTCTGTCGCCGGGCACCTCCGCCTTCAGCAGCCGCTCCAAGCCTCCTACCGCGCCGGCATCTAGGCGTCCACACCGCCGGTGCCCGGCACTTCAGGTCCTGGTCGGCAGGTCCCCAGGGCGTCGCCGCCCGCTCCCAGGACTCAGGCGCCCGCTAGCGCTGCCCGCCAGCCTCCCACGCCGGAGCAAGTTCCGGCGGCCCCCAGAAATCCAGGCCGGGGATCGGCCGCAATGCACAGGCCCAGGCAAGATGGCCGGCTGGCACCTCCGCAGTGCCCACCGAAGGGCGCGATCCTCCACTGCCGTGGGACCCGGCGCAGTCCCGCTCGGCGCTAGGGCAACCCGCGGCTCTCAGCTGTCGAGCCCAGGTGTCGGCGCCGCCGGGGGGGTTCTTTATGCAGGATAATCCCCGAGATCGGCCCGGAGCTCAGGGCTCAGGCATCCATGCTCGGCGGCTCCGTGGCCACGCCCCCTACATTACTGCTGGACTTTACGATACATCTGTCGGAGACAGACTAGAAACAAGCAGAGCTATTGCCTTTGTCCATGTTTTTGCCATGTAGCGCTGCTGCAAGGCAGCATGGCTGGAAGATTAAAAACAAAAGTGCTGTGACAGGGCTACACCATAGCGTTCTTGGAGGCAGGGAGTATGTGTAAAACGAAGTGTGTGGATGCTGCCTGCCCCACCCTCAATAAAAAATAGCGCTATGATACTGCCAGCGCTGCCCGCATCACAACGCTTTAAAAAATATATATATTTTAAATTTCAGGCCTAATAGGTTGCATAGGTAAGACCTACTGGCTTTGCCACTGATTGTTTAACTGTGTCTTTAATTCCTAGAGACGCAAGCAGCGAGCCAATCATTTATAACGCGCATCCCATATTTCCAAATGCCCTTCTTGCCCAACAGTGGTATACTCTCTCGCAAGTAAGCCATGTTTGTGAAATCTATAATAAGGTCACTTATCCATGACGTTAAGAAAATGATGACCAGGGTGACAGGACAGGTAGAAAGAATAATGTGGGAAGGAACAACGATGTGTTTCCTCAAGTTAGAAATGACCACAACTCTGCTAGGCTGGGAGCAGGGGATATGACTTAGTTCCACGTGACCATCCCTCATGAGGGAACATTCTCGATTCCAGCGCCGTTGTGTTGTGTTTCGGAAAGTGCGTCTGTTTATCTTTACAGCGGGCTTCCAGGTACACGATGCACAGAAAGGAACAGCGTGGGCTGCAGGGAAGTAGGCGGTGTGACTGGCGTATGCATAAAGAAAGTAGAGGCATGTTGTTCTGAGGCTGAAGTGAGAACATTCCAAACTGATTTACATGAAGTATTTTCGGAGTTATCTGTTAGTGCTGAAAGACGCCCATGCGCACTAACCAAGCCGAGCGCTTCCTTGCCATCACTGATTCCATCTCTGAAGAAGCTAACGCACGAAGCACCGTCAAAGGAAGTAGGTGCTTACACAGTAGGCGCGCGTGCTGCATTAAAAGGTGCGGCCCCTTTAATGTAGTTTAAAAAAATAACTGACCACCTTATTAAATAATGTAGGTGCTTTAAGACTTGGCACAGAAACACGTAGGCATAGATGCATCAAGCTAAAACCCGCTCGCAAAGGGACAGATTCTCAGAATTTGCCCCTTTGCGACCAGTATTTTTGCATTTGGGATGCATCATCCCAAATGCAAAAATCGCAATTTAAGAAATCGCAAATTTGCGGTTACTTACAGCCTGATTCATGTACGGGCCGTTTTGCGTGGCCCTAATAGCGAATCATAGCGACTCGCTATTGAGGACACGCAAAACGGCATTCATGTAGGAATTGCTAAATCAATAGCGATTCCTACATGTTCTCTATTTGCGAGTAGCAATTTGCTACTCGCAAAAAAAGGAATGACTCCCCATTCATTCCTATGGGCCAAAAGGCCCATAGGAATGAATGGGGAGTATCCCTCATTTGCGAGTAGCAATTTGCTACTCGCACATCAGATAGCGATTTGAAGGGTGCCAGGGGTGTCCAAAGGACACCCTGTAGCACCCCTAAAATGCACATTTGAACAGGTGTTGCGCACACACATGTCCAAAGGACATGTGTGTGTGCAACATGCAACTTAGAAAAATGCATTTAAAATCATTTTTCTGAGTTTTTGCTATTTACCGAGAGGTCTGACCTCTCGGTAAATAGCGGCCCAAAAGTGTAAAATCGCAATTTTTTTTTGTGTCATGAATAGCATTTGAGGAATCTCTATTAGAGATTCCTTAAATGCCATTCCTCGCAAATATGCGAATTCTTAAATAGCGATTTTTGCATTTGGGATTGTGAATACCAAATGCAAAAATCGCACTCGCTAAGGGCCAGATTCTCAGAATCTGGCCCTTTTGCGAGCGCTATTAGCTACATGAATCAGGCTGTTAAATTGCTATTGCATTTAAGGAATCTCAAATTGAGATTCCTTAAATGCAATGCATTAAAGTTTAAAAATTAGTGATTTCGCTAATAGGGGGACCAAATGACCATGAAATTGAACTTCATGGTAAATTGCAAAAACTTTGAAAAATGCACTAAAGTGCATTTTTCAAAGTTCCATTTTACACACAAACATGCTCTTAGGGCATGTGTGTGTGCAAGATGTACCCATATGCAGATTTCAGGGGTACAACAGGGTGTCCTTTTGACACCCTGGCACCCTTGAAATTACAATCTCAATTTGCGATTCTTTAATTGAGAATCGCAAATTGAGATTGTCTTCCCATTCATTCCCATAGGAATGAATGGGGAGGTATTCCTTAATTGTGACTTGCAATTTGCGAGTCGCAATTAAGGAATTTTAAGAAATCGCTAATTTTTTCGAGAGTTCTTCATGCATAGTCTTTTGCTATTCCTTATTAGCAAATCCTTATTTTTCGCTAATAAGGAATAGCAAAATGGATGCTTTATGAATCTATGGGAAAGTTGTGGAAAACGTATAAAAAGAGGTGCACGTTGATATGGGCAAGGAACTGAGAAATAAAAGGCCCACGCGTACTAAGAAGCTGGTAGCATTACTACTTTATATTCTAAAATTATGTTTCTAACACTTCCATAATTCAGTTGCTATTGAACTGGGCACCTCATATCTAGTTAAAAGTTTATTGTGTGCGTCACCAGCCTTTTTTAGCATTTCTGAGTTCACTTTAAACAGTAACATTTTTAACTAAGTAAATAACAGTGTCTGCTCAGGGTCCAATAATAATGGCTTCTTATACATGAAATACATGTAATCAGAATGTGCAGATTCAATTAATTTGAACGTCTGTCTGTTTCATGTTGTACATAACTAGTCTTTTGGTATGTACCTTGCGCTGTGCACAGAGGAAGGTGTACACTGGCTGGGGACCAGTGCCCTGCAAAGTAAAGAAAGAAAGAGACACAGTGCATTTCAGAAAAATTACCAATATACAAATCGGGAAAGCACATTGTGGGATGATGGCTCAAAACTAAAACATTCAGGACGGGATGGTGGGAGGTGCGGGCAAGCAATAATGCAGGGCAGGAGGCTGGGAGGAGGCAAGCACCAAGGTGGAAGGGGATAGGAGACATTGCAACAATGCGGAACGGGAAGGGAGATGGCCTGCAAACAAATGCACTCTTATAGAGTGCTGCTACTAAAACGAAAACATTAGCCCAGAAAGTGCAAGCAGTGGAAGGACACTGAACGAGGAAACAGTACTTGGGACATTCTGTAGGGGTGGGGGACAAACACACCAAGAGCATGTGAAGCCGCTTGCGCTGACCAAAGAGAAGCAAGGAAATGAGTGTGACAATGAAGTCAACCAATGGTAAGCAATTGGCGCGCTCTGAGCCCCCTGTCCGTAAACAAATGCCTTGCAAGGGACAGCACAAGCGCTGTCTCAGGTGAGACTTACAAAGGGAGTTACAGCCGGATTCATCAAAGACCCGTTTTGCGAGTCTTTAATAGCGATTCATAAGGAATCACTATTAAGGACTTGCAAAACGGGATTCATGTAGGAATTGCAAAAAATATTGCGATTCCTACAAAGTAGCAAATTGCTAATCGCAAATAAGGAATAACTCCCCATGCATTCCTATGGGCCTACAGGCAAATAAGGATGCGATTTCAAGGGTGCAGGGGTGTCCAAAGGACACCCTGTAGCACCCCTGAAATGTAATCTACATTGGTGTTGCGCACACACATGTCCAAAGGACATGTGTGTGTGTAACATGCAACTTAGAAAAATGCATTTAAATGCATTTTTCTAAGTTTTTGCTATTTACCACGAGGTCTGACATCTCGGTAAAGAGCGGCCCAAAATTGTGATTTCGCAATTTTAAAATGATTCATGAATTGCATTTAAGGAATCTCAAATAGAGATTCCTTAAATGCAATTCTTCGCAAATGTGCGAATTCTTTAATAGCGAATTTTGCATTTGGGATGATGAATCCCAAATGCAAAAATTGCACTCGCAAAAGGCAAGATTCTGAGAATCTTGCCCTTTGCGAGTGCAATTTAGCTTGATGAATCAGGCTGTTAGTTGCTTGTAACTCCCGCACTGTTATGGAAAAGAGTAGATGAGAAGTTATGACAAATTAGTCATAGAAACTGAAAAGGGATTTCTTGAATGAAGCCAAAGGTTACAGAGTCTCTGTGGAGAGGCAATTTGTCTCATTCTGTGACGAATGAAACCAGAGCAGACTGGGCGTCATGGGTTTTACCCAAAGTAATCCAGACACTTTCTTTTCTGACTCTTTTCGTGGGAGAGCAGTGCCCTAAAATCTGTAAAGTGATATCAGATAACAAACACCACGTGTTTGTTTAAATTAGATTTCCAGTGTAGGACCAGTCATGTTGTTCTGCAGCCACCTGAGCGAGGTTTGTTACAATAATTTTAGGTTTTGTGATTAAGTTTATCTGGACAGTTTCAAGCTGCAGCTATGTGGATTTATGTTATAATGTAAAATGTGTAAGGGGCCATCATAATCCACTATATCTTGCCGTTGTGCCAAGTAATCAAGACCCTCTGCTAGAGTAGCAACAGGGCATGGATAAATGCTCCCTGCTGGAAAATCTGGTATAACTTGCGAGAGGATGCGCACACTAACACTACACGGATGGGATCTCTGGCATCGATAATTGACCCTATACATTTATGGCATTGTTTGACCGACATTGAGGCAAATGACCTGCTCTGGTTTATAATTCTGGAAAATGATCTATGTGAAATGTTGTGGCTTACAACTCCGTCTTCTATATTAAAAAAATGCAAAATCAATAAAAGTTATAAAGAAAAGTAAAAACTGACAAAATATACAAACTTGGCATTTGGCAGTAGATCAGATACACACATTGGCAAAGCTAATTGTGGATAAGGCAGGTTTTCATCGTTTATTTAAAAAAAAATCTTTTTACAAACGTGCAGTAAGCATTAAAAGTGATCAAAAACAAAGGGCGCATATGTGTGCAAAAAAAGTTTTAAATGCCCATCACAAAAACTG
This sequence comes from Lissotriton helveticus, assembly GCF_964261635.1. Classification (NCBI taxonomy): domain Eukaryota; kingdom Metazoa; phylum Chordata; class Amphibia; order Caudata; family Salamandridae; genus Lissotriton; species Lissotriton helveticus. The sequence continues at coordinate 773,337,949 of NC_136067.1, read as the reverse complement.
TTAGCCAGTGGATGAAGTGGGTTGACAAATTGCCTATTGGTGTGGGGGGTTGTGGGGATGGAAACAAAATGTGATGATGGAGCACTGAAAACCATTTTGTGTTTATTTGTATGTGTATGTATTTTTTTCGAATAATATATATATATTTTTTAAAACAAGTAGCGTGGGAGACAGCTACAGCTATTTCTAGGCCAGACCTAAAAACTAGCCTGGCCATTCAGCATATTTCCCTGTTTTTTTGTAATGCTCCATACACCCAGCATGCTCATTATATATTAGCCCTAGCTTTCTACAATGGCATATCATGTTCTGCTCAATAGCCATCTAACTGAGAAAGAACAAAGAAATGCATTTCACAACTCAAAGACTCGTGTAATATTGCCACACAATCCATTCAGAACGTATCTCTATCGGTTTTTTCTGTTGCTGATTGGCTCTTCTCAAGATGCTCATTATGAGTCACACTACAATATCAAGCACCCGAGATGTCTTGCAAGTACATTAGGCAGAGTCATACAGTTCACGTTACCTTTATTTTAATGGAAGCCTTGGAAGGAAAATGCTTAGGCCTTCCTGGCCTTGGGGAGAATGTTGTATTAGTAATGTCATTAAGGTGTCATTTTATGCACCTTACCTATTGCTCGGGTACATACCTTGGGTTAAAGTAATTTTAATCATGATAGCTCCCTTGAGAAAGTTAATTAATGCATAGTATGGCTCCCATTGGTTTTTCTTCTTTTTTTAAAAATCCACTTGAGCTTTTGCTTTCTTCCTTTTTTTTATCTTCACTGCCCTTTCAAGAAAACAATTTACTATGTTATTCTTGAATCGTCCTGGTCTTTTCGTTTCAAGGGTAGTTTTCCTCTGAAAAATACTTACCTCAGAGAGTGTTTATTTCCTTTAGAAGTGTAGAAACCTTTGTCATACTCTTGCTTCATTCATTTCCTGCGCTTGCAAAGCGTTATATTCTTAGGATTATCTTCTTAGGACTTCTAGTTAAATTTCTTAATTGTAACAACAACAGACGACATCCGCACCCTACTGGACAAAGGAGAAACAGTAGCCCTCATCCTCCTCGACCTATCAGCGGCGTTCGACACAGTCTCCCACCGCACCCTAATACGCAGACTCTACGACGCAGGAATCCAGGACAAGGCCCTCAACTGGATCTGCTCCTTCCTCTCCGGCAGGACGCAGCGGGTCAGACTCCCCCCTTTCCTCTCGGACCCCACACCTACCACCTGCGGAGTCCCCCAGGTTCCTCCCTCAGCCCGACGCTCTTCAACGTCTACATGGCTCCACTTGCCCCCATCATCAGAACCTACGGACTCGACATCGTGTCATACGCTGACGACACCCAGCTCATCCTCTCCCTATCCAACTAGCCCAACACCGCCAGACGCAACTTTCGAGAAGGCATGGAAGCCGTCGCCAAATGGATGAAAAACAGCTGCCTACAACTAAACACCAACAAAACAGAAGTACTCATCATGGGCCCAAACCCCGACGCCTGGAGCGACACCTGGTGGCCCACCGCCCTCGGAAACCCGCCAACCCCTACAGACCACGCACGCAACCTGGGAATCATCCTGGACTCCGAGCTCAAAATGGACCGCCATATCAACTCTGTCTCATCTTCCTGCTTCCACACCCTCTGCCTCCTTCGTAAGACCTTCAAATGGATCCCCCTCGAACACCGAAAGACAGTCACTCACTCCCTGGTCACCAGCAGACTCGACTACGGCAACGCACTCTACGCCGGAATAAACAAAAACCTCATCCTCAAGCTACAGAACATCCAGAACGCCGCCGCAAGACTGGTCCTCAACCTGCCAAAACACTGCCACATCTCCCAGCACCTGCGCACACTCCACTGGCTCCCCGTCGAGGCGAAAATCACCTTTAAGATGCTCACCCACGCACACAAGGCCCTCCACGGCACCGGACCAGCATACTTGAACAGCCGACTCAAATTTCACGCACCCCAAAGGACCCTAAGATCAGCCCAGCTCTCCTACGCCGTGGTCCCCCGCACCAGAAAGACCAGATCGGGAGGCCGCTCCTTCTCCTTCCTCGCGGCCAAAGCATGGAACGCCCTTCCGTTCCACCTCAGACAGACAACATCGCTCCCCATCTTCGCAAGAAACCTCAAAACCTGGCTCTTCGACAGACCCCCTCCTTGATGGAATGGAACCTGCACCCCCCCCACCCCTAGCGCCTTGAGACCCTTACGGGTGAGTAGTCGCGCTTTAACAAACCCCTGATTGATTGATTGATAGTGACGTGACTTATTTCCATTGCTACAATCTATTCCCTAATCCTTAGTATGGCAAAGTACTGTTGCCCACAGGCATGGTGGGGAGCCTTGGGTCAGTGTTGGCTATTGATCTTTGAAAGTGGTGGGTTATAGTACCAAATTCCAGCAAGTAAGCCTGGTTTCTTCTAACAGTGCTTTGGGTAGCTCTCTCTCTCTCACTCTCTCTCTTTCTCTCACTCTCTCTCTTTCTCTCTCTCTCTCTCTCTCTCTTTCTCTCTCTCTCTCTCTCTCATCTATCTCTATCTCTATCTCCTCCCTCCTGATTCTCCTTCTTTTCCCCAATTCTTCTTAAAGTGCGTGCACTGTGACAGAGTTTAGGAGGCACTGCTGGAATGAGCCTTGATAAAAGTACTCAGTCTCGGGTACTCACAGAAGAAGACATGCCAGCCATCTGCTTTGTTTAAAGCAGCCATAACGTATTTTTTATATATCCTCCATACACCTCAGAAGTATTAGGTGAAACAATTGTCGACTTTACACATACTCACAATAACTTTGGTATACACTTTGACATATGATAGCTAAAATACGCTACAAGTGGTAATACATCTTGCACAGGTTGACACCATGACACAATTGCAAACATTTAACATCTTGAACAATTTCCAGTAACATGATCTTTCTAACCTGATTGTGTAATGATGATTATCCTGTGCATTATGACATTAATTCATGAAATTGTGGCGTGTGGATAATTTAGGTGACTGATGTCAAATAACCCCTGTAGAACAGCCAGGTAAAAGTCCTCCCACCAAGTGAAAATACTACAATGTAAGCAATCCCGGGGTAGAATTGGAAATCAAGGGCTCCTAACTGGACCCCTTTTCCTCCAAGCCATCCAAAAACTCAGACGCAAACATCAGTCATTTTAAACCAATTTTAACTCCATATCAGTACCATTAGAAGCACCATCATTTTCGTTTTACACCTTTTCCGAATTAAAGGCCCATATTTATGGAGGCTGATTCAAAGGGATGGGTGAATGAAAATGTGTCGTTCTGCTAGGCATCGTTCTAGAGCAGACCAGTGTTTAATTTGTGCCAGTGTTTACTGGCGCCAAGCAGTCAGCCACATGGTGGAGCTTTCTATTTTTGCACCTAGTACATCTGAAAAATGTTTACAAATTCAATATACATTAAAGTTTAAATAATACTTCGTCCAGACCATTTTTACAGGTTTGTGTGGCACAGAGTAATCCAAAGTGAAACAGTGGTTGGGATGTGATGGCTAGTAGATAAAAGTGCACTGGCATTTGGCAGCTGCAGTGAGCGGTGCAGGGTGCAGTGGTCGCCTGTGAAATACCTTGGGCAATGGCAGTCATTTTTTACTTATTTATTTATTGCTTTTACAAAGTAAGCACTGAAGCACTAACTAGGATGGCTGGATGGTGGGGAGTTCGCCTGTACTTACAACCCTCCACCCCAAACTACCCCAATCCTCATACTACCCTCTGGGTGACTTGAAAGGGGAGGGAGGCGATTGGTAAAACATTTGCCATCAGTTCCCCTATGGCAGGCGTCTTCAAACTGGGGAGCGTGCCCCCCTAGAGGGGCCTCAAGTGACCCCAGAGGTGGTGCCAGGCTCTGGCCAAAAGAAGCATTATTCTGATAACAGTGCTTTATTTTCAGCAGAAAAAAATGTAATGGTCCATCACTAACCTCTTTTGTCATCTATATCCTGGCTGGGAGAAGGTGTCAAAAGGGAAGGGACTCCAAATTCAAACCTCCACCCCTATTTCTAATAATCACACTGTGGATACTTTTACTTGTTAGTAAGGCCTGCATGACCAGAGTAGTATCTTTGGCAATCGTGTATTTGATTGCATTTTTCAAACGGTAAAAGAACTTAACTGCAATGTTTAAATAAGTATAGACATATTTAAAACATCGCCAGTTTAACAGAATAATTGTGAAACTTTTTGAGGGTGGGCCACAGTGATTTTGTTTTTCCACTGGGAAGGCTGTGGTGGGGGGGGGGTAATTAAAAAAGTTTAAAGCCCACTGCCCTATGGGAACAAGGGAAAATATGGCCAAATGTGATCAAAAGCTCGGTGCGAGAAGGCCCTCGCCTCTTTATTCAGAGGTACAGGCTACATTAGACTGGGGCAAGCAGTGGCGCTGAAACAATTTTCAGAGCAGGGGTGAGGCCATCTGTGTTACGTCACAGAAATCGGGATTGTGAAAAATCCAGGCACCACACAAGAAGAAAGCTAGAAAATAAGCCATGCCCATTCAGCAGGGGGGGGGGTGACTTGGGCGTGATATGTAGCTGGAATGCAGTATGAAGCACTTTGGCACAAATACATTACTAAAGCATGGTGTGATAGCACAATGTTATTTACAGACAGCACATTTTCCATTGAATTGACCACTACATTTGCACAGTTTTCCTGATAAACCTCAACAGCGCACACACGATAATGTGTGAAATCAGGTGCCCGTGGTTATCGCTTGCACATCAAGTGGTGTCTTGATTGGTTTTGATCCTAAGAAAATCTTATTGCCATCACACTTCAGAATTACAGAAGTGCTTCATTTGTGGTTTCCTAACCGCTGATATATTTTAAAACGTGTCTACACATCATTTGAAGGTATATACGTTTTATTGTGTGTTATAAAAGAACGAACAGCCTACCGCATTTCCTATCAAACCCTCCGAAGCCCAGCAAGGCTGTCACACAGTCAACACCTCACAAAATCCTCTGACTTGGCGGTCGGAGAAAGAAAAGTAAACGCCAATCGCCGAGTTAAAAGGATATACAGCGATTTGTCAGAAGAAAGAGCATGACATTTGACCTTTGTGACAAAATGGAAGCAACAGTTAAAGGCATCTGTTTTTCTCAATCATCTTCTGTATTCCAGCATGATTATCTTGGGGGTGTTACAGCACCCCCAACCCCGCACCCCTACTTTCAGCGCCTATGGGGAGGAGTGCAGGATATGTGTAGTAGTCTGTAAATATTTTACACTACGCCATCACAACTTCTTTTAATATGAAGAGATCTATCCTGGCCATAACGTACTAGAGTACAACTTTGAAATTCCCCTTCTGTGCCTCCTTTCTGGCAGGCTATAAATTCCCCTTCAGAGCAGGAGTAAGACTTCCTCGAGATGTAGGCGCCTTTTCGGTGCCTGTGATGAGTTATTGCTTGTAATCCTGGCCGTTCTTCATTCTAGCAGAGGAATGCCCCTGGTTTCATGTTACTGCAGCTACAGTACGCCCTCTACCCTTCATTAACACACTGCATTCTTTTCTTGAATGCGCCGACTCGGGAGAGGAGTTGTAGTTTCATCAGCGGCCGGCTAGTGTCGTGCAAATAAGGCTTGTGCATCATGCACTTGAATATGCTAATGTGCGCTGCACGCCGGTTACTGATTGGCGGCTGCAAATTCCTCTTTTTGCAGCCGTTCGGCAGATTGTCCGCACCTGTTCAGATCTGAAGAACACGTTTGGAACATTTAATTTCGGTTCACAGTCGAGCAAAAAGAAAACAACACAGATCCGGTTTGAATTTTACACCGAGTAGCCACTGAAATGGCTTTGATTGTGGGGAAGATGAAGCAGGGGATATTTTCAGTTGTTTTAGTTAAGCGTCAGATTACTGGAACTAGCTGGAGGGCAAGTGCCTTTCTTTGTGAGAAACAACTGCGTTTTGGAATTCGTCCCAGGAAGAGTGGAAATTTGGAAATGTGCCCCCATTCATGGCAGGGGCATTGGCAGTCACTGAAAGGGAATGCAGAAGTGCAGGCGCAAATATAGGAAAGACAATCTTATGAGTTTTAAAATCCTAATTCCTGAAATGATTTTAGCATTTTTTTTAATTCTGACTACATATAAAGTCAGAGCAGACTCATGTATCACAGGTGTTAACCCTTTTTTCAAGGCTAGTCTGTGGAACGACTTTATTTACTATATAATCCACTCGGTGGTAAAGTTTCAAAGTACTCCAAATGTTCAAACCTGGCGCCAGGTGGGTTTCCTCCCAATGCCGATGGCTCGTTAACTCCTCACTTTTTCATACTCCTCTAAAACTTTTTTCTGCAGTAGACTTGACTCTGACCATTTGTACCTAAATCTATTATTCTGTTTTTTCTGATCATACATGATTTAACCATAAAATTTAAATTTGTTATAGCTTAGTGCAAATCCTATGGACTCGTGATGCTTCCCTTCTAACGCATCTTTGATGATGTAAACATACAATCCGGTCTTTAAATCTTTTAGTTTGAAATTAAATTATGGTAACCCTAACTCACCTGTAGTCTAAACTGCAATCTGAGGTCGGTAATTTCATCCCACCTTTATCCTGCTGTAATTTTATGTATGACCTTTCTTTACTTGGCGACTGTAAACTCAAGATATGGTGCCACAATTATGATGATCGCCCCTAAGCCATTGTTTCCCTTTATAAAAATACTGTCAAGCTCTCTGATATTTACAGGGACCTTGTATTCCCCAATATTTATAACTACATAAATGGATTATTCTTCTGTGTTCCCTTTTCCTTCCGACCTCAGATTTCAGCTTTTAGTCTGCTTTTCACCTATTCTCTTTTCTTCCTGACGGTTTGTTCCTGCAACCATCCCCCGGCTTACCTTTCCTTCTGCTACTCCTTTAGTCCTTTCACAACTTTAATCACGGTTCACTTCCCCATCTCAAATTTAACAACTGTGACTTTCCCTCTCACTCTGCCTCCACTGCTGTTTTCCCTTTCACATCGCCAACCTCGGTTCACTTACCATTATCATTTTCGCCATCTGTAGCTCCCCCGTCCTCCAATCTATAGCCTACCTTCTTTATCCCTTATTCTTCTCTTGCAGTGTCCTTTTTACCCTCTTGCTTCTCTGGCAGCCTTCACTACTTCTTTTCATGATTCCTCCTATAGCTCCACCTTTCTATGCCACCTCACCCTTTATTTGGAAACAACAAGGGAACCCAAAGAAGTCGCCCAGGGACCTTGGGAGTTAATTATTTTAAACAACAGTGGTCCCCAGAAAAAGGGAAATGCGTAAGCAATTAATAAATATTGACTCAATCGTTGCTATATTACGTGGACATGTCCAGCTGGACAGAGGTCAATTCTTTACATGTTAGGTAATTTAGAGGGTGATACACGGAAATGCATAAAGTGGGACACAAGCCTGTGCCCTACTTAGCCGATAGAGTACAAAACAAGGGAGAAACAGGAACAGCAGAAAGGGCTCAGGCAAAACTGGGGTTTGTTACACACATGGATTAAACAGTGTCACAAGAACAAATCACAAAATACACCTTTACAACAAGATAAACAAGAGTTTTTAGCATATACAGTGTCAACGACGTTTCGATCCGGCGAAGGAATGAGTGGATCTTCATCGGGACAATTTTATTATGCCTGTGTAATAAGAGCCTCATATGCCTGGGGGAGCAAGTTAAGGAGGGAAAATACAGAAAGCGAAAGATTAGGATTTGACATTGTATATAAGGAGTCAGTGAAGGCAACGCAGCATGCAACTCAGTAAGAGGACATGCATAGCTCTGTGAATTTTACACAGTGATGAAGAGCCTAGGTGGATAACCAAAGTGATGTGATGGGAAGGGCAGGTAGAAGATTGTGCGTTCAATATGGGTAGCCAGCCCTTTCTGCTGTTCCTGTTTCCCCCTTGTTTTGTACTCTATCGGCTAAGTTGGGCACAGGCTTGTGTCCCACTTTATGCATTTCTGTGTATCATTCTCTAAATTACCCAACAAGTAAAGAATTGACCTCTGTCCGGCTGGACATGTCCACGTAATATAGCAACGATTGAGTCTATATTTATTAATTCCTTTCGCATTTCCCTTTTTCTGGGGAGCACTGTTGTTTAGAATAAATACCTCACCCTTTAGCTTCTCACTTACCGTCTCACCTCTTTATCTGCCACTACCTTTCTCCTGCTCCAGGCTTCACCTGAAGTCTCTCTTTTTCCTTTACTATATGCTCCTGGAACTCTTTCTTCTCTCTCCTGCCTGTCCCCCTGCAGACATATTCCTTTTTTTGTTATTTTTTTGTTATTTCTTGTCCACACCTCACTCTTCCAGGAGCACTCCTTCTGACCCATGGGCGTGGCCCGTGGGCGTAACACAGGCCCCTGCAGCTACTGCGTTAGTGGCGGAGGGCTTTTTCCCATCCTTAAGGGCCCACCAAGCCCTTCAGAGGGGCCCATTTCCCCTGAGTATTTGTGAGATATGGGAGAATGATAGGCCCCTCTTGTTGTGCAGGGGCTGGCATCATCCTATTTTATGTTATGCTGCTGCTCTGACCTCTTCTCCTGTGGTTCACTTGTGTTCCTCGTGTCTCTTTCAGCTTCCCATCTACCCTTTGCTTCTCCCTCTGCAGCTTTCCCTACACCACATTTCCATCTGCATATCTGCCATCTCACCTGCTTCTCATTCTGCTGCTCTCATTTCCTGCCAGGACACTGTCTTTGCAGTATTGGGTTCACTAATACACATTGTTGGATCTGATGGTCCAATCGGTTGAATGAAAACAAAGACTACAATTCATAGACTGCATTAGGGTCTCATATGAAAGACCAGGACTGGAAACAAAGAGTCTTGATGACACATAGGAGGGTGGCAGCTCTGTTCCAACTTCTTATGCCCCCACTTGCATGCATCTCTAATCATTTTCTCTTGCCTTCTCCAACTCTGCCATACCTTTACCCCTTCCTTGTCTACTTGACCTTAATGAGGCGCCATTTGCCCCACCCAACCAGTGATCAGGTAGACCAAGTGATCCGACTTCAGGGCGTGACTGCATGATCACAACCTGTTTTGCCCTCCTGGGATTATATGAGGGTCGGGCAACCTGTACCACAGCCCCTGTTGTAGCCCTAAACGTGGCCTGGGAGCCTTGTGTTTTGCCCATCCTCAGCCGCAACAACCCTAGTTCCCTTCCTTGCACTACTCACGGTCCAGATTGCTTGTTATGATTGAAGAGTGGTGAGTAGCCCTGGTCTTCTTTCCCTCCAGATGCACTAGATTGCAAGGTTAGCGTTTTATGATGGAGCACATAATTGATTATTAGAACATTCTTTTATTCTTTTTATTCTTGAACTCAAGCAGTGTCCCAAGTCTATAAGAGTGAAGCAAGGCGATCGTGGCAAATTCCAATTTCTGCGGTTCCCGTCCATAGTCACAATAAACCAGATTGGAACCTGTGGGACTGAATAGCAATGCCGGCTGGTGTGATTTTTTTGCACACACAAAACACATTTGTCAAGCTGTCTCCCAGATAGGAGCTCTTGAATGGCCTAATAATCACTGTTCAAAAAATCTTCCGCCCACATATTTACTGCTGCCTAGAACTCCATTGACAGGCAGGAATCTTCTGAAAAAGTCAGTGGTAAAAGACAGCCGATTACACCCTTCAAATGATGCAAGCAAACAAGTTGACTGTAAAAAAAAACCTTTGAAGCTTCACCTAGGATCCAGCATTAAGCTCTGTAAACACCTTTTCTTTTCACTGTTAGCAACCTGACATTTTTTAAGGCCTGTCGTGCGCTGGTTACGGATGGCATGTTTTGAGGAAATTATTACGCTTTGCCACAGGTTAAATTTAGGAAGATCACATTACAGACCTGTCACAGATGATAAGCTTGATTTTGCACTAGTTGCCACAATGACAAGTCAGATCACGTATGGCTGGAGCGAGGATTCTGGCGGAGTACGTTAGCAAGGTGACACGTATTACCTTGCAGTACGCGCAACAACTGCCTGCACTGCGGATTCCATCAGAGGCTTTTTTAATTTCATTTATCTGAACATTGTCTGCTAATAGAAATGGAAAATGTGATCCTTCATTTTTATTGCCTTTTCATGTATTTTGTGAGTTGCTCCTATAATTGTGATGAACCTTGGATCATTAGAGACATGGAGCCTCCTTGGGAGTTTGGAGGTAACTGAAAATCCTCTAATTTGTAGCGTAAAACTGAAATATGGAGTACAATCCACAAGCTGAATTTCTTCCACCATAGGGGAATTATTGTGTAGGATATTCTGTCAGTGGGTTGCACTTTGAATTTAGACCTTCCTCCACAAACTCCAGTAGGTAGCATGTGATAACCTGTTTTTCCAAAACCTATTTTGCAGAAATTACTTTTCAAACAATTTTTTTACAATATTATTGTTTCCCCATAACATCTTATACCAAATTATTAATTGTATTCTATGGCACTAAATTCCCTCAGAAACCGAAATAAGGCCTTTTCCTGGGTAAAGTGTGCAAATCATCTTTGCAGTGCGCGATGAAAGCTCCCAGAGGGCATGAAGACTTTGTAGTTAGCAAGAATAGTTGCCTGCCTGCAGTGGTTGCTTCCATAGCACCGAGTGAATGGCTGCCTCAGCAGAATGCTTGGGGTTAGTTAATATTTTCATAGGAAATTATAGTCATTATTCCCCCACACACACAACTCATATCATCTGTTGACCATATGCTTCAAACGAACTCTTCTTGGGGTGCTGACACTGTGAGACAACAGGAATGGAGTGTGATAACTGAGAAAATTAAATGTTCCCTTTCCTTGACTGTTTTTTTACAGCTAATGACGTGGGCACTTAATCTGAATAAACAATCTGAAGATTTCATGGATTTTATGTAACACAAAATATTTTTAATAAAAGCAAATTAAGTATATTTGTGCACAGTTTCTGCAGTTGAAAACAAAGTTTGAAGGACTGGCTAATTTGATTGTTTTTGTATATGGTTTTTGTTTTCCTCTTGTTGATATCATAAGTCCATTCGATTTTTAATTCTTAATGTTTATTCAGATTAAGTGCCCACGCCATTTACTATAAATAACACAGCCAAGTAAAGAGAAGCTTGCATTAATCTTATTGTGCACTACCCTGTCCCTTTCAGGTCATATAAGGGTGAATCTCTTTCATTTGGAGTTTGATAACTGAGAGCATCATTTCGAAATTCAAAACATGAAGTTTCCAGTTTTCCGCAGCCTCACTGCTCATGGGAAGGCATACTATGCAGGCGAACTGAAGGGCCTGTATTTGTTACTGCCACTGCGGCTGACAGTGAGGCAGGGGTTCGGAAAAAATATCCTTTCCCTAGACGACAAGGAATACATTAGCGTAATTTATCTCCAATATTTGGGCGTATGTTTATTCCTCTCTTCAGTTTTTAAGGGGAAGGATAGTAATACGACTACTTCCAGACAGGCAGGGTGCAAAGTTCAGTAAAAGCTCTGTAGATGAGAACATCAAGTGTGGAGTTGATGGTATTCATCTTTGGGTTTGGAGTACAGGAGGATCTATAGGACCTTCTCAGCTGGCATGCTAGTTTGACTTGAGTGGGAATTTCAGTGTATGGTGGCTTGCGCCAAGACTCCTATGTCTTCTCCCCTTCGGTAGTTGGATTTGATGTAACGAGAAGCTTCTGGTTGGTCAAGTGTTCGGTTTTGATGCGTGTGCGAGGATCTTGTCAAAGTACCGCAGGTTTGCCTTGGTGACCATTTGATTGTGAGACACAGAGTTATATAACTTTTAGTTCTAGCTCTGATAGGGGACTGGTGCTCCCTTAATAACTCAGGGAAGAGGTCAACCGGGTATCAAACCTACAAAAGCAATCCGCACTTTGTGGAGTCTCCCCTGCTGGCATTCTTATCGTCCTGCATTTAGGGGATTTATGTAATACAGTGTAGTGACTGTATTACATAAAAATATTTGCATGGGGTATTAGTTTTTATTCGTAGCCTGCAATAGGCAGCTTCCCAACAATGTGTAGCACATTGCTCGACAGTTGCTTACTGCAGAGTAACCTCATTGTTTTATGCGAGTAGGTGATTGGTGCATATAAGCTCTAGAGAAGGAAGATCCCCTGTACCAAGCTGTGATAAAGAACACGACAGTGCAAGTGCCACTGATGCATATATCTTAGGTCTGTCATTTTGGTCCGTCTGCCTATCATTCTTTCATCTCTTTTCCTGTAATTGGTGTCGCTGTCTGTTTCTCTATTGCTAGTTATTCTTCAATCTTACCAACTTTTTTCTCATTGCTCTGGCTCTGTCTCCTCGATCTTACCCCGCTTTCATCTGTCACTTTTTCACCCTTCCATGAAGTTTTGGTACATAAGGCACCTGGGTATTTCCTCCTACACCGGAAAATTCACATCTGGAAACTGCACTTTTGATTACTCCTGCCTTCAGTTTCACAGATCCTAGCAGTCTTTTGTGGACAGGGCTGTAGCTTAGTCTGTGAGATTTGGGGGGGGGGGGGAGGGGGTGATACTAAAAATGCAGTGGGTATTCCGTAGGCTTTAGGATGGAAGGGTGAGATGACCATGGTTCGGGATGGACTGAGAAAATGGACATTAGGAAATGGGTCAGCACTGATTTGCCTTAGGTGGGCCTCCCTCTAGAGTGGCATAATGGGCAAAAAACAATGGATTAGAATGCTACCTCGAATGATTGCCACTGGTTAGACTATTTGCAAGCATTCATCCCATCAACTTCTGGGTGTTTGATTGCCAGTAGGATGCCTGGAAACTTGAGGCTGGTACTGCTTTCCAAGCCTACTACTGCCAATGTTTGTGTATTTTAAAAAGTATTACATTTGTTCCCATTCAAGGAGCACTTCTATTGGTGCAGATTTTCTACACTTTTGTAAACTAGTCAGTATATATAGATTTAAGATCCTGATCCAAAAAATGAACAAGAGAAAACCTCTTAGTGAAATGAGAACAATGAGAAAAAGTGCCACAGACTTAGTACACCTGACTCAAGGCCCCCAGACCCAGCCACCAAATCAAGAATACATTTGAGTGGTGCCACATCCCAACTGAAGCTATTTGTCTGCTCGTCCCACCTAGGTCTAGTAGTTCTCCCTTAGAACTCATGACTACGGTCACATACAACACAACGGCCTTCACTGCACACAATTTTCTTCGTCTCTGCTACAAGAAGCCTTTTTTTTTTGTTTAAATCGTTTTTATTAACCTTTTTTTGTTTGTGTTGCACTTTATCAATAAAGTATACAGTCAGAACAGCGCTTATGTCGTCAGTGGAAAAGAAAGAAAATTGATTGCCAGTGGCACAGTACACAATAACTATTAGCAACAGGAAACAGGGGATACAGGGTATGGTGAGTGCACCAAATCGTGTTGCAATATCTCAAAAAGAACAGAGCAGTGCTGACAAATCACGGCACCAGGTAGCATGTGAATAATGTAGGTACAGTGCAGTTCAAACTCAACCGGGGACATAGGGCACAACCAAATGAGAACAACTAAAGTGAAGGAAGGTTAGGGGAGAGTAGCTCAAGACCTGCTGCCGCATCCAATGTAGCTGGGGGGGATCAAAAACCGCCAAGACTTAGTGACAGTAGGGCTTTGAGACAGAGGGGTTGAAGCAGTGCGGGTGTTGGTGTTAGATCGCATTCACGCCATTAGATATATCCTGAGTAATAACTCTTTGTGTTGTAGTCGGGGTCCCTGTGTCAGTGTCCACCCCCAAGAGTTTGGAGACCATTGCACCTTGAGGTGCCAGGGGAAACTCTGCTACAAGAAGCCTTATGGTAGGGTTATCAAATATGAGCATGTGGGCAGGCCTCCACGTTTCTAGTCTTCACAGTGTTCAAATAATATTAGAAAGTGACTGGCGGGCGGCCCCATGTACTATGCCCGAGTAGCATATAAAGGAGGGCACGCAGGCAAATAATAGTGTCAGCCATGGGTCTGGGTTGGCTCTAAGAATCTGACCCGTGTTTGGCATGTATATTGTACGACAAACATATTCTACAAATAATACACAATCTCTCGAAATTCCAAAAAGTGTATTTCCTTAACATGGGGATGCAGCACCCCAAATAACTATGCTGGAGTTCAGAAGGTGAAAGAGCAATGAAGATGCCTTTAAATACAGTTTTTATTTTGTCACATTCGCTGTGCTGTTTAAAGACAGGTGACTAATGTCAGTCAAGCTATAACTTCTGACAAATAGCTGCTTATTCTTTTAACATGGAGATTGGTGTTAACTTTTCTTTCTCAGGCTGCAGAGTTACAGGATTTTGTAAAACTATCTGACAATCTTGCTGGAGTACAGGAAGTGTAAAAGGAAAAGCTGTAGGATGTCAGGTTATTCCTAACGCAGCAATTCAAAATATATCAGCAGTTAGGTTACTGGTTGCAGGGCCCCTGGTTGAGGCTACAGGATGCTGTGCCCAGGGCCGGCTCTTGGGTGGTGCGACCGCTGGCATCGCACCGGGTGCTTACTTCAGGGGGCACCATGTTTACTAGCTTATTTTGGTTTTGAAAGCACCTACTGCAGCTTCTTTGCCGCCAGCAATTTCCAGGCAACAATAAAAATTTCAAGATAACTCTGGTGATTAATGTTCTTCCTGGAGAGAGAGCGGAGTTTTGTCTAGTTGAGGTTTTGACTGATCATAAAATGGCACAGAGGATTAATATTCATGCTGCAAAGAATGTACCACGCAGATCACAAAGTGCATATAATGTAAATAGGACAGTGGGTTAGTGCTTTTCTAAGAGACATCCTTTTGTTACTTGCAGTTTCTAAGTTAAAACCCTAATATAGAACAGTGAACTATTAATTGTCATAAAAGAACTGCATGCACACTGCAAAGTATAGATTAGAGCATAGATTAATGTTGCTAAAAGGGTTAATTTGGGTAGAAATCGATTCATATTATTGAAGAGAACCCCCAACTATGGTGTTCCGTTTTCAATTATGAGTTTGTGCTTCTACAAACCAAGCCCTCTTAAACTTTATACAGCCTACCAGTATGGATGACATGTCACTCCTACACCTTGTAGCCCTCTGGCTTATGTACCATTTCCTATAAGCTGATTTACATGCATATGATTGATTGTCTCTGTATAATGTGTGTCTGATGCAAAGTGCTTTGACACCCTACACTTGTATGAGTGGTGCTATAGAACTAATTACATGCATCTTAACGAGAGTGGTTATGGAGACTTGAGGGGCACTGTTAAAACGTGTTGGTGAGGGAATCTGTGGTGGCGGTGGTCACCACCTCCACCATGGATGGGGGGGCGCCAACAAACATTGTCGCACCGGGCGCCACCAGTGCTAAAGCCAGCCCTGGCTGTGCCCATGGTGGGAGAAGGGGCCTCTCCCTACTGTTCCCCTGGTGGGACGAAGCACACAGGCTGAAGGACCCTTATTGAAGGAAGGCGCATATGGAGCAGAGTGGGTGGTGGGCAGAGCGACAGAGGAGTATCAGTTTGCAGTCCTTCCACAGAGGCGAATGGCAGAAGCTACTGAACCTCTGGCTTACAACCTCAGTACCACAAAGAGGGAGGCAAGCACACGCGGACAGAGTGGCACACGGGCCCTGCCACCATCTGGCGCAATCTGAAGATTACAAGCAACAACTAGAGGCTAACCCCCCACATTATAGTCCTACTGGAAGACCGAGGCGCTGAGGAGCGCCTACCCACTTTGACAAGTTTGTACAACTGGCATCTTGACATACCACCCGTATGTTTGCTATGATGAACTCCATCCACTCCGGATCTCCGACCGACCCCTGCCCTCACCACGTCTTCAACAAGGCCGACGCTGTCATCGCACCCCACCTGCGGGACATCGTCAACACCTCCTTCGACACCGCCACCTTCCCAGAGAGCTGGAAGCACGCCGAACTCAGCGCTCTACTAAAGAAACCAACAGCGGACCCCACCGAACTCAAGAACTACCGCCCCATCTCGCTCCTCCCGTTTCCAGCCAAAGTCATCAAGAAGACCGTCAACAAACAGCTGGCCGCCTTCCTCGAGACGAATGGATCCCTCGACCCCTCACAGTCTGGCTTCCGAGCCAACCACAGCACCGAGACCGCCCTCATCGCTGCCACCGATGACATCCGAGCCCTGATGGACAACGGAGAAACAGCGGCCCTCATCCTCCTAGACCTCTCCGCGGCATTCGACACTGTCTGCCACCGCACCCTAGTGCAGCGCCTCAGCAACGTCGGAATTCAGGAGAAGGCACTGGAATGGATCGTCTCCTTCCTCGACGGAAGAACACAGAGAGTCCGTCTACCACCGTACAAGTCGGAGGCCACCGAAGTCATCTGCGGCGTCCCTCAAGGATCCTCGCTGAGCCCCACCCTCTTCAACGTCTACATGAGCCCCCTCGCGCCCATCGCACGCCAACACAACCTGAACATCATCTCCTACGCCGATGACACCCAGCTGATCCTCTCCCTGACCAACGACCCCGCCGCTTCCAGAGCCAACCTTCACGAAGGGATGAAAGATGTAGCCGAGTGGATGACGACCAGCCGCCTGAAACTGAACTCAGACAAGACGGAAGTCCTCATCCTGGGCTCCTCGCCCTCCGCCTGGGACGACTCCTGGTGGCCCCCCGCCCTGGGCACCGCACCCACACCGACAGACCACGCACGCAACCTGGGCTTCATCCTGGACTCCTCCCTCTCCATGACCAGACAAGTCAACGCCGTCTCCTCGTCATGCTTCAACATCCTGCGCATGCTACGGAAGATCTTCCGGTGGATCCCCACCGAGACCAGGAAGACGGTCACCCAGGCCCTCGTCACCAGCCGACTGGACTACGGCAACGCCCTCTACGCCGGAACCACCGCCAAGCTCCAGAAGAGACTCCAGCGGATCCAGAACGCCTCAGCCAGACTCATCCTCGACATCCCCCGACGCAGCCACATCTCCGGACATCTGAGAGACCTGCACTGGCTCCCCGTCAACAAGAGAATCACCTTCCGTCTCCTCACCCACGCACAAAAAGCCCTACACGATCAAGGCCCGAGCTACCTCAACAACCGCATCAACTTCTACGCTCCCAAACGCCACCTCCGATCAGCCAGTCACGCCCTCGCCGCCGTCCCCCGCATCCGAAGAACGACAACAGGAGGAAGGTCCTTCTCCCACCTGGCCGCCAAGACCTGGAACTCCCTCCCTCCCGACCTGCGCCTGACCCAAGACCACCTCTCCTTCAGGAAGAAGCTCAAGACCTGGCTGTTCGAGCAGTAGCAGCACCCCCCCGCCCCAAGCGCCTTGAGACCCTCCGGGTAAGTAGTGCGCTCTATAAATGTCCTTGATTGATTGATTGATATGTTTTGAGAGGTTTATTATTGAGACTTATAGAAACATCACAACATATCACTGCACTGGATAGTTCCGAAGGGACTGTGAAGAATGTGGGCGCATTTCAAAATTGTTTCTCTTCATGGCCGGGAGTAGCGAAACCTAAATTGTGTGATGTGAAATAGTCAACTTTTTACAGATTTTTCAAATCCAATTGTTTTATTAAGGGTTAGCATTTTTAAAACTGCAAAACCAGGTTCTGATAACTTATTGATTACACAGGGGATATTGGCATCATCTTAATTCAGCATTGCAGTTGTAGTTGCATGGGACGGAAATCTATTTTATTCAAACATGGCAGTCGTTTCACTCGAAGGTGACTATCATTCACTAAACGGTTAACAGGAAAAGCAGTATATATCGCCATCACCTTTTCCAGGCTTAGACACCACCGCATTTGCATTAATGTGGCAGAGAAAGGATAGGAATGGGGTAGTGGCTTCAGCTACTTGCCAGAAGCAGCTAGATGTCCCACCTCGCCGGTGACCGCAGCATGACAAACGCTAGGTGTAAGCTGTTTTTTTTTTACATTGTTAATGATTGAGTTTTAGGTCCATATCTCTCCACTCCTCTTGATCTCCTTCTGAATCCCAGATCTGCCAAGGCGTCCCACACATTTTCTGACACTTATTTCCTGTGAGGGTAGTTTCCTAGAACAACGCTAATGTTAAAGTGCTTGTTCAAACACAAAAACAGTTGGTGGCTGCATTTTTTAAATACGTTTTGCTTTTTTGTAGAGATCATTCTTTTTAATAAACATGACCTTAGATTTTGTTTTAACATATGATTACATCACTAGATTCTGTTTTAACATGATTACATCACTTTTCAACACGAGTTGCCATTTTGACGGAGAGAGTGATAACAACTTTCAAAACTGCAATTCTCAAAGTACAACACATTGTGCCACATCTAAGAATCACTAAACAAGTGTTGAAATATACAAAAAAATCATGTGAGACAATCAGTGTTCAACCAGTCCTAAATTTAAAAGGCCAGAGCGGAACATTTTCTACACAATCTTGGTATACACTTTGGGGTTCCAAAACCATCTAATATGGAAATGAAAGAAAAATTACTTTTCTACAGAAAGTCCTAATCATCCTCCATATTGATGTAAGTTGTGCGTGGAAACCCCAATGGTCAATAGTCTATGCGTTTCAAACCCCTGTGTTTTTTTGGGTTCTCCTCAGGACAAGGGCTGGATGATTTCTTGAGCAATTGTAAGGGAGTTTCATGAGGTGGTACCTCTGCAAGCACGGTCTGTTTATAGTGGAGGAGGTTCAAAATCCTTAGAAGCGCATGACAGGATTTCTTCTGACAGGACTTACATTTTCAAAGGTTTTCTCAAACGACGGTGTCCTTTGCGAGTAAATCTTTTATAAGTGTGGAAAATTCGAGCTCCTTCGAACCTCTTACCAGGTTTTTTCAGGGTTGTCAGTTGGATACTGACTTTGGTTCTTTCTTTCAGGACCACTTCAGCTTTACGCCATATTCAAAATGCGACTTATTAAAGTATACAAAAAGTGATAGATAGAATACTTGAATTAATGTCAGCCACTGGTAATTTCTCAGGGGTTCATCCCAGTCCATTTGTTCTTTTGGTCACCATGCCCCCTCAGTTTGGATCAGCCATATGCAAATCAGTCTTCACCCTGCACCAGTGCGAACAGTTCAGCCTGAACTACCAAGCCAGGTCCTCACTAAACCGAAACTCAAACAACCCAGGACCGTTTTCGCCCTGGTTATGGGTTCATCAACTGGGTACAGCTAGGTTCCAGTGACACAGTGTGCATGGGACCCTTGTCTAGGCATACCTGTCCCACTTAGGGCGACCTTTGTCAGTTTCTTCGAAGACAGACTCCATGGCAGCCTGTTTATTTGATTTAGATGTGAACTTTTCCTTTCTTTCACACTGGACAGTCCCTATGTCGGATTTTTATTTAACTTTATACTTAGAAATGTTGCCCCCTTTATGAAGGCAGACTGCGAATTGGCTTTACTCTTAGGTTTTTCTCTTCACTAATTAATTATATTGATCATGATTTAAACTGACTATCTTTTTGCTTTCTGTATTGATTTATTTATTTATTTAGAATAAACCCTTATGGTTTTCAGTTAGAATACTTTCTTGTGAAGGCTTTCTTTATTTGAAAAAACAAAAGAGAGAGCAAGGGATTCTGTTCACATTGCGTGAACGGGGAGTACTCCTGTACCCCTAGGTTTATCGATAGAAACAGAAAGAGGAGTACCACCAATGTGGAATCAAAGATTCCTAATGGGGTGTGTGGTTGTACAAAAGTGAGAAATTCTCCTTTTGTTAAAAAACCCCTCACTCACCACCTAGTGGTGACATGCTTCATCATCGGGGTCCACCCTAATGACCTAACGCCATCAGGGTGTGCTACAACACCTGTTTACAGTAGAGCAGGTTGTGAGTGAAGGTGCATGAACAAAAAAGTGTGTTAAAAATTGTCCTGGTTTAACTTGGGAGAAATAAAACTTTATTTTCAAGCAACTGGACAATGTTAAAAACAATGGCGAGATAAGGTGAGGGTGATTATGAACCCGTGTATCTCTATGTGTGTCTGGTCTACATGTTTCAACCGGTATTATTTAACCAGGTTTTCTTCAGGACCAAAAAACCGGGGAAGTGGATGGTCTGCGCCCCCTAAAAGACGCACCTGATCCTACTCTCTGGGACCACAAGGGGCAAAAATGTGCCTGTGGTGTCAGCTTATGCCACAGTGGGTAAGCGTAAAAATGATCAAAATACCTGTAAAGAAGGTAAAGACAAAACGTCAAAATGTAAACTTCTACATGCCTGTTACGTTGTGCAGTGTCTCAATATCGTGCCTGCATGCTGTCACTCCCATTAGGATAATATAATTGCCCGGCGTCGCAAAAGTCAGGGCGCAAAGGGCTGTTGGGTGTGCTTTCTTTATTTGCCTTGGGCCCCTTCCTTTGGGACTTACACTACCTGATCCTGTATATCAGCCCCTATAAAATGTAGTACTGCAAAGTGGCAACACAAGACAACCTTTTACAAAAGGCAGAATTACGTAAAAGTCATTCAATTAAAGGGGCTGTGAATTAATGAATGTAGGAAGGGGCAAGATAGCCTCGAAATGATGGAGCAGCAGTTGCCAACTTCTCTGGTGCTGATGTGGCACTAGATAGAGATGCTTTAAAATAATCATTATTTGTCCTCCCATTCTGGATGGTGATTTAGAGTTGCCGGCTACATTTTAGGGCAATATGACCTGTAGGAGGTGAGATACTTAACCAGAAGTGACAGTCCACACAGAAAAAATGCGTTACAGGTTGTTTGAAACCACACGGTTTGTGCATTTATTGCACTTATTTACCACCATCAGTTTATGAGGTGGTAATTTCCATAAAACTGCTTTGCTTAAATCAGTGGGAATGGTAGAACTGTATATTTGTGTTATCCAAGTACATTTCTAATATTTCTGATCAGTTCTGAATGAGCATTCTGCTGTTAACACTCCAGTTCCCTCCCTCTTACATCTCCTTTCTGGAAAAGATATAAATAAGATACTTTTTTGAATTAACGAATGGAGATTATCTGTGTTCTTTCCTGTGATGCTCACTGCCATTTTCCTCTGATCTACAGGTGCAGAAGATGACATGGTGATACTTCTCTTCCCAGAGAGCCCATTCGCCTGGTGTGCCGGTTGTCATCCATTCAGGAGGCCTTGGCTTGGCCTTTGAGTTACCAGCCTGCTACTTACCCTAAGAACCTGTTCCTCTAATTCATGAGCCAGCAGGATGCAGTCGCCGTCCTCTCGGAGCGCCTGCTTGTAGCTGCCTACAAAGGCCACTCGGATAATGTGGTGCAACTTATCAACAAGGGAGCCAAGGTAGCAGTCACCAAGGTAACGTGAGAAACATCTTTTACCAGAGACCTGGGAACTAGTCTAACTTTTAAATCATTGTTTACGGCAATTTTTCCTTACCAGAGTGCATGCATTGAAAGCTTCCATTGTGCTAAATTGTCAAGCAAAGACATGGTGGTAGATAAGCTTAGGAGTCTGAAATGTTTTTTTTAAAGTGTCCCCGGTAGGTCAAATCCTTTAGAGGCAGACTGTTGTCGTTTTTGCATTCAGATGTGAAGGAAATGGTAGGGTTCTTTTTTCTCAGCACCTACCCAACTAATTCGTAAAATACCAAATGTGTCGAAATGCTTAGTGCCAGGATTGTATAGTTTAGCCCGTCATAGTGTAGAAATTGAGGATACTATTTCTGCATTCAAGAGTCAGGTAGCCATCTCATGTAAGTTAACAGGTTTCAGATTTTTGGAGAATGGTAAGTTATAGGTCACTCCAAAGAGCGCCCCACCAGCAGCTTCCCCTTTGGTCAGCCCACTCCCTCTAATTGCCAAGTCATTCATACAGTCACTCACCATGACATCATAAAAGTGGCTGAGTAGAGTGTGGAAGGAGAGCAGGGAAGGCATTACAAAAACAGCAGATTACAACACGTAGCTTTATCCTTCGAGTTTTGTTTGTCACCTTTATATGGGTGGAACAATATGTCACAAATTTACGAAAGACCATCTGGGCGAGCCACTCGCCCCTAACAAGGAACAACTTGAGATGTCGAAAATAGCATTAGCACATTCTGACATAGAGAACAGAACCTGAACGAACCAATGTTTCTAAGAATTCGATCTGTGGACCAACACAGAAGTCAAAATAAACATTGGCGTCTATAGAATGCTGCTGGGTAGGAAATAAATACAGCTCCATTGTGTAGATCTCAGGAGGGGCAGACACGCATGTGCCAGAGTAATAGGGAGAGAGACAAAATGTAGAAGACCTACAACACCTTGTTTATGTTCCCATTCAGTGTACATACCTGATCGTCTTGTGAGCCTTCCCCACATTTCTCTATACTCTTTTCCACTAGAATGGAGCTAGTTTCATTGTCCCTATTAGACTACAGTATTTGAGCTGCATCAAAGAGCGTAAATGATCATCCCCAATTTCATACTGTTAACTTATGGTGGTGGATAATCGAAGACACCGTATTATTTTTGTAAACGTTTTTTTTACTTCTGAACTTTATTATTTTTCTATAAAAAAACTAGAGAAAAACAGTTAAAGAAAAACAACACAGAACAGCCACCCTTCACATCGAAGACCAAGAATGATGGCTGGGGGATTTGGGAAGTCCCCCAGGGAGTATTTTTCAGCCCTACCCTGTTCAACATCTACAGGATACCGCTCGACAAACATCATCCAATCTCAAGGCATCACCATCATCTCCTGCGCTGACGGCCCCCAACTCATCCTGTCCCTGACTGATACACAACCTTCACTGATCCAACTTCACCAACTGCATGTCCATGGTAGCAGAGTGGATGAGAGCCAACTGCTTGAAGCTCCAACAAGACAGAAGTACTGGTCTTCAAAAACAAGACCTTTGCATGGGACGTCACCTGGTGGCCCACAGAACTAGGACCAACGCCCACCGACCACGCAAGGAATCTGGGGATCATCCTGCATGACAAGCTCATCATGTTGGCATAGGTCAATGCAGTGTGCGCAACATGCTTCCATATTTTTATTTTATTTATTTATCCATTTATAAAGCGCATGGTTACACCACCGGTGTCCCCCCGCGCTAGAAGCAGACTCTCAGTTAGGTAGTATAGAGAATCCTACTCAGATCTAGAGGCATGTGACTGTAGTTCTAGTGGATCTACTCAGGTTTGGTGGTGGGGAAAAGCCATGTCTTTAGATTTTTGCAGAAGGTGGTTTCACAGGGTTCAGCTGTTATGTCCGCAGGCAATGAATTCCAGTGCTTAGCTGCCAGGTATCTGAAAGAACGTGCACCCAGCCTTGCTTTCTGTATCCTCTGTACTGTGGTAAATAAATAAATAATACCTCTATTTTTGAATGGATAAATGAATAACAGATAGCTCAATAAATAAGAGTCAAGATTCGAGGTAGTAGGAGTTTGCAGGTTTAATACAGCATAAAGGACAGGAACAGGACAACCTGCACGGGAACAGGATGGCAGCGCTGCCGGGGGCAGGATCAGAATCGGCGCAAGGGAATGGGGTAACATTTAATAACAGTGCACCAATATATATACTAAAACAGTTACATTACAATGAATTACAGTAGGCGGGCAGTGGGTGTGGTCAATAGCAGTCGCGAAAGATAAGGGTGAAAAGTGGGTGTAACAGGGCGTATACATAGATATGTGATGCAAACGTAACAGAATATGTCATGAATAGGGCGGAAACATGGAGGGGGCTACCTAAGGAGCCGGGACCTCTAACCTGATGGTGCGCGCAAGCTGGCAATGACGTATTACTAGGAGAAGCTGGGGGCTACGAACTCTGTGCTAGGAGCAGAGACTGAAGTCTGGAGAGTCAGGGCGACATGTACCTAAACAGTATCTAGTATCTGATGTTTAGAGAACATGTTGATATAAACTAGAAGTCAGGAGGGGAAAGGCTAACTTGATTCTAAGACTGGAGCATGCATTATTCTACATGTAGTGCGTGATGAAGAATATTAAATGACCATTTATACAGTATTTCTCTAACATGGAGACGTAAAGGCTAGACTATGACGGAAACTATTGATGCGATTCAGTAGCTTAGGAATGCAGAGAAGGAGGGCTGGACTGATAACTAGAATCATAACATACTCTTGGCAGACTCAGAGGCAGAACCAGGCTGGGCCAGGCACTGCGAGGCAGGAAGTGAGTGAAGGGTCAGGGATACAGGTGGGGGCTGTATCGCTCCTCAGCGAAGCTCAGGAGACAGGAGCTGAATCTGGTGTCCGGGCCCTTTTGAGGCCTAGAAACGGGGACTTTACAATGAAATAACGTGCACACTGAGAAACGTGGCAACGTAACTTTAAATAGGCCTGATATTCGTAGTATTCACGAGAACTGGAAATAGACATACTAGAGATGGACACAACTGTAATTGCGTCATTAATCGAACATGGGGAACACATATGCATATTAATCATGCACAGATAACATATGATGGAGGACGCGTAGGGACACAGAACATGGCAAAATTTACTTTTCCACATTCCCTCCTTGTCACTACGTTTCCATCAGGAAACATCAATATTCATGATACCATCTATCATTTCATACAGCATCAATTGTTCGTCTCGAATTTTCTTGGAACGGGATTTAGAACGGGGCTTGGGACTAGGAATACAAGAGGTAGCACAAATGCCGCAAATCGCAGGGCCACATTGTATACAGAGGCAGCAACTGAATATGATCGCTACTGCAATACCTAGAAAGGACAATA
This sequence comes from Lissotriton helveticus, assembly GCF_964261635.1. Lineage (NCBI taxonomy): Eukaryota > Metazoa > Chordata > Amphibia > Caudata > Salamandridae > Lissotriton > Lissotriton helveticus. The sequence continues at coordinate 773,313,193 of NC_136067.1, read as the reverse complement.
CTTTCCATCCCCAAGCGGAAATTATATTCCAGAACCAACCGGACCATGTCCAGGTGCCTGGGTCTTGGTGTAACAGATGGGCAATTTTATGGAGTCTGGTTATAGCTGAATAAACAGACGGCGCGTTATTTGGAATGAAAATGCAGCAACTAGATCCGATGACTCTACATGCCCCGCCCCTATCGGCCAGTATGACGTCAAGGACGAGACGATTCTGTAAAACGACAAATCTCATAGCAGATTGCTCTTCAGTCAAATTACCTAGAGCAGAGGCAGTCTCATTAACTACTGCTTCAAGGGTTCTGGTTAACCTACGGATTAGCTTACTATTCTGGATAGGTCCTATAAAAAAGAAGAAACCTCTATTGAAATCTGTATACTGTTCTAGAGCAGTTTCAGTATAATCGACAATTGGGGACTCGATCTCCCTTCTATGTCTAATGTGTACTAGATGTGTGTTTCTATGATAATCAGGTGGGGCTAGGAAAACAGGTGGCAGTAGGAAGGCAATGTAACAGGTTCCCTCCCAATCGAGGGGCAGACGAACATATGCGGTTTGACCACAAATAAAATAAGAATGACGTGAAGCTTTGAAAATAGATTTCCCACTGTCACTATACTTGACAATAGTAGTACAATCACTATGGCCTACATGTACGGAACCATTATTTCGGACACATAATTCACCTTTGACTGGTAGTACTGAAATAGCAGGTAAGTCTGGAGTAGAATCAGACTGAACATTCAGGACCATGAAATTCGAAGAATAATTACCTAGATTGTAAACTTCGTTTTCTAGATCTAACCCTGTTCTGTGGGGAAGACCTTGCTTGTCTGGAAAACATGTACTGTTAAGAAAAGACATATCTGTTGGGGATGACGTTAACGTGGACCATGCTCCACACGAACCATTATGAGAAAATGGATAAGGAAAGAGTGGTAGAACTCCCTTCGGTGTCTGGAAAGGGGGGAGTCGGCCACACACCCAACAATTAGTGGCATTGCTGGTCTGGTGTGAGTAATGTAACATGCGGATAAAAGAATTGTTACGCATAGCGAGGCGGTAAGAGAGTTCATGAGGAGGCAGATCACTAAACGTGTGCTCTACTGTAACATTAGAAGACTTATTTACATGAGAAACTGGAAAATACAGATAAAATGCATAACTGGTGCAGGAAATCATAATGCTGAGAAATAATATGAAACTTAGAAAAACGATACATCGGATTGAGTTTTGACTAACTCTCTCACTATGGGGGTCTATTTTATACATGTCAGAAACCGGTCTAACCGTTTCACCTAGGGGAGGACTTAGACAATCAAACTGGCTGACTTATTTTACTAGACCTTAACTTTTTCTTATACTCCTGTTGCGGAGTTGTCTCTAACAGGGAGGGTGCAGTAACATTGTCTTTTGCGGGACAGTCCTTAAGAATAGTACTTTGGCAGTCCTTTAAATCCTCGGAAATGTTCTTTGAAACTGGTTTCAATCCATAAAATTTCTTGATGTGCGAAAGATGCACCCAGCCTTTGCGTCCCTCCAACTTCACGGCTGTACGGGTGGCCAGGAGGACCTGTCGGGGCTCCTTCCAGCGAGGCTCCAGCGGACTTGAACGATCAAAATTTCGGACAAGAACCATGGATCCGGGAACGATTTCATGCGGTGTCACCTCTGTATTGTCTGGAAATGCGGCAGCAACCTGTGAACGACAAGAGTTGAGGGCAGACATCAAGGAAGCTAGGTAATCTGTCAGCATATTACTTGAAACATCGGTAATACTTCGGGGTCTAGGAGTACCCCACATGTTAGGGGGGCGGCCGAAAACGACCTCATACGGGGACAGACCTGATCTGGAATGTGCGACCATGCGCATATAGAACAGGGCAACTGGCAGAGCTATTAGCCAGTCCACACCTTTCTCTTGACATACTTTGGCAATGCGAATTTTCAGGGTCTGATTATGTCTCTCTACGAGACCGGCTGCTTCAGGATGGCGTACACAATGGAACTTCCACTGGTACCCTAACAACAGGGAAACATGTTTCATCAACTCAGATGAGAATGGCTGGCCGTTATCAGAATATACGACTCTAGGGAGTCCATAACGGGGGAAGAACTCACGAACCAACTGCTTGGCAGTGGTCGCGGCTGTGTAATCTGGGACTGGATATGCTTCTGTCCACCTGGACAAAGCGCATACCACTACAAGGACATACTTGAAACCTCGACATCGCTCCATCTGAATGTAATCCATCTGGAGGACTTCAAAAGGGTGGTCAGGAGGCTGGAATCCACCTTGTTCCACCGGGACACTTTTACCTGGATTAAACTGACAACATATCATACAGGTACGGACTTTCTGCTTGGCTGCAGCTCGCAAATGCTTGTTGAACCAAATGTTCTGGATACTGTCTAACATTGCTTTTTCTCCTAAATGTGCTGGACTATGTGCGGTATTGATAATGACTTGAACCATAGAGTCGGGGAGAAACCATGTGGCTCTACCCTTCGTTAACCATCCTTGATCTGTCTGGACCCCTCCTTGTTCGGACCATTTCTTGATTTCTTCAGGAGTAGCATGTAACTGTATGTCTATGACATCTTGTGTAGGGTCCTTAACTGTCATACAGGTAGTCGGATCTGGAGTAAGTGTCTGTGTTGGCTTAACTGAAATGTCTGGAGCCTGTGCTGTAAGCTTGGCTGTGCGATCTGCTAGATCATTACCCTGGGAAATAATGTCAGTAACTTTCGTATGTGCTTTGCACTTCATGATAGCAATGGATGTCGGTAAATGTATGGCATCTAACAGAGCCTGAATAAGGAGACCAATCTGAATCTTGGTTCCATGAGAAGTCATGAAACCTCTCTCCTGCCAGAGCACTCCGAAGTCGTGTACGACTCCAAATGCGTAGCGTGAATCTGTGTAAACATTAACTTTCAGGTTCTTGGCGTGTATGCAGGCTTGTGTTAGAGCAACTAGCTCTGCTGCTTGAGCAGACAGGGTGTCAATACGGTGTGTTTCATTAACTTCAGTGTTAGTAGTCACTGCATACGCGGCTACTAGTTCTCCTGTACTTGTTCTCATGCATGAACCATCCACATAAAGCGTCAGGTCGGGATCCGGTAATGGAATATCTGTCAGATCTTGTCTTGGCTTTGTCATGATGTTAACTACTTCCACACAATCGTGTGTGGCAGGATTTGGATTAACTGACGGTAACAGTGTGGCAGGATTTAAAACGTTGCAGCGTCTGATTTCTATGTGTGGCTGAAACAGTGTCAATTCATAACCTGTTAAACGTGCAATTGTCAAGTGCTGAGTTTGTGTTCGGTTTAAAAGAACTTCCACGGAGTGTGGAACTTGTACTGTCAGGGAGTGTCCTAACACTATGGAATCACTTTGTCTGATAGCTAGTGCTGTGGCTGCAACTGATTTGAGGCACGCAGGCAGAGCCTGGGCTACAGGATCTAATGTGCTCGAAAAATAAGCACAGGGCTTGTATTGTCCTGCTCGATCCTGTGTAAGAACAGATAATGCTGTACCTTCGCGTTCAGTGACGAAAAGTGTAAAAGGCTTACTGTAGTTCGGTGTAGCTAGAACTGGAGCTTGGCATAGGGCTTTCTTTAATTCATTAAAACTAAGTGTATGTTCAGATGTCCAAGGGCGGACAGTCGATACGGCTGCCTCCTGTGTCGTTAACTGTATCAGTGGCTTGGCTAGAAATGCATACTGAGGAATCCATTGTCTGCAATAAGAAGTAAGGCCGATAAAAGCACGTACCTCCTTCTGGGTCTTGGGCTGAGGAAGACTCGCTATCAACTGGATACGGTCGGGTGTCAACTGCCTACCCCTCTTGGACAGTAAGTGGCCTAAGTAGATCACTTGCTGGACACAGAATTGAAGCTTAGAAGGGGACACCTTGTGCCCCATCTCGGCTAGGAAATACAAGACTGTAAGGGATGCTCGCTCGCAAGCACGTTCAGAACGGGCTGTGATCAGTAGATCATCGACATACTGGAGCAGGGCAGTGTCAGTTGGCATGTGAATGTTGTCTAGTTGTCTCTTGAGTGCTTGACTGTAAATACTAGGACTTTCTGTGAAACCTTGAGGAGCGCGTGTGAACATATAGCTCCTTCCATTTAAACAAAATCCGAAAAGAAACTGGCTGTCCGGATGAATGGGGACACTAAAAAACGCGTTCTTGAGGTCTATGACAGTAAAAAATGTGGCTTCGGAATCAATGACTGTCAATAGGGAAGAGATATCTGGGACAACTGGGTACTGGGGAATAATACATTTATTGAGTTCTCGAAGGTCAATCACTAAACGATATACTGGAGGTGCATTTGGATCAGTACGTTTCATGACAGGAATGATCGGAGAATTACATACATTGGAGTCGGTTTCTACAACTACTCCTTGAGCCATGAGCTCGTCAATAATTTTGGATAAGGCTGCTACAGCCTCAGGTGGCAATCTGTACTGTCTGATTCGTGGTAACACTACACCTGGTTTAAGAGTCACACGATGGGGTGTGATTTGCATATAACCAACATCAGTTGGACCTTGTGCCCATAGATGCTGCGGGACATTGGACAATCTCGGATCAAAATCTCGTAATACATAGTGACCCTTGAAGTCACGTAGGAACAATCGTATTCCCTCTGGGGAACAGCATATAACTGCACCTAATTCTTTCAGTGTTTTAATGCCTAATAGATTTTCTGGACATGACTTAGTAAGTAACAGATCAGTAGTGCGGGACAATGGACCTACTTCTAGAGTAACTGGCTTTGATATTTCATTTACAATAGGCTTTCCCGAAAATCCAAGGGAAACATTTCTAGAGCCTGAGAGCGGAGCCCCTGGAACTTCGGCGTGGCTGATGGTGGTCCTACTTGCCCCTGTATCAATCAGAAACTTTCTGTCTTTCCCTAGTACTTGACTATGAACATAGGGACCTTCTTGATCTACAGGTATCTCGATGAGAGGCAAGCCTACCTCCCTCTCTAGGCTGTTTCATGAATATGGCTGATACTCTGGATACTCGGACTGTGCATACTGGTACATCTGCTGTGTAACATGCTGTGTTGCAGCGATGGGCTGCGGTACAGTAACTGTCTGTTGTGCATTCTGTGGCTGAGAAGTCTGTGAAACTTGTTCTTGTCTAGGCGGACGTGGTCTTTCTTTAGTCTTACCGGTAGCTATGTTGTGTTTCAGAACTGCACACTCGTTTATAAAATGACCTGGCTGTTTACAATAATTGCAGTTCCCTTTAACGGGAGCTGTAGGATGACTGGCTTGATTTGGTCCCCTCTTCTGACTGTCTTGAGGAACAGATTGTGCAACTAGTACTTTCATTTTCGTGTCTTTCATACGTTTTCTCTCGTGTTCTTGCTCTTCTCTGATTCTATTCTGGTGATATTGAAGCATCTGTAACATCTGGGACGGGGTATTAGCTTGCCAGGTACTTTCGACTTTCAAAACTCGGTTTTTAATTAGTGGACTTGAATTCTCGACTAATTTAGTAACAAAAAGGTGAGGGTATGACTCGCTACTCGTCTTGAGGCCACTGTTTATAATAAAACATTTCTCGAATCTAGAATAAAAATCACTAATATCTTCATCTTGTTTCTGTTTACAGGCTGAGATTGCATCCCAGTCTTCCTTTTTAGTTGCTAATAGTCTGGGCAAAACTTGTATTAACAGTTCAGGTAATTCTTTACATTTATCTCCAAGACCGGTACCTGGTACTCGTGCCTTATCTTCAGCTTCTAGAACTGCCCAATCGATCTTTTTCTCTCCCACCTCCCATTCTTTTTCCTTGAGTTTCTCATATACCCCTGCGGGCAACAGAACCTTTAGCATTTTAATAATATCTGGATATGTGTATTCTCCCATACGGAGCATGTCTTTTAATTCTCGGTGGAACCCTGCTGGATCTTTATCATGACAGGGAATTAATTTTTTCATCTCTAAGAGTTCCATCTTTGTAATAGGGGTGTAAACAAACACTCGTTGCATTTCACCACCCTCTGTCTTAACTGGATGCACTTCTCGTAACGGATTCTGTCTGTCTATGTAAAAGGGTTTACTTTCTGGGGGTGAGACATGAACAAAATGCGGGTTCAGAAACATACTATATTTGTGGCGCTGTTCTAGAATGACACTAATTAAATCAGTACCTAAACCTTTCCATTTATACTGGAGTAACTCGTTCAGGACATCGTGTAACGGACCTGGATCAGAATGTTGACCCTCATACAATGTAATGAGGTGCTGGATCATATACATACCCACCAGTCGCTGCTCGGCTGGGGGCAATTTCAGAAACATTTGTGCCACTATTTCGTCTGGAAAAGTGGTAGAATCAATAATCCATCGGACTGCTGATCGGACTAGTTCTTGTACATGCATAGTACTTAACTCGTTATAACCGATTCGTGATTTCAGAATGTGGTCGGTAGCTTGAAATACTTGTTCCAGAGAACCTTGTTCTGGTGCTGGATGATGTAAAACTGACTTGTGTTCTAGGCGTAAATGGCGGTCTGGAAATCTAGATTTTCCTACATACGCTATTCTGGCGGGATTCTCGTCCTCTACTTCTTCCGCAGAGTCATTTTCTTTCTCGCTTACTTGTGCTGCTTTACGTTGATCATGTAACCTTATTATTTCCTTACGAATTTTCTTATACATACTCTCTATACTACCGATAGTTCTATGCTTACCGTCAGCTATATTATCACTCCATCTTGTCAGGGTTCTCATTTCGGCTTGATCTTTGGTCGGATAATCTTGTTCTCTTATTAGACAATTAATCAGAAACTTTAATAGCATGAGCTGGATCTCAACTTTCCTTTGAGACATGGCGTCACTAATACTTTCTGGATCATTCCCTGTACGGATGAAACGATATATTCTGTCTAGATCTTCTTTCATATCTGGTAGGGTGTCTAAAAACCCGAGCACCCGTCTTACACGTATAGAATATAGAATCATACTATCATCACCTGTGACTGGATCATAGCGACATTCAGTAAGGACTCGTCGGATATCTGCCGCGGACTGATATTTGGGCGTACGCTGTGACGCGCATTCATGTAACTCGGCCAACGTTTTACGTTGGTGCGGTGGCGGGGTACCAGGAGGACCTCCTCCTGCGGCCCCTAAGCCGGAATCATCGACTGATGCTCTTCGTACTAGCGCGGCGGGAAATTGAAATGCGGGCTGAACTTGTATGGCGGGCTGAACCTGGGGGACCGTAGCAGGTACTGCAAGGGGTGCCCCGGTGTCTGGAGGAGCAGGAAGTGCCTGATTTACAGGGACTGGCGGAGCGGGATTTGCATATTCCGGGACTGTGTCGTCCAAATAGGACGAAATGAAAATATCAGCTGCGGTCGGTTTGTGACGTAGCTTGAGCGGAACTAATGGTGGCGGGAAATTACTGGATGCCTCTGGGGTCGCTTTTGGCCAGCCCTCGGCAAGAAGAGGATACATACCCTTAATAAGGGCATGCCTCTGTCTGTCTGACTGTTCGGTTTTGACTCGTTCACCAATCTCGATTAATTCCCTTTCTTGGGCTCGTTCTAAGGATTCTCTACTTAATTCTGACTTTCTGATTTCTTTTTCGGTTCTTTTATGAGATTCTTTGCGCCATAACTCGATGGCATCTTTCTGTGACTGTCTGGCTTTCTTTTTCCATAATGCTTCTTCTACTCTCATGATGCACTCGGCATCCCATGTACCCGATACGGGCCATCTATACTTTTCTTCTAACTGTTTGGTATACTCTACCCATAAATCTAGATATAATATGGCACTTATGCCATGCTTCTGATACATAAAATGACCTGGACTGTCCCTAGGCGGGACAGGAACTGCTGCTTCTAGCAGACCTTTTCGAGTTTTTAACTGACGTAATCTCGAAAAGAGGGACATTGCAAACTTGAATCTGAACACAATACAATACACGAGGAACAATAACAACTGAGAAAACAATTCAGGCATACCACGACATTGAAAATACATGAAGAATATTTAAAATAACAGTTCGAACAGAATACTACCTGGAATACTGAAAACAGAATACATGAATTTTCTCGAGAACGGAACAGACTAGAATTACTGGATGTGTGGAAAAGTAAATTTTGCCATGTTCTGTGTCCCTACGCCTCATCCATCATATGTTATGTGTGCATGACCAATATGCATAAGTTATTCCCCATGTCTGATTAATGACGCAATTCCAGTTGTGTCCACCTCTGATATGTCATTTTCCAGTCCTCGTGAATACTACGAATATCAGGCCTATGTAAAGTTATGTTGCCACGTTTCCCAGTATGCACGTTATTCCATTATAAAGTCCCCGTTTCCAGGCCTCAAAAGGGCCCGGACCACAGATTCAGCTCCTGTCTCCTGAAAGCCTCGCTGAGGAGCGATACAGCCCCCACCTGTATCCTCGACCCTTCACTTACTTCCTGCCTCGCAGTGCCCGGTGCAGCTTGGCTCTGCCTCTGAGTCTGCCAAAAGTATGTTATAGTTCCAGCTATCAGTTCAGTCCTCCTCTTCTGCATTCCTAAGCTACTGAACTGCATCAATAGTTTCCGTCATTGTCTAGCCTACTCGGCTCCACGTTAGAGAAATACTGTATTTAATGGTCATTTAATATTCTTCATCACGCACTACATGTAGAATAATGCATGGTCCAGTCTTAGAATCAAGTTAGCTTTTCCCCTCATGACTCCTAGTTTATATCAACATGTTCCCTAAACATCAGATACCAGATAGGGTTTAGGTACATGTCGCTCCGACCCTCCAGACTCTAGTCTCTGCTCCTAGCACAGAGTTCGTAGCCCCCAGCTTCTCCTAGTAACACGTCATTGCCAGTTTTCGCGCACCATTAGGTTAGAGGTCCCGGCTCCTTAGGTAGCCCCCTCCTATGTTTCCGCCCATTCATGACATATTCTGTTACGTTTGCATCACATGTCTATGTATACTCCCAGTTACACCTCTTTTTACTGTTATCTTTCGCGACTGCTACGCGTCACGCCTTCTGCTCCACCCACTGCTACGCCTACTGCAATGTAATGCTATGTGTTCGCGCTATGTATATATGCCTGTGTTCTGTTATTGAATGTTAGCGCGCTCATCCCAGACCAAGCCCCAGCAGCTGCTGGGCCTCTTTCCCCCTGCTGGGCCCCAGTTGTCCTGCTGGGCCCTGTTACCTCTGTTCCTATGCAGGTTGTCCTGATCCTGTCCTTATGCTGTAATAAACCTGCAGAAACTCCTACTACCTCGAATCTTGACTCTTATTTTATTGAGCTATCTGTTATGCTATAAGTCTAGTCAAAAATAGGGTATTATTTATTTATTTACCACATAATGGCGCCCGAATAGGGACTTGCCCTTTCCCCACGCGTCGGTGAAGCCACGCCGACCCCCTGACCCTCTGCAGTCGTGACGGAACTCTTCTGCGCAGCGGCAGATATTTCTGCTCAAGTATCCCTCAGGCCCACGGAGGAGACGGAGGAGGCGGTCCAGCATCCGAACGAGACGGTGGAGGAACGCGGCGAGTCCCGACCAGAGCCCAAGCCGAGAGTCCAAGGTCCGAGGTATCCGGAGGCCCACCCGTAACTGAAGTCCGAAGTCCGAAGCCCGTCGTCGTAGCAGTCCAGTCCCGTCCGAGGCCTTCCGTTCCGTGCTGCCCGGTGAGTACCATTGCTGGGGTAGTATCTAGACAGGACCAATCTAAATTGACTCCTGGTCCGTGGGTTGGTGGTGCCCAGACTCACAAACGAAGTGTTCATCTAGGTGGATACGGGTCTTGATGTGTCCCTTTATGGGACCGGTATGTTCCGTACTGTTACAGCAGTGCATCCAGTAACTCTAGTCTGTTCCGTTCTCGAGAAAATTCTTGTATTTCTGTTCTCAGTATTCCAGGTAATATTCTGTTCGAACTGTTATTTATAAATGTTCTTCATGTATTTTACTGTTGTGGTATGAGTGCGATGTGATTTCGTGTTTTTATTGTGTATCGTATTTTGTCCAGATTACAGTTCAGTCATGCCGCTCTTTTCCAAGTTACGTCAGTTAAAAACTAGAAAAGGTCTATTAGAGGAAGCAGTTCCTGTCCCGCCTAGGGACAGTCCAGGTCATTTTATGTATCAGAAACATGGCATAAGCGCCATAATGTATCTAGATTTATGGGTAGAGTATACCAAACAGTTAGAAGAAAAGTATAGATGGCCCGTATCGGGTACATGGGATGCCGAATGTATCATGCGAGTAGAAGAAGCATTATGGAAAAAGAAAGCCAGACAGTCACAGAAAGATGCCATCGAGTTATGGCGTAAGGAAGCGCATAGAAGAACGGAAAAGGAAGTCAGAAAGTTAGAGTTAAGTAGAGAATCCCAAGAACGAGCCCAAGAAAGAGAATTAATCGAGATAGGTGAACAAGTCAAAGCCGAACAGTCAGACAGACAGAGGCATGCCCTCATTAGGGGTATGTATCCTCTTCTTGCCGAGGGCTTGCCAAAAGCGACCCCAGAGGCATCCAGTAATTTCCCGCCACCATTAGTTCCGACCAAGCTACGTCACAAACCGACCGCAGCTGATATTTTTATTTCGTCCTATCTGGACGACACAGTCCCCGGATATGCAAATCCTGTTCGCGCTCCGCCAGTCCCTGCAAATCAGGTACTTCCTGCTCTTCCAGACACCGGGGTGCCCTTAACAGCTCCCCCGGCCCAGTCCGCCATACAAGTACAATTACCGACCCTGCCAGGACGAAGAATGTCAGTCGACGATTCTAGTCTAGGGGCCGCAGGGGGAGGTCTTCCTCAAACCCCGCCGCCACACAAACGTTTATCAGCACTCGAATTACATGCTCAAGCATCACAGCGTACTCCTAAAAGTAATAAGTCTGTCACAGAAATCAGACAAGCCCTTAACGAATGTGTCTATGACGCAGTCCCAGGCGAGTATAATATGGTTTTATATTCCGTACGTGTAAGGAGAGTGACCGAGTATCTAGTCACCTTACCGAATATGAAAGAAGATCTAGACAGAATATATCGTTTCATCCGTACAGGGGATGATCCAGAAAGTATTGGCGAGATTATGTCTCAAAGGAAAGCCGAGATTCAGCTCATGATATTAAAGTTCCTGATCAATTGTCTAATAAGAGAGCAAGATTACCCGTCTAAAGATCTCGCCGAAATGAGAATCCTGACAAGGTGGAGTGATAATATAGCCGAGGGTAAGCACAAGACTGTCGGTGCCATGGAGAGTATGTACAAGAAAATTCGTAAAGAAATAATAAGGTTACACGAACAGCGTAAAGCAGCACAAGTAAGCGAGAAAGAAAGTATCTCTGATCCTGAAGAGGAAGAGAACGAGAATCCCGCCAGAATAGCGTATGTAGGAAAATCCAGATTTCCAGATCGCCATTTGCCCCTAGAACACAAGTCTATTTTTCATCATTCAGCGCCAGAACAAGGTTCCCTCGAACAAGTATTTCAAGCTACCGATCACATTCTGAAATCACGAGTCGGTTACAGTGAATTAAGTACTATGCATGAACAAGAACTAGCCCGATCAGCAGTCCGATGGATTACTGATTCTACCACTTTTCCAGACGAAATAGTGGCACAAATGTTTCTGAAATTGCCCCCAGCCGAGCAACGACTGGTGGGTATGTATATGATCCAGTACCTCATTACTCTGTATGAGGGTCAACATTCTGATCCAGGCCCGTTGCATGATATCCTGAACGAGTTACTCCAGTATAGATGGAGAGGTCTAGGTACCGATTTAATAAGTGTCATTCTAGAACAGCGTCACAAGTATAGAACGTTTTTGAACCCACATTTTGTTCATGTCTCACCCCCAGAAAGTAAATCGTTTTACATAGACAGACAGAATCCGTTATGAGAAGTCCACCCAGTCCAAGGGGCGGGTGGCGTAATGCAACGAGTGTTTGTATACACTCCAATATCAAAGATGGAACTTCTTGAAATGAAGAAATTAATTCCCTGTCATGACAAAGATCCAGCAGGGTTCCATAGAGAATTAAAAGACATGCTCCGTATGGGAGAATACACTTACCCAGATATCATTAAAATGTTAAAGGTCCTGTTACCCGCAGGGGTGTATGAAAAGTTAAAAGAAAAAGAATGGGAGGTGGGAGAGAAAAAGATCGATTGGGCAGCTCTAGAAGCTGAAGACAAGGCACGAGTACCAGGTACCGGTCTTGGAGATAAATGTAAAGAATTACCAGAATTATTGATTCAAGTTTTACCCAGATTATTGACAACGAGAAAAGAAGACTGGGATGCAATCTCAGCCTGTAAACAGAAACAAGATGAAGACATTAGTGATTTTTATTCTAGATTTGAGAAATGTTTCAGTATTAATAGTGGTCTCAAGACAAGTAGTGAGTCATACCCTCATCTTTTCGTTACCAAATTAGTCGAGAATTCAAGTCCACAAATTAAAAATCGAGTTTTGAAAGTCGAAAGCACCTGGCAAGCAAATACTCCGTCCCAGATGCTCCAGATGCTCCAGTATCACCAGAATAGAATCAGAGAAGAGCAAGAACACGAAAGAAAACGTATGAAAGACACGAAAATGAAGGTGCTGGTTGCACAATCTGTTCCTCAAGACAGTCAGAAGAGGGGTCCGAATCAAGCCAGTCATCCTGCAGCTCCCGTTAAAGGGAACTGCAATTATTGTAAACAGCCAGGTCATTTTATAAACGAGTGTGCAGTTCTGAAACATAACATAGCTACTGGTAAGACTAAAGAAAGACCACGTCCGCCTAGACAAGAACAAGTTTCACAGATTCCTCAGTCACAGAATGCACAACAGACAGTTACAGCACCGCAGCCTATTGCTGCAACACAGCACGTTACATCGCAGATGTATCAGTATGCGCAGTCTGAGTATCCAGAGTACCAGCCATATTCATGAAACAGCCTAGAGAGGGAGGTAGGCTTGCCTCTCATCGAGATACCTGTAGACCAAGAAGGTCCCTATGTTCACAGTCAAGTATTAGGGAAAGACAGAAAGTTTTTGATCGATACAGGGGCAAGTAGGACCACAATTAGTCATGCCGAAGTTCCAGGGGCTCCGCTCTCAGGCTCAAGAAATGTTTCCCTTGGATTTTCAGGAAAACCAATAGTTAACGAGATATCAAAGCCAGTCACTCTAGAAGTGGGTCCATTGTCCCGCACTACTGATCTGTTACTTACTAAGTCATGTCCAGAAAATCTATTAGGTATTAAGACACTGAAAGAATTAGGTGCAGTTATTTGCTGTTCCCCAGAGGGAATACGTCTGTTCCTACGTGACTTTAAGGGTCACTATGTATTACGAGATTTTGATTCAAGATTGTCTAATGTTCCACAGCACTTATGGGCGCAAGGTCCAACTGATGTAGGTTACATGCAAATCACACCCCATCGTGTGACTCTCAAACCAGGTGTAGTGTTACCCCGAATCAGACAGTACAGATTGCCACCTGAGGCTGTAGCAGCCTTATCCAAAATTATTGACGAGCTCATGGCTCAAGGAGTAGTTGTAGAAACTGACTCCAATATATGTAATTCTCCGATCATTCCAGTCATGAAACGTACTGATCCGAATGCACCCCCAGTATATCGATTAGTGATTGATTTACGAGAGCTTAATAAATGTATTATTCCTCAGTACCCAGTTGTCCCAGATATTTCTTCCCTGTTAACAGCCATCGATTCCGAAGCCATGTTTTTCACTGTCATAGACCTCAAGAATGCATTTTTTAGTGTTCCAATTCATCCAGACAGCCAGTTTCTTTTCGGATTTTGTTTAAATGGAAGGAGCTATATGTTTACACGCGCTCCTCAAGGTTTCACAGAAAGTCCTAGTATTTATAGTCAAGCACTTAAGAGACAACTAGACAACATTCACATGCCAACTGACACTGCCCTGCTCCAGTATGTCGATGATCTACTGATCACAGCCCGTTCTGAACGTGACTGCGAGCGAGCATCCCTTACAGTTCTGTATTTTCTAGCCGAGATGGGGCACAAGGTGTCACCTTCGAAGCTTCAATTCTGTGTCCAGCAAGTGGTATATTTAGGACACTTGCTGTCCAAGAGGGGTAGGCAGTTGACACCCGACCGTATCCAGTTAATAGCGAGTCTTCCCCAGCCCAGAACCCAGAAGGAGGTACGTGCCTTTATCGGCCTTACTTCTTATTGTAGACAATGGATTCCCCAGTATGCATTTCTAGCCAAGCCACTGATACAGTTAACGACACAGGAGGCAGCCGTATCGACTGTCCTCCCTTGGACATCTGACCATACACTTAGTTTCAACGAGTTAAAGAAAGCCCTATGTCAAGCTCCAGTTCTAGCTACACCGAACTACAGTAAGCCTTTTACACTTTTCGTTACTGAACGTGAAGGTACAGCATTGTCTGTTCTCACACAAGATCAAGCAGGACAATACAAGCCCTGTGCTTATTTTTCGAGCACATTAGATCCAGTCGCCCAGGCGTTGCCTGCGTGCCTCAAGTCAGTTGCAGCCACAGCACTAGCTATCAGACAAAGTGATTCCATAGTTTTAGGACATTCCCTGACAGTACAAGTCCCACATTCAGTAGAAGTTCTTTTAAACCGAACACAAACTCAGCACTTGACAATTGCACGTTTGACAGGTTATGAATTGACACTGTTCCAGCCACACATAGAAATTAGACGCTGCAACGTTCTGACTCCTGCTACACTGTTACCATCAGTTAATTCAAATCCAGACCCACATGACTGTGTGGAAGTAGTTAACATTATGACAAAGCCAAGACAAGACCTGACAGACATTCCGTTACCAGATCCCGACCTGACACTTTATGTGGATGGTTCATGTATGAGAACTAGTACAGGAAAACTAGTCGCCGCGTATGCAGTGACTACTGACACTGAAGTTATTGAAACACACCGTATTGACACCCTGTCCGCTCAAGCAGCAGAGCTAGTCGCTCTGACACAAGCCTGTATACATGCCAAGAACCTGAAAGTTAATGTTTACACAGATTCACGTTACGCATTCGGAGTTGTACACGACTTCGGAGTGCTCTGGCAGGAGAGAGGTTTCATGACTTCTCATGGAACCAAGATTCAGCATGGTCTCCTTATTCAAGCCCTGTTAGATGCCATACATTTACCGACATCCATTGCTATCATGAAATGCAAAGCACATACGAAAGTTACTGACATTATTTCCCAAGGTAACGATCTAGCAGACCGCACAGCCAAGCTTACAGCACAGACTCCAGACATTCCAGTAAACATGACACATACTCCAGATCCGATTACATGCATGACAGTTAAGGACCCTACACAAGATGTCATAGATATCCAGTTACATGCTACTCCCGATGAAATCAAGAAATGGTCTGAACAAGGAGGGGTCCAGACAGATCAAGGATGGTTAATGAAGGGCAGAGCCACATGGTTTCTCCCCGACTCTATGGTTCAAGTCATTATCAATACCGCACATAGTCCAGCACATTTAGGAGAAAAAGCTATGTTAGACAGTATCCAGAATATTTGGTTCAACAAGCATTTACGAGCTGCAGCCAAGCAGAAAGTCCGTACCTGTATGATATGTTGTCAGTTTAACCCAGGTAAAAGTGTCCCGGTGGAACAAGGTGGTTTCCAGCCTCCTGACCACCCTTTTGAGGTCCTCCAGATGGATTATATTCAAATGGAGCGATGTCGAGGTTTCAAATATGTCCTTGTAGTTGTATGCGCTTTGTCCAGGTGGACAGAAGCATATCCAGTCCCAGATTACACAGCCGCGACCACTGCCAAGCAGTTGGTTCGTGAATTTTTCCCTAGATACGGACTCCCTAGAGTCGTATATTCTGATAACGGTCAGCCATTCTCCTCAGAGTTAATGAAGCACGTTTCCCTTTTGTTAGGATACCAGTGGAAGTTCCATTGTGTACGCCATCCTGAAGCAGCCGGTCTGGTCGAGAGACATAATCAGACCCTGAAAATCCGCATTGCAAAAGTCTGTAAGGACAAAGGTGTGGACTGGCTAGTAGCTCTGCCAGTTGCCCTGTTTTATATGCGCATGGTCGCACATTCCAGATCAGGTCTGTCCCCGTATGAGGTCGTATTCGGCCGCCCCCCTAACATGTGGGGTACTCCTAGACCCCGAAGTATTACCGATGTTTCATGTAATATGCTGACAGATTACCTAGCTTCCTTGATGTCTGCCCTCAACTCATGTCGTTCACAGGTTGCTGCCGCATTTCCAGACAATACCGAGGTGGCACCGCACGAGATCGTTCCAGGCTCCCTAGTGATGATCAGAAATTTCGACAGATCAAGTCCGCTGGAACCACGTTGGAAGGAGCCACGTCAGGTCCTCTTGACCACCCGTACTGCCGTCAAGTTGGAAGGCAGGAAGGGGTGGGTCCATCTTTCTCATGTAAAACTTTTCAAAGGATTGAAATCAGCCTCCAAAAACATTTCTAAAAACATTTCCCAGGATTCGAAGGATTGCCAGAACATTGTTTAAAGGACTGTCCCGCACAAGACATTATTACAACCCCTCCCTTGTTAGAGAAAACTCCGCAGCAGGAGTATAAGTTAAAGCTCAGGTCTAGTAAAATAAGTCAGTCAGTTTGATTGTATAAGTCCTCCCCTAGGTGAAACGGTTAGATTGTTTCTGACATGTATAAAATAGACCCCCATAGTGAGAGAGTCAGTCGAAGTTCACTTCAATGTATCGTTTTTCTGAGTTTCATATTATTCATCAGCATAATGATTTCCTGCACCAGCTATGCGTTCTATCTGTATTGTCCAGTTCCTCATGTAAATATGTCTGCTAATGCTACAGTAGAGCACACGTTTAGTGATCTGCCTCCTCACGAATATTCTTACCGCCTCGCTATGCGCAACAACACATTTATCCGTATGTTACATTACTCACACCAGACCAGCAATGCCACTAATTGTTGGGTGTGTGGTCGACTCCCCCCTTTTCAGACACCGAAGGGAGTTCTGCCACTCTTTCCTTATCCATTCTCACACAATGGTTCGTGTGGAGCATGGTCCACGTTAACGTCATCCTCAACAGATATGTCTTTTCTTAACAGTACATGTTTTCCAGACAAGCAAGGTCTCCCCCACAGAATAGGTTTAGATCTAGAAAATGAAGTATATAATTTAGGTAATTATTCGTCGAATTTCATGGTCCTGAATGTTCAGTCTGATACTACTCCAGACTTACCTGCTATCTCAGTACTACCAGTCAAAGGCGAATTATGTGTCCGTAATTATGGTTCTGTACATGTAGGTCATAGTGAATGTACTACTGTTATCAAGTATAGTGACAGTGGGAAATCTGTTTTCAAAGCTTCACGTCATTCTTATTTTATTTGTGGTCAAACTACATATGTCCGTCTGCCCCTCGATTGGGAGGGAACCTGTTACATTGCCTTCCTACTGCCACCTGTTTTCCTAGCCCCATCTGATTATCACAGAAACACACATCTAGTACACATTAGACATAGAAGGGAGTCCCCAATTGTCGATTATACTGAAACTACTCTAGAACAGTATACAGATTTCAATAAAGGTTTCTTCTTCTTTGTAGGACCTGTCCAGAATAGTAAACTGATCCGTAGGTTAACAAGAACCCTTGAAGCTGTAGTAAATGAGACTGCCTCTGCTCTAGGCAATCTAACCGAAGAACAATCTGCTATGAGATTTGTCGTTTTGCAAAATCGTCTCGTCCTTGACGTCATACTGGCCGATAGGGGCGGGGCCTGTAGAGTCATCGGATCTAGTTGCTGCATTTTCATTCCAAATAACGCGCCGTCTGTCTATTCAGCTATAACCAGACTCCATAAAATTGCCCATCTGTTACACCAAGATCCAGGCACCTGGACATGGTCCGGTTGGTTCTGGAATATAATTTCCGCATGGGGATGGAAAGTCCTGTCCTTTCTAGGTATTGCAGTAGCGATCATATTTAGCTGCTGCCTCTGTATACAATGTGGCCCTGCGATTTGCAGCATGTGTGCTACCTCTTGTATTCCTAGTACCAAGCCCCGTTCTAAATCCCGTTCCAAGACAATTCGAGACGAGCAAATGATACTGTATGAAATGATAGATGGTATCATGAAAATTGATGTTTCCTGATGGAAACGTAGTGACAAGGAGGGAATGTGGAAAAGTAAATTTTGCCATGTTCTGTGTCCCTACGCCTCATCCATCATATGTTATGTGTGCATGACCAATATGCATAAGTTATTCCCCATGTCTGATTAATGACGCAATTCCAGTTGTGTCCACCTCTGATATGTCATTTTCCAGTCCTCGTGAATACTACGAATATCAGGCCTATGTAAAGTTATGTTGCCACGTTTCCCAGTATGCACGTTATTCCATTATAAAGTCCCCGTTTCCAGGCCTCAAAAGGGCCCGGACCACAGATTCAGCTCCTGTCTCCTGAAAGCCTCGCTGAGGAGCGATACAGCCCCCACCTGTATCCTCGACCCTTCACTTACTTCCTGCCTCGCAGTGCCCGGTGCAGCTTGGCTCTGCCTCTGAGTCTGCCAAAAGTATGTTATAGTTCCAGCTATCAGTTCAGTCCTCCTCTTCTGCATTCCTAAGCTACTGAACTGCATCAATAGTTTCCGTCATTGTCTAGCCTACTCGGCTCCACGTTAGAGAAATACTGTATTTAATGGTCATTTAATATTCTTCATCACGCACTACATGTAGAATAATGCATGGTCCAGTCTTAGAATCAAGTTAGCTTTTCCCCTCATGACTCCTAGTTTATATCAACATGTTCCCTAAACATCAGATACCAGATAGGGTTTAGGTACATGTCGCTCCGACCCTCCAGACTCTAGTCTCTGCTCCTAGCACAGAGTTCGTAGCCCCCAGCTTCTCCTAGTAACACGTCATTGCCAGTTTTCGCGCACCATTAGGTTAGAGGTCCCGGCTCCTTAGGTAGCCCCCTCCTATGTTTCCGCCCATTCATGACATATTCTGTTACGTTTGCATCACATGTCTATGTATACTCCCAGTTACACCTCTTTTTACTGTTATCTTTCGCGACTGCTACGCGTCACGCCTTCTGCTCCACCCACTGCTACGCCTACTGCAATGTAATGCTATGTGTTCGCGCTATGTATATATGCCTGTGTTCTGTTATTGAATGTTAGCGCGCTCATCCCAGACCAAGCCCCAGCAGCTGCTGGGCCTCTTTCCCCCTGCTGGGCCCCAGTTGTCCTGCTGGGCCCTGTTACCTCTGTTCCTATGCAGGTTGTCCTGATCCTGTCCTTATGCTGTAATAAACCTGCAGAAACTCCTACTACCTCGAATCTTGACTCTTATTTTATTGAGCTATCTGTTATGCTATAAGTCTAGTCAAAAATAGGGTATTATTTATTTATTTACCACAGATGCGCTGCTGAAACAGCACGGAACATACCGGTCCCCTAAAGGGACGCATCAAGACCCGTATCCACCTAGGTGAACACTTCGTTTCAGATCTGCGTACCCAGACCCATCGGACCAGAGACAATTTAGATTGACCCTGTCTAGATACTACCCCAGCAACGGTACTCACCGGGCAGCAAGAACGGAATGCCTCGGACTGGACTGGACTGCTTCGACGCCGGACGGACGAACTTCGGACTTCTGTTACGGGTGGGCCTCCGGATACCTCGGACCTTGGACTCTCGGCTTGGGCTCTGGTCGGGACTCGCCGCGTTCCTCCACCGTCTCGTCTGGATGCTGGACCGCCTCCTCCGTCTCCTCCGTGGGCCTGAGGGATACTTAAAGCAGAAATATCTGCCGGTGCGCAGAAGAGTTCCGTCACGACTGCAGAGGGTCAGGGGGCCGGCGTGGCTTCACCGACGCGTGGGGAAAGGGCAAGTCCCTATTCGGGCGCCATTATGTGGTAAATAAATAAATAATACCTCTATTTTTGAATGGATAAATGAATAACAGATAGCTCAATAAATAAGAGTCAAGATTCGAGGTAGTAGGAGTTTGCAGGTTTAATACAGCATAAAGGACAGGAACAGGACAACCTGCACGGGAACAGGATGGCAGCGCTGCCGGGGGCAGGATCAGAATCGGCGCAAGGGAATGGGGTAACATTTAATAACAGTGCACCAATATATATACTAAAACAGTTACATTACAATGAATTACAGTAGGCGGGCAGTGGGTGTGGTCAATAGCAGTCGCGAAAGATAAGGGTGAAAAGTGGGTGTAACAGGGCGTATACATAGATATGTGATGCAAACGTAACAGAATATGTCATGAATAGGGCGGAAACATGGAGGGGGCTACCTAAGGAGCCGGGACCTCTAACCTGATGGTGCGCGCAAGCTGGCAATGACGTATTACTAGGAGAAGCTGGGGGCTACGAACTCTGTGCTAGGAGCAGAGACTGAAGTCTGGAGAGTCAGGGCGACATGTACCTAAACAGTATCTAGTATCTGATGTTTAGAGAACATGTTGATATAAACTAGAAGTCAGGAGGGGAAAGGCTAACTTGATTCTAAGACTGGAGCATGCATTATTCTACATGTAGTGCGTGATGAAGAATATTAAATGACCATTAATACAGTATTTCTCTAACATGGAGACGTAAAGGCTAGACTATGACGGAAACTATTGATGCGATTCAGTAGCTTAGGAATGCAGAGAAGGAGGGCTGGACTGATAACTAGAATCATAACATACTCTTGGCACACTCAGAGGCAGAACCAGGCTGGGCCAGGCACTGCGAGGCAGGAAGTGAGTGAGGGGTCAGGGATACAGGTGGGGGCTGTATCGCTCCTCAGCGAAGCTCAGGAGACAGGAGCTGAATCTGGTGTCCGGGCCCTTTTGAGGCCTAGAAACGGGGACTTTACAATGAAATAACGTGCACACTGAGAAACGTGGCAACGTAACTTTAAATAGGCCTGATATTCGTAGTATTCACGAGAACTGGAAATAGACATACTAGAGATGGACACAACTGTAATTGCGTCATTAATCGAACATGGGGAACACATATGCATATTAATCATGCACAGATAACATATGATGGAGGACGCGTAGGGACACAGAACATGGCAAAATTTACTTTTCCACAGTACAGTTACCAATGCCCTGCTTTTGAATCTAAGGTTCCGGCATGGTGTATAGGCTGTTATCAGTGATTGGAGATACCGCGGACCTTTTTTGACATGATCTGGTGCCAGTAGCAGATTGCCTTAAACAGTATTCTATTCTCCAGAGGTAGCCAGTGCAGGCTTGCCAGAGCTTTCGTTGTGGATGGTCTTTTTGGTAGGTTCATCACTAGGCGGGCTGCCGCATTTTGTATTGATTGTAGTTTCTTAAGCCCTTTTTTTAATGTACCCAGATGTAGGATATTGCCATAGTCCATCTGAGAGGTGATTAAGGCATGTACTATTGTTTTCCTTGCATTGACAGGTAATAGATCAAGGATTTTCCACCAGGACTTTACTTACCCATCACTTTCCGGATTTGACTGTCAAATGTCAATTTGGAGTCGAACCACACGCCGAGATTTTTTACTTCAGCATTCGGGATTGGTAGTTGACCTAGCATCTCAGGCCACCAAGCAGATGTCCAAATGGAAGGGGCCTTTCCCACGATCATTACCTCTGTTTTGTTTCCATTGAGCTTCAAGCAATGGTTGGATATCCACGCTGCTACCTCCTTTAGACATTGGGAAAACTGATGGGCTGTCCGTTCCGGATTTTAAGACAGTGTGACGATTAGCTGCGTATCGTCAGCATATGATACAATGGTCACGTTATGACCTTCCACTAGCTCTGCAAGCGGTCCCACATATAAATTGAATTACATGGGGCTCAAGATTGAGCCCTGTGGGACTCTCTGTGACAGGGGAATACTCTGGGAAGTATGCGAGTGTTGCCAACTTAGAAACACCGTGAAGAGAGGAAGGATATCATCCAGCGCCAAGCCCCTCATGCCGCGAGTCTCTAATCTTTGGAGAAGGAGGCCGTGGGAGACGGTGTCAAAAGCCACGCTTAGATCCAATAGGATCAGTGCAGCCGTCTGTCCTTCATCTCCGTATTGTCTTAGTGTTTCGGTGGCCAGGAGCAGTGCCGATTCAGTTGAATGAGCTGCTCTGAAACCCGATTGCGAATGGTGAAATAGGTCATTGTTGTTGATATTATTGGTTAACTGTTTATTCGTTACTTTCTCTGCAATTTTTGCAAAGAAGGGTAGTAACGAGACAGGGCATAGATTTTCTAACACAGAGTGATCTATTGTTGGCTTTTTTTTTAATGGGCGTACTATTGCTTGCTTCCATTTATGGGGAACTTCTCCCAGCTGGAAGGAGCATGCAGTCAACTCGGAGATAAATGGCATAATGATATTTCCTCCCTTCATTAGGATTTCTGGGCGTACTGGGTCTAGTGGGGATCGGGATTTAATTCCACTTGCTAGGTTCTTCACCTCTTCTAGCTCAGGCACCTTGAAATAATCCAACGCTTCTCCCTCAAATGCTGTATCCGTCCTGCAATCCGTATTTCTGCCCTGACGTGCTACCCCTGGGAAGGCATAATATATTTTTGCCACTATTGCTGCAAAGAAATCGGCTATTTTATTGCAGGACTCCTACGAGAAGGTTATTGGGTTGGTTAGACCTACGAAAGATCTTCAAATTACCTCCTCACCACTCCAGATGATCTGCCACACAAGCATGCATCACAAGCAGAGTTGACTACTGCAACACACTCTATGCCGAATGCTCCAAGCAGCTTCTACACAGACTTCAGACCATTTAGAGCATGCTGCAAGAATTATGCTCCACCTTCCACGCCGTACCCACATCTCACCCCACCTCAGAGAACTCCACTGGCTCCCCATTCACAAACACAGTCAATTCAGACTCCTTACACATACGAGCACTGCTTTGCACAACACTAGACCAGCATACCTGAATAGCCGCATACAGTTTCAAAAGCCTGCCAAGCTCCTACGTTCAGCCTAATGCTCACTCACAAACCTTGCCCTCCACCGCTGGCTCCACCCTCCCGCTTTCACAAAAACGGAAAAGGAGGTTTCTCGTTCTCATACATTGCACCCAAATCATGGAACGACCTCCCACAACACATTGGAGCCTCCTTTTTGGCTGAAGACCTGGCTCTTTGAATAACGATGTGGGGACCACACACTTGCTCAAGCCTGGATACCCTCATGGCTGATTAGTCCGCTATTGTAAATTGACATAACATAATATGACCCTAAGAAGAGAATGTTTAATGTTTAACTATTGACATTTTGCCTTGCTTTGACTCGTAGAGCTTGGCATCAAAGGACCAATTTGGGCACTTGTCAGCTAAACCGCAGCATGATATTGACACACACACATTCTCTTTTACACAATGTTTTCTACTTTCATCAGTGTGACTTTTCAACCTCCTATTGAGAGTTGAGAGTTTTCATGGTATTGTAGCATTTATATAGCACTTTATACCCCCTTGCTGAGCGCCAATGCTCATTTTCAGACTGTAAGCATGCTGCACTGCGATGGAGGGCTTGGTAGGTAAAGTGTTGTTTTTGTTGTGAGCTAATGGGGGAAGCAGTTTGGTGTTGTGTGAGTGACCAGACGGATATAATGTTCTAGTGTAGGAATGCAGCGCTTACTGGAATAACGAAGGAAGAAGTATGAGAAACAGATGCACCAATTATGATGGTATTTAGCTGCAGGTCCCTTATTATGAGGATGGTATTCTTGTATTTTCAATCTTCTTAGATTACACAGTGCGGTCAATAGGGAAGCCACTCTGAGGCCTTGTGGGCTGGTGGAAATTAACTGGCAAAATAAATCGGGGTACCTACTTCTGCCTGAATGGTTTGTGTAACATTCATCCTTAAACAGATTGCGACTCAGGTAGCTGTGCAGAATTTGATCACAATATGTGAATGTCGGAACATGCAGGAGCACACCCGGGCAAAGCATTCATTGGCTCCGCTGCCTCAAAGGTGAAGGAATTCGCCCCACTTCTGGGCAGTGCGACAAAGGGACACTAAAACTATAGTAACAGGATGTCAGTATATTTTTTTCTTCTCTACGGAGCCATGTTGCCGGGCCTCTGCCACAGTGCAGGAGGAGGAGTGGTATATGCAGCTTAAGTGCACATGACGATTTGGCCAGCCTCCTTTGGCCGGCCAAACAGTCATGCACACTTAGCATGTTCTCCACCGAGCTGTAATGCACAGCCTGGGAGCAGATCATGTACTGGCTCACAGTCCCCGTCTAAGTGCCGAACCAGGGTGGTCAGACCAATCATGACACTGCTGTCATGACGACAGCAGCCCCGTAATTGGCTTAGGGGAGCGTGGGTGATTCCTGCTTCCGGGAGCGAGGAAGAGCGGAGGACGACAAGTGTGTGGCGTGAACAGGTAAGTCATCTTTATGTTTATTTTTCATCCCCCCCGTTCCTCAGCAGCCACCACTGAAAGCATTGTGTGCCAGATCTCTGCATTCATCGATGGTCTGTCTGTTTTGAAATTTAATGGTTCACTGAGGGGAATGGATATATGGTTTTGTATGGTATAAGCAAGGTATAAGGAGTCCCTTTGAATGTTCTTTACTGGAGAACAGTGTACTGGTCTTGGTGAGTTTGATCACCTTAGGGTGGTGTGCATTGTAGTGATCCGGCCATAATTCAGTACTTTTAACAGGGGCCCAATGGGCTAGGGTTCATCTCCAGACTAGCCAGGTTTTTGCTTTCATACTGAATGTTCTTACATATTTTATATCTTGGCTGGCAAACAATTCCGTTATTTTGCTTCATATACAGAGAACAGGGATCCCTAGTGGTCATTTTTGTGTTGGGAAATATGATGATCAGAACTGCTAATACCGATTGTGGTGTCCTGTTTTGAGAGTGTAGTTTACATTTAATTTGGAGGTATCACATGCCTTTTCCTTTTGAATGGCTTTGTGAACTGATGCAGAGCATTGTGCTATGAGGAGCCAGTGTAGAGCTTGGAGGAGTGGTGTAATGCACTCCCTTGGGTGTAGGTGAAATAGCAATCTTACTCTGGTGTTCTGAACCCTTTGTAATTTGCATATTGATACACAAGAGGAACCATGGTAGAGACCATTCTCATAAACAACTTTTGACATTACAATTGTGAGAATGGCATGTATGTTCTGTGGTACCGCTAAGTAACTAACAGAAGATGCAGCTCAGCATTATCATTGTATGGAAGACTCTCTTTGTGATTAACATGTTAGATATGTTATTAACATCAGTGGTACAGCTGACTTTAAGGTCACTCCAACGTTTCTTATGTCTGTTGATGGTGGAATGTCAAGTTCTTTCAGCCATGTTTTTGTGGGCAAGTGTTTGTGCCATTGTTCAAAGGTCATGATTTCTTTTTTTTTAAACAACTTTATTTAAAGTCTGCAAATTCCGGGAAAGCGATTCACCATAAGTAACAAGTAAAATATTATACATAGCTCATCGCCAGCAAGTTGCATCCAGTATCATTAAATATATGTACCACAACATTACATCAGCTAATCACCTCAGCAGGAGTAACCAATACAGTGTCTTTCGTTCCCCCCCAATCCCTTGTGAGTTTTTATCGATTTACCCCACTATAGCCTGTTCCTCCGTGGCATTGACAAGTTTGGGAGGTCTGGGTTTGTTCCTGTCTCTTTTGACATAGGTGGTAAAGGGACTTCATGTTTTGTCGTAGCTGGGCATCGTGTCTTGTAAAAGTGCAGTTAATCGCTCCATTGCATGTATATTCCATATTTTAGTCCACCACATACCAGTGTCAGTGGAGTGGGGTTTCTCCAGTGTTGTGCCACCATGAGACTGGCTGCTAGCAGCATTGGGTAAGTAATCTGGTTGTAAAAGGAGAGATGGGTACTATTTCCTCATTGTCCACAATGCCCAGCAGGGCTTTTAGCAGCTGCATAGGGAGGGTTATATTTGTGATATCGTGTATGACCTGAACATTTTGACCCAGAACTGTTGTGTCTTGTGGGCACTCCAACCACATATGTAAGTATGTCTCTCTTGACCCACAACTCCTCCATCATGTGTCCTAAGCGTTAGTCATTGCTTTGAGGCGAACGGTTGTCGTGTACCAACGCAGCATGATTTTGAAGGCATTTGCTCTATGCTGCAGACAGAACGAAGAGTGTGTGGTGTGCCTCCATATTAGGATCCAGTCAGATTCTGTCTACTCTAGGCCCAGGCCCCCAGCCCACTTTGTTGTGAATGGGAGTTGTGTCACTGGGGTGTTCCTTCCTAGTGCTTTGTAGAGGCGAGGCAGCATTTTTGTCATGTTGCCCCCCCGGGAACATGTCTTTGACCTCTGTGGTGTCTTGTGCTCTGTGTGTGCACATTTCTGGCATTCTGGCCCAGTGCAGGAATTGTGTGATGCAATACAAGTCTTTGGAACTGAACAAAAAGTAATTAGCCCACTGGTCTCTTGTTTTGGGAACTCCTGCCACATATAATTGCCCTAGTCACAGTATGTCTATATAACTCGAGGATCTGTAGCATTTATCCATCAGCCCCGGAGGAAAGTCCAGATTCCCCATCACTGGGGTGAGGGGTAGGTTGTGAACTCTCATCTTCTGAGGCTCAGTCTCGTAGTGGAGGGTTACCCTTGTCAACCATCTTGAAGTTAGCGTGGGGCCTCTGGTCCACGGTGTAAGCTAGAGCAGTTGGTGAAGGGAGCTGCATTCCTGCTCCATCTGACGCCACAGTTTGTCTGAGTCTGGGGAACACCACAGCAAAGCTTGAGAAAGCTGAGCAGCTAAAATGTAGCAATCTATTCCGGGGGACCCCAATTTCACTGTCTCACCTAAAGAGAGATCGAGCAACTCATGGCTCTTTACCGTCTCACTTTTTCCGGCTGAGGTGCTTCACTGTGTCTGGGGGACCCACATGGGGAAGTAGCAAAAAAGATAA
Organism: Lissotriton helveticus; assembly: GCF_964261635.1. Classification (NCBI taxonomy): domain Eukaryota; kingdom Metazoa; phylum Chordata; class Amphibia; order Caudata; family Salamandridae; genus Lissotriton; species Lissotriton helveticus. The sequence goes on along the minus strand of NC_136067.1, from coordinate 773,286,187 downwards.
TGCAGCCTTGGCAAAAAGTTAATTTTCAAACAGTTCATCCTACCCACCCAGAAGTTCTCAAGCCTGCACCATCTATACAGGTCTTGGTAGTCCATGAGAGGAGGAACATTGCTTGAGGTAACTTCGGTCACCTGAGGGGGGATTATGAACCATGGGTACTGGATCCCACCTGGCGACAACTGCAGGCTATATTTAGTTGCCTCCACTCCCATTGCCGTAGATTTCTGACCATTAATTTGGAATTGGACCACCTGCTGGAAATGGCATTGACCCGGCAAGTTATGGTAGGTCCAATAACTGTATAATATCTATTGTTTTCCTCTTGAGAGTTTGAGCATTCAAAAGCTTGAGGAGACCAGTGGAGACATCAGAGTAGGAGGCTCCGTGTTGCAATGGGCTAAATGTTCTGAGACTGCGGGTCTTTCAAGGGTGACAATCCTCGTCGGTTTTTGTGGGATTTGTGTATCTTTGATTTCCTCGGATGTCATCGTCTCCATTCTGGGCGGGTTCGATCTTGTTGTTCTTCTGTGGGGCGTGAGTCATCTTCTAAGTTGAACAACGCGATTGCCTCCTCACTTGTGGTTATTGTTGCAGGTTTCTTCTTGTATCAAAACAGGAGACCGTTGCTATTTTTAGGGATTTCTGCTTGGCCAAGTCTAGCTGCAGACAACTTGTTATAGACTCGGGGACGAGTCCCGAAACACTAGAGGGTTGGATTGTCTGGCCTCATTATCTCTTTTTATCGAAAGTAGTGGACCCTGGTCAGCACTTCTTTACTTGGTATGCACTGTAGACTCTTTGGGTCAGATCAAGTTTGATTACATTGTCCTCTCCACAATGACGTAATGAGCGACACAGTTCTTGGATGTAATATGTTATGTTATAATGTGCTTATAACGCGCACAGATACTCAAGAGTCTGCTCTTGTTTCCTGAACGGTGTCCAAGAAGCCACTGATGAGCACATTACTTCGCCTAGATTCATTTTCTCTGTCTTCCACCTTGTCTGTCAACCACTGGCATCTCCGTTCGATTTGGTCCATGTGGACTGCAAGTTTGTCTCTCTCATGAGCCCCCTCGGTCACTGCCACCTCAAGATGGTCTGTCCTTGTGTCCAATTTGTGAACCTCGTAGTTGCGGTCAGTGAGTGTTTTCACAAAGTCTTGGTGTATTAGCCCCATCTCAGACTCGTGGCAGTGGTGATTGCGTCACGATCCCCAGCTCCCAACAGCACAGCAAGTGGTAGCCCCTCAGCCTTTGGGGGGTAGTTTGGGCATGGGTCCCTGGCTCAGCACAAGATCTTTAATTGAGGAGGCTCCTAGCCCCCCCCCCCTTTCTCTCTCAAGACTTCACCATCTGGCTGTGTGGGCTCTTTGGGGCTGGCGGTCAGCAGGGAGAGACGATTACCTGGGGTGCCTCATGGAGCCTGCATTGGTTTGCGAGGTTGGAGGGAGAGATCTACCTGCACTGTCTCCTCACCCTGGCAGGGTCCTCTGCTAGGTTCTTGGTGGCTCTCGACAGGGCATCTGCCCACCCCACTCCTGCATGTGAGCCTTCCCTCCCCTCTCCAGGTCCCAGTCTGTCTGCAGCCTTCGTTGCACCACGCAATGTGGCCCGTCTCCTCCTTTCAGACAGTTGAGCCGCGCCGACCCTCCTCTCGTAGTATCCACATTGGCGGTGTGGCCATCGCTGTGTCAGGCCTGATGGCCGCAAGGCAGGTCACGGCCGCCTCCGCACCTCTGTGGGCTCTGCTCCCACCACCATGCTGACGCTCCAGGGCCCCTCCTCCCGGCTACTCCGGTTCTCCATCTCTGCTAGCTCAGATACTCCCTCTGGGTCTGCTGACGTCTCCTGGCGCAACGGCAGCCATTTTGAAGCACAGCTGTTTTGTTGGTAGGGGGAGAACTCTCTTGGGGTTCCGCTGTGCCCGGTCCTGGAAACCGAGGCTAGTCAGTGTCAGCATGCTTCATTTTGGTTCCAGTCGCTGGTTCAGTGATTTTGAGGGTTTACCAATTGGACATTGCTGGGTTCAGGGGGTACATCCTGCAGAGCCTTATGAGGATCTGTCTTTATGTGGTCACATCCCCTCCCCATGATTTCTGATTTTTCTGTGTTGAGTTTAAGGTGTTTCCAGTGCGTAGCAAGGGGGGGTTCTGCCCCAGGCAAGAGTTTTGAGGGAGGAGGCGGTGCCCCCCACACTCTAACATCAGTTTGCCGCTGGGGCAGCAAACGCAGAAAACATCACCAGCAGTCCACACCCCCCCCCCCCCCCCCACCCCAAACACCTCATGCGCCTCTTATTTAGCGCGGTCGTGCAGGGGCAAAGGTGGGGATCGCCAGGGGTGGCAAAGTGCCTAACTACGCCACTGGGTGTTTATGATCATCAAAACAATGGCAAGGCGATATTCAAGTCTGGATGTGTTTAGATCCTTGAGGTTTTCCAGTGATTTGATGTTCTGGATCTGAGTGTCATCTACATTATTATGGCATCTAAAGTTGATCTGATCAGGTCAGCAATGGGAAAAGGTAGAGATTAAAGAGAAGATGGAAAAATATTGAACCTGGTGGGATGCAGAGGTATTGACTATGGGGGATTTAGGTGAGTGGAGCCATAGTTAGTGTGTGGTTGGTGCACTCTTGTGACTAGACAAGTGACAGGAGAGCCATTGGTACAATACTGACTAAAAATAAATAATAGTCCCAGAGGAGACTAAGATTATCATTGTCAGTGGCCTCAGAATACTAGTGTAGTATCCCTGAACCCAAAGTTACTGACACATCGTTGATAAATAATTCAGGTGCAGTAATAGCATGTTAATCCAATGTGTAAACTGAGAAATTGGGAATTATTGTGGGAATTGATGTTTCTGCACTAGATAATAAAACATATGAGGGTAAACTTCGAGAGGACTGGTTTACTATGTTTCTTGCAGTCCCACTTCAGACAGTAATTCTCATTATCATCTGAATCTGGATTTATTCCCAAATCTGAATTGTAACTTGAGTATCATTAGTCGAAAGCAGATGTAAAGGATACAGGGCATCGTGGAAAGTTGGGATACAATATTCCTCACCCCATGTTGTTACCATGTGGTCCAGTTACTATGCAGCACTTTTGCTAGGGTGACGAAAGCAATTGTGAGAATCCGACCAGATTGATGCTAAAGGGAAATCTGTAGCAGTATAGCTCCTCAATAAAGAGGTCCCAACAGGAACTGGGTTATTGGGATGATCAGGCCATGTTAGAACCACTTTAAAAAATGGAAATTGTGAAAGAGCTTGGTGCAAATGCATAGCACAGAAAGGACCAGACTTAAAGGCACTTGTGCATAATTTTCCTAAGTACATGTAACCTGATAATACAATTAGTGTCTTATCTGTGTCCAGGTTAGCAGTAAATGTATGTGTCTTGTAAAGCGCACTGCTGCCCTGAGGCGTCGTGGCGCTGTAGACCGCTGGGGAACCCGTCCTGGCTATCCCTGTGAGATGGTCCCTACTGGGTATCTCCAAGGTGAAACCAGGCATCCCCGGCGAATGTGGGGGGCCGTTGTAGAGATGAGGCAAGCTAATGCCCAGAGTTGCCGAGTGGGATCCCCTGGTTAGAGTAGGCACCGAGGTGAGAATTATCGAGTCCGCTGATCGTGGTCCACGAACCTGCCGCGTCGGGAATTGAACCCTGGTCCCAGGCCGTTCTCTGCTTCCGGGTCTGCCGCCTCCAACCAGTGAGCCACACCACTCTACTAAACCTCTAGTAAACCACAGGAAGACAGAGTTCCTGGAATAGATTTATATATAAAAGTTTGGAGGACCACTGACATTAGTTGAAGCCTCTACCCTCTCGAACACCATCCTATAGCACTTGAGACTCGAGGAAAATTTTGAATTTCCAAAGATTCCTCAGAGGTTCAGTCCCACTCACAATAATCAGTCATTCGTCTATAATGACTTTAGCTGCCTGCACGAGATAGACTAGGTTGAAACTTTGTTCTCATCACTAATTGAAACTGTATTAATGCTCTCCTATAGAAGGCTTTTAGACCACTCGTGCCCAGACAAGGAGGTCTGCTGACTGTCTGGTAGATACCTGCATGGCGATGCAGGGCTTTCTGGGCTAGCTATATTTTATCTGCAACACAAACGTCCCACTCAAAAATGCATTGGAAGCCCTGAAAAGGAACCAAGCACGTCACTAAAATTATAAATGAATGTAGATATACATAGAACCCATAATATAATTAAGATCAGATCAACCTTCTTTTGGGAAGGGTAGATGTTATCTCCCTCATCCGTAAGGTAGCACCAACATTTAGTCTACCACACCTTGAGTGCTTACTGTCCAAGGTCACACAGGTGCCTTGAAGGTTATTTTTTATAAATAATAAACAAATAAATAATCACATATAGATGACTCCACCTAGGCCATAGGCCTGTCGCACAAGAATTGACTTTGATTACACTTATAATCTGGTCTACTCAGTCAAAACCTTTGCTAGATACTTTCAGTTCAGCACCATCTCTCCTAACCTACTTCTCCAGCAGGTAGCCTCCGGCTCTTAATTTCTTAGTCTTAAAGACCTGGCTTCTTTGCAAATCCTTCTAATTGCTATATGGATGCTATTCGTCTCACGCTACACCTAAGTGCTTATGTGAGTAATTGACGCAGCAAATGTACTCCAGTTTGTGAAGTGGCTAGTAGAAGACATGGTGGCTTAAAACATTTAAGTAGTGACGAACAACAGGGGCAACCTTCCGATTTCAGTGTAGGCTGCGATCCGGACCGGGATGCGGGTGGAATGAGGCGACACAAATTTGGTATTTAATTGAGCACACAGACTGGTTTCCTTTACCAGTATGACCGTCCGACTTTTTTGAATTTATGATTAGATTATTTTTTTCTGTAGCCCCGGAAATTAAGGACTCCAGCATAAGTATTGATTAATCCTAATTTGGCCAGTTATTGCCAATAGAGTTTTCTGTCTGGCGATTGCTGCATTGGAGGTTGTGTGATTGATGAACCTTTTAATCGGATGAATTCCTCTTGATGGTACAGATATTTTATAGATATCCAGTGGAAGCTCTCATTTCTGATGTTTTGTCCTGATGATGACCCTTGAATTAATTACGGGTCAAAAGGCCGTTGACGCTAACATGTGGCTCTAATTGAAGAGGATCTTAGGTAATATAACTCAGAAGGCTGTGGATGGCCTGCAGATGAAGAAGGCTTTAATGTTTTAGTATTAGAATCCAAACAGTAGTTCAAGTGCAGCATTAAAAGTGAGAAAGAATTTGAAACATAAGGAACTGAATCCTAAAACGTTGAGTTGAGAGGAAAAAGGAAAAGAAAGAACAATAAAGCAGTGCTGGACAACAGGTAAACCACCCAAAACCCATGTACAAAAATTAACTTTAAATTTGTGAAATGTATTATCGAAAAGTCATACATACAACAATAAAGGCGCTCATAAAGTTACACAAAGTGTTACAATTATAAACAACGACATATGTAAACGAGCAAGACGTGGCTGAGGGAAACTACAAAACAGGGTTCAAAACAAAACGGAGACACACAACAAAACAATGTGTAATTGTCGTCTGCTGTCATGAACACGCTACATCCATCCATATCACATACCTGTTACTGCGATGTGGCCACGAGTGAGGGTAGCTGCCGTATCAGTGCAGTTTATTTTCACTTATGATGTAATGTGCAGCTAAATGGGTTTTCAGATGTAAGGTACTAGGAGTCTGTTGTGGGCAATAAGGTCAGACATAGAAAGTGATATAATTCCAGAAACAAGTTTATTGCAGAATTCCTCCTGTTTTGTGTAAAACCTCACAGTGCTCAGAACTAAGGGTTGGTCGGTGAAAAAGCTGCACACATCAAAGCAGGTTGGGTTGTAATCCGAAAGCTGGCATGGTTTGTTCATGACTGAATCATAAGCAACATTTTTGGCAAGTTCCCAATGTCTTAAAGTATAACCTTTCAGCGGTGTCCAAAAGGGATGTAAGACATAAATTACTGTCTCGTGTGTATCACCATTAATCTGTTCTGCGAGTAGACCCATTAGCTTGAACTTGCCTAAACACATTCTTACAAACCAAACAGCTCCTCCTCAAAACAAGTAAGCCAGGCCTTGTGCTGCACATAAACAGTTTAATTCTCATTGTTGGGTTTCTTGAAGCTGACTCACGGACTCCTCGAGCGCCTCGAAGACTGCTCTTTGTGGCTCTGCCAACCTGTAACCTGTAAATCACCACCAAGACTCCTCTTTGCAAAAGGCTGAAAAGTTAGCCAATTAATTGAGTGTTCAGATCAAAAATCTTTATTGCTGTATTACGTCAGTGACTCATTTTAGCAAACGTCGTAAAACAGGGAGTAATCCATAAACTCAAGAAATAAAATACATTATTACTCTCTTCAACCTCTGCAGACTATTCGAAGGTTGTTCTCCAGTCGTTATGCAGCAGCCGTCAAATACATTAAGATTTAATCTATTTCATGCCCGTGTTATCAGGCCCTTAAACTAAAGATAAAAATATGTATTCGGCATCCTGATCAAATTGGGTTTAAATGCTTTAGTGCTGATGACTAACCAACAGTTCTATTTAGGTCTGGATTTTGACGTCTCAGTTGCCACATAGACCTGTTGCTAACAATATACGTAGAGGGTGAATGCGCCAATGCGCCCATTTAAACTATTCTCTTTCTTCAGCCCTTGGCTTGAGACTTTGTCAGTCGCATCTTCAGTGGCGTAATGAATCTAAAGGGGGGAGTCCAGGGCTTTAAGTGGACCGGGTCTCACTGGTGCTGAGCATCAGCAGTTTTTTAAAGGGGGCCTCGAAATGGGTCCCTATCGGGCTCTGGTTTGTGCCTTGGCACAGGCTGACTGCAGTGACAGCAGGCACATCGATGTGCGCGTGCTCGCACTGCTCACTTCTCACTAGTGGAGAAGTTACGGCATGACGTCATGCCGGGTGAGAGTCATTTTTTCTCTGAATTTCCACTCTCTTTTTGAAACTCAGGAGCAGCAACATTGTCGTGGTGTCACCAGGGCTTCAAGTGGAAGCTTTTTCAATATTATATACAAGCCATAGTTGCTGCTTATTTATCTTATGCAACTAACAACCATTGACAAAGCCAATAGTCCTGACTTGTTGTAGGTATGTTACTTTTTTTATCATATATATGGATGTAAGGAACGAAACCGCAAAATACAAGTCAAGCGGCAAACTATGTCAAGCACATATTTATAACTTACCTGTTTTTATGCCACACCCTTAATTACATTGTCCACACCCCTTTTAGAGCCCCCTTCCCCCAGTTTTTTCATCCCACTTAAAGCTCTGAGGGCCTTCTTGCAAAGTACATGGAGGGGACCTCCCACACTCCACACCCAGTAAGGGGCTTTAAGGCCAGGGTCATGCTGCCCATGCTTAGTGCCAGAGGGGGGCCCCCTAGAGCTCAGCCCCTCCCACCCCACAAGGTCTGCGGGGGCTATTGTTACGCCACTACGTGTCTTGGCTCACCCTATTGGAGTATACATCACTCACCTGATGCTGTTGGATCTTTACGTGTATCCTTCTCCCGCCACTCCACTGCTTGCATTGAATTGAAAGAGGGACTATTTACAACTATAGCCCTCTCTGTTTGCTCCTGGTGGCTCAGTCCCATGTGCCTCGCGCTGATAGCCTAATGCTGCTTGAGTTAGCACATTAAACCCGGACCAATTGGCTTGGCCAGTCGTTGTTTTAAAAATGCTTACAAAGATATAAAAGGTGAGGCCAAAGCTATTACACATGCTCCAAATTATCACTGTCACTCTTGCATATTCAACAAGTCAGAGTGGAGCAATTCTGTCAAAGCTAATATTGAGAGCTGTCTCAGATGGAATCTCATGAAACTGTCTCGCCTTCAGCAACAATGGTTCAACCAAATTTGACTGTGATTTTAATTCACCATATCTGTTTGCCAGTAACTTCAAAACTCTAAGCCTGGTGGAATTCGTATTTGAACTTACATCACAATACATCTGATGTGGCTGCCATATTAACACATCCTTGGAGAGAAGCACAGCTCCGTCTAGCATATTTAACCCAATCTTTGCATATCAAATGAGTTGCCCCCATTATGTGGACTTCTGAACAACTTAACTTCAGTCACTAGCAATCCCACGATTAAATCAACATTGGCTTGTTTTAATAATGCACAGTAAAATAGGCCCTCAACATTTGCCGCCTTGCTACAACTCATTACTCTGTACGAAAATCTGCCTACTATCATCAATTTCCGTCTAAACAGCTGCAGTGTACATCCGTTTTACTTTAGCTTTTCTTTCAAGAACAGACTACGTTGGGAGAGTCAGTATAACTAGGCTTGGGTAGTAAATTCTGTTCCGCTCGCGGAATGGGCAACATTTTGGTAATTTCGCGTTCTGCGGAGAATGCGGAATTGCCAAAAATTCCGCGGCTCTGCTGAATTTTTTGCTTGTTTGCGCTTTCAAAATGCGCGTTCGCAAGCTATTTCGCTCCAAGCACGCAAACAGCGTTCGCAAACAGGAAAAAAGCATTGCGAACCGGCGGAACAAGCAATTACGTGTGCTCGCAAAACTTTTGCGTGCTTGCGGAGATTTAATACGTTTTCGCGGAGCTTTGCGTTGCACGACTATGCAAATTCTGCTTACCCCTAGATATAACGCCATATTGAAAATGTTTCCGGTCCAGGGAAGGCATGGCTTGGCAGTTCGGGCTAGACTGTTCCCATGAGGCACAGGGTCAGACTGATTTGCATATGGCTATGTCTGAACTGGGGTGGCAGAGTGGGCTAAAGAACGGTGATGGATTAAACCCAGATCTTTTGACTGGGTGTGAGTGTTTGATTGGTTCAGATGCTCCGTCCATCACCACCCCCTTTTGTACCATATTGGAAATTTAACATTTTTAGGCCTGACACAACCACCTGAACCTCTACTGAAATCCAATCCAATTGGGGAGCCTGGTTTAAAATGTGATGTCAGTATGTTTTTGAGTTATACACTTTTACCTGTTCTATCGTTCTAGTTTTACCATACCAGGGGCCAGATGTAGGTAAATATATTTTACCGACTCATAAATACCGAATTTTACCGATTCGGTATTTATGAATCGGTAAAATATAAGGAGGGAGATGTAGGTAAATCCAGATGTGGATTTACAGAATCTGTAAAAGTCGGTATTTACCGATTCGGTAAATACCGACCGGTAATGTCCATTCATTCCTATGGGCTTTGAAGCCCATAGGAATGAATGGGCATTACCGATTCGGTATTTACCGAATCGGTAAATACCGAATTTCACAAGGGTGCAGGGGGTGTCACTTTGACACCCTCTAGCACCCCCAAAACAGGTTCGGGTGCCATGTGGCAGGCATACCTGCCCTAAGGGCAGGTCTGCCTGTCATATGGCACAGGTGTGCATGCACACATGTGCATGCACACCGGAATCGGTATTTTACCATCAAATTGAATTTCATGGTAAAATACCGATTCTGTAAGGCTTGTGGGACTCAGAAGAGTCCCACCTACATATCAATTTTACCGAATCGGTAAAAATACCGATTCGGTAATTTACAGAATCGGTAAATTTACCGATCGGTAAGTTTACCGATTCTGCCCCCTACATCTCAAAATCCATTTACCGGTCGGTAACGGCCGAAATCGGCCGTTACCGACCGGTAAAAGCCTACCTACATCTGGCCCCAGAAGTGTACTTTTTCTGGCCAAACGTCAGTATTCTAGTGTAATTCTTTTTTAATCCTGGTTAAGTAATTAGCTATTTGATAGTCACACAATTTGTCAATAAAACTGCTGTAAACCATGTGCGGTCTGCTGAGCCAAATATAAGTTGAAGAGAGTAGGTGCAAGCACACAACCTTGCTTAGACAATTATTTATTTGTATATGTTCTGTGCTTTCATATTGAGGCCTTGAGGATATGCTCCTGACTGTCCCTGACACTTGTGCTCGGTTCTAACCCCTAGAGGTCGGTTTCTGGCACATTTTATGGGACTGCTCGGTGTTGGCTTAGTTCTGGTATAATGTCTATTCGACCATATCTGCAATCATAGGCTGCCCTCTTCTGGATACTTGTGAGGCATGCACCTTGGGTATCTACAAGTCCCAAAAGAATTATGAGTGGCGTTCTTCACCAATCTGGTCCTGTCGTAATGCGCCATGACCATGTGCTGGAAAAGCGGATTCCCCCCGCCCCCCAAAATGGCGTTGCCTGAAGGGTGGCACTTTGGGTGAAAGCCAAAGTGGGAGTATTTCATATAGAGGACTCTAAGGGTCTCTATAGCTGTCCTGTAGACCCCGTCTGGGATGCCTTACTCTCTCACTTTTCCAGGATTCTGACAGGGAACGACCTGCGTCTCCCTCCATGTGAAACTACCTCCATTGATCACCCCCACATTTTCCTATTATGGTAGTGTGCTCTTAGACAACATCGCACACAACACCAAGGAACTCTTCAACATCGTTAAAGAGCTCTCCAACCCCAACGCCGGAAACAACATCACCCCTTCGCAAGACCTCTGCAACTCCCTTGCCTCCTACTTCCACAACAAGATCGCGGACATACACAACAGCTTCAGCACTCAACCGACGCTCGCCACGACCGAACCACCGCCCCCCACAACCACCCTCCGCGCCTGGACCCCGATCAACACCGAAGACACCGTCCGCACTATGAACTCCATCCACTCCGGATCTCCTACTGACCTCTGCCCTCACCACGTCTTCAACAAGGCCGACGCTGTCATCGCACCCCACCTGCGGGACATCATCAACACCTCCTTCGACACCGCTACCTTCCCGGAGAGCTGGAAGCACGCCGAACTCAGCGCTCTACTAAAAAAGCCATCAGCCGACCCCACCGACCTCAAGAACTACCGCCCCATCTCGCTGCTCCCGTTTCCTGCAAAAGTCATCGAGAAGACCGTCAACAAGCAGCTGGCCACCTTCCTCGAGATGAACGGATCCCTCGACATCTCGCAGTCTGGCTTCCGGGCCAACCACAGCACCGAGACCGCCCTGATTGCAGCCACCGATGACATCCGAGCACTGCTTGACAACGGAGAAACAGCAGCCCTCATCCTCCTAGACCTCTCTGCGGCCTTCGACACTGTCTGCCACCGAACACTAGTGCAGCGACTCAGCAACGTCGGAATTCAGGAGAAGGCACTGGAGTGGATCATCTCCTTCCTCGCCGGAAGGACACAGAGAGTCCGCCTCCCCCCGTTGAGATCTGAAGCCACCGAAGTCATCTGCGGCGTCCCTCAAGGCTCCTCGCTCAGTCCTACCCTCTTCAACGTCTACATGAGCCCCCTCGCAGACATCGCACGCCAGCACAACCTCAACATCATCTCCTACGCCGACGACACCCAGCTGATTCTCTCCCTCACCAACGACCCCGCCACCGCCAGAGCCAACCTTCACGAAGGGATGAAAGAGGTAGCCGAATGGATGAAGAACAGCCGCCTGAAGCTGAACTCGGACAAGACGGAAGTCCTCATCCTGGGATCCTCACCCTCCGCCTGGGATGACTCCTGGTGGCCCCCCGCCCTAGGCAGCGCACCCAAACCAACAGACCACGCACGCAACCTGGGCTTCATCCTGGACTCCTCCCTATCCATGACCAGACAAGTCAACGCCGTTGCCTCGTCGTGCTTCAACATACTGCGCATGCTACGGAAGATCTTCCGGTGGATCCCCACCGAGACCAGGAAGACGGTCACCCAGGCCCTCGTCACCAGCCGTCTGGACTACGGCAACTCCCTCTACACCGGAACCACCGCCAAACTCCAGAAGAGACTCCAGCGGACCTGAAGGCCTCAGCACGACTCATCCTGGACATCCCCCGTCGCAGCCACATCTCCGGACACCTGAGAGACCTGCACTGGCTCCCGGTCAACAAGAGAATCACCTTCCGACTCCTCACCCACGCACACAAAGCCCTACACAACCAGGGCCCAGGATACCTCAACAGCCGCCTCAACTTCTACGCTCCCAAACGCCAGCTTCGATCGACCAGCCACGCCCTCGCCGCCGTCCCCCGCATCCGAAGAGCCACCACAGGGGGACGGTCCTTCTCCTACCTCGCCGCCAAGACATGGAACTCCCTCCCGAACCACCTCCGCCTGACCCAGGACCACCTCGCCTTCAGGAAGCAACTCAAGACCTGGCTGTTCGAGCAGTAGCGGACCCCCCACCCTAGCGCCTTGAGACCCTCTGGGTGAGTAGTGCGCTATATAAATGCATTGATTGATTGAGACATACCCTCTGCCATCGGGTTACACCCCCTCGCCATAAGACCTGTACCCGAGTAGGGCCCATCTGCCCCAACTAACCCTCCTTTCCCCTCCCTGACCTGCTGCCCCAGTTTTGTTTTTATAAACACATTTTATTGCTTTGAGAGAAACCAGGTTCCTGGTACAATAGGAAACTGATAGACAAACAAATGCTGGTAGATCCAGACAATCTGAAAGCACGTGCATCTTCCCACGTGGCACGGCCTGGCGTTACCCGACAATAGCCCAACCATCAATATGGATACCTCAGGCTGGAAACATTAGTTATCCTGTACATAGTGCGTCTATATGTACCCAAGGGTCATTTGGCCTACGGACTGCAAACCTAACTATATGAAACAAGATAAACACCCTCCTCCCCACCCTTCCCAGGCATGCCATGGTGAGGACAGTTACTAACTATAGGGAAGTGATCATATACTTTTCAAGTAGTGGCGACAAGAGAGTGTAAGAAAGTGCTCCATAATGGTATTACGATACAGGTCATGAAACCATCAATGGACTCCTATGGTAAGGAAATCTACATGCCCTCAGATCGGAGACTCAACGCAGGGGTCTAGAGTGTTACTCATATAAGCAGGGGGTGTCTGGTGGCTCCTCAAGGGAGGAAAGGTGTAAGAGTTTCACCTCTTCTACCAATGCCTCCTAAGCCCAGGCAGCTTCAAGGGATCCCTGGCTGGCCTGTCGCAGGCGTACAGCTCCCTCATAATCCGTCCAGCGCAGGACTTCCTTCTCAAACCCTCGTCACTGGGCCCACTTAGGGTCTTGCACTTAATGGCGATCTCTCTCTTGGCCAGGAGGAGCACCAGGTCTTGGAAATTATTAGTTCCCTTAGTCTTGGCGGGGTTTCGGGAACCAGTGAAGGAGACAATGCTACGGTCTGCAGTGAATCTCTCTATCGATCACCCCGGTCAAAGTGGCTGTCACCGCTTTTCAAAAGTTGCCCAACACCGGGCAGCTCCGAAACCTGTCCAGGAATTCACCCCCTGATTCCCTACATCGGGGACATTTAGCAGCCACCGTTGCAAAGTAATGGTTTATCCGTCCCAATGTGACTTATGCCCTATGAAGTACATATAAATTAATCTGTTTAAATAAATACATATATATAATATATATCTATCTTTCTTTATAACGCTTTCATAAGGGATACAATCATACATTCGTGCAATAAAAAGAAAATAGACCACATAATATGTAAGAAAGCATTTCATGCAGCTAAAACATCATAACATTTTAAAACAATGCAAATTGATAAAACTCTGGGGGACAGGACTGTACACACCCACGCGCTAAAAGAACTTTACCAGTGCAGGCCGCACAAATTCAGTCAATTCTAGAGAGCCTAGATCTGTAAGCGGCCCGCATAAAACTTATCACTGCACAGAGTGTAAAGGGATTAGGTAACGGCTGTAAGTGTAAGTGTAAGTGTAACCTTTCCCTCTTCCCCCACATCAAAAATACAGTGAAAAGTGCTCTCTTCACCCTGCACCACCTCAAAAAAATTAAACCTTTCATTCCTGCCGATGATTTCAAAATCGTTGTTCAATCTCTTGTCCTATCCAAGATTGACTACGGTAACGCTACTCTGGCCGGCACACCCAAAGCCCACCTGGCACCGATTAAAGCTGTCCTCAACACAGCAGCTAGACTGATCGCTGACTGTAGAAAATTTGACCACATCTCCCCTGCCCTCAAAAATCTTAACTGGCTCCCAATTGAAGGCCGATCCACATACAAGATAGCCTGCATTACATACAAAGCACTTCACCAAGACACCCCCTCCTACATTTCAAGTAAACTACATAAAGCAGGGTGCACTAGATCCTTGAGAAGTACTAACTCCCTTGTCCTTATCCCTCCTAAACTCAAATGTAAAAAGACCCAATCTCGTGCATTTTCCGGCAATGCCCCTACGATCCGGAACTCTCTTCCCAAAGACCTTCGCTGCAACCCCTCCTACCCTCTCTTCAAAAAGAGACTCAAATTACTTCTTCTCAACAAACACTGGGGACCCTAATTTTTATCTATCCTGAATCCTGCTCAGCACCCTTCTATCACTAATCGCTCTTACCCTACCCCTTTCCCCCTCCTTCACTATGCTCTACCCTCCCAATCCCTCCTCTACTCCCCTCTCATGACCCCTTCACTTACCCATCTCCTTTTCTTCTTTCTCTCATTTTTCTTTCTATTGTTTCTTGTAATCTTCCTATAAACTAAAAAACTGTATTCTGTATTTATTATATTCCTGTTTATGTTCCTATGTTATCTTCTTTTAACTATGTAAAGCGCTCTGATACTCTCGGGTCCAGCAGCGCTATATAAAACCTTTTAAATAAATAAATAAATAAAATAAATAAGTGCAAGAGTGCCACTTTAGCCTGCCTAAACGTTAGACTTTTTAACAAGGGCCAGAGAAAACGTTTTCTGGGCAATGAAAAAAATTGACACAATAGTACAAAATGTAACATGTCCTGAGATGATTGAAGATCGAGACCACAGGTACCTTCGTTGGTCTGACAGAAAAAAAAATCCATCCGGGGATGCTAAAAAATGATGACGCTATTTGAATCTGAAACATGTGATCAAGAATCTATCATGAGCACTAGTTAGGGCCATGAAGTATGGTTCGGTACTCGGAACCGATTTTAACATTACAAAGGCCCTCACTGAGGGTTTACTGAGCCCAGCGTTTTCACGATTCACAGTAAGGAATTTATGATGTAGGTCTTTCATGATTTTAACGTCCCCGAACTTAAAGTGTCATGTGCAAAGAACATATCTGGCGTTCTATCGCCTGAAAATACTCCTTTACGTTTCATATCTAAGGGATTGTATTGCCATTTCCAATGCCAGACAATCCGATAGGATCAAGCAGTTTAAACCCTTGTGTTCGCCTGTACTTCTCCAGTATTAGGGTGTCTTTCATAGAGTCACATGCTTGAATAATTCCCTGTCGTCGAAGTGGGAGTCCCATGTTACATAAAATAGTAGTAAAATGTATATGTATATATATATATATATATATATATATATAAAACATCATAAACATATAAATATAATATATATATATATATATATATAAATAGTCAGAAAGACAGTTTTAAAAGTACCATAGAACAACATAGGCCCATAGAGGCCCAAAGGGAGAACTCACTTTAGTAACATATCTATGTCATTATAATAGTCCACATTCCAGCCAATCAGGCTGCAGCAACCTCTAGAACCTTCTCCTCAGAAGCTCAAGCCATCAGATTTTCTACCGCATGTTGTGTGAAGGGAGTCTTCCTGAGCTCTGCTCAGTTTTCTTCAACTTCGGACCTTTCAACTTCTACAAAATGTCTTCTACTAAAAAATCTTTATTCAGGCCTGTTCATCATGTGGGAAACTATGCCTGTTCCATGAGGACCCTCAGAACAAGTGCATTTATTGCCTGTACCCGGAACATGAGGTGAGGAACTGCAAGTTTTGCAGGACATTTTCTTCTAAGACTCTGAAAGATAGAGAGGCCTGTCTCCTTCTGTGGCTACAGAAGTTGAAGACTTCGGATAATCCTATGTCTGATGTGGAGAGTGTGTCTTCCTACCATTCTAAGACCTCTCTTAAGCGTGGGTCAGAGACTGAGATGCCTTCTCCTTTCCTAAAAAGGAAGAAGTTTGTGGACGCTCCAAAGTCTATCTCCCCACGGGATCTGCCGGCCTCTACGCCTACGGGACCTGGTTCTCTGGCGTCGCAGTCCCAAGCTGTGCCCTCGTCATCTAAAACGAGCGCCAACTCGTAAACGCGCCCTTTGACGACGACGACGAGATCCGTCGACGCTGTGCCTACGATGACGACGACATGTTCTATGTCGACGAAGACGACGAAGACGACGACGTCCGCCTCGTTGACGACGCTCCAAGAGGTTAGACCCATCACTTCCGTTGTGAAGATCTCGTCGACGGCGAAGAAGTCTGTCTCGTCGACGGCTTGACTAAGAAGCACTCGTCGACCAAGGCTTCGTCGACGCGTCGCTCGTCGGCGGTCCCATCCTCGTCGACCATACCATCTTCGTCGACGGTACCACCTTTGTCGACGGTTGCCTCGTCGACGGTTGCCTCATCGACGTCAAGTTCTATGTCGACGGCTACCTCCTCGTCGACGGCACTGTCGACGGCGAAGAAAACCTCGTCGACGACGGCCGCATCGAAAGGAAAAACCCTGGCTCCGTCGACGACTTCCGCTTCCTCGCCGACGCCTGGTCCTGCTTTGTCGAATCCCTCCACGGATGTTTCGACCACGAGCTCATCGACGGGACCGTCAACGGGTCACTATTCTCTAGTGACTGCAACTACCTTTACAGTGGTGACGGCTTCCATCGTCAAACGTCCCGCTCCGCTGGATTCGAGTCCTCTTCAAGGTGATTCTCGTCCCCCAGCTCAATCATTTGCGTCTGCAGAGGAGGACTCTTCAGATGGTTCCTATGTTGATGACACTTTTCGTCCTGCATCAAGTCCTTCGGAACTCAATATAAAGTATCAGGACTATGAGGATGACGACAATGATGACAGGGGTTCACTCTTCCCCGTTCACGATGACCAGTTGGATGTTGACCATGAGGTTCCTGTGGCACAAATATCAGTGTCTTTGATATCGAACCTTCAACACATGTTGGATGACTATAATCGCAGATTCCCACCTTCTGCGCAAAATTCTCCCGCTCCACAGCCTCCAGCACCAGCGTTGGTACCTGTTGCTCAGCCAAGATCGCCAGTTCGTCCAGATCCTGATACTGATAATGATGATGATGTCCGCCAGGATACGGACCAGGACGACAACGCAGTCCTTACAGATTGGGATAACTATCGGGCCCAGACACCGTCTCCTCCTCTGACATCTCCCCTGGCTTCTCCACCAGAGGACATCGGGAGTTTCCACACCTGATGGTGCGTGCCGCAAAACATTTTCACTTGCCTATGGACGTCAAACAACAGGACTGCTTCCTTTATGACTTCAAGGATCAACCTTTGAAGCAAATTCAAACCATCCCAATCATTGACTTCATTTGGCAGGAAGGGCTTAAACGGCCTAATTCCATCCCGGCCGTGCTTCCACGCCTTGAAAAAAAATACAAGGCGCCTGCAGACTCACCGGCATGCCTTGTGTCTCAACCTAAGGCTGACTCGGTCATTACGCAAGCTGCCCAGAAGAGGTCGGGTAACCCGGCGACTCCATTGACTTCGCCACCGGATCAGGAGGGTCGCCGCCTGGATACCATTGGGAAGAAATTCAACACTATGGCTGCCACAACGGTCAGGGCGGCTAACTCCCTGGCCGTCCTCGGACGATATGACCGTCAGATGTGGTCAGAGATTGCGGCTTTGGTTGCCCTACTTCCGCAATCCTCCAGGA
The DNA here is from genome assembly GCF_964261635.1 of Lissotriton helveticus. NCBI lineage: Eukaryota > Metazoa > Chordata > Amphibia > Caudata > Salamandridae > Lissotriton > Lissotriton helveticus. The sequence goes on along the minus strand of NC_136067.1, from coordinate 773,268,455 downwards.
CTGAAGCCCATGAGATTGTGCAGGAGGGGGGAGAAGATCTCCTCGGAAATTATTGACTGTGCCGTTGACATTTCCTTGATGGGTTTTCGGCAGCTCGCAGGTGCTGCTGTCTTAAGGAGGCACGGCTGGCTCAAGGCAACGGCTTTTCGGCCTGAAGTACAGGCGAGGGTGCTCGACTTGCCTTTCGATGGGGAAACCCTCTTCGGCAAGCATGTGGATGATGCCTTAAAGTCCATCAAGAAGGAAACGGACACTGCTCGTGCTCTGGGATCCCTCCAGTACCGGAAGCGGCCCTTTCATGGGGCACGTGGCAGAGGTACTTCCTCCAATTTTCATGGCTCCTCCCAGGACCGTTCATATGGTGACAACAAACAGCGATACTCCTATCAGAACCAGAATAGGTAATCCGATTCCAGGCCTTATCGGAGAAAGAGCACCTACAGAGGTGCTACCTCTAAAAAACAGTGACTTTCCCAAACTCAAGTGTTCTCCTGCTCTGAAAATTGGAGGTCGAATCTCCCAGCACTTCTGCAATTGGTCAAGAATAACTTCAGATCGTTGGGTCTTGGATGTCATCTTAAAGGGCCACGCTCTCGAATTTCTCAAATTTCCACCCAACCTCCCACCCTCTGGCCCTCCCCCAGCACATTAGAAAGAACTGTTTGCTCAGGTCAAAATTATGATACAGAAGGGGGCTGTCGAAGTGGTTCCTCGATTACAACAGGGCAAGGGCTTTTATTCCCGCTTTTTTCTTATCAGGAAAAAATCAGGAGAGTGGCGCCCGATCTTGGACCTCCGAGCCCTCAACAAGTTCATCAAGTCCCAAACATTTCGGATGCTGACCTTCCTGGAAATTTTACAGTTCCTAAATCCTGGAGAGTTCCTCTCCTCCATCGACCTCAATGATGCATATTTTCATGTGCCAATACATCACAGACACAGAAAATATCTTCGTTTCACTGTAGGATCGAAACACTTCAAATTCATAGTCTTGCCTTTCGGCCTTCGTTCCGCACCGAGAGTCTTCACGAAAATCATGGCTCCTGTTGCGGAATTTCTTCGCCTACAGGGCATTCAGTTCTACCCTTACTTGGACGACTGCTTGATAAAGGCTCAAACTTTTCGTGCAGCAAGACAACACACTCAGACTTGCCTGTCTGTCTTTCACGCCCTGGGCCTTTCCATCAATCACGAGAAATCTCATGTCCGTCCAGCACAACAAAGAGTCTTTCTTGGGGCATTGATAGATTCTCGTCTGGCAAAGGTGTTTTTCTCGCAGGAGCGACAAGCTCGCATGGTCAAGATGGTGGCTCTTCTACGTTCAAGAAGGTCCGTTTCTGGACGGATGTTGAAATCTTTTCTGGCATGCATCCTCCTGCATACAACTGATCCCAAATTGCAGGCTACATATGCGAGTCCTCCAAGAGGAGTTGGACAAACAATGGAGGCAAGTCTCGGGGTCGTTCAACGACAAAGTCTGCCTGACCCCCCGCATTCAGGGTGCATTGGAATGGTGGGCTCACCTTCCAAACATCGCCACCGGGCGGCCGTTTCACGACGCTGATCCCACGCTTACCCTCACAACGGACGCCTCCTTGGAAGGTTGGGGGGCACACCTCGAAGGGTTGTCAGTCGAGGGCAAATGGACTGCAGATCAATGCACATGGCACATAAACTGCCTGGAACTCTTGGCCATCTTCCTCGCCCTAAAATCTTTCCGGATGCTGGGGGAAGGAAAATCGCTGCTGGTGCGTGCGGACAACACCACCAGTATGCACTACCTCAACAAACGAGGAGGAACGAGGTCTCTTCTGCTGTCCAGACAGGCACAACAGATCTGGGAATGGGCGATTCACCATCGTGTCCAACTGACAGCAGTTCACAGCAGTTCACGTGCCGGGTGTCTCCCACGCCCTTGCCGACTCTCTCAGCAGATCGGCTACGGACAATCACGAGTGGGAACTCCATCAACCGACTCTGGAGTATGTATTTCGCTTGTGGGGCCAGCCGGAGCTGGATCTGTTTGCAACTCCACTCAACCGCAAATGCCTACACTTCGCAAGTCAGCATCCCCACAGAGGGCCGAGCGGGAATGCGTTTTAGATCAACTGGTCGAGCAAATTCGTTTCCGCTTTTCCGCCGATCCCTCTGATTCCACGCTTGCTGCACAAGATGAGACTTCAGCCGTGTCACGTCATACTGATTGCGCCCAGGTGGCCGCGTCGCCCATGGTTCACGGATCTCCTTCTGTTTTCCCAGTGCGATCCGATTCTTCTTCGGCCTCTGCCTCATCTACTCACCATGAGCCAGGGACAGATTTGCCATCCGGATCCGGCGTCTCTCCAGCTGCACGCTTGGAACCTGAGCACAATGAGTTTGCACATTTGAATATTGCTCCCGAGTGCAGGGAGGTGCTTGCTCATGCACGCGCTCCTTCCACAGTTAAGACCTATAAACTGAAATGGAAACGGTTTTGTGTCTGGTGCAACAAGGAGAAACTCGATCCGATGCTCGCCACACCTGATCAAATCCTGCCTTTTTTCCTCCTTTTGGCAAAGTCGGGACTTTCGCATTCCACTCTTAAAGTCTTCCTGGCTGCGATTTCCCGCTTTCGCCATGATGGTTCCACGTCACTGTACTCCTCTCGGATCATTGGTCAGTTCTTTAAGGGCCTGTTCCGGATGTTTCCGCCTATCCGGCGTCCACCACCTGTTTGGTGCCTGAATCTGGTCTTATCACAGCTCGTCCGACCTCCTTTTGAGCCCATTCATTCAGCGGAATTAAAATTCCTCACTTGGAAGGTTGCTCTCCTCCTCGCACTTACATCCTCCAGGCGAGTGAGCGACATCCTAACTTTCACCATTCAGCCTCCTTTTCTTCAATTCTCCTAGGGACACTGTCACACTACGTACGAATCCTAAATTTATTCCTAAGGTTCCTTCAGACTTCCACCTTAACAAACCTGTCATTCTCAGAACTCTGAGCGCTCTCTTCATTCTTTGGACTTGAAGCGCTACCTCAAATTCTATATTCAGCGCACTGCTGCTTTTCGTAAATCAGACCAGCTCTTTGTGGCCTATGGCCGATTGCGCAAAGGACATCCAGTCACTAAACAATCCATTACTAGATGGATTTCTTCTGCCATCTCCTTCTGCCATCAACGGGCTGGCAAGCCTCTTTCTGCTCCGGTGCGAGCACACTCGACGAGGGCTGTTGCATCCTCTACCACCCTCTATCATGGAGTGCCTCTACATCAGATCTGCAGGGCGGCAACGTGGTCCAGCAGGCACACGTTCACGAGGCACTACTGTCTGGAGACAGCTGACGCTGCATACACTGCTGTGGGTCAAGCGGTGCTACGCAATCTCTTCAGATGAAGGTGAGCCTCTGTTGCTTCCCGCCTCCTGTCATAAAAGGTTCTTTCATATATATGCAATGTTCATATGTGCATTTGTTGTTTGCATTTGTTCTTATTGCCTTTTATGACTCTCATGTGTTGGCGTACTGCTTCCTATTCTTATTCAAGCATGTGAATCTATGAAAGACACCCTAATACTGGAGAAGAACAAAAGTTACTTACCTGTAAACTGTGGCACTCCAGTATTGGTGTCTTTCATAGATTCACATGCGACTCACCCTTCCTCCCCTCAGAGGCTCTCTTCTCCTCATGCACTCTTGGTCACTTTGGTGCTACGAAAATCTGAGGGCTTGAGCTTCTGAGGAGAAGGTTCTAGAGGGTGCTGCAGCCTGATTGGCTGGAATGTAGTCTATTATAATGACATAGATATGTTACTAAAGTGAATTCTCCCTTTGGGCCTCTATGGGCTATGTTGTTCCTTGGTACTTTTAAAACTTTCTTTGTGACTATTTATATATATATTATATTTATATGTTTATGATGTTGTATATGTATATATATATATATATATATATATATATATATATATATATATATATATATGTATATGCATTTTACTACTATTTTATGTACCGTGGGACTCTCACTTCGACGACGGGGAATTATTCAAGCATGTGAATCTATGAAAGACACCAATACTGGAGAACCACAGTTTACAGGTAAGTAACTTTTGTTCTTATCCAGCACACTAAAGGTTTGATTGCCGCTTGATCCGCCAGGTAACCAACCCCTAGCTCTTCATGCACAGACCAGGCTGGCGTGCCTTGGGGGACTTGCAGGATGCGGCGCAAGAACTTATTTTCCACCACCTGTAACCTATGTGGGGGCACATACCCCCAGATTACACTGCCCTATAAAACTCTAGAAATACCTTTAGACTTATACAGTTTTAAGATGTATCTTCAGGGCCCATGAACCCAATCTACTTGCAAAGCTAGTGATGTCTCCCAAGGATTTATTCAGCTCACTCAGCTTCCCTTCTAAGAGGGCTTCCCACTGTAATTTGCCATCAAATGACACACTCAGATAGGGAAAAGCCGGGGCCTTGCCCAGGGTATGGTTACCAGCTTTAACACTTTTCGCCCGGAGCACCCAGGGACCGGCCACTAAAACATAGGACTTAGTAAAATTGACAGACAGGTCCAGCCTGTCCATAAATGCCACAAAACCATCTATTAAGACCTGAAGGCCCCGGCCCGTACGGGCCATGAGCACAGCGTCATCGGCATAAAATAGTCCTGGCAAAGCTCTCCTACCTACTCTAGGGGAGTCTGAATGGAGTGCTGAAAAGAAGCAGCAGAATCCAAATATCTTTACTTTCTTTATTTGAAAGAAGAAGCATCCAGTAACACGACCGGCCAGAGGGACAGCAAGCAATAACTGCCTCTAACCATTCCACATGCCACCATTCCATGATGGAACATGAGTCATGGTGGCATGTGCTACACTTACAAATAAACACATCTCAATTAAAGGAACATAAGACCCAACACATATTCCCCCTTTACATTTGAAACAAAATAATACATGACAAATAGCATCAAAATGAAAAATAAAAAAAACAAAAAAACAAGTAATAATTATACATAATCTTTGTATTTGATAGGAGCTTTACGTACTCTCCCAGAAACTCTGATAACAGGGTTGTCTTGTGCAGATCCATGATGTGCAGGAACCGGCACATTTTGAGGTTCCATGCAAATGTTAACATGCAAATTCTGTTTAGACAATATTTCAAGTTCCACCGTTTTCCACCCTTTAACATCACCGATCTGCTCTTCACAGAAACAATTTGTTTGGGACATGAAAACTTGGAATGACCTTTGGAGAGGTAACCAGGAAACTTCACTCTGACCCAATCCCCTTCTTTGAAAATAACTTGTTTCCTTCCCTTATTTGGTGCTTTAGCAATGTACTTGCCTTGAGCTGTAAGACAATTAGCCTTAATAGAATCAGGATTAATTTTAGGAACACTCCAATCACGCATCCAAGGTCTGATTAATTTAGAAGAGGCTGACCGTCCTTTTAATAAAGTAAAAGGAGAAACCTTAGTAACAGCATTTGGAGTAGTGCGCAAAGCCCAAAGTAAATTGGAAAGTTCTTTCTTCCAGTCCAAACCATTTACCATTGACAATTGGATATTATCCTTTACAACCCTGTTACAACGTTCCACAAGACCATTACTGCGAGGTTGTTATAAAGAAGTAGTGATATGTTTAACACCCCAATGAGACAAAAATTCTTGAAATTCCTTGGACGCAAACTGTACTCCATTGTCCGTTACAAGTTCAATAGGAGCACCTTCCCTTAGAAATAGCGACTAGAGAAAAATCACCACTTCATTGGTAGTGGCAGCCCTAACAAATTTCACCTCCGGCCATTTAGACCCGCAATCTATTAAGACTAGACCATATCTGCATCTCTCGTCCAACACAAACATGGGACCTATGATATCTAAAGCTTGCTTGACCCACGGTTTGTAAGGAACGGGAATAGCCTCCACCGGACTGGGAAAAGTCACTTGGGTTTTATCACTGGTGGCACATGAAATACAGTCTCTTACTAAATGTTCTACGGAACGATCCATGCTGGGCCACGAAAATATTTCTCTAAGTCTTCTTTTCATTGTTCTCATACCAATGTGGCCTTCATGAGCAATACCCAAAACTTTACCCTGAAGAGATACCGGAACAACTAATAAATCCAGTCTCCTGAGCATACCCACCTTCAAAATTTAACTCAGGAAAAACATGTTTAAAAGCATCAGTCTCCTCCTGTTTGGATGACCAACCTTTACTCAGCATAGAAATGATTTCTTGTAACACCATATCTTGGTGGACAGCAGATTTCCACTCTTCCTCTGAGATACACGTAAAATCTGAATCCACCAAAGAGGCTACAATGCAAAATTCCTCCTCCTCCAACTCACTAGTTTGTTCTGAAGCTAAAGGAAGTCTAGATAGACAATCGGCAAAAATGTTCTTTGCACCTGGAATATACTCTAATTGAAAATGAAATTCCATTAATCTATAATGCCACTTAGCAATACGTGGAGTAGCATTTCCAGCACCTTTGGTCGAAAACAAATTGACAAGAGGCTTGTGGTCCATGTGTAACGTAAATTTAGAACCCCATAGATATTGTCCGAAATGATTAACGCCCCACCAGCAAGATAAAGCTTCACGCTCCACAACTGAGTAAGTTTGCTCAGCAACCCTCAAAGTGCGTGCGGCGAAGGCTACAACAACTTCTTTACCATCCCTTTTTTGAAGTAAAACAGCACATAGACCATACTGGCTAGCGTCAGTAACTACAATGGAATGATCATGTGTGTTAAAGTGCTGTAAAGGAATGGCATTGCTCAACTCCAATTTTATAGACTGAAACTCGTTCTCAAGCTCATCTGACCACTCAAAGTGTTGATTTTTCTTCATGAGTAACCTCAAACCATGCGTTTTACTGCTACAATTAGGTATGATTCTGGCATAAAATTCTAACATACCAAAAAATGATCGAAGTTGATCCTTATTCTGAGGAGTGGGAAAACACTTTATGCCAGAAACCAAATCGTCTTTAGGTTCTACATCCTTAGCTGATAATTTGTAACCCAAATAATTTACTTCTTGGACTGCAAATTTACACTTCTCCGCTTTCAGGGTTGCACCTCGATCAGCTAGAATGGATAACACAGTAGCTAAAGTTTTATCATGAGATTCTGTATCCTTACCATAGATTAGCATATCGTCTTGAAAACACTTAACATTAGGTACATTTGCAAACATGGACTCCATTACCCTCTGGAATACAGCTGATGCGGATGCTAGCCCAAAGGGCATTCTTTTGAAACGATTGGCACCCGAAGGCATAAGAAACGAGGTAAGATGACGACTGTCTTTTTTCAGAGAAATCTGGTGATATGTGTGAGAAGTTGGCCTGATATATGATGCTCACTAGTTCTAGTGATCACCTTGTATCAGTCCAAACAACCCTTATGGTGATTGGTTGTAAGTCAACCTTATAGACCAGCTATCCTAATGGTAGCATGGACAAAGCAGTCTTAGGCTAAACTCTTTTGGCATGTGAAGCCAGCTGTTTTACCACAATATAACCCCTTGAATACCAGATGAAAGGACACCACACAGGTTGTTATGAAAATAAACAGTATATTTATTAATAACAACACCTCTGAACTCTTTATGAGGCCAGAGGGCTAAGCACATGACAATCTCTTAGGAAAAATACGACAAGTTACACAAAATCACAATGGTGCCCTAGGGGCACGACAAACCATATACTAAGTAAGTGGAATGTGAAAGTCGATAAAAGGAATGGAGCTGTCCAGAGGCTGTAGGATCGATGGGACCACGCTACACTAACTCTAGGTAAGTAATAGGAGGCCCACGGAACGCGTGTGCAGAGTGTGAACTCACACGCGAGATGCGTAACAACGTCTATGGACAGTACAGTTCAAGTAAAAGGTGAATATGGACAATCCTGACTAGTTAGGACAACAACGACTGTGGAATTGGACACTAGGACAGTTAGACTACCCCTGAGCACCGAAATGCTCTCGTTACCTCACCCACGGGCTGCGGGTGCATAGGTGCCAACGTGTGTCGGGTTCTCGCGTTGAAGTCAATGGAGCCTAAAAGAAAAGAGGCTGCAGGCGACCAGGAGGAAGATTTCCAGTGTGATCTAAGGGTGGATCAGTGAAGAAGAGGACCTGAAAGCAGAGGGGACAGTGTTCAAAGTCACTAGCCAGTGACCGGTGTGGAACCAGGAAGGAACCAGATGCTGTCGTCGCGATCAGGTGAAGAGTGGACGCTTGACTCTGCAGCCACGTGGACCAGGAGGTGTCTTTGACAACCAGGATGGAGGCACGAGCTGTCCCACGCAGGCTCTCGCTGTTGGCGGTGTCGGATCCGGAGTTGGAGTCAACAGGCCTTGGCAAAAGCAACCCACGCGGTGAAGGGAAAAGACGTCTGGTGCGGACTAGGAGAGTCCGGGGTGCCCCTCTTTTGGAAGGGAGCAAGGGCCAGTCTGGAGCAACCAGACCAGCAGCAAAGGTTTCAAAGTTCGTCGTCTAGGAGGCCATTAGCCAGCCGGCAAGTGACCAGACAACGCGTCGAGCAGCAAACAAGCAGAAGGGCCCCACGCAGATCTCGTGGAAGCTGGAGGGCTGATCTTCGGTGCAGGGGCTGCTCGGGGCTGGGGCTTCTCAATCCCCAAAGCACTTGGTCGAGTTTATCTCAGGAGTCGTGCTGGAAGCGAAGTGCAGGTTCGTTCAAGATGGCCGGTCCCACGTGTCTCGTCGCACCCACTGGTCTCAGCTTTGCTGCAGATGTGAGTTGAGGTCGGAGAGGTCTGGGAATCCGGGTCTCGTCGGGCTCTGAAGTCTGGATCCTCGAGGGAAGACGACAAAGTGAAGCCGCTGGACGCTTGATGGTGCCTGCAGTTGCAGGGTGGACACTCCTTGTCCACAAGGGAGATTCTTCAGTCTTCTGTGGAGCAGAACGTCGAAGTCCAGAGTTTCTTCTTGTAGAATTGTTCAGGATAATCTAATTTGGAATGGGACCAGCTCCTACCTTTATCCTGCTAAAGGGGGCTGCACTACTGACTAGGTCCCTCCCCTGGGTGGGACCAGGAAGGGGAGTGGCTACACCCCCTATCCTTTGTCTGGTTTCCCACCAGAGCTGGGGCAGGGATGCCCCAGCAACTGGTTTGAACCGGTGTATGCACGGGACACCTTGTGTGCCCCAGGCATGTCTCATTCCTTTCAGGCCTGTCCTACCCAATACACAAAATCCTGTCTGGGGTGGTGCTAGCACCTCCCAAGGCAGGAAACCCTTTGTCCAAGCCCCCCTTGCTGGAAGGACTCCCTGCAGCAGGAGGTCAGACTTGTGTCTGTGGTGGCAGCATCCATTTTGTGATGCCAAGGCTCGAGTTAACTTTAACCGGGGTTCTCAGTTACATACATGTCTTGCCCCTCTAGAAGGGTGGAATGCTACCCCCGTCGCCAGAATTGGCGAGGGGGTAGTATTCCAATTCGTATGACACCTCACTCGACATGGTTTGATAATGTTATACCAGAGTTAGCATTTAACCGCGAGGTTGATAATGCACTTAAGAGTATATGGTATAGCGTTATCATGGAAACAGCTAAAGGACTTGGTTCCGAAAGCTGTAGACAGGCTCAGCTCATGCTAGAGCACCATCTCACATAATTCCAAGCACTCTGCCTTCAGGATTGATAAGGCCTGCCATAGGAGTGACTGATAGGAGCATATGTGTCCATTTTTAGGGTTAGATATAGGTATACTATATCTATAGCAAGGGTGATTACACCACCTTGCCCCAGCTGTCATGCAGCCAGTTGTGTCCATTTTAGATGGCCAGCCAGGGGTGGCATAATACATGCTTCAGCCCCTGGTAGGCCCTGGGTACACCTATGCCCTGGATACCTAAGGTATACTGTACAGGGACTGATAAGGTGGCCCAGTAGCAATTGGTAAATGCACCTAAAGTACATGGTTGTCAATTTAGAGAGAGAACAGCTAGGCTGTGGGTCTGATTAGCAGGCCCACAGCCAGGGAAAGTCGTAAACCAGTGAAGCAAAAAGCAAAAATCTGGGGTGACCATAGGATTGCAGACCCCACTCTCCTACAATATGCTGATGACATATCTAAGGTGGTGGACACCTTTGCACCTTCGAGAGAGCTTAGCATTTCCGTAATATTCAGAAGGGGATGTCTATCTACCCATATCCTGTCGTTAAGATCTCTTAAATCGATGCACATTCTAAGTGCTCCATTGGGAGCCGACCAGAGGGACAGCAAGCAATAACTGCCTCTAACCATTCCACATTCCACCATTCCATGATGGAACATGAGTCATGGTGGCATGTGCTACACTTACAAATACAGTAAATTCAAAGAAAGGTTCACCAAGTGCACACCTATTTTCCCAATTTTGTTCGTTGTCTAAGTTTCCTCAAATGTTTACTTTTTAAGCGTGCAAATCAGAACCACGGCCTGCCCAAGTGCCACGTATCTGTAAACACAAAAAGAAGCTAGAGTGAAGTTACACTCCACCGCCGGTTGCACAGCATTTGACGTGATTATTATTCACTACACCAACAGTTTTCTCCAGTTTTCAACAATTTTATTTTGTTTCATGTGATCCAATAAATGTTCAACCCATACTTCCTTCCATATTTCAACTTTTCACATGTGCGACCTTAATGTATTCAATAGTTTCTCGGGCGCAGATATGCAGATCCGGGCCTTTTTCTAGTGCATGATGAATCCATTAAACATCCAGAAGATTTTAGTGTTACCCAATGCATTTTGGCCTCATAATAGCCCTTCTTGAGGGGTTTGCCTATAAATTTAAAATAATGACATTAGTTAAAAATGTTCAGACCTCTCTAGAACAATCATACTGATGTTACTAATCATTTATGTCTCCATTTGAGTAATCAACGTTTTCCCTCTATATGCGTTGAAAACGCACCTAACAAAAGTACCTGAATCAGCCTTCCCCAACCCCCGGTCCACTCTCATGTTCGACTTCATTACCCGTCTCGCTATCCTGCCCTGATATTTTCCCTTCTGCTAGTTGAAAACCACCAAGTATCAAACCATCCCCGAGCCACAGATTGCTTTGCAAGAGCGTCCCCGTACCTACGATATATCACAGCATGAGTATCCTTCTCCCCACGACCTTAACTCGTCGAGTTCAGCACATTGCATCCAATTCCTTTTCACTTTATATCCTGTAGCTCCTCCCACCTCCGAGCATGAGCCTATCTAAACACTCTGCTCTTCTTCCAATATTAGATACTACACATCCCATAAACCCTTGTTCCAGATGCCTGATTACCTCGATGTGCTTATAACCAATGACTTGCATAATTATTCGCCTATTCACTGCTGTCACCACTTACCCTGGCTGCAATTCAATACAAAATGTCCCCACCCTCCCTGGAGTGTGTCACATACGTTGATTATGCATTTCGATTAAACAAACTTTCTGAAGACATAAAATTCGAGCCGTAAGTATGTATGTTTCAAACAAGAGCAAGACGATCATCTATCACATGTTGTCGCTTTCTAACGAAGTCCGGTAAACGAAACCAAATGTCATGAAGTTAAATCGAGGTGTAGGTTTTCTGCTTCTGCGATGATAAGATATTAATACGGTCACACGTGTGTTTTCTTCCATTGTAATCTTGTTTATGCACAGTCCTCTGTAAGTGCAACTTGGAAAGGGGGCAGTAAATCCATTCAGTAAATTCAAAGAAAGGTTCACCAACTGCACACCTTGTAGGAGAGTAGGGTCTGCTTCCTATGGTCACCCCCACTTTTTGCTTTGCTTTACTGGTTTTCGACCTAGATGTGGCTGTGGGCCTGCTAATCAGACCCACAGCACAGATGCACTCTCTCTAAATTCACACCATGTACTCTAGGTACATCCACAATTGGGAATTGGTTCACCTTGTCAGCCCCTGTAGAAGTGTACCCTAGGTACTCAGGGCATAGGTGTAACCAAGGCCTACCAGGGGCTGCAGCATGTATTATGCCACCCCTGGCTGGCCACTCAAACTGACACAACTGGCTGATCACTCAGCTGGGGCAAGGTCGTGTAATCACCCCTTGCTTAGGTATAGTATTCCTATATCTACCCTTATATATAGACACACAGTAACCTATAAGTCACTCCTATGGCAGGCCTTAACAATCCTGGAGGCAGAGTGCTTGGTTATGTGTGAGATGGTGCTCTAGCATGAGCTGAGCCTGTCTGCAGCTTTCGCAACATGTCCTTATAGCTGTTCTATGATTTTGCCATACCATATACTCTTAAGTGCATTATGAACCTCGCGGTTAAATGCTAACTTTGGTTTGACTTTATCTAAACATGTCGTGTAATGTGTCATACGCTTTGGGATACTACCCCCTCGCCAATTCTGGCGAGGGGGGTAGCATTCCGCCCTTCTAGAGGGAGAAGACATTGTTGCTGACTATCCCGGTTAAAGTCAACCAGAGCCCCAGCGTCACAAAATGGACGCTGCTGCCACAGACTCAAGTCTGACCTCCTGCTGCTGGGAGTCCTTCCAGTCACGGAGGTTTGGACAATAGGTTTCCTGCCTGGAGAGGTGCGAGCACCACCCCAGACAGGACTTTGTGTATTGGGACAGGGAGGGCTGAATAGATTGAGACACTGCCTGGGGCACACTAGGTGCTCCATGCATACCCCAGTTCAAACCGGTTGCTGGGGCACTCCAGCCCCAGCTTTGGCGCGAAACTGGACAAAGGAAAGGGGGTGTAACCACCCCCTTCCTGGTCCCACCCATAGGAGGAACCTAGAAAGTAATCCAGCCCCTTTTAGTTGTATAAAGGTAGGAGCTGAGTCCTAGGACTTTAGATTAATCCTGGAATCGAAACTTGACACGAAACTCTGGACCTTCGAAGTTCTGCTGAAGCTGAAGACTGAAGAATCTCCCTTGTGGCGGCCAAGGAGTGACCACCCTGGGCAACCAGGCACCATCCAGCAAATCAACGGCTTGCTTTGTTGACGCTCCCCCCGGGACCAGAGCACAGAGCCTGACAAGACCCAGACTTCCAGACCTCTCTGACCCTCTCTTCACGTCTGCAGCATAGCTGAGATCCTTGGAGGCGACGAGACACGTGGGACCGGACATCTTGAAAGTCCACGATTTGCTAACTGTGCAGCTCCTGAGGTACCCTCGCAGCTGTGCTCTGGGGATTGAGAAGCCCCGAATCCGAGCTCCACCTGCACCGAAGATCAGCCCTCCACACTCCACGAATTCTGCGTGGGGCCCTTCTGCTTGTGTTCTGCTCAACGCGTTGTCCGGTTGCTGGCCCGTTGGCTAGTAGCCTCTGTGACGACAATCCTTTTGAATCAACTCACTGGTCTGGTTGCTCCAGACTGGCCCTTGCCTCCCTGCAAAGGTGAGGCACCTCAGACCTTGCTGGTCTGCACCAGAAGCCTTCTTTGAATCCTGCGTGGGTTGCCTTTGCCAAGGTTTGTTGACTCCAATCCGGCAGTCGACCCCTCCATTTGCGAGAACCTTCGTGGAACAGCTCCTCTCCAGCATCTGGTCATCCTCGACGCCTCCTGGTCCGCGTGGCTGAAGAGACAAGCTTCACGACAGCACCTGATTGCTCCTCGACGTTGTCTGGTTCCTTCCTGGTTCCACCCGGTCACTGGCTAGTGACCCAGACTCTGTCCCCTCTGCTTTCAGGTCCTCTTCATCCTCGATCCGCCCTTAGATCCACCCGAACATCTTCCTCCTGTTCGCCTGCAGCATCTTTCTTCACAGGCTCCATAGGCTTCAACGGCGAAACCCGACACATCTTCACACCTATGCACCCGCCGTCCGTGGGTGAGGTAACTAACGCGAGTACTTCAGTGCTCCCAAGGGTATTGACTATCCAAGTGTCTAGGTTTTTAGTTGTTTCCTCCTAGCTAAACCGGAAGTGTCCTAAATCCTTCTTTATCTAACTTCTAAGTTCCCGTTGACTTTACGTTGACTCTCGCGTGTGTGTAAAGACACTGCACGCGCCACCTGTGGGCCTCCTACTTCTAAATTAAGGTTCAGACAGTGTAGCCCCAGCGATTCCCTAGGCCCTAGGCCTTTCCTTTTCTCATGACGTGGTACTTATACCACTTACTTAATATATGGTTTGCTTCGCCCCTAGGGCCTAACTGTAAATTGTGCAACTTAACGTATCCTGATTAAGTAACTTGTTATGTGCTTTTGCCTATGATCTCATAAAGAGTTCAGAGGAGTGTGTTAGTAAATAAATACATATATATTTTATATATATCCTGTGTGGTGTCCTTTCATTTGGTATTCAAGGGGTTACATATGGTAAAACAGCTGGCTTTACACGCCCTCAAGAGTCTTTTAGCCTAAGACTGTTCTGTCCACGCTACCACTAGGATAGCTGGTCTATAAGGTTGACTTACAACCATCACCATAAGGGTTATTTGGACTGGTGCAAGGTGTTCACTAGAATAGTGAACATCATATACCAGGCCAACTTCTCACACACCTATTTTCCCAATTTTTTCCGTTGTCTAATTTTTCCCAAATGTTTACTTTTTAAGCGTGCAAACCAGAACCACGGCCTGCCCAAGTGCCACGTATCTGTAAACACAAAAAGAAGCTGGAGTGAAGTTACACTCCACCGCCGGTTGTACAGCTTTTGACGTGATTATTATTCACTACACCAACAGTTTTGTCCAGTTTTCAACGATTTTATTTTGTTTCATGTAATCCAATAAATGTTCAACCGATACTTCATTCCATATTTCAACTTTTCACATGTGCGACCTTAATGCATTCAATAGTTTCTCGTGCGCAGATAAGCCGATCCGGGCCTTTTTCTAGCGCATGATGAATCCATTAAACATCCAGAAGATTTTAGTTTTACCCAATGCATTTCCAGCTCATAATAGCCTACTTTAGGGGTTTGCCTATAAATTTAAAATAATGACATTAGTTAAAAATGTTCAGACCTCTCTAGAACAATCATACTGATGTTACTAATCATCTATGTCTCCATTTGAGTAATCAACGTTTTCCCCCTATATGAGTTGAAAACGCACCTAACAAAAGTACCTGAATCAGCCTCCCCAACCCCTGGTCCACTCATGTTCGACTTCATTACCCGTCTCGCTGTCCTTCCCTGATATTTTCCCTTCTGCTAGTTGAAAACCACCTTAGTATCAAACCATCCCCGAACCACAGATTGCTTTGCAAGAGCATCCCCGTACCTTCTATATATCACAGCATGAGTCTCCTTCTCCCCACAACCTTAACTCGCCGAGTTCAGCACATTGCACCCAATTCCCTTTTACTTTATATCCTGTAGCTCCTCCCACCTCCGAGCATGAGCCACTCTGCTCTTCTTCCAATATTAGATACTACACATCCCATAAACCCTTGTTCCATATGCCTGATTACCTCGATGTGCTTATAACCAATGACTTGCATGATTATTTACTTACAAATAAACACATGTCAATTAAAGGAACATAAGTGCTAAAAGGGCAGCCTTGAGGCCTTTAATATAAACTGAGAATAAAAAAGGAGCTAGAATACAGCCTTGGCGCACTCCCCGCTTACAGTTAAAGTGATTAGAAAGGTCTCCCTCATGGGAAAATCTCATTGCCGCAGTCGTGTGGTCATGGAGTGATATAAGTAGGTGGACAATACAAGGATCCACACCCAAAGAGGTTAATATGTCCCACAACTTAGTCCGGTTTACACTGTCAAAAGCACACATAAGCCAAATACAGAGCGCCCGGTTCGGCCAATGTGTATTTAGATATGAGGAGATGAAGGTTGTGACATTGGTCCATGGTTGACAAACCTTCCTGGAAGCCATATTGGACATCCAATAGAATCTGGTTATCTGTGGCCCATAAAGACAATCTGGATAAAAGTACTAGACTCAAAACCTTGACCGCGGCATCAATGAGAGAGATTGGACCGTAAGAATGCGGGTTATCCTTGTCTCCTTTAAAAAAAATTGGTACTATAATAGCAGTGGACCAGGAGGGCAACATCCCCTTCGAGGCCACAGCATTTAAGACTATAGGAGCCCAAGCCTCGATGCTATCACGCTAAAGGTCCAGGGGTATACTGTCAGGGCCAGGAGCCTTGTTTAATGCCAACAACTCGATGCTTGAGGATACCTCCTCCAAAGAAAAACTAATAGGCGAAGCCGCCAGACAGGGAGTTATGTCTACGTATCGCTCACCCTCGCAACCTACATTATAAACTTTTTCAAAATGAGACCCCCATCTGATCAGGCTTGAGGTGGTGGCACATGGTCGCATTGACCGATTCTGCAAAGCAAGGGCTATTCATGATATTCCAAAATAAGGTTGAATCACTTAATTCGCCCGCTTTGGTTAAGTTCTCCCAAGCCTGCATTTGGAGTTGGAGCCTGCACTCTTTCAGCGTCTCTTTATAAAGGCGTCGGCACGTGGACACTCTATCTTTCTTCCGTGGCACCTGTTTCAAGGTTGCTTTTAGACTTCTTAAAGCCTGCGAACACTTGTGATCAAACCATGAGGGGGAAGCCGGGACACACCCTGCTGCCTGTGTGGTTAAAAGGCCAGAAACTATCTGGGCAATGGAATAGAACAAGCTTAAAATTTCCTCACTCGGTGTGTGAAGACCCAGACATGCACATAACTCTTTCTGGCATAAAAAAGGCTATGGTCAAAGGACTGTACATCTATGCTCGCCCATCAAAGGCACCTACCCTTATCCGTGGGGTTTTGACGTGCCTGGAGCTTTCGGAGACCTGTTGGAGAGTGGCCCAGTCCTGTCAGCACAAGTGTCAGTGGGTTGTGATCGCTGAAAGCACTGTGCTCTATATTAAATGAACCAGGGACCACTCCCAAAGGTGCTGACATGAATATAAAGTCTATGATAGTTGCAGAACCCCTTCCTTTATAGGTCGGGGGCAATTGAGAAGTAGGTATTACCAATGGTCTTGGGTGCGTACCAGGTAATGGTTAAGTAAAAGGTTGTTTAACACCTTCAACACTTCCCTTCCATGGTTTGTTCCATATAGAGGTCGTCTAAAAACGGGCAAGGCTGAACAGTCGACTGATTCTTCACAAAGGATGGGCAAAAATGACAATTGAAATCACCCACTAAAATAAGATTCATGTTCCCACCACCCTCCTCCTTTATGGAGTCTAGGGCATGATTTAAGGCGTTAAGATTGGAAGTATTTGGCATTATAAGAATTGATTATAACAAGTGTAAGCACTCTCCCCATATGCAATTCTATACCCTTGAATACCTGAGAATCCCACTTTAAAATCTTTAAATCGTTGCATAATTCTAGATCCACAAATATAATGAGTCCCTGTGGAACTGACCCTTCCCCTACCTCTATTGGGCGATGGCTCAGTACTGATTCTCTGGGCACCGATGATGGTCCCACCGCGTCCCTGGCAACCCGGCATACTCCCCTTTCTCTTTCCATGCAGGAATCGAGTACGAGTGACGGCAACCCGGAAGCACCCGTCGCTGACCCCGGAAGTCCCGCCTACGATCCCGGACCGGAACACGGAAAAGGACGCCGCAGAGAAGGAGCAGGGTTCTTGACGGCGGACTCGTGGCAGGAGACAGCATACCAAGAACTGAAGGCGGTGGACGGAGATAGCGGAGACCTAGGAGAAGCAAAGACCGGAGGCGAGGAGGAAGAGATCTGGAGCGAGGACTGGTGGAGTCCAGAGGAGGTGGCTGGAGAGCGGCCGCAACTCGGAGAAGAGTTGCGGCGGGGCATGTGAGTACCCTGTCTCCTGAACTGCAGGTCGACTTGTATGATAGTGTATATAAGCAATCCCCTCACTGTATAGCACTCCTAGGGGCACTGTATATACGCGCACTTCCCGAGCCACTGTATATAGAGAATACCGCCACCGGACTCCTCACTGCTTTCACCCTTTGCCTTTTCCGCTTGTATTCCCTTCCGTCTTCGACCCTTCCGACCCCTCCTCACTCTCTCCTCTATCCCATCACAAACCGGGTGTTGGTGTCATCGGTCAATACTCAACGTCGAGGTCTAAACTGCCCTATTTTGTCTCTCTTTAACTCCGAGGGCCACCGGATCCCCAAGCCTGAAAGAAGAAGACGTACCGCACCAGCTCATCGTGGATCCCTCCTCCCTGACGACTGCCTTCCGGAGCTCTCTCTCTCCAATCCTTTGTTTCCTCTACCTCTAAAAACTCAATATCTGTCTGTGTTAATAAAAAGAGCTAAAGATATAGCTCACTACATACGGCCTCCACGCCTGTTATTCCGGTCCGCCCATACCCAAAGCCCACAGTCCCCCACTAGCTCGTCCCATAATTGAGTTTGACGCTGATCAGAAGATAGTCTTATACCCATCCATAAAAAAATTATTCTTAGTCTCCCAGGTTTCCTGTAAGCATATGATTTTATATGACTTAACATACAGTAGCTATCTATCATCGGTAAACCTGGAAGACAGACGTGCCATGTTCCAGGAGATAAGACTAAATTCTCTACCAGGAAAATGGTTGATGTTACCAGGAGGGGGTAATAGAGAAAGAGGCGTGTGAGGCCTCACCTGGGGTGTGTTGTTAATCACGGGAAGCACATAAGGGAGTGAGGCTGATGAAATCTCATTTAGTCTCTATATTAGTGGGGGCTAGGTTCCTCTACACTCTGTCTCAAAAGGCCATGTTGTTGGAGTAAATAGACGTGTGTCTCCTCAGCCTCCTGACGTCAATCCAGCTCAATCAGATCTGCAAGGGGTGCATACAAGTTTAAAAGTGACAACAGCTGCCCCATGCCTCCGTCATTAAGCCTCCTCCTTGTGGGAGGTCCCTCCTCTGGGTTGCCCAGAGGAGGTCTATAAAAAAAAAGCCCAGCTGGAGTAGTTTAATGCATGAGGTTGGGGGAAATGATTTGGATGCTCCAGAGAGAATTTTCAGTGCTAACTCTGGGTATCGTACCAAGATACTGATGCAGTTTCCCTCAAACGTTTTCCTTGATGTGCCTATCCACACCACCCTCCACACCATCAAGATATCATTATGGGGGGAGGAGCCAAGCTCTCGTCCGAGATGGCCGCGTTTTAGCTCGGCTCCGATCACTCTCCTGTCTGCAACAAATATCCTGTACTTTATCCTGCCCCGGGAAGTATTCCACGATGTGCAGTGGAACGACGATAACTCACAGGCACTTACCGTTTGCTCCGGTGATTCCTGGGTGTCACGGATCCTGAGTTACGCCCCTGTCTGCTTCGGGGCCTCCGGAGCGGCCGGGCCTGGCACTCCTTGGCGGCACCCGGGCTGGACGGGGCGCGGTGGCCGGCCCTTGGTGGTGGTGTGGAGTCGGTCGGAGGGGCCGATGTGCTAATAGACCGATTGCGGCCTCCCGGGCCTGGTCCGGCGGTCCTGCGGCCTGCTGTTGGGGAGCTAACTTCCATGGACGGGGTTGACCGTACATCTGGCTCGTCTCCCCTTTGTTCTCCGGCCCGGCCATTTTGAGTTCCTCCGCCCGGACTCGGAGAACGGTGCCGGCGGCGTGTGGAGTGCCGGCGCATCGCCTTCTTCTGGTGGCTCCCCTTCCTGCCCTGGTGGCACCTCCGCTGGTGGTTGCCGGTATCCTGTTTTGCCCCGCTGATATCCGGGCGGGGGTCGGTGTTCGCAGCGGCCCCGCCGGGCTTCTAAGATGGCGGCCGGCCCCATGATTCTCGGCCTTGCGGGGACCGGCGATGCGAGTCTGCCGCGCGGCACGTTTGCTGAATACTGTGAAGGTGAGCCTACGCTCCGCGACATCCTCGCCGCCCTGCGCTCCTGGGGGGCACCCATGACCGCACCGACCGCTATCCTGGAGGGGGGTCCCTTTGTTGGGCCTGCCGGACCCCCCTCGGTTTGTGCGGCTTCATCTCTGTTGTGTGCTGCTGGAACTTTCCTTGGGGTCGTGGACCTGGAGGCTGCTGATGGTGTGGATGTGCGGGGGTCCGCTGCCCTTCTTCGTCCTGTGCCTCCTTCTGCTCCGGAGGTTCCCCGGCTGGATCCCGTTTGGACCGACCTCGATGGGTCTCCTTTTCCTCTTTTGCCTCACATGGCCGTACGAAGATCCTGTGACGGCGCCGCTGGACCGGCTTTCTCCGTATTCTCATCGGAACTTTGCCTGCTTTGCATGAAGTGGTTACTGTACTTTCTGGATCATCCGGGTCACGATCGCTACAACTTGAGTGTATTTTTGATTCGACTCCCTGTTCTTCACCTCCTGTTTTATGTGATCTGGTTCCTGGTGCGCTGGACGATTACAGTTTGTGAAAAACGAGGGCAGGGTTGAGCTGATCTTGCCTCTGTGGACTGTTATTTTGTGGTATGGTTGGGTGATCCGTTCATAATTGTATGATTATGTTTGATACGTCTTTACGTTCCTGGAGCTTATCCGTGTGTTTATTATCTTCCCGTGGGCTCTGAGTATTTTCGGGCGGGGGGGTGGGAGCTGAAGGGGTTTTGATTATGTGGCTCCTCTCCTTCTGTTTTTTCCCTGTTTCCCCTTCCCCCCCTTTTTTAATCTAAGTGATTCTTTATTTCTTATATTTCTCTATATTTCGGGTTCTAATTAGGGCGACAGGCACGCTGCTGGGGGGTAGGCCATAGCCTTCTGCAGGGGTGCAGGGTGGGCTGTGCGGGGTGGTGGGGGGGTCTGTTTATTGTATCTTTCCCTGTTCCTCTTTTTGGTTCTATGGCTCTTATGTATCCCCTAATTTCGTGGCGCGGTGTCGGCACGTAGCCCCCCGGGGTGTTTGTGCTGGCATGGCCCTTTTGGTATGTCTGCTGTCACGGTTTACTACGCATTCATTTCTCCTGTTGCCACTAGTTCCATGTGCCGAATTAGTATTGGGTGCTTTGTTAGCCGTGGGGGGCGTGCACTGACGCTGCGCCCTCACTTTCCCCCTCCCCTTTTTTGATGTCCTCTTCCTCCCCTTTCCCCACCCCATTTTCTTTTCCTCCCTTGGGTTGTTGTAACGGAGGGCTTTTAGTTTTGTAAACGTATTTTTCGCTGTTTTATTATTATGTGCCCTGATAGTGGCGGGTGGGTGCTGAGCAGTGATTGTGATTGTTCTTGATGTGGGATTTACGTCCTGCCTTTGCCAAAATGTATTGTTCTGTTGGTCTTTTCCTGTATTCGAGACTTCGGCTTGCTCACGGCCCGCCACGGCCCTCTGGACTTTACAGATTGACATTATCCTGTGACACCCTTTATTCTATTATAAAATTAACCTACTTTTATCCTGTCCGTGATGGCGACTCAAAGCCTTGTTGCCTTTGCCTTTCATATGAGCTATTTAGAAATCCTGTTGTCTCTCCTGTATTGCCTCGTATGTTTCTTTATTGTGGTGGCCGGCCCGGTGGGTTGTAGGCACGTATCTGTGCGCGCCTTCTGTACAATAAAGGTTTTAAAAAAATAAATAAAAAAATAAATAAAAAAAAAGATATCATTATGGTCCCTGACCGAATACCCAGAGTGCAGGGCCAACCAATGGGAGGGTTTATTAATTAATTGGACCATAGATTCCTCTTTGTGAGCAGGTAAGCCGGGCACCCCTGACAGGACCACAGAGTAGGGAGCGCATGCTGGGGGAAGATCAATCACTGGCAGCTGGGAATCCTTGGGTAGTTGCACCCCTAAATAAGGGGTGTCTGAAAGGCTTAGGGCCTGGTTAGACCAAGCAGCATGGGGTGCACTGTCTCCCACAGTGCAAGATCCACCAGTCCCTTGCACTGTATGCTGGACCATAGCTCCCTTGGACTTTAGAGAAGCGTTAGCGTGCGGAGCCCACTTCTACTCAGGGGATTAGCGAGGGGCATGGTATCCGCTAATGAGGGGCACTCAGACTGTTGATGAGGTGGGTGTTTGGCCACTGAAGTCAAAAGAATATCCATTTTGCTAGCCCAATCCCTGGAAGCTAGCTCCAGTTTATCCAATCTATTCAGAAGCGGAGATAAAAGGTCAGTTTGAGTCACCGTGATATTATGTAGAACTTGCGCCAGGAGGATCACCCATTCCTCTGCGAGAAGCCCAGTTGCAGCATTCGCCTATCCCTGAGGTGTGATCACAGGAGCTTCCATGGTCCTCTTGGCCTTCAGTTTCCGTTTAGGAACAGGGGAGCACACCGAATCAATGGGTGGGGTGGGCGGGGAAGGGAAGGCTCAAGCCTCGGGGCTGAAGGCTCGGGAGGGGATGACTCGACAGGTGCCAAATTTGAGGACAAAAGAGTTGGAACTGAAGAAGGGGCGGACAGGACCTGGGTCTTGGGCAACGTTGGCAGAGTAGGTGAGAGACTTAGTCCCGAACATCCTATGTCTACTGAGAGCCGCCTCTCCGCCTGATCTATCTCCTTATTAATAGCACCCACAGCCTTTGCCAGAAATGTATCAATGGTGTGGCACGACTGTCCCATAGGAGTCACTGGCCGAGCCTTCCTTTTTAGGTCTCGCGTCTAGTGTTACAGTGTGCAGCAGGGTTCGTGCAGCGCGAGACCTCTTGAAAGGGGCTTTTGAAAGCTGACCACACGCTTGTGCGTGTGATCAGGCTTTCGGCAGCAGGCATTGGCTTTCGTGTGTTTTTAAAAAAAAATAAAAGGCACGCGATTGGGCAAAGGCGGGTGCATGTCACGCCTTTGCCACGCCCCTTCCCGTCCGTGTCTAGAACGTGCAGCAGCGCACGTTCGCCTCGCAGCCACGCTCCCTCCCCCCCCCGCTCCTCTGTGGTGCGCGCCCACCACTAGTTTTCTAAGCAGACAAATATCACAGAGAGACACTTTTAACTCTAACCAGTCTCCTGTTAGTGTCTAACATTACTTTTTTTACATGAGGTATGTTATTGTGTGATCATTTTACATCAAATACCAGTAAAACATATTTCATGTCATTCGCCTGTTTTCACAAAATGTGAAGAAAATAACAAGTTTGCACAGCCTTATCTTTTAGCCCGCAGACCTCCGTTGATTCTCTCTCTCAAGGTGTAGCTTCAGATCTGTGAATCTCAGAGTACCCGTGGTCCTGCCATTACCAGATTACTTGAAGACTTAATGTGGCTCTTGTCAATCAATCAATCAATCAATCATATAATTTGTAAAGCGCACTACATACCCGCAAGGGTTTTAAGGCTGTGAGGGGTGGGGAAGGAGGGGGTGCTGTTGCTACTGGTTGAACAACCAGGTCTTTAGTTGTCTCCTGAAGGTTAGAAGGTCTTCAGTTTGTCGTAGGATGAGGGGGAGGGTGTTCCAGGTCTTGGCGGCGCAGTGGGAGAAGGATTTGTCTCCGGGTGTGGTTCTGCTGATGCGTTGAATGGTAGCCAGGGAGAGGTCTGCGGAGCAGAGATTCCTGTTGGGTACGTAGAAGGAGAGTCAACTGTTGAGATAGGCTGGGCCGGTCTTGTGGAGTGCCTTGTATGCGTGGATCAGGAGCTTGAAGGAGATTCTTCTGTCGACAGGAAGCCAGTGCAGGTTCCTCAGGTGGGGGGTGATGTGGTTGCGGCGCGGGACGTCGAGGATCAGGCGTGCAGAGGCATTCTGGATTCTTTGCAGTCTGTTGATAGCTTGGTCGGGGCTCCGGCGTAGAGGGTGTTTCCGTAGTTGAGTCTGCTGCTGACTAGGGCCTGGGTGACTGTTTTCCTTGTGTCTGTCGGGATCCAACTGTAGATTTTGCAGAGCATCCGGAGGGTGTTGAAGCAGGAAGAGGAGACAGCGTTGACTTGTTTGGTCATGGTGAGTTTCGAGTCAAGGATGACTCCCAGGTTGCGTGCGTGGTTGGTGGGAACGGGGGGGGGGTCCCCAGTGATGTGGGCCACCAGGAATCGTCCCACGCTGAGGAATCTCTGTCTTGTTTGTGTTCAGTTTAAGGTGGCTATCCTCCATCCAGTCGGCGACGGCCTTCATTCCCTGCTGTAGGTTGGATTTGGCAGTGAGGGGGTCCTTGGTGAGGGAGAGGATCAGTTGCGTGTCGCCGGCGTAGGAGATTATGTTGAGGTCGTGATGTCGGGCGATGCGTGAAAGAGGTGCCATGTAGACGTTGAACAGCGTCGGGCTGAGGGAGGATCCCTGTGAGACGCCGCAGATGATCTCGGAGGCTTCTGATTGGAATGGGGGGAGGTGGACTCTCTGGGTTCTGCCGGAGAGGAAGGAGAAGGTCCAGTCCAGGGCCTTGTCTCTGATTCCTGCGTCGTAGAGTCGTGTGTGTAGTGTGCGATGGCAGACAGTATCGAAGGCGGCGGAGAGGTCCAGGAGGATGACGGTCGCCGTCTCGCCGTTGTCCAGTAGTATCCTGATGTCGTCTGTGGCGGCGATGCGGGCGGTCTCTGTACTGTGGTTGCTGCGGAAACATGACTGGGAGGGTTCCAGGATGCTGTTCCAATATCGGCACATGTACTTGACGGAAATGTGCAATTCTGGGCAAATAACTTAATCTTGAGCTTAAAATTGTAAATCAAGAAGTGTCGGCCAAGAAGTTTCACTCTTGCACTTGAGCAGTGAAAAAATTAATAAGACATATCAGTGGCAATAATTAAAACAAGCTTTTGCAATGCAGTAGGCCTCGCATTTACGAAACTCTTGTAAATGTGAGAGCTATTGCATTGCAAATGCTTGTTTGTAAAAGCACCCATGCAGTGCCCCTTTTTTTAGACGTGGCTTGTCTAAGGAAAGGGGCGTGGCCAACTTTAAAGTGAAAGTGTGGCATGGGCAGTTATAAAATTAAAAGTTAATAAAAAAAACAAATCAGTCTGCGTTCGGTGCCACAAATAAACCAAAGCCTCTGTATAAGCGTGACGTGCCGTGCTATGGAAAAAAAAAAAAACATTAAAGCTATGGGGGAGAGCGTGTCCTGCCTGCTGAGAGAACCATTTAAGCAAATAATGCTCGGAGGCTGTAATTGAAGCCTACCGAGTAACAACACATGTAACAGTGGCTGTCCTCGTGGGAGATTACAGAATGAGATAAGGCGGTACTAAGGAGGGATTACTAAGCCTATTGATTAATGAACAGCCACAGTTTCCAAAGTACAATGACACAAGCCAATGAAAACTATGGGTATAGAGTGGGCGGAGCTTCAAGTCCATACCTGAATACAGCATGCCTCCCAGAGCAGCGCAGGCTCGACCTAAAAAGCATTGAAAACCAATAGGTCTTGCCCTGAAACCTCTTGATTTTTCCAATGCTGGGTATTTTTTCACAATCGCCATAAATGCCGTGTGTGGCACCTTTCTTCGAATGGTTTTCTTATTCTTTTAGGAAAATCATTTCCAAGATGAGCAATAATTGTTTTTTCAAACATGTGTTTCCTAATTTATCTCTCAAAGATAGCTATTTACTTCTCTCTTTCTCTTTTTCCTTTTCCTTTACTCAATTTTATTT
This sequence comes from Lissotriton helveticus, assembly GCF_964261635.1. Classification (NCBI taxonomy): domain Eukaryota; kingdom Metazoa; phylum Chordata; class Amphibia; order Caudata; family Salamandridae; genus Lissotriton; species Lissotriton helveticus. The sequence continues at coordinate 773,243,075 of NC_136067.1, read as the reverse complement.
ATCAAAGTGATACCTTTGACTTTTACTATGGTTCCTGGCTGTCATTCTTTTCTCTTTCTTTTACAATACATTAATGACATGCTTGAATGAACTATATGAGACATAGCTGGTGTCTTGTATTTCTTTTTTGATGCATTGTATCACTTTCTTATTGTATTTAACTTTGTATATGCTTCTTTGCAAAATTAATAAAATTATTGAACAAAGAAAAGATAGCTGAAGGCCATCTTGAAATGATAAATTAAAATGTGATGTGTGGGATGCCATGCAATGTTGGAGAAGTGAGCAACCAATAAATAACTGCCACTAAAATAATAAAGAACATTTCTAAAGGAATCGAAAAAGTGGGGAGGGAAGTTGACGGCAGGAAGAAGGTGAAGGCATGGAGTGGGGTCTGTTGCAAATACCTAGATGCAAGTGACTTTAGAACAGTGGGGAGCTGCTAGGTCCTCGAAAAAAGAACACATTTTAATAAATAAATAAATTGGGGTTGTGGAATAAGAAATAGAGCAAGGAAAGGGATGAAATTTCATAGTGTGTTGAAAGCCAAATAAGAAACATAAGGCCTGATTTAGAGATTAACGGACAAATGGGTGTAAGTACATAGAAAGGTTAAATGGTACGTAAAAAACTGATGCATCCTGGAATCCTTAATACAACACAATCAATGAAAACGAGTCACCCCTGGAAGTAGACATAAGAATGGCTATCCCTTTTTCACTACCTCACTTACCCACTGTGGTGGTCTGGTTTTCACATGGTCATACCTTCATATACCTCCCTATTATTTAAGACATTCCAGGTAAAATTCTTTACATTCACACAAATCACCACCTGTTCTAACTAATCTGCATTCATTTTCGCGGATTTCCACAAATCATATTTGTCCTTTTGAGACCCTCGTAACCTTTTAAGGATCAAAACATTGTCAATATATAACAAGGGAACCAGCAATGAAAACTTTATCTATTGTACTTAAAACTATAGGTGGTTGTTTGTTAGCAACAAGCCATCCCCTTTGTACATGTATTTTGTTGTCGATTGGTTCATTTTGTGTTGGGAGTCACACCCGGGTCACATTGCACCAATTGATGTATTTATTTGTGTAGTTTCGGTATGTCACTGGTCTTGAAATGACAGCTGAGGATATTAAGTTGCTCTTTTTATTTCATGGCGGTTTTCTGTTTACTTATTGTCACACAGGCATTGATTACATGTCATTTATCTTCCAAACATATAATTGAGCGTAAATGATACCCATTAGAAGAACCTTTGTTGCATAATCCTTATTTAATACCTGGGATCTCATGGGTCTAAGAGTTGCTCTTGTAGCCTTGTAATGTATGTAGACTCATACCATGGCACGCAAAGCAGTCCTTATGTTTGCACTTTTGTAAACCAGTGTCTTCAGACTGAGTAAGACCTACATTTACAACGGTCAGAAACGAAAGAAGTTCGATGTGAAGCACAATATAAAACAAGCATTTACAATGCAACGGTTTCGCCTTTGCCAAAGTTAGAGCTATTGGCATTGTAAATGACAATATTTTTATTTATGTGTTGGTTTTGAAAACAGATAAATAAATGGCATTGTCATTTACATTGCCAACAGCTTAATCTCTTGCAAATGTAAGACCTATTGTACCCTACTGGATTTCACTGAAGAAATTCAGAGTCTGGTCTGCAGGTGTCAAGTGACAGATGCCCAATTGACAGCTGAGGGGGTTAAATCGTGCTGGGGTGGCACATTAAGGCAACGCTTGCTGAAAGCACTACACTACCCTACTGGAGTGTCAGTCTTTTTGGACATGGTCCACTCACTCATCTTGAAACAGGAAGCTCGCCACCAGTTCCACAAAAATACCGTCATTAAATCTTTCCTTTTTAAGGGTTGGACATTTCAGTTGGCGTCTGCTCTCAGTCACGCTCGTCTTGTCGCCCATTGTCAATCACGCGCCTCTCTGTGCCTGGCTGTCAAGTGCCGGCGCCATCCTAGTGCGCATCTTCAGTCAGCCACGGTGTGCTAGCCAACCGAACTGCATTATGGGATGGCATGGTGGGTTAAAGAACCTGTTTTACAAACATGTGTCCGTGCTTGTGTGGCGGTAGTGCACCTGTTGAGGGAGAGAGAGTGTGTTTGCATATGTGCGTGCATGCATGTGTGTGTGTGAATAAGCACTTCCAAGATTTAGTGGGACTAGAGTTTTTATGTACAAATCATTGTTTTCAGCTGTGTTCTAATGGAATCAAAGCAACACTACACCCCCCATAATGCATAGTGTGATCACATAAAAGTACAGAACTGGAAAGAGTGTCCATAATGACCAGCAAGACGGTTTTCACCCTAAGAAGGATGTGCTTCAGTCTCCAGTGCCACGGGCGAGTGGAAACACACACTGTGCTGGTGGAGAAGTAGAAGAAGTACAAGTGTCCATAGAAGAGAAGTAGAGGGGATGCACTCTCCATTCCCTATGCACTCTCCACTCCCTATGCACTCTCCACTCCGTATGCACTATCCACTCCCTATGCACTCTCCACTCCCTATGCACTCTCCACTCCCTATGCACTCTCCACACCCTATGCACTCTCCACTCCCTATGCACTCTCCACTCCCTATGCACTCTCCACTCTGCACTCCCTATGCACTCTCCACTCTGCACTCCCTATGCACTCTCCACTCCCTATGCACTCTCCACTCCCTATGCACTCTCCACTCCCCACTCCCTATGCACTCTCCACTCTCCACTCCCTATGCACTCTCCACTCCCTCGAGCTGCACTCCCTATGCACTCTCCACTCCATATGCACTCTCCACTCCCTATGCACTCTCCACTCCCTATGCACTCTCCACTCCCTATGCACTCTCCACTCCCTATGCACTCTCCACTCCCTATGCACTCTCCACTCCCTACGCACTCTCCACTCTCCACTCCCTATCCACTCTGCACTCCCTATGCAATCTCCACTCTGCACTCCCTATCCACTCTGCACTCCCTATGCACTCTCCACTCCCTATGCACTCTCCACTCCCTATGCACTCTCCACTCCCTATGCACTCTCCACTCCCTATGCACTCTCCACTCCCTATGCACTCTCCACTCCCTATGCACTCTCCACTCTCCACTCCCTATGCACTCTCCACTCTCCACTCCCTATCCACTCTGCACTCCCTACGCACTCTCCACTCTCCTCTCCCTATCCACTCTGCACTCCCTACGCACTCTCCACTCTCCACTCCCTATGCACTCTCCACTCCCTATCCACTCTCCACTCCCTACGCACTCTCCACTCTCCACTCCCTATCCACTCTGCACTCCCTATGCAATCTCCACTCTGCACTCCCTATCCACTCTGCACTCCCTATGCACTCTCCACTCTGCACTCCCTATGCACTCTCCACTCCCTATGCACTCTCCACTCCCTATGCACTCTCCACTCCCTATGCACTCTCCACTCTGCACTCCCTATGCACTCTCCACTCTGCACTCCCTATGCACTCTCCACTCTGCACTCCCTATGCACTCTCCACTCCCTATGCACTCTCCACTCCCCACTCCCTATGCACTCTCCACTCTCCCCTCCCTATGCACTCTCCACTCCCTCGAGCTGCACTCCCTATGCACTCTCCACTCCATATGCACTCTCCACTCCCTATGCACTCTCCACTCCCTATGCACTCTCCACTCCCTATGCACTCTCCACTCCCTATGCACTCTCCACTCCCTATGCACTCTCCACTCTCCACTCCCTATGCACTCTCCACTCTCCACTCCCTATGCACTCTCCACTCCCTATCCACTCTGCACTCCCTACGCACTCTCCACTCTCCACTCCCTATCCACTCTGCACTCCCTACGCACTCTCCACTCTCCACTCCCTATGCACTCTCCACTCCCTATGCACTCTCCACTCCCTATGCACTCTCCACTCCCTATGCACTCTCCACTCCCTATGCACTCTCCACTCCCTATGCACTCTCCACTCCCTATGCACTCTCCACTCCCTATGCACTCTCCACTCTCCACTCCCTATGCACTCTCCACTCTCCACTCCCTATGCACTCTGCACTCTCCACTCCCCACTCTCCACTCCCTATGCACTCTGCACTCTCCACTCCCTATGCACTCTCCACTCTCCACTCCCTATGCACTCTCCACTCCCTATGCACTCTCCACTCTCCACTCCCTATGCACTCTCCACTCCCTCGAGCTGCACTCCCTATGCACTCTCCACTCCCTATGCACTCTCCACTCTCCACTCCCTATGCACTCTCCACTCCCTCGAGCTGCACTCCCTATGCACTCTCCACTCCCTATGCACTCTCCACTCCCTATGCACTCTCCACTCTGCACTCCCTATGCACTCTCCACTCTGCACTCCCTATGCACTCTCCACTCTGCACTCCCTATGCACTCTCCACTCCCTATGCACTCTCTATGCACTCTGCACTCCCTATGCACTCTCCACTCTCTATGCACTCTGCACTCCCTATGCACTCTCCACTCCCTATGCACTCTCCACTCCCTATGCACTCTCCACTCCCTATGCACTCTCCACTCCCTATGCACTCTCCACTCTCCACTCCCTATGCACTCTCCACTCTCCACTCCCTATGCACTCTGCACTCTCCACTCCCCACTCTCCACTCCCTATGCACTCTGCACTCTCCACTCCCTATGCACTCTCCACTCTCCACTCCCTATGCACTCTCCACTCCCTATGCACTCTCCACTCTCCACTCCCTATGCACTCTCCACTCCCTCGAGCTGCACTCCCTATGCACTCTCCACTCCCTATGCACTCTCCACTCCCTATGCACTCTCCACTCCCTATGCACTCTCCACTCCCTATGCACTCTCCACTCTCCACTCCCTATGCACTCTCCACTCTCCACTCCCTATGCACTCTGCACTCTCCACTCCCCACTCTCCACTCCCTATGCACTCTGCACTCTCCACTCCCTATGCACTCTCCACTCTCCACTCCCTATGCACTCTCCACTCCCTATGCACTCTCCACTCCCTATGCACTCTCCACTCCCTCGAGCTGCACTCCCTATGCACTCTCCACTCCCTATGCACTCTCCACTCCCTATGCACTCTCCACTCCCTATGCACTCTCCACTCCCTATGCACTCTCCACTCCCTATGCACTCTCCACTCTGCACTCCCTATGCACTCTCCACTCTGCACTCCCTATGCACTCTCCACTCTGCACTCCCTATGCACTCTCCACTCCCTATGCACTCTCTATGCACTCTGCACTCCCTATGTACTCTCCACTCTCTATGCACTCTGCACTCCCTATGCACTCTCCACTCTCCACTCCCTATGCACTATGCACTCTGCACTCCCTATGTACTCTCCACTCTCCACTCTCTATGCACTCTGCACTCCCTATGCACTCTCCACTCCCTATGCACTCTCCACTCCCTATGCACTCTCCACTCCCTATGCACTCTCCACTCCCTATGCACTCTCCACTCCCTATGCACTCTCCACTCCCTATGCACTATGCACTCTCCACTCCCTATGCACTCTCCACTCCCTATGCACTATGCACTCTCCACTCCCTATGCACTCTCCACTCCCTATGCACTCTCCACTCCCTATGCACTATGCACTCTCCACTCCATATGCACTCTCCACTCCCTATGCACTCTCCACTCCCTATGCACTCTCCACTCCCTATGCACTCTCCACTCCCTATGCACTCTCCACTCCCTATGCACTCTCCACTCCCTATGCACTCTCCACTCCCTATGCACTCTCCACTCCCTACGCACTCTCCACTCTCCACTCCCTACGCACTCTCCACTCTCCACTCCCTATCCACTCTGCACTCCCTATGCAATCTCCACTCTGCACTCCCTATCCACTCTGCACTCCCTATGCACTCTCCACTCCCTATGCACTCTCCACTCCCTATGCACTCTCCACTCCCTATGCACTCTCCACTCCCTATGCACTCTCCACTCTCCACTCCCTATGCACTCTCCACTCTCCACTCCCTATCCACTCTGCACTCCCTACGCACTCTCCACTCCCTATCCACTCTGCACTCCCTACGCACTCTCCACTCTCCACTCCCTATGCACTCTCCACTCCCTATCCACTCTCCACTCCCTACGCACTCTCCACTCCCTATCCACTCTGCACTCCCTATGCAATCTCCACTCTGCACTCCCTATCCACTCTGCACTCCCTATGCACTCTCCACTCTGCACTCCCTATGCACTCTGCACTCCCTATGCACTCTCCACTCCCTATGCACTCTCCACTCCCTATGCACTCTCCACTCCCTATGCACTCTCCACTCCCTATGCACTCTCCACTCCCTATGCACTATGCACTCTCCACTCCCTATGCACTCTCCACTCCCTATGCACTATGCACTCTCCACTCCCTATGCACTCTCCACTCCCCACTCTGCACTCCCTATGCACTCTCCACTCCCTATGCACTCCCCACTCTCCACTCCCTATGCACTCTCCACTCTCCACTCCCTATGCACTCTCCACTCCCTATGCACTCTCCACTCCCTATGCACTCTCCACTCCCTATGCACTCTCCACTCCCTATACACTCTCCACTCCCTATGCACTCTCCACTCCCTATGCACTCTGCACTCCCTATGCACTCTGCACTCTCCACTCTCCACTCCCTATGCACTCTCCACTCCCTATGCACTCTCCACTCCCTATGCACTCTCCACTCCCTATGCACTCTCCACTCTCCACTCCACTCCCTATGCACTCTGCACTCCCTATGCACTCTCCACTCCCTCGAGCTGCACTCCCTATGCACTCTCCACTCCCTATGCACTCTCCACTCCCTATGCACTCTCCACTCCCTATGCACTCTCCACTCCCTATGCACTCTCCACTCCCTATGCACTCTCCACTCCCTATGCACTCTCCACTCCCTATGCACTCTCCACTCTGCACTCCCTATGCACTCTCCACTCTGCACTCCCTATGCACTCTCCACTCCCTATGCACTCTCCACTCCCCACTCTGCACTCCCTATGCACTCTCCACTCTGCACTCCCTATGCACTCTCCACTCTCCACTCCCTCGAGCTGCACTCCCTATGCACTCTCCACTCACTATGCACTCTCCACTCCCTATGCACTCTCCCCTCCCTATGCACTCTCCACTCCCTATGCACTCTCCACTCCCTATGCACTCTGCACTCTCCACTCCCTATGCACTCTGCACTCTCCACTCCCTATGCACTCTGCACTCTCCACTCCCTATGCACTCTGCACTCTCCACTCCCTATGCACTCTGCACTCTCCACTCCCTATGCACTCTCCACTCCCTATGCACTCTGCACTCTCCACTCCCTATGCACTCTGCACTCTCCACTCCCTATGCACTCTCCACTCCCTATGCACTCTCCACTCCCTATGCACTCTCCACTCCCTATGCACTCTCCACTCTGCACTCCCTATGCACTCTCCACTCTGCACTCCCTATGCACTCTCCACTCCCTATGCACTCTCCACTCCCTATGCACTCTCCACTCCACTCCCTATGCACTCTGCACTCCCTATGCATTCTTCACTCTCCACTCCCTATGCACTCTTCACTCCCTATGCACTCTTCACTCCCTATAAACTCTTCACTCCCTATGCACTCTTCACTCCCTATGCACTCTTCACTCCCTATGCACTCTGCACTCTCCACCCCCTATGCACTCTCCACTCTCCACTCCCTATGCACTCTGCACTCCCCACTCTGCACTCCCTATGCACTCTGCACGCCCTATGCACTCTGCACGCCCTATGCACTCTGCACTCTGCACTCCCTATGCACTTTGCACTCCCTATGCACTCTCCACTCCCTATGCACTCTCCACTCCCTATGCACTCTCCACTCCCTATGCACTCTCCACTCCCTATGCACTCTCCACTCCCTATGCACTCTCCACTCTCCACTCCCTATGCACTCTCCACTCTCCACTCTCCATGCACTCTGCACTCCCTATGCACTCTCTATGCACTCTCCACTCTGCACTCTCCATGCACTCTGCACTCCCTATGCACTCTCTATGCACTCTCTATGCACTCTCCACTCCCTATGCACTCTCCACTCCCTATGCACTCTCCACTCCCTATGCACTCTCCACTCCCTATGCACTCTCCACTCCCTATCCACTCTGCACTCCCTATCCACCCTGCACTCCCTATCCACTCTGCACTCCCTATCCACTCTGCACTCCCTACCCATTTGCTGTTAATCACCTTTGCAGCACGTACTTTATGGCCTCTGATGCTCTTCAGCGCTTTGCAGTGCGGCTAGGATATGAAGCGCTATATAAATTCAACTGTAATGCATTACGAAAAATGCCAAACCATGAAAAAACTCCCTGTTGCAAATCTTATGAGCAGTTTTACAAGTGTCTCACGAGGGGCACGAGATGCTTAGCCCATATTTAGGCCGTTTGGGTACTGGACACCCGCAGTTTTAAGGACATTATTAAAACGGACTGTAAAGTCGAACTGAAAGAATTAAAAGTTATGCATGCTGCAACAAAGGGGATCAGCCGAGCAATTTCACATCAGACAAACCACTGCGTAGTCCTCACTACAAATAAAGGGGCAAAAACTACTTTTAGCGCCCATGCACTTGATGAACAGCCAGATCGTGGCCTGTGTCTTCATCATGTATTTTTAACCAACGTACACTGAATTCACGTGCTCCACCACTAAAAAACAAGCACTCACCTGGGCTTCCTCGCATGGAATGACCAAAACAAACACAGAAGGAAAAAAAACGGAACTCCGCCCACCGCCGCGATGACGACATCGCAGAGGCGGAGAGGGAAAAAATCGCGGGAACGCCCCCGAATCTGGTCCGGCCTTGACGGACAGATCCGGCTCCCAATGGCTAGCCTCCATTTATGGAGCTAGCTAATGGGAGGTGGGGGACGTTCCGATAGCCAATATGGTAAACAAAAGATTTCACCTGCGCGAACTGCTTGCGCAGATCGCCAGGTCGAAACCTAAAAACACGTTTATCGTGCAAGTGAATTTAAAGCAGCGGGGGGAGGAGGGGGGCGTCTAAGCCTTTGAGAAGCTGCTGTAAAGTGTTTCACTTCAGAACTGTGAAAATAATTCCTGCAAAATGTATGACAGAAAGGATCTCTTACATCTTCAAGAACTTTACGGAAGCACTTAATGTACTTATTTTTGTTTGATAAAAGTCTGCTTTTTTTGCTTTGCTTGTCAAATAAAGCAACAATCAGCTGCTCAAAATGAACATTTAGTGTTTAAACAATCATGCTCCTTGGTAGAGAGAGGGTGATGGAGGGTGACTGAGGACTCGAGCAGTTTTTCACCGGGTTCCTCGGCAGCCAGTTACTAGTTACTTCTTCACATCAATATGTATTTTTAATTATTATCTAACATATAAGGAAAATTCAGGAATTTGTGATCATTTTAGCTGCATTTTGGTTAAGGAAAGAAACGTGGTTCTTCTGTAGATTTCCAATCTTGATTACATTTTTTAAGTTCCTGTCTTCTTACTGGGCACATTTTTAAGTTTACACCTTACCGAATTGTTTTATGCTGTAGTATATGGCTTTTAAAGTCAAGCATCCCCCATGATTTGTGTTCATCAGGTATGCTACCCATCACTTGCATAGTAATCACGGTAGCACTCCTACAAATTAATTTTTCATTTACTTGTTTTTCAAATTGTGGGAACGGTTATATAATATGAACATGAGTGTAGACATTTTTGTAATCCACCTGACTTTGTACAACGTTCCAATAGCTGCCCCTTATTGACAGTAATCCTAAATGTTCTAGCTATTCCCATGAGCCCATACCCACAGGGAAAACCATTTACCCCGCAGAGGAGGGTGTCTAATGGGCGTCTGATTTTGAATCTTAAACCTGGCAGCCCAGCACTAATGGGTAGGATACTTACAACCTTAGAGGGTGGGAGAGAGTAGATATAGTTGTAAAATATTGGTCGCAAAGACAATAGCTGTGGACCCATTTGGCCACGAAGCAGGAGACCCTTCATATCTTACTATCTGTAGGCAGTAAAGTACTGCTGGACTAGTTAAATGAAGAAGTCTGTCTCAGTGTACACAACTGAATTATCTTTGTGGTGTCTCCCCATTATCAAAAAGGTTACAGACCTGGATCAGTTGAACTCCTGGACCAATGAAATTTGGTATACCCAGGCAACATACAAGACTCAGTATAATTTAGTACTTTCTCAAAGTGTAGAGATGACTATAGTATTCCAGTTGGACATTTCTTAACCCTTGTGTAGCAGGTCAGAGCAGCCAAGTCAATATAGGGATGCAAGACAACCAGACCAGTTGCGGATAAAGTTCAACGAGCATTGCTGATCTGGGGGAGGGTTCTTAAAAGCTAGTAATGCTCTTATATCAGTGTTCTAGAGGCACAGTCAGGTGTTACCTAAAAGGATTTAAGGTGAACTGCGATAGCATTCCAAGGAAAGAGTGAGGAGAACAAGAATGGTCAGGGGCCGTTGGCCACCTATCTAAATGCATCAGTCAGACTTATTCAGTTTAACTACATACACCACACATATTGAACGCTAACATAATACATAACATATGCCTGGGTGCCCACCATTATTTTCCCAGATGTCGGGACAGTGTGGTGTGGTGTAGCTATGTCCTTTATTTCAGTGCCTTTGGAGAGAGGTGACTAAACAAGTAGCCATCATGACAAGAAAGCAAAAGACACACAATTGATGGACGAAATGAAGAACCAATCAAAACATTCACTCTCAGTCAAGAGGTCTGGGTTAAATCCATCATTCTTTTGCTTACCATGCCACCCCAGTTTAGACCCTGCCATATGCAAATCAGTCTTGGCTCTGTGCCTCACGAGAACAGTCCAGCCCGAACTGCCAAGCCACTTCCTCCCTGGACTGGAAACAAGCATCCTAGGTCTGGTTTCGGGGTTTCACCTCTCTTGAGCCAGAATAGCTTGAATCCAGTGGCACAGTGAGCCCGGGACCCATGTATGGCCATACCCGGCGCACTTAGGACGAGAAACCAAAAGACAAACAGGAGGACCTGGCCCGGCAGTTCGGGCTGGACTGTTCCCATTGGGCACAGGGTCAAGACTGATTTGCATATGGCTGGGTACAAACTGGAATGGCATAGTGAAAAAAAACCAATGACTTTAGGCCCAGATCTCTGTACTGGAGTGAATGTACAACATTGTTCTGCATTCTGTCCATCAATTGTTTTTGCATTTGTCACCCGAGTCGGACGGGTATGCCCGGACGTGGGTCCCGTGCTCTCCATGCCACTGGAGTCAAGCTATCCCGGCTGATGGGGGCTGAAAGCCCGAAACCGGTCCTAGGGTACTTGTTTCCAGTCCAGGGAGGACTTGGCCTGGCAGTTCGGGTTGGACTGTTTCCTTTGGGCACAGGGTCAAGACTGATTTGCATGTGGCTGGGTTCAAAATGAAATGGCATGGTGAGCAACAAAATGATAGATTTAGGCCCAGATCTCTGTACTGGGGTGAATGTATAACATTGTTCTGCATTCTGTCCATCAATTGTTGTTATTGCATTTGTCACCCGGAGTGGGACGGGTATGGCCGGACGTGGGTCCCATGCTCTCTGTGCCACTGGAATCAAGCTATCCTGGCTGATAAGGACTGAAAGTCAGAAACCAGTCCTAAGATGCTTATTTCCAGTCCAGGGAGGACCTGACCTGGCAGTTTGGGCTGGTCTGATCCCATTGGGCACAGGGTCAAGACTGATTTGTATATTGCTGGGTTCAAACTGGAATGGCATGGTGAGCAAAAAAACGATGGATTTAGGCCCAGAACTCTGTACTGGGGTGAATGTACGACATTGTTATGCATTCAGTCCATCAATTGTTGTTTTTGCATCATGGCAAGAAGGGACAATCTCTGCATGCTTGAATTGTGCTGGTTGGGATTAATGTATGTGCCCAAAAGCTCTGCAAATTCATTGCTTTAGAGGAGTTTTTTAGGTAAGAGATCGATTCCAATCAATTTGATGTATCCGCTTACACAAAGTATAAGCATGTAGAGGTCCGTGCACTTCAAATGTGCAAAAGAGGAAGACAAAGTAGATATACTACCTCATCAAAGAGCTAGCAGAGGAACAAAAACCATGACCTGATACATCCTACTGATTGAACTTGCTCCTAAATCAAACAACAGATCACCATGAACATATTGGTATTATCCTTTATTACTTTGGAGGAATATTAAGGTAGTCTCACTATATATATTGGGCCTGTGATTCTAACAAGCTCCTGTTTATATTTGGTCACGCTAATATATAAAAACAACTAGTAATAAACAATTTGTACAGTGTGAGGGAGGACAGGGAGACCTCAAGGAGAATTCCCCTTACTTACCATATGCATTGGTGCCTCCTCCGATGTCATCCGTCTAGACCTGGGAAATACAGGAAAATTAAAGGACAAGAGTCAGGAAACTAAAGAAGGACTCTCCTTATCCTATACAGGCAGAAGATGGACCCAGACAGAGGATTGACCAATCAGGATGCCCGGGAGGGGAATAAAAGATGACCAGCTGGCGCAGAGAGGGAAGGAAGGAAGATGAAGATCAGGGGCATGGCCAGAGAAACCTAGAAGAGACGGAGAACGTAGAAGCAGCGAGGGAGAACGCCGAAAACACAGAGAAGCCTCTCCTGGACGTACCTGGGACAGAAGACGCCCACCTCGACGAGAACTCAGAAGAGTGGAGTGAGGAGTGGTGGTTGCCCCCGGAGGAAGCGCACAAGCCGCCTCAACTCTGGAGAGTTGTGGCTGACGCGGTACATGGCCCAGAGGGGGGGGGGGCTGAACAAGAGGCTTCAGGAGGGCTCTAGTGAACCGGGGAAAGGTTGGAAGGAGTGACCGGATAGTAGTGTTTCCTTCGGTTTTCTTTTTTTTCTTTTCTTCTTTGTCGGGGTTTCCCTCATGGGCAGTGTTATGAAACAGTCGGCAACCCTAAAGTGACATGAATTTCGATTAGGACCGGGACAAATATGTTTACTTCGAACTCAACGATACGAATACCTGAAGAGAGGTATTCGAGAAAAAGGGACAGAAGAAGGTACTCCTAAAACCTGAGAGCTGGTAGAAATAAACCCCTAGTGGGCAGCAAAGGTTTATCCCCTTACGATGGCAATTCCTGAAGTAATAAGAAATAGAAGAACCATAAAACAGGGAAAATCCCCTTTCCTTCTTACTTTATCCTAATAATTGTTATTTTTCTTTTCACTTTGTACCAGTAGTCAGAGCACATCGTCACCTTGGGTGTGGTGAAGGTCTCTATCCTAGCCAAAACTAAACGGGACATACAACTACTTTCCGCCACCTTCTTTTTTCTCCCCTTTCTCTGAGCCTCCGGGTAACACCCTCCTGGATGAAGCAGATGACCTAGAAGGAGAAAAGAAGAAAGAAATGTTGAACAAGACCATTTTTCATTACACCAATCCACATATAACCTACATGACAATAAAATAAGCCAACATTAAAACATATTCAGCCTCCTCACTGTTTTTGTCCGCCCATCCCTACGACACACAGCTTAAGCCAAAACCTGGGGACTTGATTAGTTTGAGAGAATTTTATGCTACAATTTCTTTGTTCTCTTTGGTTAAATACCAGAATTGTATGCTATAGAATTGCCATTATTACTTGTCATTTTATATGAAAAAATCAATTAAAATATGTTAAAACAAAAAGTTGACTGCTATGTCCTACAGGTGTGATGGAGCTTGTCTCTTTAGCCCGGAACAAGCAAATCCTTGTTAGCGATCATTGGAGCATAGAGCCCCAGTAGTTATATAGCTTTAAAATAAAATTACTTACCACACAGGTGTGAAAATTATGATATTCTGAGAAGTGTAGTTCTTAACCAAGTGTTATTGATCTCAGTCGCTTTTGAGCAGTCCTAGTCTGAGCATTCTTTCATAGCCTCACATAAACCTCAGTGCCATTTCCATGAGGAAGACGCAAGCAACAAATGTCAAAATTTGCAGGCACCACGTTTTCCTAAGCTTAGGACTGAGTTAAGAACTAAGAAACATTGGAGAATTCATTCCATAGAGCAGCTCCGAGTAATTCTTAAAGCTTTTATTAAGAGCTACAAATTTAAGGTGTTTTAATATGGTATGTTTTTACACTCTTAGAAAAGGAATAAAAGAAAATGAGCTGCCTTCATTGGATCTGCTGAAATAGGATGTCATATTATCACCTTCACAGAAAAAGACTTGAAAATGACATAAAAGCAAATGTAGTCGATTTGAGAAAAGATACTTATGAAAGTTGCAGAATGAGAATTCCTAAGAGATTGAAGTCAGACCAGAACTGACCAAAATGAGTCACAAGTGCCTTGGTGAGCCTGGTCAGCAGAATTAAATAGTGGACCATGACAAGAGTAGAAAAGGTCAATTGTCTGTGATTAGACACATTTTGTAGAAGCGCAACCATAATTAACATATTGGCAATATTGCAATCAGAATACAGCTTTGGATTTGGTCTCCAACTGAAGAATCCCAGCTACCTGTGATTCTCTGGGACACACTTAGCTTTATATTTATAGCACTCCAGAATGAACATTTTAAGGAGCTGCCTGACTTCATAAGCATAAGTTGCTGTAACAATCCACTAAGTACCTTGAATTATACTTTACAGAATGCCTGGGGCATTTTGTCAGATTTTGCTAATGTATTTGATTTCACATTCTTTCATTGTTTGATATATATTTCGAAACATTTGTCTAATAGAAGAAGGGCACAACTGACTTTGTTATTAAATTCTTTTTATGACAACATAGCCTTGTAAGAGCACTAAACAATCACTGTAAGGAAGCATTCCTCTCTACATAATCTCTCGCTCTTATTTTGAGGTCTAGCCTACCAGACAGCAGAGCTGCCTTTTTGTGAAAGACATAGCCCTTTGCTTACCATTGGTAGGCTTTATAGGCACTCTCATTTGCCTACTTCTTATTCGATGTCTTGCCTTGTTCATCTTGTGTCTGTCCCTCCACTGGAGCTTTGGCAAGTTTCTAGAGTCCTTCCAATTCTTATTTTTAGGGGATGTAACTTCTTTGTTCGTTTGATTCAACCCCGCTCCACATTTATTGCTTTTCGACCCAAATGCCCTTGTTGTTTCCCTCACGTTGCTTATGCCCCTCCTCCTTACTTCCACACCCAATTTTGCTCCCCCACTTGCTTTAAAAAATGCTTGTGCACTTTTTTATTTTTATTTACAGATCCAACTCTTTTTTTTTTCTTTACTTGCTGAGCCAATGTGCTTGCGTGGCGTGAGTGTCTCCAAAATGACGTGAGCAGCTGTGCCATTGGCTTTTAATTTTTCCTTAGCCATGCAACATTGGGGATGCAGTGCAACAGCTCGAAACTCCATTGGCAAAGCCAAAAGTTCCCAAAGGAGAAACTTATTGGCTTTACCAATTCTTGTTTTATAGTCTCACCACTAGATTAATTTGAAAAGTACATTCAAATGTTGCTTTCTTATTTTCTGAATAAGGTGTTCTGGAAGTGGGCTATTGTCCACACTAGCTGCTCATAAAAGGGGGTATTAAGTCAATTTCTGCCCTTAGATTCGGAAAAGGCAAAAGGTTATAGCGAGAATTAAATGTTGTGGTAATTAGATGCTAAATATAAGCAGATGTTCACATGGGTGGATCACAGGAAATATAGGAAAAACACTGTGATGCTGAAATATGTTTTAATATTTAGCTCACAATTTTTAAGTGTATGCTAAACCATCACTAAACCATTTTGATGCTTGAAGGGTTAGTTTTATATTAATGTAAAAAGATATAACAAATAATTCTATAATAAAAATTGATTGGTAAGACAGCCGAATACAAATTCCTTATCTGTTAACTTTTGAACACAATAAGGATAAGGGTATGTAATAAGACAATTTTAATTGCCAGTAACTGCCTATATGATTAGTTTGTAAATTAGGAATATCTTCAATAAGAAAGTCCTCTAAAAATAAATAGTGAATCGCTTCCTACAAAGTTTGCTCAAACACAAGCTATCGAATTCTATGACTATACTAGGATAGTTGCCGTGATTGCTTTGCTATACAATTTAATATAATGTTTTGAGCTTTTAGTGGGTCTTTAGTGTCAATGGCTGGGAAATATTACACAGCTGCAGGCTGAAATGATTCCTCCCACGAGGGCTGGAATCCCCAAGGAAGTTAAATGTTTGTGAATCTATACACGTTTATTTTCAGATCGACTTTTATTAAGCTATTACCTTTGTGTGGCATTTGCATGGATTTTTCTTTGTTGATGACTCTTAGGATCATAAGAATGCAATGGCAGACATAGCTGCTGACTAGATACTGTACTAAATGCTTCCTTTGGATAGGATCATTAACTGAAAAACTCAAATAACTATCTGCAAGTGAAAAAAGTATACTTTTGGGACGAAATGTATAAGAAAGTAGAAAAACATTTTCTAAAGTATTCAGGCAGAGGCCCTTCTGTGATTCGCAATATGTATGTTTATATTATACAACAGTGTTGCATATTTTTAGGTCTGGTTTGGCAGCGCAGCTGTGGCTAGACATAATGTGATCATCGTAATGAAGGGCTTTCAGAAGTACTACAGCGAGGGGCTTTGGCTCTTCTATATGTTTTGTACATATAGAAGTTTTGATTGGGCAGAAGTTGTGTTCTTCCACCGAAAAAAGTGCTCACCCTACAAGCAGTTGTGATTATTTTGTTTATTTATCCAGCCGCCTGAGCCACCAGCAGTATGGCTGCCTGTGCTTGATGTTTTAGGCACATACAACATGACACTGCAATGCTTTTAAAAGTGTCTTCAATAACTAGGTTATTTTTGGTGTTTGGTTTTCTCTGGCAGCAGGTGAAATGTATCACAGGCCCAGTAACGCCTCCTTTCATCATTAACTTTAGACTTCAGAGTATAGTTTTGTGTTTGAGAGCAGTATGGGATGCCCAGGACTACTCTGATCTGCATATTTTTTCTATCTGACTTAACAGTGCATATACTGCCGCATCTTAGGTGATCAACAGAACATAGCCTTCATAGTACTACTATGAGAGGGACTTGGGCTCTACCCACATGTTAGTTTCCATGCGTACGGGATTTAGTTAGGCAGAATTTGCTTCCACTAAAAAGACTGCTTGAATTGCACTTTTTGGCTTGTGGTAAAGATTATACTCGGTACAGCAGTACTGAATTATGCATGGTGGCACTCCAACGACCATAGCTACAGGCTCGACTCTATTATCATGAAATTATATGGTAATAGAACTAAGCATGATGTATTTATTGTGAAGACAATATGTTAAAGTAAATAGACATTTAGGTGTGGATTGTATTTACTTTATATTAAAGCCTACAGGTAGGACATTTATTACATAGAATCTCACCGGTTCCCATAGTAGGTAATGGGTTTTTTCTTGGATATCCTGTGTAACAAACCATGGCAATAGAAGGTTTGATCTATGAGACTCCAGGTTAGCTCCTCTTAGAAAAGATAGTATTTTGCTTAGCAACCTGTAATTTTATAGCTCTTTCTTATCTTAAGTATGTGTGTCTGATGGCTGCTTTGTGGAAAAGCGTCAGCTTAAAACTGTAGGCCTGGGTTGGTTATGATGACAAGCCACAGGCCTGACTGGGAAACATTATGGCTGATTCCACAGTTCTGGTCGACATATTATGCACATTTATGACAAAGGCAGTTGGTCTAGCTTATTAATTTAGAAAATCATTTGTTACAGCCAGTAAGCCTTTAACAGCTAGTTGTTACCACACTGTTACAAAACAGTATTTTTTTTACTTGTAATCTCACAGATTACAGTAGTAGGCAAGGGTTTTCTGTTGAACACACACTCTGATAAACCTGGGGATTTCCACTGTGACTTTCCTCATTAGGGCCTATTGAGAAGAGTTCTGTTTTGCAAGTTGATTTTTTTTTTTTTTTTTACATATTTGTAGTTCCATAACTGTACGCATTATGATTGCCAGTTATGTGCACTTGAATAAACGGTATTGGGTAAGGTGGAAAAACAGTTCTAGTGTAAGCCTTTCAGTTCATTTAGAAAAGCATGTTTTATTGTACTTGTATCAAAGGGGGAATACAAGAATGAGTCAGCGGAAGGATGCATGACTGCAAATATGAGTGACTGAGTGCATGTGTGAGTACGTTTTCAGTGCCTAAATTCACCAGTGACATAAATAGCACTTTCATAAGCCAGACCTATTGGCTTTGCCAATGCTTGTTCCCTACATGATCCCTTTTTAGGTTTTGCCTTAGCCATGCGTACGAAGTACGCATGCGCTAGCAAAACCTCTTGATTTCTATCTGGGGTGATGACCCGCCTCTGCCTAGCATTGGCTAGCTCCATAAATGGAGGCTAGCCATTGGGAGGCAGAGGCTGTCAATCGCGTTTTCTCTCGAAAACGCGATTCGGGGGCGTTTCTGGTGCTTTTTTTAAGCCCCGCCCCTTTGTCCCGGGCCGCGCTGCGATTGGCTGCCGGCCCGGGACACCCCCGTGACGTCATTCCCGGGCCGCGCTGTGATTGGCTGCTGGCCCGGGACACCCCCGTGACGTCAGCCAATCACAGCGCGGCCGGGACCTGACTTGTTTTTACGATGCTGGGAAGACTGTGGTTGGTTGGACAGGAGATTGACACTTCTATCGCCCAAAAGGAGCAACCCTAGCCATTCGTCTCTTGGACCCGCCTTGCTGCTCTTACTACCTACGTAGTGTGGAGTGAAAAGAACATTGAAGAGGTAAGCGGGCAGTAGAGAAGAGCATTAGTGGTGTGCCAGCATGACTTCTACCAACAACTACCAGTGGCTGGAAAACACCGACAAACCCAGCTCCCGGTGAGACCCAGGAGAATGACTCTCGTGGGAGGGAAAGCGCTAAAGGAAAGAGACTTGGACACTCGCTGCCCGGCGACCCCGCCCCATCTGTGCTTAGACTTTGTGGATGGGAGGTCCCTGGGGAGATGAGTTGGCTACTCTACTAAATTCCTAATGCGCCATGCTCGGAACCTTAAATGTCGCTTATACGCGCTCCATGCATGTTTCCTGTATGTGGACCCTACTACCACCTAATGTAGAATTATAACTGTCGATCTCCTGGGGCAGCTTCCCACACATACAATTTCGGAGACAGTGCATTCTGTTTGTTCGGCCCTAAAGGAAGCTGCACCCCCTCCCCCGTTATATTTTTGTTCGGTCTGCCGTACCTGGGTGCTTCGTGTCTCGAGGTTCGCTGAAAAATACGCATTATAATTGTCTGGCCAAATTGCCCCTTTGTGCCCCCCGACACATCCTGGTGGCGCTTTGTGTCAAGGCTCTCGCCTGTCAGCGCTCCGCATGGGGGATCGCCAGTTTGCGCCTCCATCTTTTTCCGAGTGGGATTGTGTTGTTGTAACCCTTTAGGTGTTGCGTGTTTGTTATTGAATGTCGCTGACGCATACTGCCTATGGAATCTCCATCCCCTGCCTGTGAAACACTCCTTCCTTCAGTGGATCGTAAATTGACTCCCATCAGATTATTTTTTTGTGACATGTATAATTGCCCTATTTTAAGAGAAGTGCGAGCTGAGTAGCCTAGTAGGTTTCTTAGCAAACGGTACAGAACGTCTGATGTGTATTAACGGAGAGGGGTATACACCTCAAATAAGGGGTATATGTAATACTAATTTGCTATTTCTTTTTGTTTTGACTTGAATGTAGGTGCTAGCTAAGAGACAAAGGTCTAGGTCGGTGAGGTTAGATTGCCCAAAGTACAGTGACGGAGCAGACCAATACAACACTCCCCTGCGCTTTCCCTTATGGGATTGAAAGTGTCCTACATTATCTAAACAACATCTACACGTTTCTGCTGCCAGCTTCTGTCTGTGTGTTTTGTTAGGGCTCCATGAGTGTGTGTAGCCACACCTGGAACATTTGCAGATAGGTTGCTTGATAGGAGAGTCGGGAGAGTGCTGGAAAAGGGGAGCGCGCAGTCATAGCAACGGGAAATGCTGCTCTTCCATCCTTTTGGGAGTGAAACGCCAGTAACGCTGTTCCAAAATGGGAACTGGAACTCGTACTCCTGGGGCTCTGACTCAGTGCCAGCAACTTAAAGTAAAAAAAAGAAAAATACGTACCACGTGATATTCAGCTCGGGCTGCAAAAATCTAAGCTATGGACGCCCGTTGATTCATAAAGGTAAAACATAGTCTGGGTTATACAGCCCCCAAGTGCACGCTCTGCGATCTACCACACACCAGATTCAAAATGCCAGCATCACAGGCTCAGGTGCACAATGCAAGCTTCGCCGAGTTTATCGGGTATTGTGCGAGCACTTTACATAAACCGAATATGTTTGTTCTTTAGTAACTTGAAATAATTTCCGCACGTACCGTTGAAATGTGAAAAACATATGCTTTTGCGAGGGCTTGTTATATAGCAAGCGCATTCCCAGTCTTACTGGCTTGTGTTTCTGGGAATGTTTCATATATAATTCAGTAGGTTACTTTTACGTAGCAGTGGTTGCTTCGCACTTTTTTTGTAAGCGGTTGTAATGATGTTTCGTAGGTTGCTTCTCCTTTTCGCCCTTCTGTCTTTTCTAACCGCACCTAATATACTTCCTGTGATGTATTTTTATGGTGGCTTTTATTTTGGATGTTATATGATTAGCATTAAATCTGTTGAGGAAGTTTAGGGTTTGCGTTTCGTGGTAGTATATGTTTGTAGCTGTATGATGCATTTACTAGGTAAGTTCTGTGCTGTCTTTCAGGCGTTGCGTTGTTTCGACTTAAAAAATGGAATCCGGCCAAAAAATATTGTTTATTGAGGGGCTGCACATGTTGTTGTGGTGTGTTTCTTATATTTTGTTTTGTAGTGAAGAGCGTCCTCCATTTAAAGTCAGGAGCTTTCTTCTGAACTTAATTGGATGGCGCTCTTCACTATAATAAAACGTACACCCGTCCTCAGTCTTTTTTGTGGCCAGAACCGGTGTAGAAGTTCTGGGGGCTAGGAGTATTGGCGATCATCTCCCCTGCCAGACTGTTTCAAGGTGGAGCAGCCTGGAATCTTCGTTTTGACGCTCTACATCCCACCCCTGTATTGCAATCCTTGTATTGGAAGTCAGCCGTATTCTGACGAGCTGCCTTTCCCTTTCGGTTCAGCCGAAGTTTCATATTGAGTGAAAAGAGCCTCGGGGAGACTTTCAGGTTCACTTCTTCTTTTGGTTCATAAGAATTTCCAAAATAACAGAAATTGTTGAACAATATTGTCTCCCAATAGGCAAGCTGTCTCTCTGGGGTAAGTTCTTTAGACAGACTGTGTACCCTTCAGGCCTGTTTCGTGAGCCATGAATGAATGTGTTTAGGAGCTGGTTAATTGTGAGAGACTAAGCAGATACAGGCATACGGACTCCTACATGACTAGGCTCTTTCTTGTGACCAGTCATGGCTAGCGCTCTTACAGTTAAGTTGGCTCTTGTGACAGTCATGAGGCTGTTGCAGGCATTCTGGCTCTTGTGACGTTCCTGGTGACTATAGCGACTGGCTACGTCCATGACTCTGTTAGGCACAGCCTGGCTCTTGCGGCAGACCATACCTCTGTAACAGACTGGCTATTAAATTTCAGTTTTGTCCTTGTTCAGGACAGGCTCCCCACATCCCAGTTACCCCCTGTGGCAATTATTTACATATTTTTTTTATTTAGTTGTTTATACACAGTTAATAACTCGAAAGTCAACACAGATGTAAACAAGCATTTACAATGCAACGGTTTCGCCTTTGGAAAAGTTAGAGCTATTGGCAATGTAAATGACAATTCCATTTATTTATCTGTTTTCAAAACCAACACATAAATACAAATTTTGTCATTTACAATGCCAATAGCTCAAACTTTTCCAAAGGCGAAACCGTTGCATTGTAAATGCTTGTTAGGTCTGCCATTAGCGAAGACTGTTAGACTTTACTAAAATAATATGTAAATAATGTACTTAAAGGGACTTTCATCCAACCCTCTTCATCCATTGGTTGTAATTGTGTCACTCCCATTTTTCTTCTATCCCCTACAGCATATACAGAATGGGGCAGTGGCTCAGCCCATTTCAGTCATTGACTTATTTCACTGTGAATGAACGTACTGCCATCTTTCACAAATAACTCATCCTTGCAAAGTGCCTTCAGTGCCATGAACTGCTAAGGCAAAGGGTGCTTTGTGAGGCCAAACAATGTTTTTGTGTTTTTGCTTTTAGCCAATGTTTATTTTTAGGCTTGTCTAGGCAGCGCATGCGTTGTCCACGAAACATGTGGTATTCAGTTTTATGGACTTTAAACACGCCCAGCGCTTTCCATTTGTTCTTTCGTCTGCCTTTACAAATGACACTCTCTCCTCGCTGATCACTGGCGCACAGCGCTACCCCCAGGTCACTTAATATACCTGGGCCATTCCCCCAACACCACCTCCTGCCACTCGCAGCTTGTCTTTTTTGCATTTTTCTTTGCTCGTATTTTTAGAT
Source organism: Lissotriton helveticus (assembly GCF_964261635.1). Taxonomy (NCBI): domain Eukaryota; kingdom Metazoa; phylum Chordata; class Amphibia; order Caudata; family Salamandridae; genus Lissotriton; species Lissotriton helveticus. The sequence goes on along the minus strand of NC_136067.1, from coordinate 773,220,537 downwards.
AGTTTGATGAACTTGAAGGTATTGGAGCGCTTTATTTGAGCACCAGTTACATTACATGATGACACATTATTTTTTTGGGTAGGCATGGGGAGATTGTGATTTGCCCAGAATCACACGATGTTGAGCCGACGCCGAGACTTGAACCTTGTTCCCCAGCTCTAAAGTCAGCAGCTCTTTCTGTTATGCCACACCCGAGATATTACACTTTTACTCCGAGCCTTGCTTTCCTCAGCTGTCTGACGGAGGGTGCTTTAAGCACATCATGCAGAGGTGTAGCAAAGATGCATGTGCCTGCAGTGGCAGGTGTCCGTCTCTAAACTTGCGCTGACTTCAGCACTTGAAATTACAGGGGAAGGCTGCTGATGTGTACAGGAATAATCCTTTTAGAGGGCTCTTGCTATATGTTTGCAAGTGGTATAATGAGTGGCTGGACTGTAAAATGCACCATCTTGTAATTGCCATACTTCTGATTATTATGCCCCACAAATTACAGAGTAACTGCATAAAATCAAATGGGTAAGCCATTGTGCCTTCAAACGCTTTGCTTTCGTGTTTGTACAGCGTATAGTGCTGGAGTTGTTTGGTAACATTGCATTCAATGTATTCCCAGCATTCACAGTCCAATGCAATCAGGTGCAAGTCTGAAGATCTTTCCTTAACCGCACCTCGCAAACCCCCCTCAATGCAGCCCCCCTCTCATAGGAACAGTGGTCTACGGCTGCTGGAGGTGTCGACTGTGAAGCCCCAGCCCAGGGAGCCTCCGTGTGACGGACTTGCTTTTGTTGAAAGAGCTTTCCTTTGTAATCAATGTCTTTTGAGACTGCTTGCAGTTTTAGAAGCTGTGCTTTTTTGAAAGAATATGTTCAAGGCATATGGGCTGCAGACCACACACTATTGCATTAGATCACCATCTGGTGGTGGGCCCGGATGATTACTCTTTGTTGTTGTCTTGGAAGAGTCTTTGTTGGATGACTCCTCCCTTAAACCGTAGTGCGCATGGGCATCGACTCCGTCTTCAGATTGTTTTTTTCTGCCATCGGGCTCGGATGTGTTCATCGTTCGGTCCCGTTACCGATCTCTTTTCGAATCCATAAATCAATCAAAATACCATCGGCATTGTCGTCGACATTGATTCCGGTTACCAGCGTGGAATAGAGACTTAACTTCTCGATTCCAGTGTTGGTCGGGGCCGTCGGGCCCAACTGCGCCATTGGGCCTTTGGCTCATGGGAAGAACACCCTTCAAGAAGTGCCCTCGGTGTGGACACAAATTCCCTCACACCGATCTTCATGAGGTTTGCAATCTCTGCTTACCTCCAGAGCACAAGAGTCGAGACTGTGAGGCCTGCACTTCATTCCGGTCCAAGAAAACAATCAGGGACCGTTGAGCTCGAAGAGTAATGGTGCAGTCATCTTCATCGACACCAGACCTCATCATAGACGAGGCTCCATTTGAAGTAGGCGCCGAAGAACAGCAGCACAAAGACATCGCTTCCGAAGCAGAGGATTCAGCTTCCGGAGTCGAGGATCAATCCGAAGATGAAGATCTTCCAGCTGGTCAACAGGTCGTGAGTACAGACGTTGACCCTGTTCACCTCACCATACCGGAACAGGCTTCGGTTTCACCTCCACCTTCAGGTCCAGGTGCACACCGACCAAAACCTTCCGACGAAAGTGGTCGAACCGAAAGCAAGTTCGGCACCGAAAGAGGATCCCAAACCTACCGAACCTAAAACCACCCGGTTCCCAAAAAAGTGGACCCGAAGAAGGTTCCGGTACCGAAACATACTTCGGCTCCGAAGGTAGATGAGTCGAAACGTACTCCGGATCCAAAGAGCACGGATCCTAGGAAAAAGTCTTCGGAACCGAAACCAAAGCCTGCTCCAAAGACAATGGACACTGTTAAACCTAAGCATTTCGGCCCCATACCATGTAAATCGGCGCCGAAAAAAGATTTGCCAGTAGAAGAGCTTTTTAAACCTGATCCAAAGCAAAAAACTCTTCTTTTTAATCCAAAGACTGGACATATCACTTCAGTGCCTGAAAAGAGGAAAATGGACTATCCTAAATCACCGCCAGCTCCTCTAAAAAAGCATGCTCAAACTTCACCAATGAGGATCTCTTCACGAGAAAGAGAAGTACCAGTAGATATTTCTCCTGTACATTCACCATCTAGTACACATAGTCTTATACCATAAGATGAAAGATGAGGATGATGGGGATAGTTACTCACAGGACATGGAGTGAACATCACATAGAAGACATTAATGACCCAGATGATATTCCTGGGCCATCAGGGGACCCATGGGAAGATTATAATGCATCAGATGCACCAGATCTACCTCAAGATGATGTATACTCCTCTAGACCATCTCCCCCAGATGACACTATTGGGTTTACGCAGCTCATTCATAGAGCAGCCACTTTCCATGGGGTAGACCTACACACAGATACAATGGAAGAAGATTTCCTAATGGACACTTTAATGTCATCACATAAGACCACAACCACAATTCCAATAGTTAGTGGAGTGGTAAGACATGCACCTGAAATATTTAAGGACCCAGTCAGAGCAAGGGTAATTAATCCCAGACTAGAAAAGAAGTACAAGGCAGCTCCAACTGAACCATGCATACATTAAAGGACAGTTGCTATCGGACTCACTAGTAGTGTCAAATGCGAGTAAAAGAGCTAGCTCGCAGACAACAGTAGATGCTCCACCTCCTGACAGAGAGTCTAAGCTTTTAGATTCTTCGGTAAAACGCACCATTTCACAAGCTGCTAATGTCTGGAGGATTGCTAACACTCAAGCTTTGTTAGCAAGATATGATAGAGCTCATTATGATGAGTTAGAGTCACTCATGCAACACTTGCCAGAGCAATACAAGACCAGAGATTCTGACCTAATACAGGAATGCAAAGTTATTAGAAATCCCTCTATAAGATGTGCACTAGATACAGCAGACACCGCTTCTAGAGCAATAAACACAGAGGTATTGTTGCGTAGACATGCATGGTTACGCATCTCTGGGTTTAAACCAGAAGTACAAGCCAGTATCTTAAACCAGCCATTTGACCAAGAACATCTTTTCTGTCAGTTGATAGTGCACTAGAAAAGATGAAAAAAGATACAGACACGGCAAAATCCATGGGAGCTTTACAAACACAAGCCCATAGACCATGGGTACTCACAAACTTTCTGTCGGGGGCCAAATTTACAGTGTGGTTTGTGTCTGAGGGCCGCACTGGTGGGGGCGGGGTAAATGGGGGAGGGGCGGGGCTAGAGATTACAAAAAACTTGTGAGGTTGAACACAGGTCCCTGCAGCGGACGCCTTCGTCCCTTGAGCCACCAGACCCGGCATATACACATCTCTCCCTCTCTCTCCCTCTCTCTCTCTCCCTCTCTCCCTCTCTCCCTCTCTCTCTCTCCCTCTCTCTCTCCCTCTCTCTCTCTCCCTCTCTCTCTCCCTCTGTCTCACTCAGACTGTCTCACTCCCTCTCACTCCCTCTCTGACTCCCTCTGTCTCACTCACTCTGACTGTCTCACTCCCTCTCTCTCTCTCTCTCTCTCTCTCTCAGTCTCTCCCTCTCTCTCTGTCTCCCTCTCTCTCTCCCTCTTTCTCTCTGTCTCCCTCTTTCTCTGTCTCCCTCTCTCTCCTTCTTCCTCTCTCTCCTTCCCTATCCCTCTCTGTCTCCCTCTCTCTCCTTCCCTCTCCCTCTCTGTTGCCCTCCTCACTCTGTCGCCCTCCCTCCTCCCTCCCTCTGTCGGTCACCCTCCTCCCTCTCTCCTCCCTCCCTCTGTCTGTCACCCTCCTGCCTCTGTCTGTCACCCTTCTCCCTCTGTCTGTCACCTTCCTCCCTCCCTCCTCCCGCCCTCTTCTGTCACCCTCCTCCCTCTGTCTGTCACCCTCCTCCCTCCCTCTGTCTGTCACCCTCTGTCTCCCTCCCTCTCCCTTTCTCTGTCTCCCTCCCTCTCCCTCTCTTTGTCTCCCTCTGTCTGTCTCCCTCTCACTTTCTCTGTCTCCCTCTCTTTGTCTCCCTCTGTTTCCCTCCCTCTCCCTCTCTTTGTCTTCCTCTGTCTGTCTCCCTCCCTCTCCCTCTCTTTGTCTCCCTCTTTCTGTCTCCCTTTCTCTGTCTCCCTCTCTCTGCCTCCCTTTCCCTCCCTCCTTCCCTCTCCCTCTGTCTGCCTCCCTTTCCCTCCCTCCTTTCCTTCCCTCTCTCGCTCTCCCTCTGTCTGCCTCCCTCGCTCTCCATCGCTCTCCCTCCCTTTCCCTCCCTCCCTTGCTCTACCTCTCCCTCCCTTTCCCTCCCTCCCTTTCTTCCCCTCTGTCTGCCTCCCTTTCTCTCCCTCCCTCCCTCACTCTCCCTCTGTCTGCCTCCCTTTCCCTCTCTCCCTCGCTCTACCTCCCTCGCTCTACCTCCCTCTCTCTCCCTCCCTCTCTCTCTGTCTGCCTCCCTTTCCCTCCCTCCCTCGCTCTCCCTCTGTCTGCCTCCCTTTCCCTCCCTCCCTCCCTCGCTCTCCCTCTCCCTCTCCCTCTCCCTCTCCCTCTCCCTCCCTTTCCCTCTATCGCTCTCCCTCTGTCTGCCTCCATTTCCCTCCCTCGCTCTCCCTCTGTCTCCATTTCCCTCCCTCGCTCTCCCTCTGTCTCCCTCCCTTTCCCTCCCTCCCTTCCTCGCTCTCCCTTGCTCTCCCTCCCTCCCTCTCCCTCTGTCTGCCTCCCTTTCCCTCCCTCCCTTGCTCTCCCTCCCTCTCCCTCCCTTTCCCTCCCTCCCTTTCTTCCCCTCCCTCCCTCGCTCTCCCTCTGTCTGCCTCCCTTTCTTTCCCTCCCTCCCTTTCTTTCCCTCCCTCCCTCGCTCTCCCTCCCTCTCCCTTCCTTTCCTTCCCTCCCTCCCTCTCCCTCCCTCTCCCTCTGTCTGCCTCCCTTGCCCTCACTCCCTCGCTCTCCCTCTCTGCCTCACTTTCCCTCCCTCCCTCGCTCTCCCTCCCTCGCTATTCCTCCCTCGCTCTGTTTGCCTCCCTTTCCCTCCTTCGCTCTCCCTCTGTCTGCCTCCCTTTCCCTCCCTCCCTCACTCTCCCTAGCTCTCCCTCCCTCGCTCTCCCTCTGTCTGCCTCTTTTTTCCTCCCACCCTCGCTCTCTCTCTCTCTCCTTCCCTTTTCCTCCCTCCCTCGCTCTCCCTCTGTCTACCTCCTTTTCCCTCCCTCGCTCTCCCTCCCTCTACCGCACCCTCTTCATCTCACCCTGCCTGTGTGTGCCTGGGCTGAGACAGCTTCTGGGCACACACACACAGCCGCACCGAGCACTTCACAGGTCTTTAAAAGACCATTTGTATGTTAATGTGGCTTCTGTATTTCACCTCTTAGCGCCCCTGCAGCTGCACTCTGACTATCACTGGAATACCCGGGCCCCCACAGAGAAGCAGTCTCAGAGTCGCGGCGCACAGGACACTTTAAATTATTTTTCTTTTTAAAACATGGGTAAATTGTCTGCAAGGTCTGCGGGCCGCCAGGGAAGGCTTGCCGGGCCGCTGCCGGCCTGCGGGCCGTACTATGAGTACCCGTGCCATAGACCTTCCTTTTGTCGCTCCTCATACAGGGGCGTCTCTAAGGGTTTCCAAACTGACAATACCTCCTTTTCTTTTAAAACACCCAACCAAACCTCGCCTAATAAAGGATATTATAGAGGAGGTTATAGATGAAACAACGATAAGGGTAGCGGTAGAGGAAACAACAATCGCAACACCTCTACTCCCAAACAGTGACTTCCCTTCCATCCCCTCAGACCATTCCACTCCTGTCGGGGGGAGGGTTACAACAGTTCCTACCTGTCTGGAACTCCATCACCACAGACAGGTGGGTAAGACAAATAATTCAGTCAGGGTATTGTGTGCAGCTTACTTCCATTCCTCCAACAATACCACCCAGACAGCGTCCTATGTCAAAGGGATTCCTTTGCCTGATAACGCCGGATACCGACCGAGGAGGGAGCCGAGGGAGCCTGCTGTTGCCTGCTTGCCTGCTTGACTGTTTCTGCCGCTACTCCTCGCCGGACCCGCTTCGCGGGTCCCGCATCGCGGCTAGGAGCAGACTGCAGGACCTTGGGGTGTGTTTGCTCTTCTGACCGGCAGGGCTGCGAGCTAGAAGCGGCGGACTCCAAACTCCAGGAGTCCCCGCGCGCCCGTGGTCATCTGGGCTGCTCTCCCTGCCGGCTCCGCCCCCTTCTGGACGAACAAAGCTGCGTCCCACCTTGTAATCAGCGGATTCCTTTGCCTGATAACGCCGGATACCGACCGAGGAGGGAGCCGAGGGAGCCTGCTGTTGCCTGCTTGCCTGCTTGACTGTTTCTGCCGCTACTCCTCGCCGGACCCGCTTCGCGGGTCCCGCATCGCGGCTAGGAGCAGACTGCAGGACCTTGGGGTGTGTTTGCTCTTCTGACCGGCAGGGCTGCGAGCTAGAAGCGGCGGACTCCAAACTCCAGGAGTCCCCGCGCGCCCGTGGTCATCTGGGCTGCTCTCCCTGCCGGCTCCGCCCCCTTCTGGACGAACAAAGCTGCGTCCCACCTTGTAATCAGCGGATTCCTTTGCCTGATAACGCCGGATACCGACCGAGGAGGGAGCCGAGGGAGCCTGCTGTTGCCTGCTTGCCTGCTTGACTGTTTCTGCCGCTACTCCTCGCCGGACCCGCTTCGCGGGTCCCGCATCGCGGCTAGGAGCAGACTGCAGGACCTTGGGGTGTGTTTGCTCTTCTGACCGGCAGGGCTGCGAGCTAGAAGCGGCGGACTCCAAACTCCAGGAGTCCCCGCGCGCCCGTGGTCATCTGGGCTGCTCTCCCTGCCGGCTCCGCCCCTCACATCAGATCACATAGTACAAAAGGGAAGTATCATCCCCGCTGCGCGGGAGCGCGCGGGAGCGACCGGGAGAAGCCCGGGACAAGGGCGGGACCGTCTGTGGCCGTCCAGGGCCGAAGGAGGCCGGGCTGGGCCACTACCCCTGGCCAGTGTGACATTCCATCTACCATAGTAAGTGACATAGCTTCCCTTGTACTGTTTCGTTACCATTATGGCAACTGCTGCAAATACAAGTCCTGTAGCCAGCCATTTAACGTCTCTTCCCACAGAGACTGGGCCCTTGGCCATTGGTCCTTTAGATAAATTTTTTTTTAATCGCTCACTTGTAATAGATAAAGAACTAACTTTGGCAGAGAAGCGTGCCGAGCGCAGGCTTTCTATTGAAATACTTAAGAACTCTACGGACAAGTTTCCAAACGTAGTCTATCCCACTTTGGTAACCCCTCTATCATCAGTGAGCATCCCGGTTACAAACAGAGACTCTGAGGCCTCGGGGGATAAATCAACTGAGACTGTTGCCGCAGTTTTAAATAATACCAGTGATAGTACATCTGACCAACTATCGCATATTGATGCGGGACCTCACGTTGTATCGTTCAATTCTAAAGCTGGGGCTAAAAGGAAATGTCCAGTTTCTGTTAAAAGGTGTAAAAAAACGGTCCAACCACTACCAAAAATCAGGAAGTTACATAAACTTGTGATCAGTGGGAATCCAGTTAAAGAACCAGTGCTAAGAACAGGATGTGTAACGTCAACTATTCCTACTTCCCAGGATATCCAAGATAAAGTGGACAATTCATGTTCTGTTCCAAAAGAATCAAGCAGTGGTAGCTCTGTACTATTGGCAAACGTGCTTCCAGAATTGGAAAAAATGTTTAGATTGGTACTTATTCCCATTGAGGATAGAATTGCAAAACTCATAGATAGGTTAAACCACTTTGAGCAATCAACTTTAGACAATTTCTATTCTACTAAATCCCTGATTAAAAAGAGTAGGTTGGAAACAAGCTCAAATTCTCAGGTTGAAAATAACCCCCACACCCAGGATAAGGGTAGAAATACAAGAAATGGCTCACCTTTACCTTCCAAGCAAAATAAACCCCCAGCTAAAGTCACTACAAATCCACTAGTTAGGGTTGAGAAAGCTATTTCAGGTTCTGAACCATCGCAGTCCAACTCAACACATTTTGTACAGTCTCCATTACCCCGGCCACAAAATCAACCAGCTGTCGTAGACGTTGTGGTTACTTCATGCCAACAAGTGGGTAAAGCTTCAGCTCTTGTGAGCACAATTACCAATGCATGTATACCTCCTAACGTCACGGGGGTAGGAAATAGGGACAGTGTTAATAAGTCGGCTACTAAAGCCATAACAGCACCCCTTGTTAATAATAAACAGGTGCAGAAACCAGTCCCCCAACCTCCTCCCCAAGTTCCCAAACCTATCCCAACGCCCTTGCAAAAGCCACCTTATAGAAAACCCCCGATTAATCTTACTCCAGACTCCTTCCCCTATGTGGCAGTTCTCATCAACGTACCATCTCTACCCCCAGGCCAAAGGGAAAATTTCCAGATGCTTAAAAATAAGACCATGCACTGGTTAAAGGAAAATCGTCCTCTGCCGGGGGACATTGATGGGTTAATAATAGGGGCAAGGAGAATAGACTGGATGGGTTATACACCTAAAACCCTGGGGGGAGACTGTATAGTGGTCAACTTTCAAGATCCTAGGGTGGTGGGATGGATAACAAGGCAAGGATGGGGAATAAATAAGGGCGGTATTGGTATTGTGGACCTCACCTTCTTTTACCCCAGATCATCAAGTGTAACCACAAGCCTATTCAACGAGCCTATAGCCCCCCCAAAGGCGCAATGGCCAGTGACTTCTTTACCACCTCTTCATGTCAGTTTCAATTGTAGCCCACATACACACAACAATCCCTATGTAGGATGGAAGGACCCAGGGTGGGGCTATTGACATACTGGTACTGACAACATAGGTGGAATTATAAAAGAAGTAGAGGAGCTAGGAGGCGTTTGTGGTAACATCATTGCTACAGACATTAAGGAGAATAGCTATGAGGCCGGGTGTGTGGTCGATGAATGTGGTTCTAGTTTAGTAACAATGATACCAAACGTCTTACACCCTGTAACAGATGATTTAGCCGTGGTCACAGTAGATGACCCAGAAAGGCTGGTAAACCTAACGGGGTTATCGATGTCGTCTCATGAATCTCCAACTGCTAAATCTAGGGATGGGACAAATGTAGATATTGGTACTTTTTTGTCTTGGAATGTCGCCGGATTGGCTAGCAAGTTGGATTCCCAACTTTGGGTGGATTTTATAAGTGGTTTTGATATTTGTTGTTTTCAAGAAACCTGGGCTTGTGATCCATTATTTTGCTTAGGTTACTTGAATTACTATATACCTGCCACAAAAGGGGGGAGAGGGAGGCCAAAGGGTGGCCTAACTGTGTGGGTTAGACAGGGTTTGTTTATTGATATAAAAATCCTAGATAAGGGAAACTGTGATTTACAAGCTCTTAGAATCTCTGTTGTAAATGGTGCACCAATAGATTTATATAATGTCTATGTGAGAGGTGGTAAAGAAGTCAATCCATCTACAATTGAGTTGTTGTCCGACGCTATGGAGGTTAATTCCCAGGGTAACTTAAAGATATTGGCCGGTGATCTAAACAGGACCTTTGAACCCTTGACCTGCACAAATGCACTAATTGAGAGTGAAGAGGACAATCAATGGGGAGTACCTCCCTTAAATTTACAACCTGTGAAGCGATGGACTAAAGAGATTCTCCTATTAAATGGAATATGTTTGGAATACAGTCTAAGAGCCCTCAATGGTAGGACACCCGGGGATAAGGAGGGCAGTTTTACCTTTGATAATGGTACTAATAGGAGCCGAATTGACTATATATTGTGTAGTCTCCAGCTGTGGAATGGGGTTGTTGACATGGCAATCAGGCCCCGGGTTGAAAGTGATCACAACCCCTTATGTGTGTCACACAAGTGGTGGAATGTAGGTCCAGGAAATCTGAATGAGACACATAACGAAACTCCTCTGTTAAGTAACGATGAGCGAAGGTTAAAATGGCCCAAGGTGACTGCAAATGATGTCACTATGACATACATAATTCATATGGTAGATTGTGCTATTTCTGCGATTGAAGCTGTGGCTCTAGTAGCTCCTGGGGACAATGTCATCACAGAAATTCATAATAAGTTATTCTCCGCCTTAAGACCATGTTTTTTTATAAAGCAAAGAAAAGGGAAGAAAACTAAAGAAGTGGGTAGGTGGTTCGATAACCATTGTAGAGCAGCACGTCTAGACTTGGGGCATGCGATAAGGAACAGGGACCTTGCAGCAGTCAGATTGAACAGGAAACTGTATAAAGCAGCCATATATCGTGCAAAAAGGAAATGGGATGAAGACCATTGGGCCCAATTAAAAGAAGCCTCTGATAACAAAGACCCAATGTTATTTTGGAAAATTATTAAGTGGGGTAGTGGTGCGGGCCCTGCAAAACCCGACAATAATGTACCAGTGGAAGCCTGGGTTGACTATTTTGGGCCCCAGTTCGCGGAAAGTAATAAGTCTGTGACAGCTGATGAAATAACACCGGCCTACGCAACTGAAGATCTGTTTTCCCTTAGTGAAGTGGTAATTGCCATTAACTCTGCGAAAAGCGGGAGGGCGCCAGGCCCAGATGGTATCCCCCCTGATATTTTTAAACACGATGTGGCCAGATGGGCGAGATACATCCACCTTGTATCAAACGCATTAGCTAAGGGGGCAGTGGTTCCAGATATCTGGAAATGTGCAACCATTATCCCCGTCCATAAGAAGGGCGACCGCTCATTGCCTGCTAATTACAGGCCTATAAGCTTAATAGCCACCGTGCAGAAGATAGTCGGGAGAATGGTAACCAACCAGCTGATGGACTGGGTAGAAGACAATAGTGCCCTCTCCCCATACCAGGCGGGATTTAGGCGTGCTACTAGCACCATCGACCAGGTCTTTCGCTTCACAATATTGCGGTGGAAGACCGTTGAGCTGGGGAGGGGCAGCCTGTATGTCGCGTTCGTTGATCTACGGGCTGCGTTCGATCTAGTCCCCAGGCATAAACTATGGTCGGTGCTCCAAAAGCTGGGGATTCCTGCAGAACTGCTAACTTTAATCATGCAACTGCACGAATCCAACTATGCCAGAGTCCAATGGGGAGGAAGTAGCGAGATAACGGTGGACTTTCCTGTCGAAAGGGGTGTTAGGCAGGGATGTTCCATGGCCCCTTTACTTTTCTCGTTATTCATTAACGGGATAGTCGAGAGAATGTTAAGGGCTAGTGTTGATGCCCCATCGTTAGCGAACATCAGGGTCCCTATCCTGATGTTCGCTGACGACACTCTTATTTTGTCAAAGACTCCTATGGGGCTACAACGTGCATTAGGCATCTTCGATGCTTTTTGCCTGGAGCATGGGCTAGAGGTAAATGTTGGAAAAACCAAACTAATGGCCTTCTCTGCTGGACGCAGAAGTGATCCTAAAATTACCCTAAATAACAGTAGGCTTGATATAGTCAAGGAATTTACATACTTGGGAGTGCAGATTGCGGGGGGAAAAGGCTGGACGCATCACGTCAATAAAGTAGTCCTAAAGCACCAGCAGTTATCGGGGGCCCTAAGGGGGGAACACCGTAAATCAAAAACAAAACCTATAAAACCCGCTTTGGCGGTGTATGATGCGAAGGTTTTGGGTGCCACCTTATATGGCGCAGAACTATGGGCTTGGAATTGTCTGACGGCTCTTCAGACATCCGAGAACAAGTTTATGCGTGGTATTACAGGACTCCCCCAGAGCACCCCCCTAATCCCATTGTTTCTGGAGCTTGGCAGACGCACGATTATCGACAGAGCTCGTCTGCGGCCAGTTCTTTACTGGAGGCGCCTTTGGACGACTCCGGAAATAAGGCAGTACGCTGAGAGCTTTCTTTGGATAATCGGGGAAGACATCTTCCACAAAATAAAATGGTTAAAACATCTGAAGACCATGTTGGAAAATCTAGGGTTTTCAAATCTTTGGAATAACCCTGAGGGAGAGACGTTCCCGAGTAAAGAAGCTCTTAAAAATCAATATTGGGATTGGGTGAGTGGCAAGACGCTGAATGACAATAGGGCAGATTCTATGTCTGGCCGTTTTCTGGAGACCAAAATTTTACCTGTCTTGGAAAACTATTGGGATAATGTTACGGTACCAATGGACAGGAAACTTGTCTTCCAGTTGAGGTCAGGATCTATCCCACTCAAGAAATTGACATCCGGTTGGCACAGACCCACTAACAGTCTGTGTCCTGCCTGCGAAAATGCTGAGGAGAGCCTTGGCCACTTTCTCTTTTCATGCGAAGCCTATGCGAAACCAAGGAGGAAATGGCTGTCGCCGGTTTGTAAAAATTTGGGGACACGCGAAAGTTCAGTGGCTCTAAGGATCCTATGCACAACACAGCAGGATTCGATAGTTATGGGTGTCGCCAAATACATGGGTTGGGCGTGGGCTATAAGAAGACGGTTCTTGGGGGGTTGTATGTAATTAGGTATTCCTTTTTTAGTTTTCATGTATCAGGCATTTTATTGTTTTATTTGTGATTTTGTATGAGCTCATTGTGTTTAATGGATTTCTTATTCTGTATCATGTATATTGTAAATATTTTGATTTTAAGTGCTTTTATGAGAACTGTCTCGAATAAAGCTTATACAAACAAACACCTCATACTGCTAAGACAAGAGGTGGAATCTCTATTGCAAAAGCACGTATTAGAACCAGTCCCAAAAGAACATCAAAACACAGGAGTTTATTCTCTATACTTTCTCATATCCAAAAAGGACGGGTCCCTCAGACCTATTTTAGATCTAAGGCCCCTAAACCTGTACATACAATCGGACCACTTTCATATGGTCACACTACAACAGGTTCTACCGTTGCTAAAGAAGGGAGACTTCCTTGCCACATTAGATCTCAAGGACGCCTACTTCCACATTCCCATACATCAATCGCACAGAAAGTACCTAAGGTTCATTCTAGAAGGTCAACGCTACCAATTCAAGGTACCCCCCTTCGGAGTAACTACAGCACCTCGAGTGTTAACAAAGTGTCTAGCAGTAGTAGCAGCACACTTAATAAGGGACAACATTCATGTCTTCCCATATCTGGACGATTGATTAATAAAATCAAAGTCATACAACCAATGTGTACAGCACACGCATCAAACAATATGCCTGCTACACAAACTAGGATTTACAGTAAATCAAAAGAAATCCCATCTCCAACCATCCATGTCTCAGCAGTATCTGGGTGCTACAATAGATACCTCCAAAGCAATAGCATACCCCAACCCAGCAAGAATGCAAACTATGCAGAATCTCATCAAAAGATTCCAGCCACAACACTCACAACCAGCTCGAGTGTTTATGCAACTAATAGGAATGATGGCATCTTACATTTTCATAGTGCCGTATGCAAGACTGCAAATGCGTCGCATTCAAGAATGCTTGGCAAGTCAGTGGAATCAGGCTCAGCAACAAATAACAGATCTGGTGGTGGTAGACGACCGGACATATCGCTCTCTGCAATGGTGGAACGCCAAAAACCTTTCCAACGGCCGGCCGTTTATAGAACCTGTTCCACAGATAATACTAAACACATACGCATCTCTCACAGGATGGGGAGCGCATTTACAAAATCACACAGTACAGGGTACATGGACAATGCAACAAAAACTACTCCACATAAATCATCTGGAGTTACTAGCGATTTTTCTAGCTCTAAAATCGTTTCTGCATTACCTGTCAAACAAAGCTGTACTAGTCTGGACAGACAATATGACAGCAATGTATTACATTAAAAAACAAGGAGGAACACACTCCCTACAGCTCTCCCGGCTGGCACAGAGCAAATGGAGATGTGCCATTCCTCAAAACATTTCTCTATTAGCAGAACATCTACCAGGAGTTCACAATCAAGTTGCAGATCTGTTAAGTCGTCAAAGACAACCGATACCCGAATGGGAACTTCATCATCAGGTTCTTCAGCCATTTTTTCAAGAGTGGGGTCAACCAGAGATAGATCTGTTTGCTACAAACCACAACTCCAAATGCCCAAGCTTCGCCGCCAGATACCCACACCCGTTATCCAAAGGCAATGTGGTATTGATTAACTGGTCAAACAAATTTGCGTACGCTTTTACACCTCTCCCATTAATTCCATTAATGGTTCGCAAGCTACTGCAACATTCTCTCACATTGATTCTCATAGCACCAAAGTGGGCAAGACAACCTTGGTACACCATGCTCATAGCACCAAAGTGGGCAAGACAACTTTGGTACACCATGCTACTAGAGATGTCAGTAGTACCACATCGCAAGCTAAAACTCTCTCCACATCTACTAGCACAGAACCATGTAGAGATCATGCATCCAGACCCAATGCAGCTCAATCTAGCAATTTGGCTCCTGATGTCTTAGAATTTGGATATCTAAATTTACCACCTGATTGTATGAACGTCATAAAAGAAGCAAGGCGCCCTACCACTAGAGCATGTTAAGCAGCAAAGTGGAAAAGGTTTGTTGTATATTGTACAAATAACAACAACAATCCCTTAGATGTTTCCATACAAAACATTATATGCTATCTGTTACATTTGCAAAGATCTAACTTAGCGTATTCCTCAATCAGGTTACATCTTGCTGCTATAGCAGCATATCTTCAAAACAGACAACATTTGTCATTGTTTAGAGTACCTGCAATCAAAGCGTTTATGGAGGGACTTAAAAGAATAATTCCTCCTAGAATACCACCCTCTCCAGTGTGGAACTTAAATGTTGCCCTCACAAGACTCATGGGTCCTCCTATCGAACCACAACATAAGTGTGAATTACAATTCCTTACATGGAAAGTTGCTTTTTTAATAGCCGTGACTTCACTTAGAAGAGTAAGTGAGTTACAAGCATTAACAATTCAAGAACCATTTATACAACTTCATCATAATAAGGTGGTTCTTAAAACAAATCCAAAGGTTCTGCCAAAGGTCATTTCACCTTTCCACCTCAATCAATCTATTGAGTTGCCAGTATTTTTTCCCCAACCACAAACAGTGGCAGAAAGAGATCTACATACATTAGGGGCCCGATGTAGGTAAATCTAATTTACCACTTCTAAAATACCGAATCATACCGAATCGGTATTTTAGAAGTGGTAAATTAGAGGGGGGGAGATGTAGGTATTTCAGATTCGGTAAATACTGAATCGTTAAGATTCGGTATTTACCGATTCTGTAAATACTGATTCGGTATTGCCCATTGAATCCTATGGGCCCTGAAGCCCATAGGAATCAATGGGCAATACCGAAACTGTAATTACAGATTCGGTAAATACCGATTTTAGCAAGGGTGCAGGGGGTGTCACTTTGACACCCTCTAGCACCCCAAAGACGGGCATGTTTGCCATGTGGCACACAGACATGCCCTAAGGGCATGTCTGTGTGTCACATTGCACAGGTGTTCATGCACAGATGTGCATGCACACCTGGAATCGGCATTTTACCACCCAATTGGATTGGGTGGTAAAATACCGATTCTGTAAGGCCATAGGGACTCTGAAGAGTCCCACCTACATCTGACCGTTACCGAATCGGTAAAAATACCGATTCGGTATTTTACAGATTCGGTAAATTTACCGATTCGGTTAATTTACCGAATCTGTAAAAATGGCCCCCTACATCTCAAGATGCCAAATACCGGTCGGAAACGGCCGAATTCGGCCGTTTCCGACCGGTATTTGCCACCTACATCGGGCCCTTGATGTGAAGAGAGCGTTTCTCAACTACATTGATAGGACAAAACCTTTTCGTAAGACTAAACAACTGTTTGTGTCTTTTTCTCCTCCACATAAGGGAAATCCAATTTCAAAATCAGGCATTGCAAGATGGATTGTTAAGTGCATTCAGATTTGTTATCAAAAAAGCAAAACTCACTTTATCCATTCCCCTTAGGGCTCAGTCTACCCGTAAATTAGGGGCATCTATGGCATTCCTAGGGAACATACCATTAGATGATGTATGTAAAGCAGCTACATGGTCTACTACGCACACATTTACAAAACACTACTGTTTAGATGTGCAGGCAAAACAACAAGCAAGTGTGGGCCAGGCTGTACTCAAAACATTATTTCAAACTACTGCAGCGGGGGGTCGCCGCTATGGGAGAAACTGCTGTGCAATCTATGCAATAGTGTGTGGTCTGCAGCCCATATGCTTCGAACGGAAAATGCTACTTACCAGTATGCATCTGTTCTTGGCATGTAGGGCTGCAGAACCACACACGCCCACCTGCCTTCCCAGCTACCGGTGTCTGTTCCAGTATTATCTTATTTAGATACACAATACATGGTCATCTCTATATGTACTCGTACAACTCCATCATTTGCCCAATGGCGAAAACAATCTGGAAGATGGTCGATGCCCATGCGCAGTACAGTCTAAGGGAGGAGTCATCCAACAGACAAAGACTCTTCCAAGACAACAACAAAGTGTAATCATCCGGGCCCACCACCAGATGGTGATCTAATGCAATAGTGTGTGGTTCTGCAGCCCTGCATGCCAAGAACAGATGCATACTTGTAAGTAGCTTTTTCCTTCTGTGTAATATACCCTCAAAGCGATGCGCTGATTGTTTAAATGTCTGTCACCCTCTCCATACTGTCACTGCAACCCTAGTGGAAAAATCACTTCCTCTTTTTTTTTTTTTTGTTGTAAAGACAGCTTGATGGATTTGAAAGGCATTGGAGCGCCTTATTTGAGTACCAGTTACATTACATGATAAGCCATTATTGTTTTTGGTAGACATGGGGAGATTAAGTGATTTGCCCAGAATCACTGGATGTTGAGCCAGCGCCGAGACTCGAACCTGATTCCCCAGCTCCAAAGTTGGCAGTTCTGGCTGTTATGCCACGACCAAGCCATTACACTTTTACTCCAAGCCTTGCTTTTTTCAGCTGTGTGACGGAGGACGCTTTAAGCACATCATACAGAGGTGTAGCAAGGATGCCTGTGCTTGCAGGGGGACCGGTCTGTCTCTATACTTTTGCTTCCCTCCAGCACTTGTTACACTTGTTTGCTCTGTCTGGGCAAAGGTTGCAGCTCAATAGTACTGGTTCAACACTGAAATATAGCAATAAGCAATAGAAAGGTGACCAGTCAATCTCTGCAAAGGGCAGTCTCCTGATCTGCAACACATGTCACTGCGTTTTCAGTAACTTTTGAACCGTTTGGGCTAGATCATTATTATTTTTTTTTAATCTGCATTATGCATCTAATGATGGATTGTATGGCAAATGCGGCAAATCCATAATTGTGTGAAAAACACTATTACTGCACATATTGCCTTTCTCAATAACCAAGTCATATCACTTTTATATGAAGTTTCATTAACTTATATTGCACAACTGCTCACCAAGCTAAAACTTACTACCAAAAAAAATTACTAATCACATAGGGAAGCCTAATGGATTTGCCAATGCTTTTTTAACACAGATCTGGAGCTTAGCTCCTACCTATATATATTTTTTTTTCACCAAAAATGCAAAGCTATCCACACAGTCCCACACTACACACTTCAACACAAACCCACATAATTCAACTCAACAGCATAATTTCACAACACACCACTGACATCCAAACCACACCACAGAATGCCACAAAATTCAACAGCACATCACATAGTTAAACTTTCCTACATACCACTCCACAACACAAAATACATTTCACATAATTTCACTCCATAACACACAATCCCACTTCACATCAGTCCAGTACACTCAATACCAAATAATTACTATCCACATATTTCCACTGCACACCATGCCACATAATTCCACTACACAAATCCACGCCACACAATTTCATGCTACACTATTCCGCAACTAACAATTCTAATACAACCCACATAATTCCACTACACACCACATACATAAACTCCATAACACAGAGGTCATCAAACGTTTTTGCTGTGAGTCTCCCTGAGCAAAATGTTTTCAAGTCGGGCCCCCCTCCAAAACTTTATGGCAGTACTTGGGGAGCGGAAAGAGTTAGGCTGAGTGTCATTTCAAGAATACTTTTACTGTAGCTGATAATCCACACTTAGGGGCCGATTATGATGGTGGACGGACCTGAGTCCGTCCGCCACCATAGAGCAGGAGGGAACCTCCGCATTGCCTGCGGAGTTCCCTCCTGTGCAATTAGGATGTGACCGCCACCCTGGCGGTCACATCCTCTATTTTTACCATTGCGGCGGGTGCGGCTTCAAGCTGCATCCACCGTAATGGTAAAAATGCACACATTGCATTTGTATGCAGAAAGCGGCAGGCACCCTGCGGTGCCTGCCGATTTCTGTATACAAATGCAGGGGGGTACCATAGGTACCCCCCAAGTGCACCCCCCACCCCCCTTCACCTAGGGGGCCCGCAACGGGCCCCCGCAGTGAAGTTACACATGCTTTTCCACAGCGTAAAACCCGCCGCGGAAAAGCATTTTTTAAAGCCCTTCCTAATATGGCGGACGGTGTCTGAGAGACACCGCCACCATATTAGAGCTTTTCCGCCGCGGTTGTAAGCCAACC
Source organism: Lissotriton helveticus (assembly GCF_964261635.1). NCBI lineage: Eukaryota > Metazoa > Chordata > Amphibia > Caudata > Salamandridae > Lissotriton > Lissotriton helveticus. Next base: position 773,202,010 of record NC_136067.1, on the reverse strand, counting down.
GCGGCGGATAAGCTGCGGACGGAAACCAGGACCCACCAGCCATCCTAATGTGGCGGTGGGTCTTTGGTGGGTCCGCTGCGGTTTTTCCGCATCCTCCGGGCCGGCGGTGGCTTCCGCCGGCCCGGAGGATGCGGAAAAACCGCAATCATAATAGGCCCCTAAATGTGACCCTTATAAAAGAGCACATATATTAAGCAATAGCACAACTCTTGATAATTGGGGTGTTGGTAACCCTCACACTCCTGAGACCCAATGCAACTGCACCTATTGCACCAATGATAGCTGCAGCCCTGAGTAGCAGACTGTGTCCTCTGCCTCTTCAACCTCTTCCCCACCATGCATGGTCATCACTCCAATCTTGGAACATATTCTCTGTCCCTTTAAGAATAAGATTAGCTCCAGTATGCTGCCTACCACTTTGCAACAAGGGTGCCCTCACCTCTAATGCTAGGAAGAAAAGTGAGCCTCAGATTTTCTTTTATAAATGAAGGCAGTCATAATTGTTATGCAGTGAGCCTCTCACTTCTGGGCCCGCGTGCTATTGCACCTGCTTCAGTAATGAGATTGACTGCCTTGCAAAGTGGCTGTATTCTCTGCCCCTCATTGAAAAAATGAGCCTCCATCTTGCCCCTTTCCTCACTCTGTCATCTCTCTGAGGCCTAAGCTAATGTGTCTCCCCTGATTCATTTTTCCCTTCTCTTGGGCCATTGGTCCGAGGCCCAAAACAACACTGGCACAACAATGGTGCACTGGGTCCCAACGTAATCAAGAAAAGATAGTAACACAATACTAATTGGGGTTTGATGCCTCATTCCCCTGAGCTCTCGTGCCACTGCATCTGTGGCACAAATGATACCTACTATTCTGCCCACTCTCTCCACTGGCCCTTCACTCCTAGACATGAGGTCCAAAGCAAAAAGAAAGGGGTGTAAGGCCTATGTCTTGCTGCCTGTCTCTTTGGACCTGTTCCCTGCACAGCAAGGGTAACCAGGGCCCTAATGCTAACAAGGAAAAAGGGTTCCCATCCACCATTTTGCTTGTGACACGGACAAAACTGGGGTGCACTGCTCAGGTGCAACTGCACCTGCTGCACTAATGATAGTGATGGCCATTTAAAATCCACATTCCACATAATCCACCATCTGCTTCATAGTTTAAAGAGTTTCACAAACAAAAATGTGTTTCTAGCTGAAGCGTTTTAAAAGTTACTAAAAAGGCGAAAGCCAGTGCTTAATTTGAGCCGGTGTTTTCCGGTGCTGGGCACTGACACCTAATTGTCAACACCGCACTTATGACAGTCTGCCACATGATGGCGCTACTCATCTAATTTAGACATGGGCAGAACAACGGTTGTTTATGAATACAATATACATTCAAAATGACTAATACCTGCCACATAATTTCGTCCTTCCCACCACATATTTTCAGCAGATTTGCTTATACAGTTTTTAAATAATGACTTGCATATTCACAGTGCTTTGTTTTACAGGCTGGGACTTTATAGCATTGTAAATACACAAGTCAGGATTCCACACTGTGCCAAGCAGTATTCAATTGTGTATCTCTCTGGTTTCACAGACAACTGCAGTGATCGAATTAATGAATTGAGGTTAGATAACATAAAAGAAAGCGTTCCCAAAGATTAATTAGCATTTATTTTTTGTTTATGGTATGTGCATTATTTTATATGCAACTGGCTAACTGTGGAGAAAAAAAATATACAGAAAATGTTCTTTTCTTTTAGTCACTTAGCCACTTCTTTGACCCCACCACCACAACGCCAAGAATCACAATTGCCATAGTTTTATGTGCCCTTTAGCTGATGGATGTAAATGAAGACAGTCTGGAAACGCGATAAATGCAGAAAGTCACACTTCCAGGCTATCTTTATTTTCAAGTATTTACAAAGTAATCTGTGCCCCCCTAGGAACATAGCCATGTCCCCCCAGGAGGGTGAGCTCCATAGTTGAAGACCTCTACCATAACACAAGGATAAAGGACATTGTAATTTATAAGGTCAATAGCTCTAACCCAACCAATTACGAGACCTATTGCATTTCAATACTTGTTTATTTTGGCTAGGGCCCAACAGGTCTTCAAAATAAAGTTTTACAAAAACCATGACAAAACAAACCAAGCATTGACAAAGTTAAAAGGCTGGTATGCAATGCAGACTTTTTTGGCAGTGCCAGTTCATGTTTGAATTGTTTCAATGCCCAATACATTATTGCTGAAACATTTTTCAAGGTGTTAACATAGCTTTCTAAGGACAGCATATTACATTTGCCATATTCCAATTACAGACAAATATGCTTTGTGGCCTTTATATCATTGTATGGGATCAGTCTATAAATGGTAAGAGTATTACTAGTGCAGAGGTGAACTAAACAAAGAGACGAGCTAGTGACTATTACACAGTGTACACATGTAACATATGAAATATTTAACAAGCCACGCTGTAAATCAAGCATACAGCAGGCAGTATGAGTTCTAATGTCTTGAGCTAGTTTGTTTAGGACCATTCAGATTATTTTTATAACAAGCATGTTTTTGGACCAATCTGATTGCTCTATATAAAGAAAATATTTCACTCTCACTTTTTGCTCTCAAAGAATTTGACAGCTTCATTGATATGTATACCTTTCTTTTAGTGTAACTACACTGTGAGTAACATTTCAGATATGTGAGCAAAAAAAGTTTTACAATAATGTGCTTCTTAACAAAGTGTCAAGGAGTTCTGTCGTAATGTAGACATTTTAGTATCGACCTGAACATATATCCATTCAAAAATATTGACTATCAACATATATCAAGATAAGTAAATATGGAGTTAAAATAGTATCTTTAACCTTCCGCATATAAGCATAGTTTGACAACACGTTATTAGTTTATATTGTCGATTCAGTATATGTGCAGGTTCATATATATTATTGGCCTCAATATTAAGCATTTCGGTCAATTGTAAGTGTTTAAAGAGTGCCCTGTTTTCTCTTCGTCCACAGCATGGGCGAACCCCTCTACATCTTGCTGCCAACAAAGGTTACCTTGGTGTTGTCCAGATTCTGCTGAAGGCAGGATGCGAGCTCGACATTCAGGATGATGTAAGTACATTGATATTATGTGACACCCCCACCTCTCTCATTTTGCATGAGTCTGATAATACAGCTCTGGGCCAGGACTAATCTGGCAGGACCTGCATCCTGGCATCAACCACAGTGTAGAGACAGTAGAGCAAGTGAGCGTAGGCAATGACAAACTGAACGCTTACATAAGTCAAGGACATTATTGCAGTGACTGTTAAGGACATGCTGGGGAGACCTAGAACAGCTAAGTCCCTTAATTTTCTGATCTCCTGGTGGAATTCCTTAAACCCGATTCATAAGATCAAGAGTTGGCGGATCATCAATGAAGGTAATACCGTGTCTGAGTTTGGGACAGGTGTTTGCTTTTGGGTGGGAAGGGGTAGCTTTGCAGACATACCTGAGGACCTACAAAGTGATAAGTATGCTGGTATTCGCAAACCTTTTGCACCAGGGAAATTAATCCTGAAAAATGCAGGAGTAAGTGTCTTTCCAGGCTAGGAGAGCCAAAGGTACTCTGAGGGCTGATGGGGAAAGGCTTTTACCCAAGAAAAAGATGTTTCCTCATGGAAATAAAAAATGAGCTCAGGCACGTTTATGCCATGGGGTATGCATTATGGGGAAAGAGTTTGCTTAGAGGTTTACGAGTGGCGTAGATTTCCAGGCATACTCCGATAAGTTGTAAGAAAATGTAAGTAACACATAATCATAAGCCTAAAAGCGTGTAAACAGACAAATTATTTTGTGAATTGGGTCCAGGCTAACTAAGTTAGCTGATGTCCATTTATTTCCAAACAATCATCTAATGACGCTTGTGTGACGGATGTAACTAGCAGTTCCTGATCAAACGCACTAGGCCTGCCATTTCCTGCAAAAAGTGTTGCTTGAAACATAGAGAATCCCTTTTCTAAGACTTTGAAAGCATGCTGTAAGCTCCTAGGAATGTTTGGAGTAGATGGTATTTGTGAAGTGTCAAGGTTGCTCAAGAGCAGCAGGAGAAAGATGTAAAATCTCTGAAAACACAGTAACTTTTTGTGTTTGTTCCAATAGTCGCTTTCATGAATGCAGGTTAGGAACTCCATGTCAGTATTTCGTGACAGCGTCGCATCTGAATGCTGCTGATAAACACAGCTATGAAGATGCATAATATACCTCCGATAACCTCATTACTAGCAGTTATTTGTCCTTTCACACCCAAATACCGCAGTAATCTCTCTTCAGAGCGGCAGAGGGCAAAAAGTGACTCCATTATTATGCGTGGAAATGGATGCTACAAAATGGTTTGTAGCTATTTAATCACAGCACATCATCTTTACAAAAACTAGTCTCCCATGAAATTGGTTGGTCAATTAAAAGTGTTACAGATTGATTGCCATTATAATTATATTGCCACAAGAATGAAGCACTAGTCGCCCAGGATTAAAGGCACAAAATTACAATAAAGGGCTATTTGCTCCCTACTTGACATACCTAGGGACTTTGTGTCCTATAATAGGGCAGCATCTCCAGAAGTGGGCCTTGAAGTCATGGTAGTAAGCAGACTGTAAAGGAAAATACCTCTAAAAAAATGCTAGCTTTTTACAACTATTAGGGGTCCAATTATCTAACAGTATTACTGTTAGATGGTCTTCCAAAGAAGTGTACATATTATTACGTGGACCACATTCCTTATTACAGCCTTTACTATATGAGGATGGCTTCCACTTGGACTCCGTCTTAGTTAACCCTTGTTATACTCCAAAACCTACCTTTCCGTTTTATAAAGGGATCTATCGCTGCTCTTTTCTGGGCAATCTGTGTTTTTCTTGACTCCAGTATGCGTGGATTTGGTCATTGCCCCCTGGTCTTCAATGATCAGATATTGTCGTCCTATTTTAAATTTGCTTGCATTAGAATAGTGTAAGCTAGGCTGCTTACTGGTGGGTGTTGCGACTCCATCACAGCTCCTCGGATGCCCTGTCTCATTCTGCATGAGGAGGGCAAACCACAATGAACAGGTTCAGGAGGGGCGTATCCTGCTAGAGTAGGCCACAGCCACTGGCTTCCCAACTCCTTGCATCACAGACTTCATCTTCTAGAGTCAGGGCAATGTTCCCAACACCTGTCCCTTTCCTAAACCCTCAGGAGCAGACATAAGGCTGCGGAGAGACCAGGGGAGGAAGGAGGATTGAAATAGCCCAGCCTCTGTGTAACAACATAGGCCTTCAAAATTCTTCAGTTTGCGACTAGATAAAACCAAGGGTTGTGAACTGCAGAAAGTAAACATACAGTAATGCTCAGAACATTGGGTGTTTCCTTTACAGCCTTTCACTAGAGGACTTACTGGCGGTCAACCTGATGCCCTTTAGGTGATACAGGGACTGCAGTTGGGATTCCTGTTAACCAGTAAATGATGTCCTGCATTTCTAGTTTTGCTTATGCTGAATCAGTATGAAAGTAATGCTCACCTCTCAGTAAGCTGCTGTTCAGACAAGTGCTTTGGATATACAACCCGTCTTACTTACGCCCACGACCTTAATACATAATAAAGGATATCCGTGACCTTTTTTGTTACTATATATAGAAGTTACATAATTTGTTAATATATTCATGCCAGTGGTTAGACGTCAGGACTTTTCCTTAGGTTTACATTTATTTTAAGATACTCCAGGGTCCAGGCACATCTCGAGAGATTCCAGGTAGCAATATCTCATGCTCTACTGAGTAAGTACTATTTTTCCTCACAGGTATGCATGAGAAATATCAGAAAACTTCTTGAAATTCTTGAAATGCCTCTGTACCAGCTCAGTATGTAGGCTCCAGTGAAAAACTAAAAAGATTTAAAATAGCGCACCTCTCTTTTCTTAGATAGCACCACAATGTATGTTTTGGGCTGGTACATCCAGGGCCATTAAGGGCTTTGCACCGTAACCATAGCTTCTCATCAGTCCCTCTCAGTTGCATCTTACTCATCCATTCACAATTCCACTAATCTATTGTAAACTAATCACATGCCTCCACTTTGCTACACATAAAACCTAATTTATGTTGCTGCCTTAGACGTTGCACCTTCATTGGTTTTCACCCTGTCGCTTCTGGCCAGCTCCTGTGAGTCATACACCTGTTAGTTATTCGAGGCTCCATCTTCATGTGGTTTGAATCCTATCTGCAAACACCTTGAATTCACATTTATAATGGTTGGAAAAATGATGCCTTCAAGGGGGTAGACATGCATCAATCTGGGTATCACCATAGATTTCATGCAGGCCTGAGTGATGTTGTTTCTCTTCTCTTCTATTCCGACAATAGAGATGCATCTTAATTTCTGCGTTTCTGTGATTTATCTTGATAGTTACTGAGGCTTTGAGTTCTTGATTTTTGTATAGTGGATTTGGTTGCTCATTGATTTTATCTTGTAGTTTTTATTTGCCAGAGGTCAGCTTGTATGGTATAATCACCTTCCATAGCACATGTAGTCTGCCTGTCTTGCTTGGTTAAAGGCTGATATTTTGTTTGTTAGCTTTGGACCTATAGTGAGAGGGATCAAGACAAATAGTTTCATTGTGTTTCTTGTGAACTTGTGTATGTATTTCACCTTATCTCTGTTCTGCACACGTATGGCCTGGTTCTTTTCTAACTTCTTTCTTCTCGCTCTTTGCTTTAGTTAGTCTGGTGTCATGGTTATTGTTTATTAAGAGTTCTCCTTTTTGTGACTATCTGGACCCCCCCCCCCCTCCAGTCCACAGGGGTGGGGTTTCCGACTCCCTTGCAGAAATACTTAGTTCAATGCGGCAAAATGAATTAGAAATCCATTAGGCCTGCACTCCATACACAATCCATTGACCAATACTTTGTAGGAAGTGTTTTTTAGTAGCTTCCACAAGATGAGTGCAGGGACACAGTGGAACTCCAAACAAACCACGTCCATTGTAAAAGCAATAAAATATGTCATGCTAGATAGGAAGCATATATGGTACTTGCATTTCTGCATGTGTCGAAAATGTCACTCTTTCTATTAAACGAGATACAAGAATCTGCGAATAGGCATATAATGAAAATAGAAAAAGCCTAAACGGGACTTGCCACAGTGTTCACAACATTGTCTGATTGTTAATTGAGATAATTGCATTTTAACAACATTTATGATATCATAAAAATATAACAAATTCGTAGCACTTACATAGGAACTAATATGAAAAATATTCCATAAAATAAAGCTCACAGTATTAAATGCACATTGATGAATGGAAGAGGCACACCAGGCAAAGCATCTTGTCCATCGCTCATGTGGCTGGGTACAAAAGAAGATAAAAATAGACAACCAAATAAAGAGTACAAACTGACCTTTGCCACACTCTTAGTCATTTTGTTAAGGAAACCCAGGAACAGTCTTTTTCCTCTTGACAGTGGAGAAATGATTTGAACTTAGTTCATTTCTTTAATATCAGTGATGGGTAATGTAGTATCCATGATATCCAGGGTCTTTGCAATAGAAGGTGCAGCATTTGAACCAGCTAGCCAGTTAGCTCTGTGAAGTTTTCCAGAGTTTGACAGTTTTCTTTTGCTTACCTAAATCATGGCTGTGCTTTTTTTTCTACATGTTTATCTTGTATTTCTTGCTGGAAGGGCAAATGGCTTGATATATTGAGCCAGTGTCCATTTTACATCTGTCATCACTCTCTCTGCAAGAGAGTCTAAAATATGTTTCTACAGTAGCTCTTTCTCTTTTCATTTCTAATTATGTTGTAGTCATGGCAGTCTCATGTCAACTTTGAGAGTACAAAATGTGTGCAATTCATAACATTTGTTTCACTCTTGTTTGAGCTCATCAGAGGAACATAGCCAGTTCAAAAGACCTTTATTGCAGATCATTATCTTATCTTATATGACGAGTGCCAAGGACCTGCTGTAGTAGTAGTAACCATATCTTTCTTTGCTTGCCCAGTAGATCACAGAAGCCTATCATTTGATTGAAGAACATTGTGTTGGTGTAGTCAAACAAACTGCTCTGCTTGGTGTCCATTCAGGTTTATGCCTTTGCTAGAAGTGCATTAGTAGTACATCTCTTTTCACTTTCCATTGATTTGGGGTAATGATAGTCTCACTTCAACATTGCCAGTTTCTCAGACAAATATTAACTCATCTACAAATTGGAACTGCTATGCCTGCTTATACTTTGATGAACTTTAAGAAAAGGGAAACATGTCTGGAATTGTCAGCCTCTCCCTTCCCTGTCATCTGTGTCTATGAGAACAGGCTGGTAAGCTCTCCAATCGCAAGGGGTGGTGTCCACTGCAGGTGTCGCTTTTGTTTCCCATTTGATCGTCAGATAGCACTCCCTTTTTCTGGGGTTTTGTTTGGTCCGCTTCTCCTGACTATAGGGTGGGACTTATGCTGGGGGTCCAGGGGCGGTGTGTATTTCCTCACCACTCTTATAGCTGTTTTCTTATCTTAAATATATGCTGTGATCCCAACCGTTTCAACTCATTTTACTGTTATTTATGTTCACACTTAATTGTAGGTCCCTGCTGTCACTGATTGCTTACACTGATTCAATGTTTTGTTTGTTTTCTTGTTGAGAAAAATAAAATAAACTTTTTTAAATCCTATCCTGTGCTGGCAACATCATATCAAAGAAAGAGCACTGCCGCTCATCAGTTGCTCACTTTTACAGGGCCCAATTTGCAATAAACTTGCAGTTTCAAAATATAATCGGGATTCTCAACTGCTGCATTTTGAGGATTTTGAAAGGATTATCAAATCTATCAGAAGGGATAAGTGTAAAATCTTGCCGCATAGTACCACATTAATACAGCCTGCATTTAAATTTTGAAGTATTCCATGGGATAAACCGTGATGCATAATTATTTAGTTTTTGAAAGAAAATCATATAAACTGCTTCTAATTCTTCCGATTTTTGTTGCATTGAATTAGGAATAACACACTAATGCTAATGTTGGGAGAATATAGGTTCAATCGGATTTTTTATAAGTGTGTGAGCATTTGGTATAAAAATAACGGTGTACTTTTCAATCATGAATTTCTATTGGCTGTGAACATTACTTTGTTGAAATGTTTTGATAAACTTTCAGTGTCACTCTTTTCATTCTGTGTCCTTGATCTAAGTAAAGATTTGAATAATTAAGTATGCTACCTAATTGGATTGCTTAAATGATGGCAAACTGGATGATAACGCATTTTTAATTTATCGTATCATGAAAGTGACTCCTGATAAATTCAGGGGCATTGTAAAAGCACACTACTGTGAAACGAACGTCAGTCTATTTAATGTTCCCTGAACAACTAAATGAAAGATAGTAATTAGAGGATCTTTGCAGCTCTTTGTTCTTGTTAATAGTGTAATAATTAAAATGTTTCCTGGGGTCTGTGCTCTGCCTGCACTACAGCAGAACATCTCTGTTATTCAACTGGAAGGACCAAAGTGTGAGATGCCATGATATAAAATGTAGAACAATTAGGACTTTATGATCCTATATTGTAGAAACGTATCCTGGCTGCAAATTTGGGGGTAATAATCGTAGTGGCTATTGCACACACGAGGGTGCCTTATGTATGGTACGGCCCCAGAATAATTAAGAGTGTTTTCCTACATCTTTGGGTGCACTGTTAAATAAATTCTAATTCTGTGGATTGACATAAATAGAGGAAATAAATTGAGTAGAGGTAAACATGCAATTAACTTCATGTTCTGCAGATTGTGTTATTTAAAGCGTTTAAGAGGCTAAATTGAAGAATGACCTCCAGTGGCCTAGAGTGGGATTATTATGAATTTCAACATGCCGCAACACCTTCATTAGAGCTTACCACCACTGGATCTAACCCGTGCCTTCTGCCAGCCAGTCCTGGAGGCTGTTACCGGAGCTCAGGTGCGATCTCGGATTGGTCAATGAGCATTCACACAGCACACACCTCGGCAGCAGTCAAGGAGACAGTCACCGCAGAGAAAGCAGTCAAGGAGGAAAAAGATAAGAGAAACTTTTGGCGAAGGGCTAGGACAGACCATAGAAGATCAGAGAGAGTGAAGGAGGTTAGAACGTCTCTCTTGTGCATCCCTGTCAACAGTCTGCATGATGAGTGTCTAATCAATTCTTCTGAACGTGGCATGAGGGACTTTGCAATAATCTGCATGTGCGCATGGCTGGGATGTCTTCGGGCTTATGTTACCAAATTTCTCACTGTAATCAGAACAGTCTTTTCAGATAGTTTAATAAACTCAATCTATGCTTTGAAACACCATCCTCCCAAACCCTTCTATTTCCCACATCAGTTAAGAAAAATAATTATAAATCATTAAGGACGTTGTTTTTTGTTGTGGGTCCCTGCTACAATCCTCCATTTAGGAATTATACAGATGGTCTTGATGATTCTAAACAGTTTTTTTTCTTTTGTACCCCAAGATACTATAATGCACGATGCTTTTCGATCATGTTATGGCTTACCTTTAAGCTTAACAATATGTTGTTCATTTAAAACACTGAGTTGTTGGCAGATGGCACACACCCTCTTGGCTAGCACCAAGCCTGCTTATGCTGACACATTTCTTAAATTATGTTTTGCTTTTTAGCGCAACGTTTCCAATTCTGCACCTCATTTGCTGCTTTCTAGCATGCCAAGGCTGACACCTTTGTGCCTCATCCCAACACCAGTCACATCACACACTGCTCTTATCCAAGCGAATGTGCCACTTGGCTGTGTTTGCAATATGGCGTATGCTGCTTTCTCTTGCATTGGCACTGTTCTGCTTCCAGGCCTTCATTTCTGGTGCCTTTTTTCAGTTTGATTTACCTATGGTGGTATTCTTTGTAATTAGAGGAAATTGCCAACTCTGATCGAAGAAACTTGGGGCCCTGCAAAGTTGACCTTTGTCATGATTAAAAAGTTACGTACAAAATACACATGTAAACAATTACATAATTGTCTCATGCCTGGATCTTACGTTAATAATAACTTTAAGTGAAATGTATTTCTTTCTTGCCTCGTTTATGTAAACGTGTTTTATTAGGTTTAGTTCTTGTGACTTTGATCCAGGTCAATTTAAGTTTGTATGATGTTCTATGTCGGGCATAGACTGCTGGAATATGTAGTTTGAATCCTTAATGTAAAATGAGAATGTGATCTAATTTTTGCCTTGGCAACTGCTTTGATTACAGAACAACTGAGGCTCACTTTGGGAGCCAATTTGCAATGGTCCACTCATGGCCCGAATCATATATGCATGTTGGGCTTTATACATCCACATTTTACAGAGAATGCAGGAAGTAAATTTGCCCTTAAGTTAAAGAATTCTAAGAGTCATTTAAATAATGACATACAAGTGGTGCCCTGATGTGCGAATATTTCTCCTTTGAAGTGGGCCTTAACTCTTCATCCTGTATTATGTTGTTCTCGGATTTGTATCGTAGAGCCAAAATATTGACATCAATGACATCAATGAGATAGATAATGTTTTCACTACACACTTCTACGCTGATATGGTTTCGTACAAGTTTTGTTAAAAAAAAAGTAGCTTTGCCACCCCATTTGTATTCCTCTATTTTTCAAATACAGTAGTTTCTCTCTACCTCTAGAACACATAGGGACTTAGTTCATTGTCCATTTAAACTCCGGTCACTTACCATGTGGTCTTCGTGAATTTGATTCAATTATCTAGCTATATGATTGATTTGTTTTTTGTGTGCAAATGTCCAAACATACCATTTTATGTGTGGTTTTAAGAGTTTAATAAAAAAACTTTTTTCACTTCAGTGATATTCTTCTTCACATTTAGTCCATGTACTATTTCCAAAATGTATAGAACATGATTAATTTCTCCACATATATTTTTTAAACTATTTACATTGCCCTATCAAATATGGTTTGGGCATTTAAGATAAGTGTGACGATAAATTCATGTAATGCAACTGGTGCTCTGTAAAGCACTCTGATACCCAATTCGGGTCAAGTTCGTGCTATAAAACTATGTAAAATAAAAATAAATAAACGCAACTACTTGAATAATTTCCTTTAAGGGACAGTTAGGCTAAACAGTCTCTAACATAATTACTTTAAGTAACTGGGGAAACCTACACGTTTTCTTTTCAAAGAGAATGCTCCACTCAGTACTTCATTGTCGGTAGGATGACGGCATGAACTTTTAAAGCCTTTAATAAGTAATTATTCCTACTTACATGGATCTTGTTCAAAATGTAGGGTATCATCCTGGACTTGCGAGGAAATGCAAGTTATTCTCACAAATCATCAATACCCTGAACTGAATGCAATAAAACAATGCGACTTGCTAATAGCTTGTCATATTATAACGCTTTTAATGAAGAAAGGCCCTTTTCAAGACTTAATTGTAAAATAGCTTGTATATTTATCATTCTGCAGCTGAGCATGCTTAATCGTATGTGGTATTAGCACAGGAAGATTTAATACAGCACATTTGTTAACATTGTGGAAAGTGCTTGCCTGGCTTTCAACAAATTATGAGAATTCTGCCCACAGCATGTTTGGTATCACCTCTTGCCATGTTAGGGCTACATACTCTGTGTGTGTGTGTGTGTGTGTGTAACTGGTTTCTTGGGCCCCTGTGGCCTAGGCTCCATAAGTCATATCAGCCAAATTAGATCCATTATACCCTAGCTTAGCCCAGGATATGCAAATGTAAAATGCCAACAATTTCCCCCATACTTTTTAGTGTTTTCTTGGGCACCCCTGGAGACAGATTGGTTAAATGAGTCCATCGATGTGGACAGACAGAAGTCTCACTAACCGTCACCGTGGCTCTGAAGCGGTCCTAGAACTCACCTGATCTTATCTGTAGCGCTGGAACGCTCATGACAACATCTTGAGAAGCGCTACTGTAACTTCTCAAGGCTGCCCCTGGGCTGCGATCTGGGTCGTTCATTTTCACCCTCGGCGAGGGCGCTAGGCAGGCAGGGTAAATGGTGGGTTGGATCCACCAGGCGGTGTAGGAGCTCAGAAAAGGGCAAACACCTACTTGGGAGCACGTGACCCTTTATGCCACTGTTGGTCACATTGCACTTGAACACTCTTAGAAGAGGTTCACCATATCCCCTGCACTATGGGGCACTACTTGACAGTGGCAGCCATTGAATCCTGCAACAGAAGGAGTTAATGTCTTTAGGGTATCCATCTTTTGTAATCTCTCTGTGTTATTAACTTCATGTGCCTCCAACAAATCCTTTGCTGATGCTGTCTGTTTCAGAGTGGTGACCCACTATACTATATCATTAAAACACTTGAGCCAGAATAAGCCATTCCCAGAGAGATAAGAAAGAAAATAAACCCTGACTGTATAAGCATTAAAACTGGGGTAAACACTAAGAACAGTGAGCAATCAGTATCTGAGGAAAAGGCCTGCATATATAAGATATCCGTGGGAAATATTCAGATTAAGCAATTGTGAAATGAATGCACAGTACACGGCCGACATGAATTCAAAGACGGTAGAACATAAACTCTATGAAGTTAAATGCTAATAACGTTGGTAACAACGTGGCCTGTGCTCACACCAAAAACGAGCATTTGCAAAGCCAACTAGTCTTGCCTTTGGGAACTATGGGTTTTGCCAATGGTTTTTATTGATGCTATGCAGCATGGCATAAGAAGAATTTAAAAAACCTGTGAGGTGTTTGCCCATGTCATTTTGTAGGTGTGCGCACAATGCATGTGCGTACCTACAAAATGAAAGGTGGATCAGTAAATAAAAAGAAAAAAACATACGTAGGGGTAGCATCCTGAGGGGTGGAATCAACACAAGGCCCTGGAGTGGGTGAAAGCACCAAAGAGGCACGGGTAGGGGAAGCAACATGGAGGGCATTTCTAGATAAAAAACAAATAGGGGAGAGAGAGAGCAATATTGAGCACAGAGGTAGAAAAGCAAATGAGAGACAGCAACGCGGAGCTGCGGGAGAAGCACACAGACGAGAAAGTAACATAAGGTGGATATGCAGACATGGGCGAGTGCATCACAAACGTGGTAGAGGAGAAGCACACTGGCAAGCGAGAGGAGCACTGAGGGGGAAGAGTAAGCCATAAGGGAGACAGTTGGAAAACACATGCATTCTCGTGGACTATTTAAGACAAAGGAAAACAAATTGTTCTATAATAGTGAGCAAAGGCAGGACACAAGTACATTGTCAATGCTCTAGGGGAGAGACAGATACAAGATGGACAAGGCATCCTTTCAATAAGTAACAATTCTCTGATTCTCCCCTTTCCTTACATAAAGGGCGGCGTCATCACGCCAAGCCACAACAGCATCCCTTCTTCTACAGCAAGCACAAGTGTCAAACAGAAGCAAACATTTTTTTTGAAAATTTGTTTATTCGCATAGTAGTAAAGGCATAGCATTGTATCGTTAACACAGAAGTAAATGGAAAGCGAGATGCCCCGCGCTGCATAATAATATCAAATGGTACATGAATTTTCTCCTTTGTTGTCTCTATAGTGAACCAAACAGAAAACCCCATACTAACCCCCAGCCCCGCACCCTTTACAGTCCCACCCCATGCACTCACAATTCGTATAAGCATATATACATTGGTATGTGGCAACTCCCAATAGCAGTGCTTGTCTGGCATAGTAGTCCTTGCAATCAGCTAGAGGTGAAATCAAGAGATGAGTGGGATACCCCAACTCCATATGTTGTGGTGCACCGTGTACTGACGCGGCAAGTGGGAAAGTATTGTGAACAGGTTGTGATTAAAATTGCGGACAGCGAGGCGGTAGATCCGTCATCTCCCTCTGCCTCGAAAGCCCCTAGTATTGTGAACCAGTCCAGCGATATCAGAGTTTTCCTATGGCCCCTGCGCTCTTCGCGTTGTAGCGCCTCCCCTTCTGCTTTGCCCCACCGTATGACCTCTGACCTCCACATGTCAAGGTCGGGTGGCTTGGGCGATTTCCATCGCATGGTTATCGCGCGTTTCGCAAGCAGCAGAGCCATATCAGTGAAGCGTGTCGATACACTCCTTTTACGCGCTACGGGTCCTAGCCCTAGTAGTGTATGTACCAAAGTGTGTGGTAGTGGGGGCACACCCGCTCTGGTGAGCGTTTCATGTACAATGGTCCAATAGTAGTTCAGTGTCGGGCAGTCCCATAGCATGTGTAGTAGTGAGGCATCATCCGTTCTGCATCTAGGGCATGTGTCTGCAGCGTCGGGGAACATAGCGTGCACACGTCGCGGCGTGAGATACGCCCTGTGTAATATCATTAATTGGATGAATTTGGAATTCGGGTTCCTAGCCACTTTCTTGGGGTATTGTAGGATACGCTCCCATTCCTTATCATCGAGTGTTCGCCCGATGTCTCCCTCCCATTTCACCCTCAGGGGTAGCAGTGAAGTTGCCCTTCCCGTTCTGATGCTAGTAGTTAGCCATCTAGTTAGGTGGCTTCCCGGCCCCATGAGGTATTGCATCGTCAGCAATGGATTCGTGGGTGGTTCTGCGCCATCCCGCGCCCAAGTTGTCATCACGTAGTGGCGCAAACCAGCATGTATGAGGAACGAACCTCCCGGTATATTATGTGTGGTCCTGAAGTCCTCAAATGGCATCAAGTGCCCATCTGCGAAGAGGTCTCCAATATGTGTTACCCCCGCGTCAAGCCATGATGTTAGTTTGTGTGCCGAGAGCATTCCCGATGGTAGTGGGATACCCAGTAGAGGAACCGTAGGGGCGTAGGTAGTCGTTGGAGTTGTGTACTTAACTGCCTTCCGCCAGTATTGCACTGCAAGTCGGAGAAGAGGGGGGGTGTCTCTAGGGAGCTCCGCACAGAAGCAAACATAACATAGGAATAATACTAGAAACTCTCACATCTCTCCCCATTACAAGACCACAGCACATCCACACAAGGGCATCATGCTCCAAACCCCGAGCATGTAGCTGCAGTTCAGCACTTCATAGTGCCCAACACCTAGTCATGCCAGCTGGCCGGATCAAGAGCCAGATGGCAGCTGGATCCGCTTACAGCACCATGCCATTCACCAGAGAGAATGGCTTCCGGTACACAGAACATGCTGCTTGGACATATGACGTGAAAAAACATCCATGCACACAGCATACCAACAAACAGCTTTAGGTGCCTGTGCACCTTTTTAGTGTGCATCATTTTCTTTGCACATTATTTCTGCGTGGTATTATAGAGTTATTCACTTTGTAATAATATACATTTTAGCCTACACGACAAATATTATGCAATAAAAATATACATGAAAGCATACAGGAGAAATGTCTTTATGTATTGTATTGTATTGTAATTGCATTTCTTTAGCGCTTACTACCCGGACGAGGCGTGTGAAGGCTTTGGAGTTACGGCCCCACACACTTAGGGTAAAGCCAGAACTGTACCAGTACTTGTTTGGTGTCATTACTCAAAAACTGCAGTAGCTATAGACTTTGTGGCAATATTACATACAGTGCTCCTGGGGCTCAGGTGGGGCATGTGCCTGTTTTCTTTGCTCCGAGGCCCTATGGTATTACAGAAAGATGCTTGTGCGGCCCCTGCTGTAATACAGATAGACCAGAGCCTGCGCTCCTATAAAGGGGTGTTCACTCATTTGTATGGGGGTATGACCCAATACAAAATGAGGGAAATACTTTGCCTCTGTGCCCACACCGTATTAGGGCTGCAGGTGCAGAGGCAGAGAGACTGTCAGGCAGCTCACTGACTGTGTACCAAAAAGAGATGGTGCACAGTCAGTGTGTCCTTGGCTTATGACAGAACCTGGAAACCAGAAGATCTCACCAGGGCTGCCAATGGCGCGAACTACAGGTTGAAAAGAGTGGGACTAAGCGTGGAACCCTGTGGTACTCCACAAAGGAGTCTGAAAGCCTTAACCCTGAACTGACCTCAGCTAACAATATGATGCCCGTCAACCAGAAAGGAAGAAAGCTATTTCAACACCAATTCGCCCACCCCTACTTTAGTTGCCCAACCATACGTGATGGAGAGGTAGTCTCAAAGGCTGCTGATAAGTCCAATAGGACTAAGACGGCAGTCCCACCCCGTCCACATGCATTCTCATCACATCAGTGGCGGCAATGAGAGCTGATTCTGTACTATGGCCACTTCTGAAGCCATTTTTAGAAGGGTTCAGATTGTCATGGTCAGTGATGAACTTGACTAGCACATTATTCAGGTGTTTCCCAAGCATTTTTGCAGGAGTGGAAAGAGGAGTGATTGGGTGGTAATTCTTCAATTCATCCAGAGCTACATTTGAGTTTTTGGGGAGTGGAATAACGATAGCTTCCATTCATCCCTCAGGGAAAACACCATGTCTCAAGTTTCCGAGAACTCAGCCACAGGATCAGGAACTAACTGCAGAACTTTCGGGCAGCACAGGTCAGTGGGAGAGCCTGATTTATTCCCTATAAGGATTTTTTGGGCCTGCAGCGCTGACATAGATGAAAACAACACCAGCTGAGGAGCACCACTAGGAATATCTTGGCCGAAACAATCCTCTACGTGGCTCGCAACCAAGTTAAATTAGGAGTAAATGCTGAGAATCCTTTCCCTGATAAACGTACCCAGACAGTCACAGAAAGCTTGTTGGACATTGGTATCTTGCTAACTGGAGGGAACTGGATACGTTTTTAACCACTTTAAAAAGCTCCTTAGTAGGAGTTTATTTCGCTAAAGTGATTTGAGCTGTATAGTAGGTGGATTTAGCTTTGTATTGTAAATCACGCCCTTGATTGTGACAAGAAGGGCTTTGTCCTGCTCCTTAATATCTAGTTAGGTGGACGGCAGAGCTGCCTGAGTTCCCTTAATTCTTTTGATAACCATGGTGCAGACTCTTTTCTCTTTTGGGGACCTCTCAGCCTTATAGGAGCTGTCTTATCTAAGGCTGCGTCCAGCCACTTAGAGACTGTTTCATTGAGTAGTTCTAAGTGAATATGTATCATTTCATACAATGCATCATCGTATTTTATCATAATAACCTGCATGGCAATTCAACTGGCTAAACAATTTTAATTAACATATACTTTAGTGTACTTTGCTAACTAAAGTGTGCCTGTTATTATTTTAATATCAAACTAAGAAACCAAAGATGGGAGTGATGAGAGCACATCACTGGCTCCTATAACAATCACCCATCGTCAGCACCTACGGACTCAACTATGTGTCGTACACAGATGACACTCAACTCATCCTCTCCTTATCCAACGAACCCAACACCGCCAGACACAACTTTCAAGAAGGCATGGAAGCCGTCGCCAAATGGATGAAAAACAGCTGCCTACAACTCAACACCGACAAAACAGAAGTCCTCATCTTGGGCCCAAACTACGACGCCTGGAACCACACCAGCCCTCTGAAGCCCACCCACCCCCCGGACCAGGCACCCAGCCTTGGAATCATCCTGGACTCCGAGCTCATAATGGACCGCCAGATCAACTCCATCGCATCCTCCTGCTTCCAAACCCTTTGCCTCCTATGTAAGACCTTCAAATGAATCCCCCACGAGCACAGAAAAACCATCACTTATGCCCTCGCCACCAGCAGACTCGACTACGGCAACGCACTCTACGCCGGAATAAACAAAAACCTCACCCACAAGCTACAAAACATCCAGAACGCCGCCGCAAGACTGGTCCTCAACCTGCCAAGACAATGCCACATCTCCCAGCACCTACGCACACTCCACTGGCTCCCCATCGAGGCTAGAATTACCTTCAAGATTCTCACCCACGCACATAAGGCAATACATTACGAGCCCGATTCTTGAAGAAAGTCAAAAAGTGCACTCTGTGGTATGTCCTTGCATTGGTGCAGGTTTATTAGTTTCAGAAAGTCACAAGAGTTTACACAAGCAGCCGGAAAAACAGAACTCCCAACAAACGTTTGTGAATTCCATTTTCGCATGAACAAATGTGCACACATGTAAAGCTGCTAAAGCAAAAACCTACTGAGCAATTGCGAATTTATTTTCCTTTTCCTCACCCTAGAAAAGGTTTTAGTTGCAGCGTCACAGGTACATTTCCAACCTTTCCCTGTGTCGGAACATACTGGAGAGTAGTTGGTAAATACCCCTGAACTTGTAAGTTTTTGTTTCTGTACAAACTCACAGGCTTTCCAACCGTGGCACTACCCCATCCCACCTACTCTGAGTCTCTGATTTTGTCACCTTTTTTCAAATCTATATACAGAGAGCCTTGCTAGAATCCACATATAATGCACAACCTAACTTAATCTGGGAGGCTGTTATCGGAGCTCTGATTTAATGTGAACGTTGGCATAATTTGTCACCTCACAACTTAGCCCCCAAATGGACAAGTATAATTTTTTTACAGGACCACTAGGTCTCTGAAGCATCTCATCGCTTCGAGAAGTAGATTTTTCTTATAGAATTCCTCACCCTTTGATAAAGTCTTCGCCTATGCCAGAGATTTTTTAAGGCATGGCAAAGTTGGAACTCGTCCAGGGCCCCACCTTTCAAGGACCCCCCTCTGGGAAAATGAACTAACCTACTATAACATCACTCTGTCTGTTACTCCTTCTCGTTAAGATATGGTTCAATATTGTTTCGCATCATGGGGTTTGAATTAGCAGAACATAGGCAAACACAAATTTGTTGCAAAGAGGGGCGCTAAAGTATGAGCCCCCCAAAATCCTTAAAACAACACTAGCCTACGGTCCCACTAAACGGTCTGCGTTTGCATGACACTAGGGGTGATTTAGTCTTGATCCATAGTGTAAAAGTCAGTGAGCGTGAGTTACATTAGTTCTGTACTCAATGTGCACCTGGCAATACAAATCTTCTTGTAAGGCTAAATAGCACAATATGTATAATTTTGCAGCAATTATACATATTAAGTGTAGAAAAGTCATGCAGTTTTCCTACTGTATGCACCTTTATTTGGGGCTAGCATTTTACGCAACTCCACATTGCACTGCCTTGTGTGACTTTAGTCGATGTAGCTTTTTGTGGTTTCTTAGGGCTCTTTTCACTGTTTTTCCAGTGTTTCTCCCTCTTTGAATATATTATTAGGGTTTTTGGGGTTGACTCAGACACTTTTCAACGGCAGGGTTTTATTTAGGAATTAAATAGCAAGGTTATTTGCTGAAATGAAAACAGAACCCACAATATATTACTGGAGCCAGGATGATCAGCTATGGTGCTGACACAAAGCCGGGCTGAACCCGTGCGTCGTCAGGGACTTCCAGAATTTTAGAAAGTTGTCTTGGGTGTAAATGAATAATAGAAGTCTGTTCAAAAGGAAGGAGCCTTGATCAGGTAGTGAACTGCTCCCAGAATTGCTGTATGCCAGCCTGTGTATCATGAGTCTGTTAGGGTTGCCACTTTTAAGTATCTGATTAAGGCAGTATGGCACCAAGAGGTTGATGAGTTAGATGGATGCTTGTCCTATAAGTATCATATGCGGAAGGCATAATGTCGTCAATAAACCCCTTTGTTTGGTCGGGAGCCGGATGATGTACTTAAAGGTATGTGGCCATTATACTTCTAGCCAATGATGAAGAGGTTAACATTATTGTTTGGCTACTGTCTTGGCAAGAAAGAAGCCCTGTGTAATATGTCACAATCATCTGTTCTACAGATCACCACACTTAGGTGGACAAATTAGCATCCAGGATAGGACCCAGGTTGCAGACGTTTTGAGAGGGTGATGGCTGTTGACCCATGGATGGAGGCCAGTGAAGTGGGAGCTTTGCCGGGTTCCCTTGATCTCAGTCTTAGGGTAATTAAGACAAAGTCAGCTCTGGTGCATCGTCTTCTGGATGCTTGCTAGGCAATGCCTGACATGCTGATGCCTCTTGTATTGTTTGGAAATTTGATACAATTTTGACTGTCATTGGCATACATATGGTTAATCCCTGTTGTAAATCTCCAAAATGTACATGATGGGTTACATGTAAACATTGAAAAGTGTTGTGGTTAGTACTGATCTTTGTGGATCATTCCATTAAGTCCATTGAATGTCCATTGAAGTGGTCAATCCATTAAAGAGCTTTTCCCTGGCACTACTGTTTGAACAAATTCTTTCAGATGTCAATGAAGGAAGTCTCTGTCCCTCTTTGGGGGTGGAACCCTGATTTGACGTGACCCATGAGATTGTCATGTTTCAAGTTCACTAGGCTTCGGTATATTCAACAGAAGTCCTATGTTCGAGTCATATGAGCTGCAGAATACACACTGTGCATAGATCGCCACCTAGTGTTGGGCCCGGATGTCTGCAGTTGTTTTTGTCCTGAAAAGTCTTTGGAAGTCATGGGATAGGTGGCTCCTCCTTTGAACAATAGTGCGCAGGGGCATCGGCTCCATCCTTAGATTGTTTTTGTCCGCCACCGGGCTCGGATGTGTTTCCTGAGCTCCGTGTTGGAACCGATTTGCCTTAGGCGCACAATCCTCACCAGCATCGACTGTATTGTTTCGAATGCGTTTCCAATCTACGCTACTCTTCAATTCCGAAGTCTTCAATTCCGGTCGTCGACGAAGGCCTTCGGGCCTACCTAGGCCTCATCTTCCAGGTCATGGAATGGACGGCATTTAAAAAGTGTCCTCGATGTGGGTCGAACTTTCCCCCACACCGATCTCCATGAGGTGTTCAACCATTGCCTCTCACCGGAGCACGAGGCCAGAGACTGTTCCGCTTGTACTTCTTTCCGCTCTAGAAGACGATCCGGGACGGACGAGCTCGAAGAACAATGGCTCGCTCATCAGCTTCGATCCCAGACGATATCTTCTAAGAGGGCGTCGACGTCCCAGAACGACAGCAGGAACATGGCGTCGACAGTAACTCCGAGGCCGAAGATTCAGACCTCGAGGACATCACTCCGGCACAGAGGGTCGTAAGTAAGTAAGAACGTCGACCCCGACCCTTCCTCGACACCTTCTAAAAAGGTCCATCGGAGCCGAAAAAACCCTCGGAGCAGACAAAACCATCGGAGCCAAAAAAAAACATTGGATCCGCGAAAACCACCGGAGCCGAAAAAGCCAAATGTTCCACCGGCTAAAGACACTGCTAAAGAACATGTTTCAAAGCCAAAAGATCCTCACAGCTCAACGCTGAAAAAGCCCTCTGCACCAAAAGATCTACCTCCCACAGAGGACTTGTTCCATCCAGACCCTACACAAAAGACTGGTTAAAGATCCAAAAACTGGTTGAGTAACTCTTAGTTCTAAAAAACGACCATTGGACGCGCCTGCTCCTGCTCCTGCTCCTCATCCAAAGAAAAAGAACATTGCAACCTCTCCTTTAAGGATACCCTCTCCTCCTCCTCCACCTCATATCCCTTCACCACCTCCTCCCCTACCTCATCACTCCCCTACACCTTCTCCTACTCCGTTATAAGAGGAGGATAACCGGGATTACACCTCTGATGACACAGGGGGTGGTGCAGATAGTGAGCCACCAGATCATTCTAGTCCTCCTGGCTCACCTGACGCCAGGAGGATGACTATAGCACCCCAGATGTCCCTAACGTCCCATAAGACGACATATATCCCTCCTGGCCTTCCCCACCAGAGGATACTATGGGATGTAATCAACTAGTACATAGGGCTGCCCAATACCATGGGGTTGACCTACATACTGACCCAGTAGAAGAGGACTTCCTCCTCGATACCTTTGACAACGCACAAAGGTCCACTTCGATTTTACCCATGCTTAAAGGTGTTGTAAAGCACACAGACCAAGGTTTGGGTGTCCTACATGATGAGGCTCCGCCATCTGGGTGGGCTGATAGGACTCAAACAGCAATTGTTGTTCAGCCAGTCTGACTTTTGATTACTGATGTAATCTTCTCTGTGCAATTTGTCCAGTGTTAGTTTAATTATCTCAGCGTTACTCGACCTACAGGCTCTTTGTTCTTTATGTTATAAAGCACGCACCAGAAGTCTTTAAAGACCCAGTTAGGGCTCGAATCATCAACCCCCGAATTGAGAAAAAATATAAGGCTGCCCCTTCAATTCCAGCCTACATTAAAGGGCCTGCACCATTAGACTCCATTGTAGTCTCTAATGCATGCAAAAGAGCAAATTCACAGACATCAGGCGAGGCTCCCCCACCAGATAAAGAATCTAAGCTCCTTGACGCATCAGGTAAAAGAACAGCGTCACAGGCAGCAAACATTTAGCGTATTGCAAATACCCAAGCATTACTGGCAAGATACAACAGAGCACATTATGATGAATTTGAATCAATAATGCAGCACCTTCCAGATAAATACAAAAACAGAGCACATGAGCTTATACAAGAGGGTATAAACATCACAAATACCGCTATTCGTTGTGCACTAGATGCAGCAGATACTGCTTCAAGGGCAATTAATACCAGTATCCTGTTTTAAACCTGAAGTACAAAGTGCCATCCTGAACCAACCCTTTGACGAGCAACACTTATTTGGGCCTAATGTGGATGTAAATGAAAAAAGATGCTGACACAGCTAAATCTATGGGAGCCTTGCAGTCGCAAGCTCCCAGACGCTCCTTTCGCCGCTCATCTTACAGAGGCACCACCAGAGGATACTCCTTTGACAGTCCCGCTACTTCTTACAAGGCCCCTTACACAATCCACCTACAATAGGGGCTACCAAAGAGGTGGTTACAGAGCGAATTACTGACTTCCAAGATTAAGACAATGAGAATTAATGAGTGAATAAAGTGTCTCCAGTATCAAATTATTTACAATTTTGAGAGCAAAATGGAAGTTGGTCTATTAAAATTGTGGGGTCCCCAGATAGATTCACTCTAGGTAGAGAGTTTGGACAAACTAGAAATCTGCAAGGTAAGAACACTGTCAAAAGTAGTCACTATGAAAACTATAGAAGTCTTTGATTACTTGATTCACACTTTGTGTACTAAGACAGTGATTGCATTCTATAATAGGGGTACAAAAGGGGGTGGTAATGGACGGAGCATCTGAACCAATCAAACACTCACACCCAGTCAAAAGATCTGGGTTTAATCCATCACCGTTCTTTAGCCCACTCTGCCACCCCAGTTCAGACATGGCTATATGCAAATCAGTCTGACCCTGTGCCTCATGGGAACAGTTCAGCCCGAACTGCCCAGCCATGCCTTCCCTGGACCGGAAACAAGCTTCCGAGGACCGGTTTCTGGCATTACAGCCGTCTTCAGCCCAGCTTGCTTGAATTCAGTGGCAAAGTGAGCAAGGGACTCACGTCTGAGCATACCCTGCCACACTTATGGCGGCCAAAAGCGGTACAAAAGGGGGTGGTAATGGACGGAGCATCTGAACCAATCAAACACTCACACCCAGTCAAAATATCTGGGTTTAATCCATCACCGATCTTTAGCCAACTCTGCCACCCCAGTTCAGAAATGGCTATATGCAAATCAGTCTGACCCTGTGCCTCATGGGAACAGTTCAGCCCGAACTGCCCAGCCATGCCTTCCCTGGACCGGAAACAAGCTTCCGAGGACCGGTTTCTGGCATTACAGCCGTCTTCAGCCCGGCTTGCTTGAATTCAGTGGCAAAGTGAGCAAGGGACTCACGTCTGAGCAGACCCTGCCACACTTATGGCGGCCAAAAGCGGTACAAAAGGGGGTGGTAATGGACGGAGCATCTGAACCAATCAAACACTCACACCCAGTCAAAAGATCTGGGTTTAATCCATCACCATTCTTTAGCCCACTCTGCCATCCCAGTTCAGACATGGCTATATGCAAATCAGTCTGACCCTGTGCCTCATGGGAACAGTTCAGCCCGAACTGCCCAGCCATGCCTTCCCTGGACCGGAAACAAGCTTCCGAGGACCGGTTTCTGTCATTACAGCCGTCTTCAGCCCGGCTTGCTTGAATTCAGTGGCAAAGTGAGCAAGGGACTCACGTCTGAGCATACCCTGCCACACTTATGGCGGCCAAAAGCGGTACAAAAGGGGGTGGTAATGGACGGAGCATCTGAACCAATCAAACACTCACACCCAGTCAAAAGATCTGGGTTTAATCCATCAATTGGATTCAAGATAGCCTGGCTGATGAGGATTATGAATCCGAAACCGGTCCCAGGATGCTTGTTTCCGATCCATCATCCCCTTTTGTATCGCTGCATTCTATAATAGACATGTTATCCACATGTGCTGTCTAATCTCGGCGGCATGGTGATAGTCTCATTTGGATTTATGGCTAATTTGGGTAGCTTATGCGGATTCGGTCACTACAATAGTTAATTGGCTGTCAACTAAGAAAAATGCGTGAAAGGCAAGGCCACCTAAGAAACTCATACCTGTTCCTTTGGATATCTTAGTTAGAGGCAAGAAAAGAGGGTTTGCAGAATTTTTTTTAAAATACATTTATAATGTTGCAATTCTTTGTAATGTTCAGTTTGTTAGCTGCTAGGATTGTCAATATTCTGTTTGTTAAAATAGTGACAACTATATATATATATATATATATATTCACGCTCCGTTTGCCCAACAAATTGAGTTGCACTCTGACACAGGCGAAAGGTGGCAAACCTTTATTTCCAGTATGAGCTGACATCTGCCTGCTGTTTCCAAATCCAGTCTCTCCCGTTCGTAATGCCTGACGCGTTTCTGGAAGATACGACTTCCTTCATCAGAGGCTTTTACAGGATTGATGTGTGCTTTAGGACTCTGTTCCTCTTAATCCAATGCGACTTTACACGCCCCCAGATGGGCGGGTTCCTTAACCAGCAAGGCATTGTGGTATACAGAGTCCTGGCATTTCACGCACTATTTCTGGAGAAAACAGTTCGCGCCCTCAGATGGGCCCCCAACCAACAGTGCCAGCTCTCATCCCTAGCCGGTGTCCCACAGTGCGATTCGGCAACTTCCTGGTCGCGTGGTCCCCACCGTTAGTAGGGGTGGTGCAACTCGGCGACTTGGGCAGCCGCCTAGTATTCACGCTCCGTTTGCCCAACAAATTGAGTTGCACTCTGACACAGGCGAAAGGTGGCAAACCTTTATTTCCAGTATGAGCTGACATCTGCCTGCTGTTTCCAAATCCAGTCTCTCCCGTTCGTAATGCCTGACGCGTTTCTGGAAGATACGACTTCCTTCATCAGAGGCTTTTACAGGATTGATGTGTGCTTTAGGACTCTGTTCCTCTTAATCCAATGCGACTTTACACGCCCCCAGATGGGCGGGTTCCTTAACCAGCAAGGCATTGTGGTATACAGAGTCCTGGCATTTCACGCACTATTTCTGGAGAAAACAGTTCGCGCCCTCAGATGGGCCCCCAACCAACAGTGCCAGCTCTCATCCCTAGCCGGTGTCCCACAGTGCGATTCGGCAACTTCCTGGTCGCGTGGTCCCCACCGTTAGTAGGGGTGGTGCAACTCGGCGACTTGGGCAGCCGCCTAGTATTCACGCTCCGTTTGCCCAACAAATTGAGTTGCACTCTGACACAGGCGAAAGGTGGCAAACCTTTATTTCCAGTATGAGCTGACATCTGCCTGCTGTTTCCAAATCCAGTCTCTCCCGTTCGTAATGCCTGACGCGTTTCTGGAAGATACGACTTCCTTCATCAGAGGCTTTTACAGGATTGATGTGTGCTTTAGGACTCTGTTCCTCTTAATCCAATGCGACTTTACACGCCCCCAGATGGGCGGGTTCCTTAACCAGCAAGGCATTGTGGTATACAGAGTCCTGGCATTTCACGCACTATTTCTGGAGAAAACAGTTCGCGCCCTCAGATGGGCCCCCAACCAACAGTGCCAGCTCTCATCCCTAGCCGGTGTCCCACAGTGCGATTCGGCAACTTCCTGGTCGCGTGGTCCCCACCGTTAGTAGGGGTGGTGCAACTCGGCGACTTGGGCAGCCGCCTAGTATTCACGCTCCGTTTGCCCAACAAATTGAGTTGCACTCTGACACAGGCGAAAGGTGGCAAACCTTTATTTCCAGTATGAGCTGACATCTGCCTGCTGTTTCCAAATCCAGTCTCTCCCGTTCGTAATGCCTGACGCGTTTCTGGAAGATACGACTTCCTTCATCAGAGGCTTTTACAGGATTGATGTGTGCTTTAGGACTCTGTTCCTCTTAATCCAATGCGACTTTACACGCCCCCAGATGGGCGGGTTCCTTAACCAGCAAGGCATTGTGGTATACAGAGTCCTGGCATTTCACGCACTATTTCTGGAGAAAACAGTTCGCGCCCTCAGATGGGCCCCCAACCAACAGTGCCAGCTCTCATCCCTAGCCGGTGTCCCACAGTGCGATTCGGCAACTTCCTGGTCGCGTGGTCCCCACCGTTAGTAGGGGTGGTGCAACTCGGCGACTTGGGCAGCCGCCTAGTATTCACGCTCCGTTTGCCCAACAAATTGAGTTGCACTCTGACACAGGCGAAAGGTGGCAAACCTTTATTTCCAGTATGAGCTGACATCTGCCTGCTGTTTCCAAATCCAGTCTCTCCCGTTCGTAATGCCTGACGCGTTTCTGGAAGATACGACTTCCTTCATCAGAGGCTTTTACAGGATTGATGTGTGCTTTAGGACTCTGTTCCTCTTAATCCAATGCGACTTTACACGCCCCCAGATGGGCGGGTTCCTTAACCAGCAAGGCATTGTGGTATACAGAGTCCTGGCATTTCACGCACTATTTCTGGAGAAAACAGTTCGCGCCCTCAGATGGGCCCCCAACCAACAGTGCCAGCTCTCATCCCTAGCCGGTGTCCCACAGTGCGATTCGGCAACTTCCTGGTCGCGTGGTCCCCACCGTTAGTAGGGGTGGTGCAACTCGGCGACTTGGGCAGCCGCCTAGTATTCACGCTCCGTTTGCCCAACAAATTGAGTTGCACTCTGACACAGGCGAAAGGTGGCAAACCTTTATTTCCAGTATGAGCTGACATCTGCCTGCTGTTTCCAAATCCAGTCTCTCCCGTTCGTAATGCCTGACGCGTTTCTGGAAGATACGACTTCCTTCATCAGAGGCTTTTACAGGATTGATGTGTGCTTTAGGACTCTGTTCCTCTTAATCCAATGCGACTTTACACGCCCCCAGATGGGCGGGTTCCTTAACCAGCAAGGCATTGTGGTATACAGAGTCCTGGCATTTCACGCACTATTTCTGGAGAAAACAGTTCGCGCCCTCAGATGGGCCCCCAACCAACAGTGCCAGCTCTCATCCCTAGCCGGTGTCCCACAGTGCGATTCGGCAACTTCCTGGTCGCGTGGTCCCCACCGTTAGTAGGGGTGGTGCAACTCGGCGACTTGGGCAGCCGCCTAGTATTCACGCTCCGTTTGCCCAACAAATTGAGTTGCACTCTGACACAGGCGAAAGGTGGCAAACCTTTATTTCCAGTATGAGCTGACATCTGCCTGCTGTTTCCAAATCCAGTCTCTCCCGTTCGTAATGCCTGACGCGTTTCTGGAAGATACGACTTCCTTCATCAGAGGCTTTTACAGGATTGATGTGTGCTTTAGGACTCTGTTCCTCTTAATCCAATGCGACTTTACACGCCCCCAGATGGGCGGGTTCCTTAACCAGCAAGGCATTGTGGTATACAGAGTCCTGGCATTTCACGCACTATTTCTGGAGAAAACAGTTCGCGCCCTCAGATGGGCCCCCAACCAACAGTGCCAGCTCTCATCCCTAGCCGGTGTCCCACAGTGCGATTCGGCAACTTCCTGGTCGCGTGGTCCCCACGTTAGTAGGGGTGGTGCAACTCGGCGACTTGGGCAGCCGCCTAGTATTCACGCTCCGTTTGCCCAACAAATTGAGTTGCACTCTGACACAGGCGAAAGGTGGCAAACCTTTATTTCCAGTATGAGCTGACATCTGCCTGCTGTTTCCAAATCCAGTCTCTCCCGTTCGTAATGCCTGACGCGTTTCTGGAAGATACGACTTCCTTCATCAGAGGCTTTTACAGGATTGATGTGTGCTTTAGGACTCTGTTCCTCTTAATCCAATGCGACTTTACACGCCCCCAGATGGGCGGGTTCCTTAACCAGCAAGGCATTGTGGTATACAGAGTCCTGGCATTTCACGCACTATTTCTGGAGAAAACAGTTCGCGCCCTCAGATGGGCCCCCAACCAACAGTGCCAGCTCTCATCCCTAGCCGGTGTCCCACAGTGCGATTCGGCAACTTCCTGGTCGCGTGGTCCCCACCGTTAGTAGGGGTGGTGCAACTCGGCGACTTGGGCAGCCGCCTAGTATTCACGCTCCGTTTGCCCAACAAATTGAGTTGCACTCTGACACAGGCGAAAGGTGGCAAACCTTTATTTCCAGTATGAGCTGACATCTGCCTGCTGTTTCCAAATCCAGTCTCTCCCGTTCGTAATGCCTGACGCGTTTCTGGAAGATACGACTTCCTTCATCAGAGGCTTTTACAGGATTGATGTGTGCTTTAGGACTCTGTTCCTCTTAATCCAATGCGACTTTACACGCCCCCAGATGGGCGGGTTCCTTAACCAGCAAGGCATTGTGGTATACAGAGTCCTGGCATTTCACGCACTATTTCTGGAGAAAACAGTTCGCGCCCTCAGATGGGCCCCCAACCAACAGTGCCAGCTCTCATCCCTAGCCGGTGTCCCACAGTGCGATTCGGCAACTTCCTGGTCGCGTGGTCCCCACCGTTAGTAGGGGTGGTGCAACTCGGCGACTTGGGCAGCCGCCTAGTATTCACGCTCCGTTTGCCCAACAAATTGAGTTGCACTCTGACACAGGCGAAAGGTGGCAAACCTTTATTTCCAGTATGAGCTGACATCTGCCTGCTGTTTCCAAATCCAGTCTCTCCCGTTCGTAATGCCTGACGCGTTTCTGGAAGATACGACTTCCTTCATCAGAGGCTTTTACAGGATTGATGTGTGCTTTAGGACTCTGTTCCTCTTAATCCAATGCGACTTTACACGACCCCAGATGGGCGGGTTCCTTAACCAGCAAGGCATTGTGGTATACAGAGTCCTGGCATTTCACGCACTATTTCTGGAGAAAACAGTTCGCGCCCTCAGATGGGCCCCCAACCAACAGTGCCAGCTCTCATCCCTAGCCGGTGTCCCACAGTGCGATTCGGCAACTTCCTGGTCGCGTGGTCCCCACCGTTAGTAGGGGTGGTGCAACTCGGCGACTTGGGCAGCCGCCTAGTATTCACGCTCCGTTTGCCCAACAAATTGAGTTGCACTCTGACACAGGCGAAAGGTGGCAAACCTTTATTTCCAGTATGAGCTGACATCTGCCTGCTGTTTCCAAATCCAGTCTCTCCCGTTCGTAATGCCTGACGCGTTTCTGGAAGATACGACTTCCTTCATCAGAGGCTTTTACAGGATTGATGTGTGCTTTAGGACTCTGTTCCTCTTAATCCAATGCGACTTTACACGCCCCCAGATGGGCGGGTTCCTTAACCAGCAAGGCATTGTGGTATACAGAGTCCTGGCATTTCACGCACTATTTCTGGAGAAAACAGTTCGCGCCCTCAGATGGGCCCCCAACCAACAGTGCCAGCTCTCATCCCTAGCCGGTGTCCCACAGTGCGATTCGGCAACTTCCTGGTCGCGTGGTCCCACCGTTAGTAGGGGTGGTGCAACTCGGCGACTTGGGCAGCCGCCTAGTATTCACGCTCCGTTTGCCCAACAAATTGAGTTGCACTCTGACACAGGCGAAAGGTGGCAAACCTTTATTTCCAGTATGAGCTGACATCTGCCTGCTGTTTCCAAATCCAGTCTCTCCCGTTCGTAATGCCTGACGCGTTTCTGGAAGATACGACTTCCTTCATCAGAGGCTTTTACAGGATTGATGTGTGCTTTAGGACTCTGTTCCTCTTAATCCAATGCGACTTTACACTTTACGAACGGGAGAGACTGGATTTGGAAACAGCAGGCAGATGTCAGCTCATACTGGAAATAAAGGTTTGCCACCTTTCGCCTGTGTCAGAGTGCAACTCAATTTGTTGGGCAAACGGAGCGTGAATACTAGGCGGCTGCCCAAGTCGCCGAGTTGCACCACCCCTACTAACGGTGGGGACCACGCGACCAGGAAGTTGCCGAATCGCACTGTGGGACACCGGCTAGGGATGAGAGCTGGCACTGTTGGTTGGGGGCCCATCTGAGGGCGCGAACTGTTTTCTCCAGAAATAGTGCGTGAAATGCCAGGACTCTGTATACCACAATGCCTTGCTGGTTAAGGAACCCGCCCATCTGGGGGCGTGTAAAGTCGCATTGGATTAAGAGGAACAGAGTCCTAAAGCACACATCAATCCTGTAAAAGCCTCTGATGAAGGAAGTCGTATCTTCCAGAAACGCGTCAGGCATTACGAACGGGAGAGACTGGATTTGGAAACAGCAGGCAGATGTCAGCTCATACTGGAAATAAAGGTTTGCCACCTTTCGCCTGTGTCAGAGTGCAACTCAATTTGTTGGGCAAACGGAGCGTGAATATATATATATATATATATATATATATATATATATATATATTATGCATTATCATAAGATTCTGAATTTTATAAAAGTCCTAAAAATATATTCTTAGTGTATATTCTTGAGTGTGTTTATTTATGGTGAAAGGAGATTTTTTTTTTGATAAACAATTTTATGGATTTTTGATATGGTAACGAAAACCAGCAGTAAAGCAGATTACAATAGGGGGAACAATTCCCAGTTGGTTGGATGATTAACCTTGGTTCTTTTGACCCTGTTAAATCTTATAGGATCCAGACATTTGGCAGGTGATTCAAAATTTAAGCCACAGCACCCAGCCATTTGCCCCACACCCTGGGGTATTTCTTTGGACATCCCCACGCATCATAAATAGGTTTTTCCTGTGTAGCACACCAGTCTACCCCCTCCCGCCATTTAGTGAGGCTAGGCAGAGCTAGACGTTTCCAGTTAGCGGCCCATGTCTCGCTTTGCTACATACATAGCCGTGTTAAAAAATAGCTTCTCGTTTCTGGACCCATCCAGCCTGTGAAAGGAATTTTAGAATGTACTGACACTAATATTCCTGTAGATCTCTCAAGACTGATTGTTGCCCAAAAAGCATCATCCTAATGTAATGTTACTGACCACGGGGTTCTCTGTCTCAAGTTGGTATGTTGACTAAGTCCGTGCTGCCAGAGGGTGCTCAGATCCCAAAGCCTGTGCCATATTCTGGAAAAGTTTCATAAACGTATCACTCCTGCTTATGTGTTGTGGTCCCTCTTTACCCCCACAACTGAGCACTCCCCAGGTTGTACTTTGCTTCTTGTCACTGTGGATGTGTGCAACCCATCTTCAGTTTCTGTTTTTAATGCTTAGGCCTAGCCTACAAGATACACCCCAGAATGCTATGCATCAATGCACTGATTAATAGCTCTCATATACTCAGCCTTATAGCTGACATAGGAAAGTTCCCCTTTGCTTGTGGGGCATCCTAATGTATTGCAAAACTGTCCCTTTGTGCCCACACCCCAACTGAGAGCTCCCTAGACTTAAATATTCCCCTGGATACTGGTGCTCTGGGGATGCTACTACTTATCTCTGGATATCACTCATAGCTATCTCTTTCTACCATTATCTAATTTACTCGATAGAAGCTGAGGGAGCTTAGTTTTGCTTCACATATATGTTGGGCTAAGTACACGGCGTAGGAAGGTAGGATCCTTTGGCATGGTTAACCCCACTTTTGCCTGGTGCTAAGCTGTTTTTGACTAGTCTGACTGGGATCCTGCTAATCAGGACCCCATATTCTCTGCTTTCTCCCTTAAATTGTTGTGGAGCAGTACTTAGGTACATACCAGATTGGATACTGAGGTACTCTTAGAAGTCCCTAGAATATGGTACTAAGGTACCTAGGGCATAGGTACCCCAGAGGTCCCGCATGGACTGAAGCATGCATTATGCCACCCATGAAAGACCATTCAAAATGGAACTACAGGCCTGCCTTTGCATCCTGTGTAAGCTGGTGCTAGCACAATCTTACTAAATATATAGGTTTCCGATACCTAGGGTCACTGCACTTAAAACATATAAGTCACCCCATAGCAGGCCTTTGCAATCCTAAAGGCAGGGTGCTTGGTTCCAAGTGAGCGGGTGCCCCGGCATGAGCAGGACACCCCTATAGCCTAAGGAGGCCATTCTCCCGGGTTGTCAGTGAAGCAGCCATATACTATATAGAGGGGCATCGCATAATTACGCGGTGACCATCTCTAAACCGGCTGCAACTAATTCTATCATGTTTGGTATCAAACATGTTGGAATCACACCCCCACACCGTGAACGGTGCGGTACAGAGTCAAGGTCATCGTCACCTCTTCTGCAACACCCGACATCGGAGGGCATTCGTCTTCCAAGTCTCCTGGTCACAAACATGTTGGAATCACACCCCCACACTGTGAACCGTGTGGGAGGTATGATTCCAAGCACTGGAAGAGTTCCTTTAACCTCTCAGTGTTCCCGGTTGCAGCCTTCTAAACCCAGACAGCATAAAATTGTTGCTGCTGACTAGAGACACATTTCTGCCCTCCTGCTGCTGAGCCAAGCTCGAGCAGGGGAAGGCAGAACAATAGGCATCCTCTCACAGGGAGGTGTGACCACCTCTCAGACAGTATTTAGTGTATTGGGACTGGGTGGGTGCGCCTGCCAGTGCTACTAAGTCTGCATGAGGGGCACATTTGGTGTCCCTGTGCACAGTCCAGTTCAAACCGGTCCTGGGAGCCGTTGGCTCTCGCTCTGGTGCAAAACTGGACAAAGGACATCGGAGTAACCTCCCCCTTGTCCAGACCCTCCCCTAGGAGGGTCCCCTGAATCGTCCCAACTCTTTCCATAGGGTACTAAAGGGCTTACCTGGGTGTAGGTCCCTAGATTCGTCGTGGGATAAGATTCAGATCAGACACCACTTCTTCTACCGTCTGGGCAATCTGGACTTTGCTGTTCTTTGTTTGGGCTCGACCTCGTCTGCCTTCCAGTCTGCTGAATCATCTGTACCTGTGCACCATACAGGAACCTTCCAAGACCTGTGGGCATAAAAGACACCTGAAGGAATCTCCCTTGGAGTGAAGAAGTCACTCTCCTGCATTCGTAGACACTGCAACTAAGTCAACTGGTCTGCTGACCCTGAGCTCCTCCGGACTTCGAAGACTCTGCAACACAGGTGGTAGTTCTTCCCAGCTCCTGAGGCCTGCCCTGCCCTCTCACCAAGTTTGAGGCCAGTATGCCTTGTGGGTGTTGCAATAACCGAACCCCTGTGCACAGCATCCACTTGCAGTTGCAAAGGCTTGTTGGCTTCCTTCCAAGACAATCTTCAGGCTCTAAGTAGCCCCAACCTCGAGCATTTCCAGTGACCAGAAACTTGGGCCACACTGCATCGTGTTTGGTGAGCTGCTTGTAGTCCTCTTGCGACTCCAGTGCCTCCGGCCTGTGGGTTAATTTGAGGGTCACCTTTGCTTCTCTTGGGCTCCACTGATTGCTCGAGCCTGCCCTGACTCCCCTGCTTGTGGTGAGTCCCCTGGACCTTGCTGGTACTGACGTTGCTCCTTCTTCAGCTCCTGTGCTGGTTGCATTTGCCTAGGCTTGTTGGTGCGCCCGCCGGACACTGACCCCTTAGCACTTGACATGCTTTGTTTGACAGCTTGTGCACGGCTCCTGGTCTTCCTCAGCATCGCCTGGTCCTCACAGCTGCAGAGTCATGATCATTGTCACCTCTCCTGCAACACCCGACATCGGAGGGCATTCGTCTTCCAAGTCTCCTGGTCACTCGTGAGTGACATAGACTCTGTTCCCTCTGCTTGCAGGTACCTCTCATCTAGAATCCACCTTCGGATTCCACCGGACACTTTCTCCTTCCTCAGCAGTGGCACTCTCCTGAAGTCCTCCATTGGGTTCGATGGCGGTTTCCGACACCACTTCACACGTATGCACCTGGCTTCCCTGGTGTAGGTAACGTGGGTATCCATGGGTGGGGTGGCTCTCCAACCTTCTGACTTCCATGGGGTTTCTTCAGAGTCCACTGGGAAGGGTCCGTAATCTTCAAAAATCCAACCATGACTTACACATAGACTTGTACGGAGCACGCAGTCGTGTTTCCACACTGCACACGCTCTCCGTGGGGTTCCTAGTCTCAACAGCTACCACTTAAAGAGCTTTCTAAGGTTGTCTAAGACCCCTTAAATCACCTTAAGGGTTGTCTGAACTGGTGCAAGTTGCCCACTTAAATAAGTGGACATCATATACAAGGCCAGCTTCTCACACATGGAGTCACTGGCAAGAGTCTGAGTACAGTTCTGGCCGCATCTTTTGCAGTCAGTTAAAATTGCTTCTTAGCTTAGCCTCTGAGGTCCTCATCAGGCCATTGCCTCGATAGCTGCAATTGGAAGAAATTTGAAGATGAGGAATTTTAGCTACGTTTAGCAAACGTTTAATGTTAAACATGTCCTGACAGTGAAAAAGCCCTAAAAGCTATTTTAACTGTAGTAAGCTTTGCCGTTCCAGAGGAAAGCTTTGGTATACAATGTTAAGTTATCTCCGCCTAGGACACCACTCCAAATTTATTTTTGGACTTGTTAAATGTGTATTACAACCCCAATTCGCTTTTGAAGTTCACTTTGTAATAAATACTTAGAAAGGAAGACTTTAAAAAAATTACTGTTGCCCTGCCTGAAGTCCCTGGAAGCTAAATCTGCATTTTCTTCTTCTACTTCTGCCAGACAATAATTAACATTTTAATAGGTATGAACAAGGTGTGAACTTGCTTCCGGGACAGTGACAAAAGGCCTTGGGTGTCGAGAGGTTTGTTGCGTCCTTGACAGGATACCCTGTGAGCTGAGCCTGAGGACTTGATTAACTTCAAAGAGGCCTGCCCTGTCCCAATAGTTGTAGCTAGCACTCAGGCCTGCACCCTTCTTTTGTGCCCCTAGATAAACCAGACTCCATCACAGTGGGATGCTTGTTGACATGAACATGTCAAATCCCGCTGGAGTGTCAAGACTGGTTGACTGGTTTGCGAGGTTTACATATAACATTTGGGGCACTCTTCAAAGGAGGGAAACAGAATGCCAGAGCAATTTGTTTGTGTCCACTCTATGGTTGCTGGAAGCTCAGCTTTATTCTACCAGACTTGGTCTCTGAGGTTGTTGGGGGTACAGTGACCATCTAAAACTGGATTTTAGAGTTAGATATGGGAGGACATAAGAATTACCATTATAAAATCCCCACACACCCTCAGCACCTACTTTCTGTGTAGACTTTGGCCTTCTTGGAAATTGCCAAAGTGGGTAGGGGTAGCCCCAGGATTGTTTAACCCACTGTTTAGGGCATCCCTGGGGGCATTCTCACCCATTAGCTGGTGCTAGGCATAAATGTGGCATCCCAGGCACCCATATCAGCATACTCCTGGACCTGTGGTGTTATGAGCACCAATGTGACCCAATATAGGCCTAGGTAGCTGCACGACCATTTCCCTACATTTGTCCTACCTTGCTCCATATAAGAGCTCTGGTGCTGACCTTTTGCCTATTTATGTGCTGAATAAATGTCATGTGGTTTTTCCTCGAAAAGTAGCCTCATTTATTATGCATGAGGATTCTTACTATCACACAGGTGGATTACCATCTTCTGTATAATAACTCTGTACAAAGATCACAGCTATTGTCATCCTTGGACGACAGGCTCACAGTACCATTCCACATCTAGGTAGAACCCCTGATGGTACCCTTTGTGTATATAAGCACCACATCTTCTCTGGTTAAACCAGAGGAGAAGCTTCCATGCTGACACGAGACGCTGGAGTCCCTCCACGCAGAAACTACAGCATGCAGTGGTCTGACATCCCTGGCGGTGTCTCCAACTCGAGATCAAGACGGGGTCCTTCGTTCTTTCCCATCAGTTAATGGGGTTGGCTCTTTCCTAGGGGATTATTGGCTTCACACCTACATACATGCTAGGTACACTTAACTAGGGTTTGCATCCTAGGAGTACGCTTGATTTATTGCTATGTATCTATATGCCTACATATATTCACTGTTTTAGCACCATGGTAGAATTCTACCTTTTATTTTCTCTGTGCTTGCAATCATATATATCAGTTTCTGTCTAATGGTCGTCGCAGCACACATATTTTATACAAGAATGACGCTGGTTCAATAAATGCTTATTGAAAACGACCCCATTGTTTATTATGTATATCTCTCTGAGAAGAAGTGAGCACGAGTGACTGAACGAAAAGTACTGTACTGTTTCCACGATCCCTGAAGGCTCCAGGGTTGTCATGTTCTTTTTGCAGAGTTTTATATAGCGCGGACAAGACCCAAACCGAATCGGGTATCAGAGCGCTTTACATAGCACCAGTTACGTTACATGTTACGTTACATGAGGACACACATTCATTTTTAGGCACGGGGAGATTAAGTGATTTGCCCAGAATCACAGGAGGTTGGGTAAGGTTAGGGGCCTAATAGTGGTACTGTAAGCTATCTGGTGTAAAGGCTAACATATCCTCTTGGAATGTCAGGAATCAGTCTGGACACCAATCCCTTAGTTTGTTATCTAAACGTGAAGATCCCATCTATTTTTAGGAACTACTTGACAATGGAAGATCAGAAGATGACGTCTGAGACCTGAGGAGAATCTAGGAAACTGGGCCAGCTCTTCCTCTTGTACCTAGGACAAAGGAGTCACCTTCATGGTTCATACCCTCCTGTTCAATCCACAGGGATACTCTAAGAGACCTCTTCACCAACTGCCCAGAAGATCAGTGGCAACTTGACTAGACTGGGCTCTACCTGACACTCTGAGAGTCTCTACGTGCTTGCCCTGATGTATTGAGGGTGCTTTAGAAGTCTACTCCTGTGGTTGATTGGGACTTAAAGAATTAAAGTCAAACAGCAAATCTGTTGCCAAGGACAAACCTGGTTGGTGTATCTGACTCACACTCTATTGTGGTCAGTGTCAATTTGTACGTAGGTCCTGTTCTAACCTGACCATTGACTATCATTACCTTGGTGTGCTTTTTGGCACTATTCTACCCTAAACCTTTAAAATTCATATCTCGGGTTCCACTTTTTTGATTGGTGTCTATCTATATTTCTAAATCACATGGGGTGGTCTGCACACCGTGTTAATCAGAATATAGTCCATATTTTTTTGTCCATATTTTTTCGTCAGCTTTGCATATTGCGTGCCGAACCGGGCCGTGCTTTGCCCTAGAAGCACCATAAATACTATAATGCTGTGGGGAGCGCATTTCGCACTCCTCTCCCAGTCGCACTGCAGAATAGGATACTAGATCCTTAAACCTTTTCAACATTTGAATCCGTATTTCGAGTTAATCTTCGTTTTGTAATCCATAGTTTTTACATATTTTATCTTGTCTTTTCAAGCCATTTAAGGAAATCCACAATTATCATGAGATGCGTTTTTCTGCTTCACATAATCACGTGTGACCATTCGGGCCTCTTCGAGAAAACGATCACAAAACGCATAAATAGTTCAGAGCACCCATTCTTTTTTTTTTTTTTTTTTTAGAACCTTTATTATTACTTCACATAAATACAAGCATTGGCCTACAACCCTTCCGGCCGGCCGCTAGTCAATTCGGAAGTTCAGCAAAGCAACATAGACAGATACGGCAACCCTTAATTCGGGGTCAGATACGTATCCAGGATATAACTCGTATTCAAGCGTACAGCGTGATAATCAGGATTCAATAGGGTTCATTTTACAGTGAAGAAAAATAAAAAATATCAGAATAATTGCCATACGGTCATACATGGTCCTACAATAGCAACATGAAACAGAAATCTGCAAAGAGTGCAAACACTCTTAAAGACATGGGGGCAAGGCATACGAGTCAGGATAAATGTAAACAACACATACAGGTCGTGTCAAACAGCACCCCAGCCCTTAAAACTAAACAGACTGTAGGAAACATGAAAAACGACGACACCAAGAAGAAGAAAAGACAAAGGGCCATAGAGACAAAGAAAGAACAAAGAAACAACCCCCTTCCCCCTACCCTGCACCCCTGCAGAAGGCTACGGCCTACCCCCACCCAGCAGCGTGCCTATCGCCCTAAAGGAGAAACCTGAAATATAGAATAATAGAAAAAGGGAAAAAGAAGGAAAAAATTTGGAGAAGGGCCCTCGATCAAACCACCCGGCCCCCCCTCACCCATCGCGCACAATAAGCATCATAAAAGCAAGGTCAGAATAGCCACAGTAAGCAATAATTATCAATTCAATCAATAACATCCCCGTTGAGTGTCCCCCTAAACACCGTCAGCCAACAATGCATTCCTCCATGTCCCAGACGGTCTCACCCCTGGCCTTTTCTATCAATAGTACCCACATGCAGCCAGTCATCAATCGGCATACAGAGCAGTGTGGAGGGTCCAACCGATCCGGGCGGACCGGGCAGCGACATTACTCCATGGGACTGTAGCCCCCAAAACCCAGCCGAATACGTGTGGCGGAAATCCGTCTGTGTTAGTAGCGATACCGGAAACATCCTCCAGCCCGAATATAGTCTCACCAGCCAGGAAGAGAGAGTCACACAATCCAGTAATCGTTGAAACGCCGCCGGGGCAGCCCAAACTATGGATCGATGTTGTTTCTTCAGCCGCCGTACAGATAAGGGCCCCGACGAGTCACTCACACATACAACAGAGCAATCCAAAGCAGTATCACGGACCGGGTCTATCGGCGTCTCCACGAACGTAGGCGCAGCTGGGACATTCATAACTGACGCAGAGGCGGGTACATCAGCGCTTCCTTGAGATTGAACCATGCCCATGGGGAGCGGCGGGACAACAATGGCGGCCATCCTTCTTCCCAGATCCCAGGCGTCCCGGCTCAGGGTCATATACAGGGTTGTTAACGCAGCCAATATATCTCTGGACGTGGGCACTTTCTCGTGGCGCCAGACCCCAGTGCTCTCCCTCACAACGGATTCTCTGCCCGGATGAGGTGTGCGTAAGAGGGTGCTATCCGCCATCTTAGCTGATCCGGCCTCGTCTTTCTCCACCTCACTTCGGGACCGGGCCCCACACCAGGGAGGGACAAGATTCACAACGGGAATCTCAAAAGTCAAGGCAGGTTTCTCAGTGGAGAGTCACCAACAGGCTAAAAACTCCGCCGCTCCCTGGGGGCCGCACGCTGACTCCAGGAAAAGTCGTTAGTGTGCCCGGATACAACACCGGAGTGGGGGCCAAGTATCATGCACTCCCCTCGACCCAGCTGCATCGCACTCCCGACAAGGCTCTCCGCAAGTTGGGCTGGGTCGGCACTGTCGCCATCGGCCAGCAGGTCGTCAGTTCCCTCCGGCCGACTCCTCACCAACACCAGAGGCCGCTGATGTTGCAGTCGCGGCCGGCCACTCTTCGCACTCGAGGCCCTGGTCCCAGCTCCGTGAAGGCTGCAAAACATTCGGGGACATTTCAACGGGTCTGCAGCAAGCAGAAGCCTCAGGAGCAAACGGTAAGTGGAGGTTATCCTTCGCCTACATAAATATACCGTTACGGCCCAGGATAGTTGCCAGGATGTATGCGCGGGGTGAGAAGGCTCACGGAGCCGAGCGTTTACGTAGCCATCTCGGTCGCCATCTTGGCTCCTCCCCCCAGAGCAGCCATTCTTGATTAGAACCCAATGCATCTCGGGCAAATGTTAGCCCTTCATCAGGGGTAGCTGTGAATCAACAAATTTACAAGTTACAACTCTGCCATTTGGTCCTTTGGTTTACATTATTAGCAATATACGCCATAAATCTATCTTAAAAAACTGTATCTTGTGGAATTCATAAAGATCTCTGTGTTTCTACCAAAAGCAAATGCAAAACTTCTTGTGTTAAAAACTCACTAACATCCACCAAAATATATTATGCTAAGCATTCCCATAATCACTCAAATGTCAGGCCAAGAAGTACCTCCCCTTTCCCTCCATATCACCCCTCTACTAATCCGTTGTGCGATTGATATCATTCCACCATAACTAACTTCCAATCCCCGTCAACTTTCAAACACCCTCTTTCCTTCTTTCCCGTTAATATCATATACCTCAATACTTCGAGCTGCCCACCCGTATCCCAAGGCATTCCAGTTATTTTCAAACTTGTGCGTGTTCCCCGACGGTTACAAAACTCCATTTTCCACATACCTGCTCATTTCCCAATCTCCCTTTCCGCACAGCGTGCGCCAGAAATCGCCACATGTTTCTCGTAATGGACCCTCTCCTATAAACCCACGGGCTCCTCCCCCCTTCGTACGTAAATAGATCACCTGACATGTACAAATTTTCTTAATCGACTACAATTCCCAAAGTGCATATTATCCCCACCCCAAAACGCAATCTCAACAAGAGAAATCATACAAAACTAATTCACATGTATCACTACAGTTTCGCGTATTCTTCATATGTAAACGATTATAGAGGCATTATGCAACACTTTATCTATCGATGCCCATCTTCCCGGAATATTCACATTACTGAAGGATGTGCTGCGAAGAATTGTGTGGAATCTTTAGATGTAAAAAAGTCCTTCATTTTAAAACTTTTATACATCACAAGGGGTGGTCTGCACACCGTGTAAATCAGAATCTAGTCCATATTTGTTTGTCCTTATTTTTTCGTCAGCTTTGCATATTGCGTGCAGAACCGGGCCGTGCATTGCCCTAGAAGCACCATAAATACTATAATGCTGTGGGGAGCGCATTTCGCACTCCACACCCAGTCGCACTGCAGAATAGGATACTAGATCCTTAAACCTTTTCAACATTTGAATCCGTATTTCGAGTTAATCTTCGTTTTGTAATCCATAGTTTTTACATATTTTATCTTGTCTTTTCAAGCCATTTGAGGAAATCCACATTTATCATGAGATGCGTTTTTCTGCTTCACATAATCACGTGCTTTTGCTTTTGGTAGAAACACAGAGATCTTTATGAATTCCACAAGATACAGTTTTTTAAGATAGATTTATGGCGTATATTGCTAATAATGTAAACCAAAGGACCAAATGGCAGAGTTGTAACTTGTAAATTTGTTGATTCACAGCTACCCCTGATGAAGGGCTAACATTTGCCCGAAATTCATTGGGTTCTAATAAAGAATGGCTGCTCTGAACTCTATGCGTTTTGTGATCGTTTTCTCGAAGAGGCCCGGATGGGCACACGTGATTATGTGAAGCAGAAAAACGCATCTCATGATAAATGTGGATTTCCTTAAATGGCTCAAAAAGACAAGATAAAATATGTAAAAGAAATGCGCTCCCCACAACATTATAGTATCTATATTTCTAATTCATTTTGAATTTTGTATTGTTTTGCAAGTCAACTTTATTAATGTTTTTAGTACTGCCAAATACTTTACACGTTGCCTCAAAGTTAAGCCAGTCTGCTCTATGCCATTGCTACTAGGGGTTTGAGCTTAGGTTAATTTAGTTACTGTAAGGGTTCCTGCTCACAAGGACTATGATTATTACTTGAAGTGGCTACAAACCCCCTCAACTAATAACACAATTTGTAACAGATACAGTGACCAAAAGATCCAAGATGTGTGAGCCAGATTTAGAGTTTTGCTGATGGAACTCCTTACTGCTACTGTTAGGAACATAATACTCAACAACACTACCAGTGGTAAATCTGTTACATCCTGAGTTTGCCGCCATCTCAGCAGAGGTTTCTCCCTCAAAGCGGCTGTTTCTTTTGTGGGAAGAGATAATTGTGAATGGAATATATTTAGTGCAAATTCCACCATTGCAAGATGGTGGACTTTCATTGATTGCAATTTGTATATGTGGCTGTACAGATTGATGAGTGGGCGAAT
The DNA here is from genome assembly GCF_964261635.1 of Lissotriton helveticus. Taxonomy (NCBI): domain Eukaryota; kingdom Metazoa; phylum Chordata; class Amphibia; order Caudata; family Salamandridae; genus Lissotriton; species Lissotriton helveticus. Next base: position 773,159,261 of record NC_136067.1, on the reverse strand, counting down.
GTGGGAGAGTCAAAGGGTGTATGGATGAATTATTGAGCGCTTCAATAGATAAGTGAATCGGTAACTAAGGGCCCAATTAGGATGGCGGACGGCCCTGCGTCCGTCCGCCACCCCAGAGGTGGAGGGACTGTCCGCAGGGGCAGCGGCGGTCCCTCCGTGCGAATTAGGATGTGACCGCAACTCTGGCGGTCACATCCTGTATTTTTAACATTTACATGCACAAAGCGGCAGGTGCCTGCCGCTTTGTGCATATAAATGCTGGGGGGTACCATAGGTACCCCCCATGTGCACCCCCCAACACCCTGGGGGCCCGCAACGGGCCCCCAAACGCCAAAGTCCACATGCTTTTCCACGGCGGAAAACCCGCCGTGGAAAAGCATGTCTCCGCCAGCATCCTAATATGGCTGGCGGTGTCTGATCTACACCGCCACCATATTAGAGCTTTTCCGCCGCGGTCGGAAGGCGACCGTGGCGTAAAAGCGGCGGACGGAAACATGACCCCCGCAGCCATCCTAATCTGGCGGGGGGGGTCTTCTCTGTGTCCGCAGCGGTGAATCCGCATCCTCCGGACCGGCGGTGGCTTCCGCCGGCCCGGAGGATGCGGATTCACCGCGATCCTAATCGGGCCCTAAGTACATGAGTGGATAAATAAATTGGTGAGTGACTTTCTGCATGAAAGAATGAATGGGCTGATCAGTGAGTATACAAGTGGCTAGACAAATGAATAGGTAGGAAAATACAAGGACAGAAGTCTAGCGGATGAGTAATGCATGAACAGTGGAAAAGTGCTAAATGAATCATAGATGGCGATATTTGATGTAATGGCACAATCCCATTGGATGCTGGCCAGTTCTTCTTTGGAGGGCATTTTTACAACACAGTGTTATGTTAGTGTAATTTGTAGAGAGTCGCTAATCACCGCTGAGGGTATCCAGGTGCTGAGTAGGGCAGGCCTGAGGGGGAGGAGTTGATCATGCCTGTTTTGTCTGGAAGAGCCATGTCTCCAGGTTCCTGTTGGAGGAGAAAACCGGGTCGAGTGTGTGGCCTGCTGTGTGGGTTGGTCCTTGGATGAGCTGGGTGAGTCCGAGGTTGCTGAGGCTGTCGAGGAGGGCACTGCAGTTAGGGTCAGTGGTGTAATCCAGGTGAAAATTAAGGTCCCCGAGGAGGATGCAGTTGATTGATCTGATGGAGAAGGGAAGTGATGAAGTCTGTGATGTAGTAGCAGAATTCCACTTGGGAGGCCAGTAGACGGTGGGTTCCCTTAAGAGTGGCGTTGTAGTCTGTTTTTATTTTGAAGTGGGGGTATTTCATGAGGTTGGTATCTGAGTCCGTCGAGGTGGTTCAGTCGATGGTGTTTTTGTAGATGGTCACGAGTCCTCCGCCTGGTTTATGGGTTTGGTTCAGATGTATGATTTAATAGGCTGGCGGGATAGCTGTGGCATCAGGCTGGAACAACCAGGACCTGGAGACCACTAGCAAGTGCAACCCAGCTGTCCAGGTGCCTAGTTGTTGGTATTTAATCCAAAGATGGAACATATATTTTATAACCAGACAATTTTTATAGCACACTGGCTGCTCAAAAGCGGTCAGTGGACAAAGAATGCATGACTAAGATAGAAAAAGCAGGAACAGTGAAGCTGGAAACATATTATGGGTATGTAGAGATCTGCAAATCATTTGTGGAGCCAAGCGCAAACGACATCACACAATACAATATGGTGTCAACTGTTTTGACCTTGTAATCCAAGCACACAATGTACTGTGTCAGCATACATTTTTTTGGGGAATGACCATCCATTGTCCTGTGCATTATACGGTTTTGGCCACATACCTTTATATGCATACCTTTATTTATTAGCTCATTATTGCCCTACTGGGTAAGAAATATTTTGTCTGCCTCCTAAGCATCAGGTAAAGTAATTGGAAATACCAGGGAACTGTCTCATCCTGGATGAACAGGTACATAGCATGACTAATTAATATACTAAAGAGCAATTTGTCAGAGACGGGGACCCGTCTGTTTACTCCGGTCGCACTTAACTTCGAAAGACCAGTATTTCTTATTAAGTAATCATCAACACCTTACACATGTTCAAGGGTTCATCAGTTTTTATTTTTCGTCAATTACTTCATTGACTCTTAGTGGTTCTTCATATCTACATTGGAAATTGTTGCAATTTTGTAAATCCTTGGTTGACAATCTGTTAAGTTAAGTGGGCTTAACCCCAAGTTTTGCCCAATTCATTTCGGGTCACTGACCCTTCATCAAGGGCAATCCAGAAAGGAATTTTCCTTATAGATTAGTTGCATGGCTAATGGAGATCAGTGCGGTGCACTTTTTTACTGGGTCGCACACTGAAGAACTTTGGTTTACAGACCAACATAATTCATTAACAACGGAGTGCACAGCGGAAACATTGAAAGTAAATAATTAATATACTAAATAATGCAGATAAAAATATGGCGTTTTCTTCTGGTAAAAAAAGCTTTACGTTTGGGAAGGTTTTTTCCAGTACATGTGTTGAGGAATCTGTCATGGATCCCCTTTCTGCAGTGATTAATTTGTATAAAAAAATCAAAAATTGCCAGGGCTCTCCTCAGGAGGCCACCACATATTGCACCACCCAGAGCCACTGCCAGCCTTGCCAATAACAGCATCTACACAACTAACCACCACACTGCTACAAGTGTGACAATGCAGCCTGTTTGAAGCGCCCACAGCTAAAAAAAAAAAAAATCGATTGGGCCGTAGGTATTAGTTGTTTTTGATATATATTGAATTAATGAACAACTGTTCTGCTTATCTTTAAATTACACAAACAGCAGCACCACTTGGCAGCTGTCATAAGTGCAAGTGTTTAATATTAGGAGTTTGGTGCCGAGCACAAGAAACCACTGCCTCAAATTAAGCACTACCTTTTTGATGTCCCAGTCTCTTAATCCTCCGCTTACACATTGTTCTCAGCACTCTCCGGTATATTTACTTACCTTTTCAGAAGGCGCTTGAATCACAAAATGTGACCGCGATTTACTGTACCTTAAAAGCCCACGAGTGAAGCACAAAATTATGTTGAGCGCGTACACAAAACTTAGCAAACCATCTCATGTGAGTACCCAACTAACTGTAAACCGGCTGCTGATTCATCCATTCCTTGTCCTTATCACGTCCTGTATCCTACGGAAGGCTCTTCACAGTTGGATTGCATGCTATAGTTGAGATGTAGTGTTGCTACTCTAGCTGTTCTGTACAGACACTCAGTTTTTTACATTTTCTGTGGACTCTACGAAGCAGACATGCATCCCTTAAGATCCTTCTTATCCTCCTGTTTAAGCAAACATCAAAGGCAAAGCAGGTGCCTCTGCAAAAAAAATGAATAAAGTTATTGTTCCTGCAGCTTGATGATCTTATATGCTGGTACCTAGTGTGATGCGGCACTGTGTTGGTGTTGGCTGGAAGTACAGTGTTGGGGATGGTGGTCCAGGGTTTGGACCGAGCTTAGTAGTGTAGTGCTGGGGAATAACACTGAAGTGTTGAAAGTTATTTGTGCAGGGCGCGGGAGTTTGATGGCACTGCAGTGGTAGGTGGTGGTAGTTTAGCGCTGTAAGGTGTCAATGTCATGATGGATGACTGTGTTATTGCAGTGGTAGGTGGTGGTAGTGAAGTGGTGGTCGATGCAAGTGTGGGGCATAAGATGCTGTTGGTCCTTATTCAGTGCGGCTGCCTTGTTGATGTATGGCAGATGGATTAGCTGTGAACTTGTCTCCACATTGCTATAAATCCCTTGACCAGACCAGAGTATGGCTGACACACTGGACAGAGACTTTTTGGGAGTATACACATGCCAAAACATAGAATCCAACCAGTCGGAACGCAACAAAGCAGTGAGCAATGACAAGCCAATTCGGTTTGACTGAGCAGCAGATTTCCTCCAGGGGACGCATAAGTGTTGCAGAGAACTTACCCTTCTACAGCATTGCAGTCCCCGCAAGACCAGAGTAGTTGATAAAAAAGGAATTTCGTTCTTAACTTTAGCTTGATAAATTTCTAATGTATTTCTTTTAAACAGCAGCAAATTAAGCACCAAGACTTTTTTTGTAATACTTTGTATTAAAGAGACGATATTATTTAATTCCAAAATTCCCAGGGGAAATCTTAAAGACAATTGGACAAGCACATATAATTTTTGAGATAGTGTTAACTTTACTTACCAGAAGAACAAAGTTTTCATTATTGAGGCAATAATTAAGTACATTATGGATACAGCATTTTCCTTTTTGTAAAAGTGCACTACCTTTTCCATGGGATGTCTTTTACAGAACTTGCTCCACCAAAATCTGATGACAGATAGAGCACACTTTCCCTGTTTGTGCCATGATGCACCTTAAAACAGGTGCGCCAGGCGCAAAATGGGAAAGTGTGCCCTGTTACATTAAATGTGCCGCCCCCACAGCAGCCGCAAAGTCGTGCTGCTCTGTGGGCAGTGCATTCAAGTGAAAAATCGAGCGGCTTAGAAGCAGCTGCTCCGTGTTTCACTGTACAGGCGGTAACCCACCTGCCCTGTAGTGCAGTTAAGTTACTGCATCTGCATGAAAGGGGATGTCTGTGGGGTCCATAGGACCATCTTACTCCCCTCCAGAGGTCCACCTTCTAGGTGGCGCACTGTCATTGCGCCTTCTAATAGCTTCTTTGCCTCTGCAAACGCGTTTATAATGCGGGCGGTGCAAAGGAATTCCCTCATTTGCAGGGGGCCATGCACCCATGCAAATGAGGGAACACCCTCTAGTGATAGTGCTGGTGCTAAATGTGCACCAGTGCTATCTGTATTACAGAAAGGGTCGTTGTATGCGGCTCTTTCTGTAATACCAAAGTACCCCTGGGACATGCAAATCAGGTGCACATACCCATTGCGCCCCTGGGGCACTTTCTATAATACTGTCCCAGGTCCTGTAAAGGGGGGCGAAGAAACTGCCATCATCCTTGGAAGAATTAGCACCATGATGACTGAAAGAGCAGTGGTACTGGAACAATTTTCAGAGTGGTGATGTCATCAATATTACATCACTGAACTCATAGGGACTATGAAAAGTCCAAGTTTTGCACAAAGAGCAATTGTAGCAATTGAGCCACGCCCATTCAGCAAGAGAGCTATAAGGTGCAGCATGTAGTCGGTGGTGAATTTTGGATTACACTGTCTCCTATATATTCCTTAAGAATGGTACAGTAGCTGATTGTCCTTTTCAGACAGCACATTTTTCATTGGAGTGGCCACTAATTTTGCATAGGCACAGTGTTACTGATAAAACTATATAGACACAAACAATAATGTGTGGAAATTGGATTTCAATTAATATTTGTCATTTGGACATCACCAAGTAAAGTGTCTTGAAATGCTTGATCCTATTAAAATCTTTGTTTCCATCACTGTTTAGAATTACCAAAAAATCACTTCACGTGTGCACTCCTGTGCTGACATATTTTGAAACATTTGTACAGTTCATTAGTAGGTATTTACATTTTGTTGTGTGTTAGAATAAATTCGACATCCTTCACCATTCCCTTACACACCAGCAAGACTGCTGTATTTTTCACTTCACAATTATCTCCCTTTGCAATCAGAGAAAGAAAAGTAAACACCAGTTTCCGTGTCAAAAGAGTATTCAGCAACTTGTCAGCAGACGAAGCCTGACATTTGGCCTCTGTCTCTGAATGCACAGCAAATGGGACAAGATAAAAACAAAATTTAAAGGCATCTTTAATACTCATTCAGCTTCCGAACTCCAGCATGGTTAATTTGGGGGTGCGTTACAAAGGAGAAAAATCCCTATGTGTTGAGAGTATGAAATCTCAGATTAACAGTCTACACTAACCAGGCCACCTTACAATGCAAACCACTGTGAAATTGCACGCAGTTATCCAGTTTTTTCGCGCCAGAGGGAGCAGGGAGGCCGCTATTATACATCACGACCTACCAAAAAGAAATAGAGTCCATGGTACAATTAAGAAGTACTTCATGCCGTTACTGATGAGCAGTATCACAATCAAGGCTACGTCTATTTAGGATTCTATTCGTTTTTTAATTGATTTTATCTTGCAACTACTAAATTTAGAAACGGTGGCTCCCCTGGCACAATATTGCTAGCACAACCGCGACTTAAGTATGATTGTAACACCTGGATGTAAGTAGCTGATACCGGTGTACATCCCAAGAAGTGCACACCATCAAATCTGCCTTCTGAACCCAATATAAAGGGATTTCTTGATAAAAATATCCATTGAGAAACAGTCCTGAAGAAGGTGTAAAAATTGCTACTAGACCGAAATGCAGCGTCGACAAGTTTTTCTGCATAAATATTTTACTTGGATAATCAATTATTTTGTACAAATATGGTGATCTACTACTGTCTGTGAACATTGTAATTGGCACTTTGCTATGTTTTAATTGTGTGGATATTGTAAATGTCCTAATTTTAATCTTATTGCCTAGATTATTGTTTTTTTACTGCCTAAACAATTGTGTTGTTTTTTTAATATGTATTGTATCCAATAAAATGTACTGAATATATATCTTTTTATGAATTTATTATTTTGCTGCGTGCAATTTCACAGTGGTTTGCATTGTAAGCTGGCCTGGTTAGTGTAGACTGTTAATCTGAGATTTCATACTCTCAACACATAGGGATTTTTAGGTCGAGCTGGCGTTGGAGCGCAAAGCGCTCCCGCCAGCGATACTATAGTCACCTTCCTCCCTGTCAAGGGAGTAACAGCTGTGAACGAGCCCGATACAGACCTGGGCACGAGCCGACCCAGGTCTGTGAACGCGCTTCAAGGTTGAGCAGCTTGTGCACGTTTGTTGGACGTCAGGCGCCGCAAGCGCTGCCAGACCAATTATCCCAGCATGAAACTCTACTTCCTGAGCCACAAGACCAATTATCCCAGCAGGAGTCTCCACTTCCTCAGGCGCCGCAACAATTATCACAGCATGAGACCCACTTATCACAGCATGTCAACAGGCCCCCAGGCTGCTGGAGCACTCAACTATAATTAATGTGCAGTTGAGTGCTCCAGCAGCGTGGGGCGGCTCTCTGCATGCTGTGATAATTATCACTTTGGGGCCTCATGCTGTGATAATTAGGGCGGCATGCTCTATTTGCAGCACTGAACATTTTAAAAGAAGGCATTGGAGACACTCACCCTCACTAACCCTCACGCCCTCACCCCCTCACTCGCCCTCACACCCCCTGACCCCTCACACACCTCCTCACCCTCACACCCCCTCACCCTCACACACCCTCACATACCCTCACATACCCTCACACACCCTCACTCACCCTCACACACCCTCTCACCTTCACACCCCCTCACACCCTCACACACCCTCACCCACCCCCTCACCCTCACACCCCCTCACCCTCACACCCCCTCACCCTCACACTGACTCACACCCCTCACCCTCACACCCCTCACCCTCACACCCCCTCACCCTCACACACTCTCACCCTCACACACTCACCCTTACACACTCTCACCCTCACATACCCTCACTCACCCTCACACACCCTCACACACCCTCACTCACCCTCACACCCCCTCACCCTCACACCCCCTCACCCTCACACCCCCTCACCCTCACACCCCCTCACCCCCCCTCACCCTCACACCCCCTCACCCTCACACACCCTCACCCTCACCCCCTCACTCACCCTCACACACACACCCTCACATACCCTTACCAGCATAGCATAACATAGCATAACGAAACACAGCATAGCATAGCATAACAAACAAAAGCATAGGATAGCAAAAGCACAGCACAACAAAACATAGCATAGCAAAACACAACAAAGCATAGCATAACAAAACACAACAAAACACCATAGCATAGCAAAACAAAGCATATCATAGTAAAACAACAAAACATAGCATAACACAACAAAACATAGCAGAACAAAACATAGCAGAACAAAACATAGCATAACAAAACATAGCATAACAAAACATAGCATAACAAAACATAGCATAACAAAACATAGCATAACAAAACATAGCATAACACAGCAAAACATAGAATAGCATAACAAAACAAACCATAGCATAACATACCAAAGAATAGCAAAACAAAACATAGCATAGTAAAACAAAACAAACCATAGCATAACATAACAAAGAATAGCAAAACAAAACATAGCATAGTGAAACAAAACAAAACATAACATAGCATAACATAACACAACAAAACAGCAGAACAAAACAGCAGAACACAACAAAACATAGCAAAACAAAGCATAGGATAGCAAAACAAAACATAGCATAGAAAAACATAGCATATCATAGTAAAACAACAAAACATAGCATAACACAACAAAACATAGCAGAACAAAACATAGCAGAACAAAACATAGCATAACAAAACATAGCATAACAAAACATAGCATAACAAAACATAGCATAACAAATCATAGCATAACAAAACATAGCATAACAAAACATAGCAGAACAAAACATAGCATAACAAATCATAGCATAACAAAACATAGCAGAACAAAACATAGCATAACAAAACATAGCATAACAAAACATAGCATAACAAATCATAGCATAACAAAACATAGCATAACAAAACAGCAGAACATAACAAAACATAGCATAACACAGCAAAACATAGAATAGCATAACAAAACAAACCATAGCATAACATAGAATAGCAAAACAAAACATAACATAACAAAGAATAGAAAAACAAAACATAGCATAGTAAAACAAAACAAACCATAGCATAACATAACACAACAAAACAGCAGAACAAAACAGCAGAACATAACAAAACATAGCAAAACAAAGCATAGGATAGCATAGCAAAACATAGCATAACATAACTTAAAACAAAACATAGCATAGCAAAACATAGAATAGCATAGCATAGCAAAACATAGAATAGCATAACATAACACAACAAAACAACAGAACAAAACAGCAGAACATAACAAAACATAGCAAAACAAAGCATAGGATAGCAAAACAAAACATAGCATAGCAAAACATAGCATAACAAAACACAGCAAAGCATAGGATAGCAAAACACATCAAAGCATAGGATAGCAAAACACAGCAAAGCATAGGATAGCAAAACACAGCAAAGCATAGGATAGCAAAACACAGCAAAGCATAGGATAGCAAAACACAGCAAAGCGTAGGATAGCAAAACACAGCAAAGCGTAGGATAGCAAAACACAGCAAAGCATAGGATAGCAAAACACAGCATAACATAGCGCATAACATAGCGCATAACATAGCGCATAACATAGCGCATAACCTAGCGCAACACATAGCGCAACACATAGCGCATAGCGCATAACATAGCGCATAACATAGCGCATAGCGCATAACATAGTGCATAACATAGCGCATATCGCATAACATAGCACATAGCATAGCGCATAACATAGCGCATAGCGCATAGCATAGCGCATAACATAGCGCATAACATAGCGCATAGCGCATAGCATAGCGCATAACATAGCGCATAGCATAGCGCATAACATAGCGCATAACATAGCGCATAGCATAGCGCATAACATAGCGCATATCGCATAACATAGCGTATAGCGCATAACATAGCGCATAGCGCATAACATAGCGCATAGCATAGCGCATAACATAGCGCATAGCATAGCGCATAGCATAGCGCATAACTTAGCGCATAGCATAGCGCATAACTTAGCGCATAACATAGCGCATAGCACATAACATAGCGCATAGCATAGCGCATAGCATAGCGCATAACATAGCGCATAACATAGCGCATAACATAGCGCATAACATAGCGCATAGCGCATAACATAGCGCATAGCGCATAGCATAGCGCATAGCATAGCGCATAACATAGCGCATAACATAGCGCATAACATATCGCATAACATAGCGCATAACATAGCGCATATCGCATAACATAGCGCATAGCATAGCGCATAACTTAGCGCATAGCATAGCGCATAACATAGCGCATAGCGCATAACATAGCGCATAGCATAGCGCATAACATAGCGCATAGCATAGCGCATAGCATAGCGCATAACATAGCGCATAACATAGCGCATAACATAGCGCATAACATAGCGCATAACATAGCGCATAGCATTGCGCATAACATAGCGCATAACATAGCGTATAGCGCATAACATAGCGCATAACATAGCGCATAACATAGCGCATAACATAGCGCATAGCGCATAACATAGCGCATAGCATAGCGCATAGCATAGCGCATAACATAGCGCATAGCATAGCGCAAAACATAGCGCAACACATAGCGCATAACATAGTGCATAGCGCATAACATAGCGCATAGTGCATAACATAGCGCATTGCGCATAACATAGCGTATAGCGCATAACATAGCGCATAGCACAAAGCATAGCGCATAGCACATAGCATAGCGCATAGCACAAAGCATAGCGCATAGCGCATAACATAGCGCATAGCGCATAGCATAGCGCATAACATAGCGCATAGCGCATAACATAGCGCATAACATAGCGCATAACATAGCGCATAGCATAGCGCATAGCATAGCGCATAGCATAGCGCATATCGCATAACATAGCATATAGCGCATAACATAGCGCATAGCGCATAACATAGCGCATAGCATAGCGCATAGCATAGCGCATAGCATAGCGCATAACATAGCGCATAGCATAGCGCATAACATAGCGCATAACATAGCGCATAGCATAGCGCATAACTTAGCGCATAACATAGCGCATAACATAGCGCATAGCATAGCGCATAGCATAGCGCATAGCATAGCGCATAACATAGCGCATAACATAGCGCATAGCATAGCGCATAGCATAGCGCATAGCATAGCGCATAGCATAGCGCATAACATAGCGCATATCGCATAACATAGCGCATAACATAGCGCATATCGCATAACATAGCGCATAGCATAGCGCATAACTTAGCGCATAGCATAGCGCATAACATAGCACATAGCGCATAACATAGCGCATAACATAGCGCATAACATAGCGCATAACATAGCGCATAGCATAGCGCATAGCATAGCGCATAGCATAGCGCATAACATAGCGCATAGCATAGCGCATAACATAGCGCATAAGATAGCGTATAGCGCATAACATAGCGCATAGCGCATAACATAGCGCATAACATAGCGCATAACATAGCGCATAGTGCATAACATAGCGCAAAGCACATAACATAGCGCATAGCATAGCGCATAGCATAGCGCATAACATAGCGCATAGCGCATAGCATAGCGCATAACATAGCGCAACACAGCGCAACACATAGCGCAACACATAGCGCATAACATAGCGCATAGCGCATAATATAGCGCATAGCGCATAACATAGCGCATAGCGCATAGCACAAAGCATAGCGCATAGCACATAGCATAGCACATAGCACAAAGCATAGCGCATAGCACATAGCATAGCGCATAACATAGCGCATAGCATAGCGCATAACATAGCGCATAACATAGCGCATAACATAGCGCATAGCATAGCGCATAGCATAGCGCATAACATAGCGCATATCGCATAACATAGCATATAGCGCATAACATAGCGCATAGCGCCTAACATAGCGCATAGCATAGCGCATAACATAGCGCATAGCATAGCGCATAGCATAGCGCATAACATAGCGCATAGCATAGCGCATAACTTAGCGCATAACATAGCGCATAGCGCATAACATAGCGCATAACATAGCGCATAACATAGCGCATAACATAGCGCATAGCATAGCGCATAACATAGCGCATAACATAGCGCATAGCGCATAACATAGCGCATAGCATAGCGCATAGCATAGCGCATAACATAGCGCATAACATAGCGCATAACATAGCGCATATCGCATAACATAGCGCATAGCGCATATCGCATAACATAGCGCATAGCATAGCGCATAACTTAGCGCATAGCATAGCGCATACCATAGCGCATAGCGCATAACATAGCGCATAGCATAGCGCATAGCGCATAGCATAGCGCATAACATAGCACATAACATAGCGCATAGCATAGCGCAACATAGCGCATAGCATAGCGCATAACATAGCGCATAATATAGCGTTTAGCACATAACATAGCGCATAGCGCATAACATAGCGCATAACATAGCGCATAACATAGCGCATAGCGCATAACATAGCGCATAGCGCAACACATAGCGCAACACATAGCGCATAACATAGCGCATAGCGCATAACATAGCGCATAGCGCATAACATAGCGCATAGCACAAAGCATAGCGCATAGCGCATAACATAGCGCATAGCGCATAACATAGCGCATAACATAGCGCATAACATAGCGCATAACATAGCGCATAGCATAGCGCATAGCATAGCGCATATCGCATAACATAGCGTATAGCGCATAACATAGCGCATAGCGCATAACATAGCGCATAGCATAGCGCATAACATAGCGCATAGCATAGCGCATAACATAGCGCATAGCATAGCGCATAACTTAGCGCATAACATAGCGCATAACATAGCGCATAACATAGCGCATAACATAGCGCATAGCATAGCGCATAACATAGCGCATAACATAGCGCATAACATAGCGCATATCGCATAACATAGCGTATAGCGCATAACATAGCGCATATCGCATAACATAGCGCATAGCATAGCGCATAACTTAGCGCATAGCATAGCGCATAACATAGCGCATAACATAGCACATAGCATAGCGCATAGCATAGCGCATAGCATAGCGCATAACATAGCGCATAGCATAGCATAGCGCAACATAGCGCATAGCATAGCGCATAACATAGCGCATAACATAGCGTATAGCGCATAGCATAGCGCAACATAGCGCATAGCATAGCGCATAACATAGCGCATAACATAGCGTATAGCGCATAACATAGCGCATAGCGCATAACATAGCGCATAACATAGCGCATAACATAGCGCATAGCGCATAACATAGCGTAAAGCACATAACATAGCGCATAGCATAGCGCATAGCATAGCGCATAACATAGCGCATAACATAGCGTATAGCGCATAACATAGCGCATAGCGCATAACAGCGCATAACATAGCGCATAACATAGCGCATAGCGCATAACATAGCGTAAAGCACATAACATAGCGCATAGCATAGCGCATAGCATAGCGCATAGCATAGCGCATAACATAGCGCATAACATAGCGCATAACATAGCGCATGACATAGCGCATGACATAGCGCATAACATAGTGCATAACATAGCGCATAACATAACGCATAACATAACGCATAGCGCATAACATAGCGCATAACATAACGCATAGCGCATAACATAGCGCATAGCGCATAGCATAGCGCATAACATAGCGCATAGCGCATAACATAGTGCATAACATAGCGCATAGCGCATAACATAGCGCATAGCATAGCGCATAGCATAGCGCATAACATAGCGCATAACATAGCACAACATAGCGCATAGCGCATGACATAGCGCATAACATAGTGCATAACATAGCGCATAACATAGCACATAACATAGCGCATAACATAGCACATAGCGCATAACATAGCGCATAACATAGTGCATAGCGCATAACATAGCGCATAACATAGCGCATAACATAGCGCATAACCTAACCTAACCAAGCATAGCGCACAACCTAACCTAACCAAGCATAGCGCACAACCTAACCTAACCAAGCATAGCGCACAACCTAACCTAACCAAGCATAGCGCATAACCTAACCTAACCAAGCATAGCGCATAACCTAACCTAACCAAGCATAGCGCATAACCTAACCTAACCAAGCATAGCGCATAACCTAACCTAACCAAGCATAGCGCATAACCTAACCAAGCATAGAGCATAACCTAACCAAGCATAGAGCATAGCCTAACCAAGCATAGAGCATAGCCTAACCAAGCATAGAGCATAGCCTAACCAAGCATAGAGCATAGCCTAACCGAGCATAGCCTAACCAAGCATAGAGCATAGCCTAACCAAGCATAGAGCATAGCCTAACCAAGCATAGAGCATAGCCTAACCAAGCATAGAGCATAGCCTAACCAAGCATAGAGCATAGCCTAACCAAGCATAGCATAGCCTAACCAAGCATAGCATAGCCTAACCAAGCATAGCATAGCATAGCTTAACAAAACACAACAAAACATAGCATAACAAAACAAAACATAGCAAAACAAAACATATCATAGCCTAGCAAAACATAGCATAGCATACCAAACACAACAAAACATAGCATAGCATAACAAAACATAGCAAAACAAAGCATAACACACACCACACACACACAACCACGCACACACAACCACACCTAACTATCTATCTATCTATCGCCCTCACTCTATCTATCGGCCTCACTCTATCTATCTAATCGCCTTCACTCTATCTATCGCCTTCACTCTATCTATCGCCTTCACTCTATCTATCGCCCTCACTCTATCTATCGCCCTCACTCTATCTATCGCCCTCACTCTATCTATCGCCCTCACTCTATCTATCGCCCTCACTCTATCTATCGCCCTCACTCTATCTATCGCCCTCACTCTATCTATCGCCCTCACTCTATCTATCGCCCTCACTCTATCTATCACCCTCACTCTATCTATCACCCTCACTCTATCTATCGCCCTCACTCTATCTATCTATCGCCCTCACTCTATCTATCTATCGCCCTCACTCTATCTATCTATCGCCCTCACTCTATCTATCTATCGCCCTCACTCTATCTATCTATCGCCCTCACTCTATCTATCGCCCTCACTCTATCTATCGCCCTCACTCTATCTATCGCCCTCACTCTATCTATCTATCGCCCTCACTCTATCTATCGCCCTCTATCTATCTATCGATCTATCTATCGCCCTCACTCTATCTATCGCCCTCACTCTATCTATCGCCCTCACTCTATCTATCTATCGCCCTCACTCGATCTATCGCCCTCACTCGATCTATCGCCCTCACTCGATCTATCGCCCTCACTCGATCTATCTATCGCCCTAACTCTATCTATCTATCGCCCTAACTCTATCTATCGCCCTAACTCTATCTATCTATCGCCCTAACTCTATCTATCTATCGCCCTAACTCTATCTATCTATCGCCCTCACTCTATCTATCTATCGGCCTCACTCTATCTATCTATCGGCCTCACTCTATCTATCGGCCTCACTCTATCTATCGCCCTCACTCGATCTATCTATCGCCCTCACTCGATCTATCTATCGCCCTAACTCTATCTATCTATCGCCCTACCTCTATCTATCTATCGCCCTACCTCTATCTATCTATCGCCCTCACTCTATCTATCTATCGCCCTCACTCTATCTATCTATCGCCCTCACTCTATCTAACGGCCTCACTCTATCTATCGCCCTCACTCTATCTATCGCCCTCACTCTATCTATCGCCCTCACTCTATCGCCCTCACTCTATCTATCGCCCTCACTCTATCTATCGCCCTCACTCTATCTATCGCCCTCACTCTATCTATCGCCCTCACTCTATCTATCGCCCTCACTCTTATCTATCGCCCTCACTCTTATCTATCGCCCTCACTCTTATCTATCGCCCTCACTCTTATCTATCGCCCTCACTCTTATCTATCGCCCTCACTCTTATCTATCGCCCTCACTCTTATCTATCGGCCTCACTCTTATCTATCGCCCTCACTCTATCTATCGGCCTCACTCTATCTATCGGCCTCACTCTATCTATCGGCCTCACTCTATCTATCGGCCTCACTCTATCTATCGGCCTCACTCTATCTATCGGCCTCACTCTATCTATCGGCCTCACTCTATCTATCGGCCTCACTCTATCTATCGCCCTCACTCTATCTATCGCCCTCACTCTATCTATCGCCCTCTATCTATCTATCGATCTATCTAACACCCTCACTCTATCTATCGCCCTCACTCTATCTATCGGCCTCACTCTATCTATCGCCCTCACTCTATCTATCGCCCTCACTCTATCTATCGCCCTCTATCTATCTATCGATCTATCTAACACCCTCACTCTATCTATCGGCCTCACTCTATCTATCGGCCTCACTCTATCTATCGGCCTCACTCTATCTATCGGCCTCACTCTATCTATCGGCCTCACTCTATCTATCGCCCTCACTCTATCTATCGCCCTCACTCTATCTATCGCCCTCTATCTATCTATCGATCTATCTAACACCCTCACTCTATCTATCGCCCTCACTCTATCTATCTATCGCCCTCACTCTATCTATCTATCGCCCTCACTCTATCTACCGCCCTCACTCTATCTACCTATCGCCCTCACTCTATCTACCTATCTATCGCCCTCATTCTATCTACCTATCTATCGCCCTCATTCTATCTATTCATTTAGATACTGATCGCCATCACTCTATCTATCTGTCTAGCTATCTATCGCCCTCACTCCTATCTATCGCCCTCCCTCTATCTATCTATCGCCCTCACTCTATCTATCTATCCCACTCACTCTATCTATCGCATCACCACAGCATCACTCAGCACCACCACAGCATCACTAAGGGGCACAACAACATCACTATGCGCTACCACAGGATCATTGAATGCCACAGCATCACTAGTCGCCACCACAACATCACTCAGCGCCACCACAGCATCAATCTGTGCAACCATTCAACAACAACTGGGTCAAATATGATCTCTCAATGTTTCAAGCTTTATTACAAATGTCACAAAAAGAGGTTAGTATTTCACTTCTGTTCTTGAATTTTCGTCACAATAAAATACACTGAACATATTCTTCACAAAAGTTATTTACAAAAGTTTAAGCTATTGCCATTATAAATTACAATAACTTTTATTTAAGTATTAATTATTAAAAAAAATTCAAAGCTATTGTTATTTGTAATATCAATACATCTAAGTCACGTGAATACAACACATATTGCATTACAAATGCTATAGGTGTCACAAGTTATAACTATTGGCATTGTAAATGACAAAGCTATTATTTTTGCTATTTTCAAAACCAACACATATATAAAAAATGTGTCATTTACAATACCAATAGCTCAAACTTTCCTAATGCGAGACCTTATGCATTGCAAATGCTTGTTCTCCTTTGTAACACACCTTTCCCCTGTCCCTGATTGGATTTATTAGGGGTCCTCTCTTGATTTTTTTGTCATACTTTGGGGGTGCTACAGCACCCCTACTTCCAGCGCCCATGTGAAAGAGAGGTGCCATGAACCGAGCTGTCTTCAATCGGATGACTAACCCTCCAAACGGGGGAGACAGGGCAGCTGCCATGCCTTCGCGACTCCCTTACACCACCCTGCTCTAAATCGGGCCATATATGCGTTCTTAGTAAGGTGATGACGCTTGCCCGCCGAGGCTTGTCGGAAATCAGTTCTTAAACATGAATAGTCAGCTGTGCGCTGTAACAAGCCTCGGGGAAACCGGAACCGGACATGCCTCGTTGACATAGACGGCTCTTGCAGTGCACGAGGCTTCACTTAGTGAACATGAAGTCTACCGTTTCCTCTCCAGGCTGCAGATAACAACAACCACTCAGCCGAAGCGTGAAGTGACTCGGTGGAATGTGAAAACTGTAAATACAGGGCAGTGGGTGAAAAGTTAGAAAATAAGACGTTCAACTAGTTTCATTTCTTAGAACCTGAATTGACAATCATTCTAGTGCTTTCAGTTGAAAACAGGGCATTGATTCATCATGGGAACAACCTTTATGAGGTTTTTTTGTGAAATTTGTTTTTGTTACCTTTCTGTAAATGTATTTGAGCTTTTTTTAAATGCAGTTTTATTGATTACGCTGCAGTATTCCGTTTGCAGTTCAAAGTAATAGGGACAATGATTCTTCACAAGAATCCGAGAAAGCTGTTCCAAGAATCGGATATTATTAGATTGCACACAGGTCCTCGGGCCACGTAGATCCCATCCAATGCCCAGATGTCTTCATCAGCTCTTTGCAATATACCCCAAGCTTGTATGTAGACAGTGTTTAGAAAGAATTGAGAGCACATGATTGTAGAGAAACGACTTCAAGTCTTGTTTTTACAATCCAAATGTCCAAAATGCATCACCTGGGAAAGCTCGAAATAAACAGTGTCTGATCCCGAGTTTCTCTGTGGAGTCTGCTTTTGCCTATATCGTACCATCCCGCACAACACTTCTGCCCTAAAGTAACAGATGAGCAGCAGTAAAGTTTATTATTTGGAAAGCTCTTGTGGTAGCGGTTCTTCTATCCTCCAGGCCCACTAACTCTCCATCACCAGGTCCGGCACCTATAGCGCATCTAGCCATAGAAGTGTTGCAGCTCCAATACTTATCCAATGGACTGATCACTGGGTCCCACCAGGACCCTGCTTCTTTGCGGGCCTCAACCCTCGCACAAATTTCTCCAGGATCCAAAGAACACCCGTGCCATCAGCCACAGTGCACTATTAAGCACTATGTGAAACACTTAATAAATACATAAGTGTGACTTCTAACTTCTTTGGGCACTGGGACCGCTTTTGAAATCCAAGAAGCTGAAGCTAAGTCTGTGATTCCTTTTTGAAACAGCAATTCCTCTGTAAACAAGATGTTAAAACAACAGGGTGTGTTACGCATAGTGCATATTCTGTAGACTTGTCTATATCACCGAATGTCATGCCCTACGTTTAAGCAAAATACTAGCCAGTAGTTGGCAGAACGGTAAATAAAATATTAAAAAATAATATATATATATATATATATATATGCAACAGAACTCCTTCTTTCGAGAGAGCAGAGACCACGCAGGGGAAGACTTTGGAAGCAGGTTTTATTTCTTATTGTGGCGAATGCATTTTGGCAATTTGTCAGCCTTCATCAGCGCCCAAGAGTTCAGGAGGCTTCCAACATCATGAAAGTAAATTTTGCCGCCCTCTTATTGGCAGAGGGCCCGCTCCGCCCCCTAGCGTTATCGGCTCACCTGTTGTCAGTTCACAAAGTGTGTGTGGACCACAACACCCAGAATGCATGATGTTGAGTCCACGATGTTCAGGAGGTGTTGCAGGGGGAGTATGTCACCAAATGGTCTTTGCTGGGGGGGCCGTACAGTTCACGAGTTGCAGCCATTTTCCTGCTTGTTAAAAAACAAAAGCACCTCCTCGGGTCCCCAAACTGCTTCAGCCTCGGAGATCCAGGAAACTTTCCAGCGGGGGCATCAGTGACAATTCACGCCGCCCAGCATAAGGTTAATAACCTCACACCCGCTTCTATTACTCCCCAAAAGTCCATGGCGGGCCCAGACCATCCAACACCTTGGAAACACGAAAACCGCCGCAGCAGCAGAAGCCAGTGACGTCAGGGCCAACTTGCGAAGCAGGGGTCTCTGTGTCATGTCTCTGGCTGACGTGGAAATGCATGCAACATAGGGTGACCAGATTCTCAAAACAAAAAACGGGGACAGGTCATAGACATAGAGGTAGGACTACAGTTTGCAGTAACCATCGACATAAAAGTAGCATTATTTTACAGCTGTCATAGACATAGAAAAAGGACGACAATGACAGCTCCCTCCACAGACCGAGATGAAGCATTACAGATAACAAATCCGAGGTCTTTTATTGGCACCCCTCTCCTTTACACAGCAGCATTAGTACTTCTTATTACATTTACACTTGTAAGCATTATAGCATATATTTGCAAAAATCAATAAAACATCACAGGCTAGCAAACGCCAGTGCAAAGAGAGCATGCGCGTGCACGCTCAACCGGAACAATGAAAAACAGGGACATTTCTGTGTTTAACCAGGACACTGTTTGAAAACGGGGACATTTGAGTCACTTGGGGAAAAGTGTCGGGACAAGGGGACACTTCTCCAAAAACGGGGACCGTCCTGGGAAAACGGGGACGTCTGGTCACCCTAATGCAACAGAACTCCTTCTTTCGAGAGAGCAGAGACCACGCAGGGGAAGACTTTGGAAGCCGGTTTTATTTCTTATTGTGGCGAATGCTTTTCGGCAATTTGTCAGCCTTCATCAGTGCCCAAGAGTTCAGGAGGCTTCCAACATCATGAATGTAAATTTTGCCGCCCTCTTATTGGCAGAGGGCCCGCTCCGCCCCCTAGCGTTATCGGCTCACCTGTTGTCAGTTCACAAAGTGTGTGTGGACCACAACACCCAGAATGCATGATGTTGAGTCCACGATGTTGAGGTAGGTGTTGCAAGGGGAGTATCTCACCAAATGGTTGTTGCGGGGTTGGCAGTACAGTTCACGAGTATATATATATACTCTGTCTGTGCATCAAACACGAGGACCTCTCTGTCTGGTGCTCTCCATCCGTCATCAGTCCTTTCCCCTTTTCCCCTTTTTCCATTGTACCTTGTGATCCATGCAGCTGGTCAGTGACGTCATACTCCCTATGACAAGCTCTCTCTTATCGGTTTCACGGCTGCTTGATGCCACCAGAAAGGGCAGGTTCCGGGAGTAGCGGTCATTGCTTGCACAGCCACCTGCACCTCTAGTACATAACCATTACAAATAGCTTCTGAGGTGACCCTCATTGAGGGTGTGTTCTCATTTTAGCAATTGTTCTGGTTATTGGTCACTTATATAGCACACATTGGAGCACATCCAGTAGTATGGGGACGACTTTCCAAACAATTTCAAGGTTTCCAAGGGAGGGCAGAGTGAGTAGGTTTGTGGTGTTGCTATGTTAGCAGGGTGGTAGCTTCGGGGGGTTGTTTGGGGGTGTTATACCCCCTAATAAATATATTTTCTGATGAATAGTTGGGTACATGTGCTTTCAGTCGGGTATGGTGCCTGTCAGATTTCACCTGGGATTTGTGCATGCACACACTGACAAAAACTCACACTCTCTCATCTCTGTTTTGAAAGGCCTCAAAAATATTGGTTATTTTGCATAATGTAAGTTTCTCTGTCTTAGTACTCCTACCAGTCCATATTCCACTCCCTTTCCACTTCCCCGTTCACCCCTCTCATGCATCCTGCTTGTTGTATGAAGTATTTTAACATTATATGCCAGCGTGTTTGTTGGGAAATGTGCAGCTCCCCCCATTTCTGCCATTGGCGAAATTGACCGTGAGGGACGAGATTCTAATCTTTCACAAAATAACTTCCATACACAGTTGTTTCCTTCAAGGACAGAAGAGCAGGGGCTACTATGGCAACATTTGCTTTTTAAGACTAAAGAATGGTTTTGCTTTCAGCTTATTTATTGTTTGATATTGGAGAGGGTCCGGCAGCTTCCTAACAATTAAGTAAAAAGAAAAACATAAAACACGCAATGACAAACCTAAAAGACAGGAAGCCAATGCCAGACCTGTTGGCTTTGCCAGTGCTTGTTCTTATCTGCATCTCCTTTCCGGTATTCTCCTACTGGACAGAGACAAGGGACAGTCTCCTTTTGGAGCGATATAGCCGGCCCACATAGAAATGAAGGCGAATTACCACCTGTAAATGATGGCTGATTTAGCTCTGTGGCCTGCCTTAAGGGTACCGTCAACCGTGTACTCCCATCCCCACAGTTTTTTGGTCAGTTTTAACACTAGACCCTTCCCCTTTTCTCCGGTTTTGAGCGTGTTATTAAAAAAAAAAATTAAGTATCTCCTCCTTATGCCCACACTTTGTGTCTGTTGGCCCCGTGTGCCCACCCTGGATGGGGCTGGTACTGCATAGGCCGCAAGGGAATTGTAGATCGCGTGGTGATGATGGTGAAATAACTTGATACTGGTTGACATGTCAAGTCTCTTTTGGACTAAACTACAGAAGAAAAAACTGTTGGTTTTGTCAATGTTTGTATTTTTTACAGGATGGGACTGCAGCGATTATTACATAGTCCTACACGATCTTCAACTTAAATCATATTTTGTATTTGTTTTAATGCTGTAAACTTTGAGCAAAGACCCTGTGGGGCATGCAGCACGATTAACCACAGACATGGCTTAAATGAGGTAAAAGAAAGTCACATATATCATCATGAACTACCAATGTGACGTGTTTCTCTGCATATTGTTGCAAAAACTATTTTAATTTACCTGGAGTTTTAAAACTGACCTGGAATGTAGGAGGAATCGACTGAGTTAATTTTTCCTACCTGCTCTAGGCACAGAGGCACCATGTGCTGTGAATCTAGGCATCCCTTTCATTGCATTGTGTGTGGTCTGAGAAATGCGGATTAAGGATCAACCAGCCTGAGAGCCTTGGCAAATATCTAAGCGCGATGTTTGAGCCTCCTTGAGGACTCACTCCTGGAAATGTAATTTGTCAGCAGTCTTTTTGGTGTGTGGGCATTAGCATCTCTCTGGGATGAGCTTGGCCATGCTCACTTGTTTAATTTTGGTCTAAGAATCTGGCCAGGGTGGTGTGGTGCCCTTTCCCAGCCACGCCGGTGCCGCCTCAGGTGCTGGGAGGGCTCTTCTGATGGGGGGAGGGAAAGCACTTGATAGTGCTCCTGTGCCGGGCTATTAAGCCACCACTGCGGGCTCGGCTGGCCTGCAGAATATAGCTAGATGAGCCATTCAGTGATGCGGACTGGAATGGGGCATCTGAGTTGGTCTGTAAGGTTTCATGTAATAGTAGGTGCAAGCTTATACATTTCAACTACCTTCATCAGACCTATATTACTCCCTATGCCCTTAATAAAATCTATCCAACAAAGGTGGCAAAGTGTCCCAGATGTGGGGAGGAAGGGGCCATAGTTTTCCATTTGTCGTCGGCGTGTAGGGAGGTTTTGGCGCACAGGGGAGAGGTGGTACTAAGGATTGGGGCAGTTACGGGACTCCGTTCTGGTCACACCCGGAGCATGCCTCCTAGGTATGGTGTCGAAGCCTAAGAGCAGAAACATGCAGTGTAAATGTATGCACCTGGCTCTCCTCTTGGCAAAATAATGGGAAGTCATTGGCTGGATTGGAAACACGGGCACCCCAACTAGATGTACGGATCAGGGATGTCCTGGAGTGGACGATGGCAAAAGAACAACATCTCGTCACTAGGGGGCTGCGGGGGTGCGGACCGCACCGGGTGACACCATCCAAAGGGGTGACACCATGGTCCGTGCCAACAATAATTTTGGCCGGCGGCCGGGTAAGGTTTGACAGACAGTAATATTATTTTGCATTTTGGTTTCACGGAGTCCGTGACACCAAAATGCAAAATAATATTTCTGTCTGTTGAACCTTACCCGGCCGCCGGCCAAAATTATTGTCCCAATTAGCATCCGGACGTCAATGACGTTCGAAACGTCACTCACGTCGTGACGTGGCTCCCGGACCTGACGTTTTAAAAATCCAAATGCTACAACAGCGCGGGCTGCTAATGCTCTCCAGAAGCCCGGCCTCCTTGCTGATCATGCCAGGCAACGAGGGCTCCTGTTTCCTGCCCTTGGCAGTCGGAGCACAGAGCAGCATAATGGAGACTCTTATCAAGCTATCAAGGGCCCTTGCTATAATGGCAGCTCGCTGATCAGGCTGGCCTCCCAGAGAAATAGCCTGTCACGTGGCACCTTTTCCCATTTACCCCCGAGCGCCTCTTAAATGCCTGATGAGCGCAGAAAGGTCTCGAGTCACCCTCGTTACGAAACATATGGGAATGTGATAGAGCTCCAATTTGTGACGACCAACAGTATTACAGGACCTGCTGAACTGCTCTTCATTCGTGTTTTTTTTTTACTTTCCAATAGTTTTCATTTTTCAATTTCTTGGCAATTAAGCAAAGGCATGCACTGTCAACACATTAAAAACTACATTACCAACATAAACGGGAGTATATGGTCCCTGTTTCGTAACCCATCTTCACTTTTTTGGTTGCACCGCAACTTTCACTTTGAAAAGTGTTCATTTATTTGTTTACTGGCTCGATATAGCGCTTTCCATTGCTGGTGGTCGTTGGAGCGCTTACAGATCAAGAAACAAACCACAGTGTGTGGACGCGACTGTCAGAATAAACAATTGGGGGCAGCAAAGCAGAGCAAAACCATAGGGGCATATCAAAAAGAACAGCAAATACAACATGATAATAATGGAAACAAAAAACAGAGCAAACCCCCGTGAGCAAAACGTGCAATTTTCCAGACGCCAATGTTCCCACAAGCTCATGTTTTTACTCTTAGTATAGTTGACTGTGACTATTTTACAGCGATTATTATAAAATCCGCTTCATGGGTCCCACGGCTCTATTGACTATGTATGCCGAGCCAGCATATTATTCTGGGAGGCGGAATGCTGAAGCAGAGGCAGCGCTGCCCATGCCTGTCTCCACAGTGACGAATGGCTTTCTCCGAGTCCTGCCTGCCTCTCCTAACGCTCCAGGGTGAGACAACCCCTCCCCAAACCCTTCCTGCAGTAGCGATCCTCGAGCCCCAAAAAGTTTATTTATTGTTTTTTATATAGCACGGACTTTACCCGAAGGCGTCAGAGCGATTCACAATAGGAACTCTGTTACATGATGATTAGAAAATAACAAGTGAACAAATTACAAAAGCAAACGTTAAGTTACATGTGACAAAAGTGACAATTGTGAGCAAACAAAATACATGAGGTTGGTAGCAAACGGTGCCATACAGGAGGAAAAAGTGACATGTGTACAGGTTACAAGAGAAAACAGTACAATTAGAGGTATAATACTGCATAATCTGGCAGACACTCAAGCACAAGAACAAACGTTACGTAGGCAATGGTGGCACTTGTGCAAGTATCTAAAGCAAACAAAATGTGAGAGGTAGCAAACAGTGTGCTACAAGAGAAAAGTGGCGTGCTAAACACTCCAAGGCCTCAAAAATCTTACCCAACCCAACACCAAGAAAGGGGAGGATGGATTCCGCCCCTGAGATTCTTGCGATGCGGGCAAGACGAATCATTTCAGGAAAACCAAAGGAAAAAGAAGTCCCTGTAGGCTGAACTCTGGCTAACCGACCCAGGGAAGTGAACCAGGGTTTTGCAGCGCCAGGTGCACGCTTGTCTTCCTCTGCAGCTGGTAAGTGGCACCCCCATTCTTCCCTTCGCTGCGTTTGAAAGTATGCCCTTTGAGGATTACAACCTGTGCTCCTTGTGTCTGAGCGTGCGATATACCCAGTAAACTGCTTTGGTCTGTAGTTGCGCTATTGTGTGCAAGTGTAACGTACTGCCCACTGGCTATGAGTTGCACATGGGTGTCATGTTTCCATAAGTTACTGTGCGCATCTTTCTGAGTCCGTGCAGACGTAACATGCTATGCCCGGAAACAGTGTAGCCCTGAACGGGCATGTAGGGTTCTTGTGCTGCCAGTAAACCTGTGTCTAACTGGGCATGGGTAGACTGGTGCCATGCGTAGTGTGTGTGTCCTGTACTGTCCAGGACATGTGTGTAGCTGCACATGACACGCGGGTGCAATGTGCATTTTAGTCCCTTTGTAAAGCTGTGTAAGGGTGTCTTGGGGGCAGCATGGATTCATGATGTAAGTCATGAGGGGGTGACACCATGAGTTACCCGCACTGGGTGACACCAACCCTAGTGACGCCACTGGAGGTGACGCAGTGAGCTAAAGAACGATGATGGATTCAACCCAGATCTGTGACTGGGGGTGAGTGTCTGAAAAGTTTCAGCGCTCCGTCCATCATCTCCTTGTGTTTGCTCTGACAGTGTAGCTGTCAACAATAGCTTATGAGATCAACCGAAAAAAGGTTTGTCAAAGAAGATAATCAGTGCCAAAATCCTGGCCTAATAAGGTAATTTGTAAGATATTATGTAACAAAATACATGTCTGCAGGTACTCAGTGTAATAACAACACTTACACGCCTCTTGACTTTAATAAATGAGTGTTATAACAAATAAATCAGGCTTGCTGCTTTTGTTATACCTTGTCATATTAGAGCAGATCTTTCATATGATATCTGAAGTAACGTTTCCCAATCAGGCTTAGAGTTTATATTACTCTTTTGTCATCATAACCATATTTCTAATTTTGTCATGTTCTACCTAATGGTTGCCTCTTTGGCAAACCCTTGAGGTAGAAGATTTACACTGTACTGGCTCTTGCTGGAATCTATTAGCCGGGCTTAGAGGTGCTTTGTGTCACCCCTCTTCTGAATGCTTGTCAGTTATACTCTACCTTCATCTGTAACAACATACAGCATGAGGAAATGGGTCAGCCCACTTGCGCCTGTGAGTGACCACATTTGTCTAACTACATATGCACATCTATTTGAAAATGAATGTGCTTCAGTGCCAGGGCATGGGGGACAGTCCTTTAGTTTTCCCTTTTCTCTTTTTATAGGTCCCCTTTCATTTTTTTACCTTCTCTTTTTATTTTAACTTTTTAAAGCATACCACAGCTCCCCGAATCTTGCTAATGGTCTGTTTGCTTGTTGCTCATTTCTTCTGCAGCATGCCATATCCTGTGCTCCCACTGCCTCTAAACCAGGTGATGAACATTGAATGTTGTGTCCATAGTGTATCATGGTTTACCATTTAATGAAGAGCAATACGCTGATTCTAAATGTGAAGACCTTGGTGGAATTTTAACACAGTGACGCACTATGTACAATACCATTCAAAGGCAGCCTCCCACTGCTACACGTAATATCATTTGTTATTGCAAGTATATCCCTGCCATGTTCAGTGTGCAGCAGGTTTTCTTTTTTTTCTACTGTTTTTCTTTTATTTTATCTTGAATATGATGAATTTGTGTTTTATTGTGATTGTGGAAATGTAGTAGTAAGTCAGTGGGTGGATGAATTGGATGCATGAGTGCAAGTATGCGTGAAAGAGAGCCTCCATGATGACTTACTGCGTTCCTAAACACTTTAGTGACTGCAGACACACTTTCATTTATAAGCCAGACCTATTGCCTTTGGCAGTGCAAATTATTTCTGTAAATTCCAAGTTAAACCACCCATGCTGACTTGGGGAATTAAGTGATGGTCCCAGAAGTCTATGGTGCATTGACCAGGCATAGGAATTTTTGAGTCACTTTTAACCGCTTCCGGGACATGGGGTACTTCCTCTTAATTAATGTGTTTCATAGGCCAGGACACGGTGGATACTGTGGGCCCATATTTCTTCACCTATGGGGTTGGGCATGGGAATTGGGAGTGCAGTGTGGGTGGTTCACACCAATAGGTTAGACTTATAATAAGCCTTGTGGGTGAGTTGCACCATTAGTTGGTTGAACCCAAAAGTAGAGATGTGGCCTCTGAGGCTTTGCATCATGTGTTTGTTGATGTCGGAGACCTTTCTGTATGTCGCTGGCTGTGAAAGATAGTCACTGGATGTGTCTACAAAGGAAGAACATGGGTTGCTTAATATGTTTTTTCTGCAGTTTCGGAAGGGTTTGATGCGTGCAGGTGACTTTGGAGAGTTGAGCGGGGCTTTTAACAAGAGTACTAATCCCTGTTGACGCTTGGTATTTTGGCCAGTCTCTGCCTTGGGCTTGTAATACAATATATTTAAAGAGAAAAAGCTAGTTATTCAAATTGTATTTTGTGACAGAATCCCGCTATTTCACGGCATATATTTAACTAAGGAAGCTGATATTTCATAGCAGTGAAGAATGTTGTTTACAAATGTGCTGGATGGGGGGGACCAGATGTATATTTACTGATTCTATCAACTACAGATAAAGCAGGATGATAGATTTACCTTATGTAGGTAAATACCTCCTTTTAATGGTTTTACTTAAGAAATGGGGACTAAGACATGGCATTCTCTGGTCACTGTTCCATATTGCACATGCATGGTTTGACCTGCTGAAATTTACTGGGGAATAATTGTGGGAGGAGCGGTTATTACTGTAGTAGTTGATATTGTGGTAGGTGCGTTAACAGGAGAAACCACAAATATAGGAATTCACCAGCCCACTTTGGAGCACTGTCTAAGGACCTGGGCTTTAGATAGTGCTCAGGGAAAACTTTCCCAATAGAGCAGCATAAAATATGAGGAGGCAAAAGGATGGAGGTTATACCCATACATTCTTTTTCTTTGCAGGGTGATCAGACAGCATTGCACAGAGCTACAGTTGTTGGCAATTCTGATGTCATAGCAGCTCTCATTAAAGAAGGGTGTGCTTTGGACAGACAAGACAAGGTAAGCATTTCAACTCCCAACACAGTATTGGGAAAACAGTGTGTTGCATAGCATCAGAAAATGAACTGTCCCCGCTCGTGAATGGGACTCAGAGTTTGATGCATAATTCGTCATTGTGCCAGAAACCCTTTCTCATACACTTCCAATATAACGCAGGTACCACCTTAACAGGAAGGAAAGGAGACATTTCTTTAACGGCAAATCTTGAAGTTCAAAATATGCGAGACATATTTCTACAGTACTTGTCCTTCTTTATCACATAAGTAGCTACCTGCTTGTTTTTCAGCTCTATTATTTTGTGTTGCTGGTCCAATTTCAGCTTTATTATATTCTTGGCAGTTATATGCCATGCCACCCTACACCAGAAGACAATACGTCTACTGAAATTAAACAATATACTACTATTCTGGTATACACAAGGCGTCCCGGCTTGCAGCACTGATCATCCTACGGTTTGGTCAAGTGAGCAAGCAAAGGTGGTCAGAACACGCAAAGCCCACTAACACCTGACCCAGCCATTTCCCGTGATGAGACTGCCTATCCGAGATTCAAAAATCTCCCCATGCCTGAAAGGTAGATACTGGTTCCGTAACAGGGGTTCCTTCCCTTAGAACGGGTTGTCTATGTCCCATCTATTTTGTTGGACCACATCGTTCCCAACCTCCTCTTTAATCCCCTTTTTGTATTGGTGCTGCTGTAAACATACCAGATCCTGTTTGCAAGTACATGTAACTGTGGAAGGAAAATATTAGGAATTAAGGATTTGGTCGTCAACTAGCTGAACACAAAAAATCCAGTCAAGTTTTCTGTCCAATGACAAAGTATGAGAAAAATGTACCCAGAGAGAATTTTACCAGTTTATTTGTATATTTGATGGACATTCTGAAAACTCACCTGAGGTTTGCTGTTTGTCAGTTCGACAAGCCCAGCTCTAGTGTCAAGGTATTTTAAAATCTTAAAATAAACAATGCAGTAGAATCACAGTGCATATATTGGAAGTTTAAGGTCACTAATATTAAAGAAAATTGTACAGACATCCGGGCAATTTTCCCTCTTGAATCATTGTGCTTGTCCTCTAGTGCTTCTTCCATACCCACGCGTCTCTTTTGTTGATCGTAGACTTCAGAATGTGTTCTTCTCTTTTCCTTTGCATGTTCTTGAGGATGGGAACACTGCTCTCCATGAAGCTGCTTGGCATGGTTTCAGTCAGTCCGTCAAACTCCTTGTTAAAGCGGGAGCGAACGTTCTTGTCAAAAACAAGGTGAGATCGCAAGGAATATCTTGTACGGTACACGATGTCTCTGCGCTGCAGCAATGGAAAAGAACACAAATAATAATTTCAAAGTGCAAACTTGTTTCTGTCCAAGTATTGGATTTATGATGTCTAGTAAGGATTTCCGCTTAAAATTACCAGATGCTTTATAAACAGCATTAAATTAAGCACTTTTCCTTGCCTATTGTAAACATTTGTGGTCTTTTTATCTATGTTGTGTGTGTTAACTGGTCTTTTTTCGGTTAATTTACCCACTAACCTCATTATATTTGGTCCAGCAACCTTTAGAACTGCTCATCACCGCTATCAAATAAAAAAAAACACCAGAGAACTGAGAGTCACAACTTGGTAAAGGCAGAGTCAGAGTAAAAGGCCATTGCCAAATGCAGGACAATGAGGGAAAGACAAATGTGATTTGTAGAATGCTTGCAAAAAGTCTCAGCCACTGGCAGTTGCTCGGGTTGCATTCCATTCCATCTTTTTTCACTCACTACTTCAAGAAAAGTAATCCAAGGAATATTTTTTTAAGTATATGGTAGGAAAGAGGCTTATGGACCTGAGGTAATGAGTTTTAGATCCTAGGATCATCTTCAGAGATCGCAAGATTAACGCATATAAGTGTTTAGGCCTTTACATTTTCAAATGGCAGTAGATTTCACCAGAGGATCATCCACATAAGAGACTGTTTCTTGAACAAGTGAGTTGTACATAATGCAGGTAGCTTAACCTATGAGCTGACATTACAAGGAGGACGATAGATAAAACATAATGCAAGTGATCAAATAAAGAGCATCCATTACCAAGCTTAGAGCAACAGAATTAATTACTTTTAAAGGCGCAAGAGTGGATGCATGGAGACCCACAAAAAGCATTGCTTCCCTAGAGGCAGGGGGTATGAAATGAAAAATGAAATGAAATCTAGTATTTGTAAAGTGCACAGTTACCAGAGGGTGTCAAGGCGCTGGGTGCTGGCAGGAAGATTAAGCTAGCTATTGCCCAGAGTCACATGTCAGGCACCCTGGCCGCTGCGCCACACCTCTTTCTTTTGTTGACTTCATAACTTTGGCATTGTTCAAAGAATTTGCGAAAAACTTTACAACAAAAAAAAACACACCCACTTTGAGATCTTCATGGCCACTTTCAAAGAGATCTGATAAGCAGGGACCCAAAACAATAAGGGGCAAGGGTCCCAAAAGTGCTATATTCCATTTTAGTTCCCATAGGAATATTTGTTCACTGAAACAGAAAACACAGCTCAACAAAATTACGCCAACTTTGTCAGGAAGGTAGACAGAAGGGCCGCAGAGCTGGATCCGTCTATTCAACAAGTTAGAATGCTCTGATTTTGATTGGCCGAGGGACCCTTGCCACATGGTTTCACATATGCATCCTATATTGAAACTGTGATTCCCAGTTGTTTTTAAGGATCTAAGTGTAGACCAGACCCTGTGATTGGTCCCCCTTTTTTGACCATACACAGAGTAGTTTGGCCTCCCCCGGAAGGTTGGGTGCCACAGTGGTTGGATCTCCAGGGTGGATGCTCAGGTGAGTTGAGCGCAGTGCCTGGTTGTAATCTGTCCATAGTATGTTGGACGCAGGCCCTGCAGTCAACCCCTGCATAAGGTGAAAGGCCTGCACAGTGGGAGTTGGCTACACACGGAACGCGCCCATGGCAGAGTGGGTGCTGGTCCCTGTGGGAGGCCACAGCTGCACACGGCCAGAGGCTGTAGCAGATGAAGTGTGCTGCCTGTAGTGGGATGGGTAAAGGGCCGGCCGGCGGGCCAGGCCTTGAGGCCAACCATCGCTGTGCACAGCCTCTGGCTGTACACAGTAGGCTTTGGTCAGCAGCAGGTGGTTTGACGCAGGACCTGGCTGGAGGCCAGTCACACAGTGTGGTGGTTGGTTGCCTACAGCTGGATAGATAGGTGTAGGACCTGGCCAGAGTTATGGTTTGCATGCCTATTTTGCGAGTTATGGATTGTGGTCCTAACCATAACTTGCACATTTTTGTCATTTTTTCACATTTAATTTGTAACTATAACTGAATTTTAACTGTGTTTTTTAGGTAAATATATATTACATGTAGAAGATGACAGTAAATGTCAATGTTGAAACCAATAGTTATGCTGTTCCTCAATGATAGAGTGTCAGAGTCAGGGAAACAGGGGAAACGACCTTAATAACGCAGTCAAAACACCGCAGTACATTTAGATCACTGCTTTTACAACGCAAGTCTTTACCACACAGATGACTAGTTGCAAGTACTTAAAAGAATATAGCAACTGTCTGAGGAAGTGTCCGAATTTAAAGTAAAATGCTTGCCAAATCTGTTCTCCATGACTAGGAACTGGAGCAAATGCTCTTGCCATTTGGCGGACTGCAGCAGCCCAGGGAGCACATTTATATGCCTCCTTAGGAAGACGTATTTTCGCAGTAACTTTCAGTGCACCTTCTGCCTCAAACACAGAATAAGTGAGTGCAGTAGCCTGCACCCCCAAAGCCCTAAATACTTCCTTTCTTTGCTGAGACCTGGGCTTTTTTGTAACATGTAGAAGGCAGATGACAAACGAAAAGCAACTTGATAAAGTCTGCTCTCGAGTGAGACCTGTTACTGTGCTTTTAATGATGGGCTGGGAGGGGCGGGAACAACACGGAGAGCATAGGGGACAAGTTTATGAGGGGCAAGCAGCACATAGGGGAGAAAGTATGAAAACACATGCACTGCCTTTGAGTGCTCATAGAAAAAGAAAAAATAGTTCCCTAAGTTAATCAATGGAAGATACAAGTTATAAAGGAGCTTTGCTCCACAGGAGGGACAAGCGCATGAAAAGGAAGGAATGCCATAGAATAAGTTCAAGTAAATTATATTGACAGTAAAGCCAACAAATAGTAAGGAAAAGGCTGACTCATAGTAGACTGTAAGTAATGGTATTGTGCACAATAGCCCTTCCAACAACAGACAACTAAAAGCTGTTTGGTGAGACCTAAAAAGGATGAAGTATGGAAAGAAAAAAAAAATGCCTAGTAGTTTTGACACTCCCGCCCTGGCACCGAAGTGCATGTCTTTTTAACCAGATATACACAAATCATCAGGCAAAGTGCCTCACTCACATTACAGGAAAGTTAGTGGTCTAAGTGGGCTGGCCGTTACCCCATGTTGTGGTGGTTGGAAGCAAAATATGAATGACAGTTAGACAGACCAGTAGATGAAGAGGGATGATCCAAACCCACCGGTATGTATGTCGAAATTTTTTATGCTTTTTCTTTTATTACACAAAGCTGGAAAGTAGCAAAACCGGTTACTAGGCTGGCCTAAAAAAGGAGGGGATGAAACAGGTGGTATAAATGTCCTTAAACTTCCCTCCTTACATGAGTGTGTCAAATATTTTTAGCTGCAACAAATCTGCTACAAAGAAATCCCTTATGGCAATAAAAATGTTAAATAATGTAAGTATTTTATTAAAGTACGTTTATTGTATTTCTTAACATCTATAAGGTATCTTTTTCATGGCTAATTTTTTACTTTTTTTAAAAATTGTTTAAAAAGATGAAACTTAACACATTAAAAAGAATCCTAAATATCTTGTGTGTTTCGTGGCTGCTTTGTCTGATTAGTTCGCTCCTTAAAATGGAACACAAGCCTTTGCTAAGGCATGCGACACAGAAGAAGAGACGACAAAGAAAAGGAACTCGGGGAAAAGGAACAGACCCTAAACACTGCATCACAAACAGTGAATACAGAAATGAGAGGATGAACATCTCTAATACATCGCCTCAGACCCGGAGAGATATCAAAGGACTACAGGCACAAATTGACAATATGTCACAGGACATCCTAAGCACACTGAAAACAATGGAAAAGATTCTGGAAATCACTGAAAGCATGCACTCCAAAGTCGAACACATCCAAGAAGTAATGCATAATTCTCAAGAAAAGAGGAGGGAGATAACCATGCCATCACTAAATAGGCACAATCGACCAGATAGGATTCCTAGTTATTTAACAGAAGACGAAACCCTATCCCTACTTCGGGCATATGAGCCTCCAGAACATAGTAGAGGGGAGGAAATTAGAACAGTTCCGATTGATGCTAATAGAACATCCAGACATAAAGAAAGGAAACCCAACCTTAACAACTTCCAACAAGTCCAATTATCCACCAGCTTGTCTGAGCGGGACTTTAGAGACACAAGAAAACCTCTGAAATGCCTACTGCTCAACTGTAGGTCCGCAGTAAAACATGCGTCAGACATCGCGGCCCTTATTATTAGCCAGGAAATTGACCTTGCGATCCTAACAGAGACATGGCTGTCCGAATCATCGTCTCCAGTCATGGATCTGTTAGTGCCCCCTCAATATAACATAGTGAGACTAGACAGACCAAAAAAGATAGGAGGTAATATAGCCTGCATACACCGATCAGACATAGAAATCAACCAAAATCAATGCGACTCTCTCAAATCCTGTGAATACCTAGGTCTAAATATACGATGAGCAGAATATCAAAGGTGCAACCTACATGCCTTATACCATCCTCCTGGAAATAAGGCTACTTTTATAGACCAGTTAATGGAGATCATCTCGGAAAACTCTAACAATCACTCTAACAACATATTCCTGGGCGATTTTAACTTACACTGGGATGACAAGGACAAACAGATCAGCGTTCTTAAAGACTTTTTGATTGAGCTAAATCTTACCCAAGCCTGCACACAGCTGACAAACGCAAAAGGAGCAACACTGGACTGGATAATATCAAAAAACAAGAACATAGTGATCCACTCAGTTGTGCCTTGTGACTGGTCCGATCACCATGCCATAACCTTCCTAATACCTACCGTGAAAAGGAATAAGACCACGCAGCCTATTAAACTCAAAAAGTGGACCCGGGACAATAAGGATGCGAATATTGAACGGCTAGTAGAAAGCTGTGAGAAAGGTCTGAATCCGCCTAACAACGTGTGGAATGTGAATGACCTAACGGATCACTACACTACGACAATAACAAACATAGTCAACACTACCATGCCACTAAAACTGAAAAGGAACACAGAAAAGGACAAAAACCCTTGGTTCAATGGGGCATTGAATGATGATAGGCGGAAACTAAGACTTGCTGAAAGAAAGTGGAGACAACACCCTGCAACACCCGAACTGAAATCACTCAGAAAAATTAGAAGTGAGTACAACAAAAAGATCCTCAATTCCAAAAAAGAATATATTAGATCAGAACTAGATAACGCCAAAAACAGGCCGAAGAAGCTATTTGAGATTTTAAAGCAGCAATCCAACAAATTGGCCAAATCGGCCCAAGAAACCACTGAAACTCAGCTGAACTGTGAAGAATTTTCAACCTTCTTCACCGACAAGGCCAACACTTTGGAAATAGAGCTCAAGATGGCAGCGGACAACCTGCCCAACAAACCACACAGACTGAACAACTCCACCCTGACAATCAACCACAATGAAGCAAAAAACAAAGCGCATTGGGATACCTTCAAGCTATATGATCAGAATGCTATCGCCAAAACATTATTGGATATCAAACCGAATAACCACTATAATGACCCACTACCTGCCAAATGTCTACAAAAAATCAACCACATCCCAATATGGACCAAAATAATAAATGCCTCGCTCTCACAAGGGAACCTTCCAGAATGCTTAAAAACAGGCCAAGTTGTCCCCATCATCAAAAAACCAACAGCGGACCCAGCAGATCCTAATAACTTTCGCCCAGTTACCAATATTCCAGTACTTGCCAAGTTAATCGAGAAATGTGTACAAAACCAACTGAGTCACCACATCGCTAATTTCAGACGACTGCCAATCTGGGTTTAGAACAGGCCACAGCACAGAAACAGCAATCCTACATATCGTCGATGATGCTTTACAGGCCCTAGATCAGAATAGAACATGTCTACTAGTCCTTCTTGACCTGTCCTCTGCATTCGACACTGTAAATCATGAAAAATTACTAAGCAGGCTGCATAACAGGATGGGAATGTCGGGAAATGTGCTGAGATGGTTTGAATCCTTCCTTCAGAATAGAACTCAAAGGTTTTTGGTCAGCCAGACACTATCCCCATCATGTCCTAATTTGATCGGAGTCCCTCAAGGATCTACACTATCTCCTTCACTTTTCAACCTATATGTCGAACCTCTGACAGAAATTCTCAGAGACGCAAACATATCTTATCATATGTACGCAGACAACACGCAAATATACATCAAGATCGCATCTCTGAAAGATATCATGTTAATGAATGAGGCCTTAAAAATGTCATTAAACTGATTGATCAGCAATCATCTGAAGCTAAATGCACAAAAAACTGAGTTCCTATTAATCTCTCCACCAAAGAGCCACACGGAAGTGAAAGAATGGACCAAAGTGATCACAGCACTAAACTGCACTCCTACTCTAGTGGACTCAGCGAAATCGTTAGGAATCACATTAGATAAGAACCTAGACATGAAAGCCCATATCAAATCAATGGCAAAAGATGCACGCTTTCACTTGAACCATATTAGGAAAGTGAAACCATTCATCTCTACGGCAGATCTCAAAATGGCAGTACAATCCTTAGTTATCTCAAGGATTGAATATGGATGTACAACCTTAGCAGGTCTGCCAAAAATTTCCATGGCACCACTAAAAGCATGTCTCAATGCAGCTGCAAGGCTCATCACCGGATCGAGGAAATTCGATCATATCACGCCACACCTGAAATCGTTAAACTGGCTACCATACGAAGCTAAAACCCAACTTAAAATGGCATGTATCACCCACAAAGCGCTCCACTACAAAACACCAAGATACCTGGCTCAGAAGATAGAGCTATCTGAAGGAGACAGACCAGCCAGGAGTTCCAAGGAGCTGCTGCTGAGACCACCCATCTTCCGGAAGAAGAAAACATACAACAGAGCTTTCTCAGGGACAGCCCCCAGAATCAAGAACGCACTCCCTCCAAATATTAGGAAAATTACAAACACGGCAACATTCAAGAGGGAAGCTAAGATTTTCCTAATGAGTAAGTTCCTCACTTAGGCAAGAAGGGACATCACCGCCACCGCGACATAGTTGTCCATGTGGTAAGTAATTTTGAATGCCTCACAGATTTGACTCATTATTTCATTCTGAAAATGCCCACCTCTGTCTGATTCAAGTGAGACTGGAAAACCGTACCTAGGTATTAGTTCTCACAATAACAATTTGGCTACAGTGATGGCATCATTTTTCTCTGCAGGATAGGCCTCGACCCATTTTGAAAACAGGCAAACAATGACAAGGACGTATCTCATTCCTTTAAAAAGGGGTAACTGGATAAAGTCAATCTGTAACCTTATAAAAGGACCTTCTGCTTTCCCAATTTTTCCTAGTGAAACTACTGTTTTCTTCCCAGCATTGTATTGCTGACAGGTCAAGCACCTCTGGCAGAGTCTCTCTGCTACCTTCCTGAATTTCGAATTGAACCATGTCTGTTTGAAGACACGGACCATGGCATCCCTACCAATGTGCGTATTTCCATGTATTAACCGGGCCATAGGAGCAAGCAAGCTATCAGGCAATACAGGCATACCATCAGGGCATACAATGACACCATCCTCGCTCCTCTGTTGACACCCAAACTTTCTCCATCTTCTCCTTTCCTTGGGTCCTGCTGCGTCCTGCAACTCTCTCAGTTCTTTCCATGTATGTACACTTTCAAACACCATAAGTTGGCAGCTGTTTCCGCTCCCTCCCAATTTGATATTGACTGACATTTGATGTCTTGCACAATGTTGGGCCAGTTGGTCAGCATATCGATTACCTGCTGTCACATTGTCATCGCCAGATTTGTGAGCAGCACACTTGACCACTGCAAATTCTTTTGGTAACTGGATTGCTTCCAGTAATTCCTGTACCACTTTTCCATTTCTGATAGGAGTACCTGAAGAGGTCAGGAACTCTCTTTGCAGCCATAATTGGCCGAAGTCATGCACAACCCCGTAACCATATTGGCTGTCAGTATATATGGTTACTCTTTAATTTTCCCAAATTTACAGGCTTTTGTCAATGCAATCAATTCGGCTACTTGTGCAGACTTTACTCCAAATAGATAGGATGCTTCTACAGCACGTGATATCGTAACTACAGCATAGGCAGCACTTAGGCCTCCATCCTCATGTCTCAGACATGAGCCATCTACAAACAGCTCGAAATCTTCTACAGGCAGGGGCATTTCCTTGATATCTGGGCGTGGTTTGGTACCAAATTCAATCAGGTCAATGCAGTCATGCTCGACCTCTCCCTGTACTTCTGCAATTAGTGAATCTGGTAATAGGGTAGCTGGATTCAGTATGTTACACCGAGTAATGGTTACATTTGCTGCACCTACAAGGATTCTTTCATATTTAGTCAGCCGACTAGGTGTGAGATACTGGGTTTTAGTTCTGGTCAGTAGGATTACAACTGCATGTGGAACATACACAGTTACAGGATGTCCCATAATGATGGATTCACTTTGTTCAAAACTCATACAAGTTGCAGCTACTGCTTTCAGACAACCAGGTAATCCAGCAGCCACTGGATCCAAAGTAGCAGAGAAATATGCTACTGGACGTCTAGTCAAACCATGCTCTTGAGTTAGGACTGACAGTGCACAATTGTCTCGTGTATCACAAAACAGTGCAAATTCTTTCGAGTAATCGGGCATTCCTAATGCTGGAGCTGTACACAGACATTCTCGTAATTTTGTAAAAGCTGTCATGCTTTCCTCATTCCATTAGATATTTTTCTCCTTTCTTTGTCATTTTTATCAAAGGTTTTGCTAGGACTGCAAATCCCACAATCCACTGTCTGCAGTATCCTACAACTCCAAGGAACATTCTGATCTCTTTTTGAGTATTGGGTAATTGCATGTTTCGAATTATCCTAATTCTTTCTGAGGTAACTTTCCTAATACCCTTCTCTATCTGGTGCCCCAAATATTTCACTGAAGTGGTACAGAACTGTAGTCTGTCAGGTGATACTTAATGTCCTCCTTCACCTAAGTGGTTCAGTAAGGCAATGGTGTCAACAACACAGTCTTTCTGACTTTTAGACGCCACCAAGAGGTCGTCTATATATTGCACCAAAACTGATTCTCTAGGTAAAACCAAAGATTCAAGGCACTTTTTCAAAATCAAATTAAAGATTGAGGGGCTTTCTGTATACCCCTGAGGGACGCGATTCCAAACGTACACGTGACTGTCGAATTCAAATGAGAAAAGAAATTTGCTGTCTGGATGCAATGGGATTGAAAAGAATGCGAGACATAAGTCAATAACGGTGAACCATTCAGCATCCCATGGAATTTGATATAAGATCACTGCTGGGTTCGGAACAATAGGACAGAAAGGAACAACGATTTTGTTTACCTTTCGCAGGTCCTGCACTACCCTGTACTTACCACTAGGTTTCTTGATGCCCATTATCGGGGAGTTACAAGGACTACTCAATACTTCTTGTATGATTTTTGCTTCTAGCAATCTTTTTATTTCTATGGCAACTCCTGCTTTCACTTCTGCACTCATTTTGTATTGTTTAGTATTTGGATAAACTGCATCTTCTTTTATGGTTATTTTAATTGGGTCAACATTTGCCATTAATCCTACATCTTTTCCAGTAAAATCCCATACTTCTGGTTTCACTGTCTGTTGGAGTTCTTCACGTAAGTCTTGTATTGTCAGTCTTTTAATTTCTGAGTCAGGTCTTATTAGCATTAATTTGTATATTCCATCTACGTCTGGGGTTTGAATTTCGACGCCTTTTGGTGTGCAAAAGATGGTACAGTTCATTTTACACAGCAAATCACGTCCCAATAGGTTTACAGGACTGGAATCACAGACAACAAATCTATACATTTCTTTGAAATTCCCTATTGTAATCTCCATGGGCTCGGTAACTGGGGTACTAATCAATTGATTAGATACGCCCACTACTTGGATCGCTTCTCCCGAGAGTGGTAGGTTTGGAACGTCTGCTGTTCTCACAGTAGAACGGGTGGCTCCAGTGTCCAACAGAAAGGTAACATAATTTCCTTCAACCTTTCCTTCAATGTATGGCCCTGACTGGTCCACCGGCAAGGAGGCGCCAAGCACGCACTCCTTGTCCTCCCCCCTCAGGCACCGTCAGTAGGGTTCATCACAGGGGAAAGTATCATTCAACAAAAATTGCGAAGTTGCTGCATTTCTATCCTCCTTTCCTTCCCAAATCTCAATGTCTTCACCCTGCGGTGTTTTGCCCTTAAAATTCGGTCTAGGTGCACGGGGCAACTGACTCTGTTTTACCTTTTGCTGGGTCTTTCTTGGTTTCTCATTCTGCGTCTGTGGATTTAAATCATTAATTTGAATATTACCATTTTGTGCATATGGACACTCGTCTCGCCAGTGCCCTATCTGTCCGCACCCGTGACAGGGGAACTTCTTTTTGGCCTCCTCTCGGCTCATTTTTACTCTGGGCTTCCCTCCACCCCCAGAACCTTGGTTTTGGGTATTACTATTTACTTTGCTTAACTGCTTTTCTTGTTGCTCTGCTAATTTTACTTGTGCCCACATGACTTTTTCCTTTAAGGCCTTTCGTTTGTCAGCCATCTCATCTTCACAGTACTTGGCATATCTTAAAACTTCATCAATTTTCTTAGACTGCCAGCAGATTTTATTGTCTTTGATCCATTGGCAAATTTCAGGTCTTAAACCTGATACAAACCTGTAAATGAAATGAGTCATGTCCTTCATCTCAATGTTATCTATGCCGCTGTACGTTTTGAACACCTGTAACAGTCGTTCATAATAGGAATGCACAGTTTCATCTCTTTCCTGGGTAGTTCTATCTATTCGGGTCCAATCAGTTTCCTTTGCAGGCACTTTCCCCTTCAGATGTAACATTACTTGCTGGTATTTTTTCATTACCTCATCGGAAGGAGCTCCTGTAATAGGGTCCCTCGGGAATTCCTCACTAGGCCAACCAATGGCAATTTTACATTCTGTCCACAAATCTACGGGAACTACGATATCGAAAAACCCATCCAGATCTTTCCACAGGCACTTTTGTACCTTCACAAACCTTTCTACCTGTCTATACCAATCTACAGGCTTTTCTCGTAATTTTGGGAAGTCATTAGTAAAGGACACAATATCCTGTCGGGACCACGGAACATGCACATACTTTCCACCTGGCACTTCTCGCATAGGATACAATGTTTCTGTCTTGTCTGCTTCCTTTAAGACGAATTCGGAAGCCATCTGTTTTGTTCTAATTTCCTCTTTTTTCTTTGCCCACCTGGCTTTCCATTTTTCTAATTCCCCCCATTTTTGCAACAGCTTCACTAATTCTTTGATCTGTACCTTTTTCCCTGACACATTCATATTTTCCAAATCTTTGTCGGAGAACTCTGCTCTGTAGGGTTTTTGCAACGATTTAGATTTCCCAATATCTATTCCCATACTAGCCGCGGTGTCCACTAATTTCTCATGGAACACTCGGGTATTACGGGTAATACTCTTACAGATAAACAGCAATTCTTCCTCAGTAAAGGTATTTAGTCTGTCTAACCCCACATTTCCAGCCATCAGTTCTTCCAATTCTATTCTTAATTTGTAAATATCCAATGGTTTCGACTGAGGATTTGGTTTCTCTAATTCTCGACTCCATCTCTCGATTTCTTCAGGAGTCACTACAGTGGCACTTCTAGTACCAGAAGCTGACTCGATCTGTACTTCTCCTGTACTGAAAGGAGTGTTCTTCTTTCTCGAACCCTTTTCTGGTTCCCTTATCGGTAAATCCATCAAGGAAATCACAGACTCACATTCACTTTCCTGATCATCTACAATTAGGGGTTCTTTTCTCGGCTGCACTACAGCTGGGGTAATAATTGGAGTCTTTGGACACCCCTGTTTATCCCCATACAAAGGAACCACCGGTCCAATAGTTACTGGAATTTTCAAAGCTTCAGGACTGGTATTTAATTGGGAAATTTTCTGAATTAATTCTGTTCTCTGTTTAGCTATAGCTTCTCGCTCTCGTTCCTGTAGTACTCTTTCCAGGGTTGTCTCATGTACTATTTGCGGAGTCAGGGTCGGGGCAGTTGGATGCGTCATACTTGGTCCCTCACCATAATTAGGTTTCATGAATGGATTTCCTGTGCTTAAAGGTCTCGGCATCTCCGGATAAGGAGGTATTTGACAGCCTTCTCTTACATTTACAGGTCTAGACCCCTCTTAGTAAGGAGGTCTCAGGCAAGCATCCCCTACACTAGAGGATCGGGGTCCTTCATTATAAGGAGGTGGATTTTTCATGAACAAGTCATCCAAATAATCGTCATCTGAATCCCCACTGGTCACCCAATGCTTGGTCTTTTCTGTCTTTTTCCCTCCCACAGGTTCTTCTAGTGCCATCATAGGATACAGTCCTTCTACTATCATATTCTGTCTCCACTGTTTCATTCTTTTCTCTCGGGTTTCGGGTTTCACTTTAGGATACCATTTGGTCAAACCTTTATCCATTCGGGGCTTGTCCCTCTCAAAAGCCTCTATCTCCCATTCCTCTAAGGCTTCGTACTGTGTCAGTCTGGGTCTGGGATGCAAATCATTCATTCGGGTTCTCAAATTGAATAAGATTCTGCTATTAAATGTACCATCCAATGGAAATGCCAATATTCCGTCATTCTTTGTGTATTCCACCCAATTTTCCAACCATACACAAGAGTGGTACCCTTTATCAAACAACATGAAAGATGCGGGAGTATTAGGTGGTGGGATGACAACTCCTTCTCTAGTTTTGATAGGCTTGTCTCTTTTGAAATAATTTTTCACTTTGCTTATTAAGGTCATTTTCCTCTTGTTTCCGTACATAATGTCGTATCTATTACTTTTCCACATATCTTTTCCAAACCCTAGATACCTTGGATCGGATCTAGTCTCCGGAGTATACGTATGCCACATATACTTTTCCGCAAGCGACTTTGTTTACAAAATCACTTCCAATCCAAATGCGTCTTTTATTTTTCTACAGCCAATCAACAAGGTGGTTGCAAAATTTACTGACCAATGGGTGCGCGGCCTTTTCGTGAGACAAGTTCTCAGGCTTCTGCGCTCACCTCTCCTTTACAATACTAGCTCCGCTACACACCCGCTGTCTCTACCAATCCCAGCGCGGCACAGAGTGACGTCAGAGCAGCTCCGCAACTGACTCCCTCCTTTACAAGGTAACGGAAACTTGATTTCTTTCTTAAAGTGCAAGTGCTTTATTTAATTTACAACGTAAAAACATTCGCCACTGTACTCGAGTGTCTAAAAAAAAGGAAAGATTTGTTTCACTGCAAGTAAACCTCTTCTGTCTACTTTTCAAATACTACGAGTAGATCCTTCTGCCTACTCTTCACACAAGCATTAGTGAACCTGCTACTCCTTCGACTCATCCACTCTCTCCGGGATATATACTAAGTCAAAAGTTTCACTAGTGAACTCCTTTGCTATCAATCAAGCTTAGACGAACCTGCTACTCTTTCCGTGTGACCCTTACTAGGTTATATCACAATAGAAGTTTTGCCAGCGAACTCTTTGCTACCATTTATTCAATCACATATTCAGAAAACCCTAATTAGTGCTTCCAGTTCTACCTAACCTGCACCAATTTTCCTCTAGCAAGTGACCTCTCTCCACCACCCGTTATTCAATTTCCCCGGGGATTCCAGACAAACATATAACAGTCACTAACGAGTAGTATTAGTACATTTATCAATATAACAGCAAGAAAACCAATTTAAAACATTTCATAATTTTCAAAGCAATAAAACATTTGTAATTCGTTTAGCAGCAAATAACCTACCTACCTATCTTAACTAGTCCCTAACCATCCTCTGCTACCAGAAAAATACTGATAGAGCGCGCAGGTCACCCGACTATTTATTTACCATATACGTATCGGGCCCATAGACATTCGAATTTACCATAATCATAAATCAGGTAACCTTACGCTCTACTACCAGTATCCCAGTTCCTTCCTATTTTATTTCCAGTGTACCCGACTTTCCACTCCACTGCTACGGGTACCTAATGACCACAATGGATCAGGGAGCTAGCTGTAAAGAAAGGCAGACACCATAATACCTTTTTATATTCTAATTGTACTTTTATAATAACCACAAACTCAGGAAGTTTTGAAAACCTTTATCTAATTTTCATCAGATTCATTGAACATTAGGTTTACAGCTAATAAACTGTCAATAACTAAGATTAAAAAGAGCACGTATCCATATAGGAAATAAATCAAGCCAACCATTTAGAATTCTAAAGGAAAGGTAAAAATAGGGAATATGCTATTAAACAGTTTCAGAATTCAGACCAAATCGAAAATGACTAAAGGACGGGAAAATAAGGAGCATGCTAGAATAACAATCATAAAGTAA
Source organism: Lissotriton helveticus (assembly GCF_964261635.1). Lineage (NCBI taxonomy): Eukaryota > Metazoa > Chordata > Amphibia > Caudata > Salamandridae > Lissotriton > Lissotriton helveticus. The sequence continues at coordinate 773,115,495 of NC_136067.1, read as the reverse complement.
TAACCTTTCCAATTGGCAAATGCGGAAAGCATGGAAATTCAAATATGCAAGAGTATGACTTTATTAAAGTAAAAGAAAGAAAAATATAGGAGATGCAGAGTAGACTTTCAGCCCTATATTTACCTAGTATGGTGTGAAGACTAACCCTGGCCAAGGGTCAGTTAAGGACGGGAGGAACGCCAAGGAAGAACAGTCTCTAGTAGGCCAGCAGATGCAGATTGGACACCCCAGGACAGGACAGGAAACCCAGATTAGGATCAGGACAGGACCACCAAGGAAAGACCAGCACCCGCAGTTCAGTAGCAACGCCTGCGCTACACCCTCTCTGCAGCTATCAGTCAGAACCCCGAATGGGTCATCGAATTCTCCAGCAAAGTGCTCCGCCAGCACTTAAGGTTCTCAAAAAAAAAACCTGCTTGGGTTTGGAGGAATTACGGACAGAGTGCTCCGCAGCAGTCTGTATCAGTCACCTATTGAGTGCGTTGGGTCAGTGACAGGTCAGCTATTCAGACAAGTCGGACAGCTTCTCTAGCTAAACCTAGGCAAGTTATACTGTTTTTGGGTCAGTGTACCACCCCCCAAATGTTGCAAGTGTAAGAATCCCCAATTTCAATTGGTCCACAAGTAGGATAGGTCAACACACCAATCAGAGTTCTTTTTCACAAGTCCTAATTTACATCATTTGGGACCGCCTATTGAGTTTGGGGTTCCCATGACTTGGGTCTCAATATTACAATAGCGCATCTATGAATTATGATACATTTGAAACAGTTCAGCTTTTTCTACTAGGCGAAGGTGCATCTTCCCAGGCACATCTTGGCTGGGACTTCGGTTTGGCAGGGTTTCAGTGCCATCGGCAGAAGACTGTCATGCGCAGAAGGGCTGTTCAATATGGAATCGCGAGTGTTCCTCAGGCCCCAAAGAATGCGATACACGAAAAGTAAGCGAAAACAATTTAGAAATACAAGAAAAAATGAATACACTGTATACCGTGAATAGCTACTCTATGCCTCTTACTTCATTCTACCTATAGCATTATAGGAGCACGGAGCATATGAGGAGACAAAGCGGCCATATTAGCAGTATTGCGCATGAGCAAACTTTTCCCACCAGAACTGCAAGTGCGTCACATCACATGATTATGACCGACGCATGCGCAGACTAAATTCCCGTCAAGCAGCGGCCATTTTAATAGCAAGCGTTATTACTGTTTAGTACACATATGCAAGCGTCTCTGGGACACCCCCGTGTAGTGTAAAAGTGCAATATTAGTAAGACAAACATTTTGATTAGATTTATTAACACTATTCGAGGTTCATGAGTACAAGCAAGTCGCGTAACATGCGAATCCTTGCTCCATCAGTGCCAAAGCAGAACAACAAATAGAAGTAAATAGAAAGCTACTATTTGTACTGGGGATAACCTAGAGGCGCTATACTTACCCAGAATCTGAAGGAAAAATGCACAGATAAAGACAATTTGGATCTATTGTTATTGTATTACAATTTACAGAACAGTAGGCAAATAGAATAACATGTATCATAACCTTGAAGACAGACATAGACTGAAATTATATTGGAATATGCACATGCCGATGTCAAGTACTAGCCTAATATACCTCGCTATTGTACATTTTTATGCTATACTGCTTTATAATCGTATACCTAACCTACCTCATATCAGTGTGAAACGGTTTACTACATAACTTTATACCTACCTACCTCAATCTCTGAATGGTTATGCTATGCAAGATGTATCTCTAACCTACCTAATGTATTTGTATCTGTAAAGCACTCTGATACCCAAGGGTCACGTTCGCGCTATACAAAACTGTCTAAATAAAATAAAAAAATAAAAATAAAGTAAGCCATAACAAATGCGGTGACCCCATGCCTTCTATAGGTACGTTGTGCTGGTACTGGGATCAAAGGTAAGAGGGAGAAGAAATTCACCAGCTGCTTACTTTCTGGGAGATTGAAATGGTACTAGATGGAAGAAGATTGCATATTGCCTACTTACTAAGACAATGCTTGATTTGTAAGAAAAAAAGATGAACATGGAGCTAAAACCTGTTTTGAATGTATATCATATATATGAATGTTGTTGCAGAATTACTTTAGTAATATTTTTCTGTGATCCACAAGGCAGGAAATACTCCACTTCACTTGGCTTGCCAAAATGGCCATTCCCAGAGTACCCGGGTCCTGCTACTTGGAGGTTCTCGGGCAGACATAAAAAATAATGTGAGTACTAAACAAGTCATGTTTTTAGAAAATGTATTATGGGTCTGGTTTCTCCCTGGTCCTCATGTTCATTTTCGGTTTCTATGTTCTTATTTTTATGATTTCCTACAGTGCTGTAACAGGAGTGCTTTTGTAAGCACAACAGTCAGAGCAATAGTGTGATTTTCTAGTCGAGATTATTTGTTGCGACATGTATAAGATGGATTTGTGATTTTTAGAGATGGGTCAGGATTCTCTAGGGATTTCTACAGAGATTTGCTCTTGGAAAAAGTAGTTATTCCAGGGTCGATTGTCAGAGATGCTACTATGTGTATTGTATTTTCTCAAGCACATCCGTTGATCAAAGGTTACAAACTCGTTCCGTAACTCCTTATATGGCGCATATCCTGGAATTGTACATTTAAAAAATGCTAAAATGTGTGTGAAAATGCATTTTAAGAAAAGAGCAGCCCAGCTGCAAATTGCAGCTGCCATGCCTGCAAAAGAAAAAGACAGAGGAGATAGGCAAGCAGCAACGGTGAGCGGGTAGAAGGAAATACAAAGGCCGCCACATGAAGATAGCAAGGGGTGAGGGGCATCAGTGGAGTAACTGGCTAGGTGGGTGTGGACATGGGAATAAAAAAGAATGTAAAGTAAAAACAAAAAGTCAAGCATGTCGGGTTGGGGACAGCAACTGAGGAGTTTGGGTTTGATAAATAAGTTTTCAAACATGCAGACTGGGAGGGGTGGGGAATGCAGTGCGAGGTGCAACAAGGAGAGCAAGGGGATTAGAATGGAGAAGAAAATACATGCAATACTCCAATGAGGCGCTACAAACAAAAGAAATTGTAGTTTCCTGAATGTAAACAATGGAGAGATACAAGTTTTATATAGGAACAACAAGAGAGGCAGGGTTCACAGGACACTCCTACACCCCAGTCAAAATATCAATTTAGCAACAGAGGAGTGACTCAAATGATAAAAACAATAACAGTGAAACACAAAAGAAAAGAAAAACACAAAAGAAAACAGTGGGTGTCAAGTGGAAAAATATAAAAATGATTTTTATAAAACCCTCACTCACCCGTCTATTGGGTGACATGCTTCATCATTGGGTTATATTCACCGGGCAGGCCAAATGCGTGCCCGATGTGCTACTACACCTGCAACTGCAGTGGAGCTGGTTACTAATTTAAAAACAGTGTGAACAGTGCTGGTGAAAGAAGGTGTAGAAATAAAAAAGTGCGAGCTCCAACCTAAACTCAACTTTAATAAAGGTTGAAGAAGGCACGTCGTTAAAAGGGTTAGTGGACAGGCTTGACTTTAAGTTTGAGTCAAAAAGTCCTATTTGGTACAAAAAATGGTCGACATGTTTCTGCTCATAGTGGCCAACTTAGCCGAGCTTTCATCAGGACCAAACTCCAACACTGGGCGGTGTGCGCGTGCTAAGGCGTACCCTGACCTCAGTGTGATTGAAAGAAAAAGGTTACCAGACTCACGGTTTCTTATTACCGGATCACCCTGGTATTTCCAGGATATTAAGATCTGTGGAAGGAAAACAAAGAAACAGCCAAACAAGCAGTCATAAATATGAAAAAAAGAATGGGTTCCTTTACATGCCACAAATCATTTTGTAAGACACCACCGAATTAAGTGCTCTTCATTAGTTGCCCTCTTTAATTCCCAAAAAGTGGCGATTTTTATTGAGGGTAGTCTGATTATATTTAAATCGGGTCAGAGATAAGAGTTCACTCTTCACTCTCATTAACAAACCAAATCAAGGACGCCAAAAATGCGCCGGTATGTGTTTTCGTAATTAACCAAACACAAAACAACTTTATAGATTATCACGATTTCCACATGTGGATCACAGAGAATTGTGCAGTTTAAAATCAAACGATTAAAAGCCAAAACACTCGCACAGTTAAAAGCCAATGATGAAGCATGTCACCCAATAGACGGGTGAGTGAGGGTTTTATAAAAATCATTTTGATATTTTTCCACTTGACACCCACTGTTTTCTTTTGTGTTTTTCTTTTCTTTTGTGTTTCACTGTTATTGTTTTTATCATTTGAGTCACTCCTCTGTTGCTAAATTGAGATACACGTTTTGCAATCAAAGATAACGAAGCAGTGCTCCATTAGAGGGAGAAGCACAAGCAGAGGAAGGAAAAGCATTGAATAAGAAGCAAGCAAATAAGTGGCAAGAAAGCCAACCAATACCAAGCAATGGCTGGTCCTAAGCCCATTGTAACTATTGGCAGTGTCCGCCGTAGGTTTTTGTCAATAAAGAACTAAAAGTTGTCTGTAGGTGAGTACCTAAAAAGAAAATCTTCTCCAACAGTAAGTGCAAATGTGTAATTGTTGACTTGGTGATGCTACGCGTGTTTTAAAACTCAAACAAACAAAGGCTCCCCTTGCTTTCAGTGGGGCTGTGCAGTAATCAATTTTGAAAGATTTCCACAGGGAATTTATTAATACATGACTACGTTAACATCAAGTTCTTTCGGGCTACTGTTATGAGGTTGGATTTTTGTTTTAAAGCTACTAGGTTGTTGTTTATCTTCTGTATGTTGGATGGGAATAGGATAGTTATTTTCAACTCTAAAATCCTCTGTGTGGATAAAAAAGTTAAATATGTTTTATATTCGTTTTTTTCAAAAAAGCTTTTAATAAATACCAGAGTGTTATATAACTTTTGCACAGTGGTGTGCTGGTCTAATTGAGTGATAGCAGTAGGTGCACGCCGTGAGTGATGCCTTATAGAAAATAGTAGGCACTTCCCATTAGACAGATTATTATTCACATAGGCCATTCGTAATTGTATCGGTACGAGTATTACAACCAGCAGCTGATCGCCTTAACCCATGCATAAGACATAAAGATAAACAATGCACCTTAATAGGCCTTTAATAAAATGCACGCAATTTGTTTGCCAGCCACTGTCCTTAAACAAATACATAATTAACCTCTTCTGCCTTAGCCCAATAGTCCATTTCCCTCCACAACTCCGAGATAGTGGGTTTTGCACTCCACTGTTTAGCAGTATCTCATTGGCCAATTAGCATTCGTCTTGCAATTAATGTATGATTGTGTCTTGAGTCCCTGAGTACCTCCATAATCCACATGATGGCAATTTTCACATCTGGTGCGATTGCTTGTGTTGTTATTCTCCCTAGTATAGTATGTATTTGGTCCCGAGATAGACTAATGATACGGCATGCCAAACTTGTGTGAATATATGGCCCTACCTTGGTTTTACAACTAACACAGTAGGAGTCATGATTCTGGTTTACTTTCCACAGATATTTTGGGTGTTGTACACCCTATGGAAGTATTTAAGTTGTATGATGCGCAGCCATGATGAAATCGCTAGGGAGCGTTAAGCCACGTTTACCTCTGTCCTTTACTCCCTTGCTAACTTTTTTAAGTCAGCTTTCCACCTAGGTTCAAGCTCAGTTAGAAGATTTTGAATATTAAATATTACTGACCTATCTATTCTGGATATCCTCTTGTTACCAATTCCTTCCATTGTCACTTTAGGTTCCAACTGGTTAAATGCTCGATAGGTGTTGGGCTATTTACATGCACCTCTAAGGTCTGTCTTTACTGTAGCTAGCTAAAGAACTGAGATTTATGCAGGGAGGACTCTTGCCGGAGATGTTTATAGGATTTAATGAAGCCACTCTCCCAAAGGCATGTGAGCCTCAAGATTATGCTCAGGCCACATGTTCTTATCACATTCAAGTAGTTGCACAAAATTGATGCCCCTTATAAGTTGTCCTGCTGGACACTTGTGAGTTTGATTCTTTTGAACTAACTCTGAATTATTGTGAAATAACGCAAAATTATGTACAATTGCAAGTGAAATCCCTTGTAGACTCTTTTTTACATTGATTATACTTATCACATTCCGCCATTATGCTCGGTCCAGCCAGGGGATTCATGAGCGGGCTTTCCCTCCCTTTTTATCCATTTACGTGCATGGTGCCAGCACTGTTTTGGTATTTTGGTGACCTCAAGTAGTGTGCATAGAGTAGACACTTAATAGACTATGTTCAGCACTCCCTGGTGTTCCAGAAGGTATTTTATTTGTCTAGTAACAGGATTGTTTATTGGGAGTATTTGGGCCACCCAATAGTAAATTCTAAAATCAGGGATTTCCAGTGCCTCATCCTTTGGTAGTTGCACGCTTTTATGGAAAGTGATCCTTGGCACACCACTATTCTGTAGATATTGCTCAGGGAGATTTGAACCTTTGTGAAGAAGCTAGGATGGCTCACGTACAGGTAGTTTTGTAGAATGTATATGAATATTGGTAAGGAAGACATCTTGAACCAAATTTCGGGCGGGGCTGAAAAATATTTTGGGGGGGCTAATTCTTCCAACCATACAGAAGGGGTGAAAATACAACAAAAGCCTAATTTACAAGTAAATGGTCTTTTAAAGACCTGTTAAGTACTCGGGTGCAGCTGCAATTAGATGGTCGCCAGCCCGCAAAGCTGTGTCAGCCCGGGTTAACACGCACGACGGGTGGGCGGGGGGCTGGAGCCCATGAGCCCAATGGGTGTTGCGCGCCTGAGTACAGACCCAGAAATATATGGAATCATGGGGCAGCTCCTGTTGAAAATAATGGGAAGAGGAGCACGACTCTAGTTGTCCGCCTGTCTGTACTAGTAGCAGGGTGGTTGTCAACTCCCAAATGATATGTGGATCATGTGATATAAACATGACCCATTGCCCATTTTAACCTTGCCGAGTGGTGGGTTTTAGAATGTTTGCTGTTAAGTGGGACATAGATGGACTTATCCCAATTTACTTTGAGTCCAGAGGCCTTTCCATATATTTGCAAAATGTGCATCACCAGTGGCATCGAGAGTTTGGATCTGACCAGCTAAATCCCTATATCTTTGCATCTCTTCTAATCAACCAAAGCCATTTTGAGTTGCAAAGATATGCTCCAAAATGACTACTTATGCAATGTGGAATGAACCTCCATGGTGAGTAGAGAGCTTAAGGTGCTTTGAATCTTTTTATTCTTTAAAGACCTACAATGTAACCACAGCTTGGAGCCAGGAAATGTTCTTCGATTAATGCTTGTGGTTAACGTTGTACTTGATCTCTTGGGCTATAGCATATCTGTACAGTATCCAGGAAATAAATTCCAATGGAAGATCTGTCAGACATCTGCTGCCTGTTTGGTCTTCTTTACTTATTTTTTTTAACTCAGAAGATTGTATAATGATTATACAGTCAATTGAACCCTATATACTGTTAAACCCAAGCAGTGGCCAGATCCTTTTGAATAATTTCAATGAAAGTAATGTATCTGTAAAACTCACTAACGGTATCTGTATGTCCTGAATAAGGCTTCCAAGTACCATTGATGAGGCTGAAATATTTGTCAGCTCCTCAACTTCAGACTGTACACCAAACTGTTATTCACTGGATTTTGGAAATGTATTTCGGAATGATGTGTGTAAATAAGCCACATATTTACTTAATATTACCTATTAATGGAAGATACGTATTTTTTTAGTAAAAGCCGTCACTTATCATGTGCATCTACTCTCTGTGAATTCTGAACACCAAGAGACACATTTTAATGTGTCAATAATTGTAAACAAAAATATTTTTAATCAATCTTTTGCAACTTTATGAACATCTACAGTATCACCAAAGAGGATTTCAGGTATGAAAGCAAATAACCTTTCCTTTTATACAATGACTAGAAGCCCAAGCAAAGAATCCATCATAGAATCACAGTCCTGTCAGCTGCATATGGACAGCAATAAATGCAATAAAAATCGTTGAGAAAAATGTGTGGTGGCTATGAAGATAAGTACAGGCAGTAATTTGTGGTTTGAAAACATCTTAGGCTGAATGTTAGTAGTGCTGAAACCCCCTGCTATCACTATTGAAATTACTAAAACTGTCATCAATGTCATAGGTCAGTAAGAGAACAATTATAAGAAACTTCCGATCGCCCAGCAGCCTGTTTGTTCATTCAGCATGTTCATTTTTTCTGTTGGAGGTGCCATTCTTCATGTCATGTTTTTTTGTTTGCAGGCAGGAGATTCTTGTTTGCACATTGCCTCTCGTTACAATCACTTGTCCATCATTAGGGTGCTCCTGAATGCTTTCTGTTCTGTCAACGGAAAGAACCAGGTCAGTGCATGTTCCCTAAAGCAGTGCGTCCTTTTGAGCAAGCACACTGTCCTAGCCTCACCTTCCAAGCCAGGGCAGAGGCATCATCGGAAGTGATGATGCGGGAAGTTTTGGAGGCCTTCACTAAGACACATCCGCCTATTTAAGCTGCGCTGCCTTTAAATGTAGGGGTTATCCTGCACCGGACCTTTTTGAAGGCTGTGCTGTAATGTAAAATCTAAAATATTTGTATTAAACCGCACACTTCCAGCCTCTTTGTTTTTTCTGAGAGTGGTGCGTGGCTGACACTGCTTTTTCACTGTCCAGTGTTCTGCTAAGAAGGACGCACATGCTGTTTTACCATCTGCTCGCAGTGTTTCTTTTTATGATTTCCAGCGTTACATCTTTCTTTCCAGTTGTATAATGTGTTATTTGGTATTACTTCATTGGTGTTCATTTGTCCATATTCCTTTCACGCATTCCTTGTTTTAGCCACAACTATTTGATGTGTGGAACTCAGGCTGGGATGAATGAAGGGCGCCCGCCATTTTAGAAGGGTGACAAGATGACAGGAGATGCATGGCCTGTTAGCAAAAGGAAGAAGAAACAGTGCATGTTGTGGCCATTATTTTAAGTTGCATTGCAAATAGCTAATACATTCATATCGTTCCTTTGGGCTGCTCTACTTTAGCATAAAATATCTTGAAAGAAAGCTTTTTACTTTATGCATATCTGTGTTTCACTAATATGGCACTACGTGTAACATGCATTTTACACTTACCATCATCATACATCACCACATCTTTTGCGGTCCATTATTTAAGGTTTCTTTTAATAAGTGAATAATAAGTGATTGATAAAGCGCCTGGTTACACCGACACGGTGTCCCCCTGCGCTAAGACCTAGGACCAACAGAGGAAAGTTGATCGTTATTTAGGCATAAAGAGGAAGTAGTGAAAGTGACAGGATTTAGGAGGAACAGAATAACCAGGTTTTCAGTTTACTTCTGAAGATTTTCTCACAGGGTTCTGCTCTCAGATCGGGTGGGAGAGAGTTCCAGATTTTAGAAGCCAGAAAGGAGAAGGAGGGAGCCCCTAGTCTGCCTTGTGTGCCCTGGGCACTCTGGCTAGTTTCCCTGTGGAGAATCCGATATCACGAAAAGGGACATAAGGTTGGATCAAGGAGCGAAGATATTTAGGACCTTGCCGATAAATTCTACGACAAAAGCGCATGGCTTTGAAGTTGGTTCTTTTTGCTACTGGGAGCCAGTGAAGTTGGGTTAGAGCTGCTGAGGCGGAAGATCTTCTAGGAAAATTGAGTACTAGTCGAGCTGCTGCATTTTGTACTCTTTAAAGTGTATTCAAATTGCCCTTGGTAGCTTCCGGGTACAGGATGTTACAATAGTCCAACTGAGAAGTTATAAGAACATGGACAATGGTTTTCCGTGATTCCAGGAGGATTAAATCCAGGATTTTCCTAAGGCACTTCAAAGTGCCAAAACGTTTACCAGCAGTGCTGCTGATCTGATTTTCATAGGTGAGTTTGGAATCAAACCACAATCCTAGGTTTTTGAGTTTGCGTTTGTGTTTGGGTTCCGGTAGCTAGCCAAGGGTGTCTCGCCACCAGGCCGAAGTCCAGATAGAGTAAACTCTACCTGCTATCAGGATTTCAGTTTTTGTAGCTTTCTATTTCAGACACCTGTCAGCCATCCAAGTGGCTACCTGTGACAGGCAGGATTTGAATTGATTCGCTGGAGCACCGTCGGATTCCTAGAGTGTGACAATTAATTGAGTGTCGTCGGCATTAGACACTAATTGTACCTTGTGTCTATCAATAATTCCTGCTATTCTTTTTTCTTTCCTCCCTTTTAATTCACCCTAAGCTCCATCAGGAAGAACTGTGTGAGATCCAGTCCTTCAAATTGAATAATACTTGTGTTATCACGTTGTTAGGCCTGGGTTATCCATGCCGCTGTCTTCAAGACCTTTTACTTACGAGAACCATATGGGCTTTCAGCCATCCCCCTTCTTCCATTGGTTTATTTCGGTTATCCTCTTTCTGCCACTGGGTTGAGGCATTGTAAGTAACGTATTACTTCAGCCCAAGGAGTGTGTCTCTCTCACTGTTATTCTATTTTTGGTTAGAATGTATCCTGCTGCCTCTTATTGAATGCTGAAAAGCACACCGAGCCACCACACTTTTGTCTCATTCAATTTTACAAAGAAAGCAATCTTTTTTTGCTGCAGCAGAGATTTTAAATGATTTTGTAATGACTCGAGGAGAACTTGGCCACCAACAATAATCGCAACTTGTGGTAGACATCCCCGGCCCTCAAGCCCAGCCTGGAAGTTATAGGCTCCACTTCCTCAGAGCCTGAATAGGGAGAGGAAAAGGACCAAGGTGCTACGTCCTCCTCCCTCAATGCCGCCTTGTGCACCAAGATGGCGCTGAGTGGTGAGTACTACGACACAGACTCCCTGGACCCACAAACTGTCACGCACGAGGCAGAGCACCGCACCCATTGAGGTCGGGCATCTAGCCCTGTGCACAAGCCACCACCTAGAGGTGCCCCAACGCCCTTGAGCTCCGGTTAACACTAGGCAAGGCCTCAGAGCCAAGATGGCAACCAACTAAGATGCTCGACCCCCATCAGCCTTTGAGTCTGAAGACACACCTTGGTGCCAAGGTGCCAAAACCCACTTTGAAGCCTAAGGCCTTGTTGGTGCCTCAGCCATGCTCAGTATTAAAAACTCTGTTGGCCCAGAAACCAACTTCAGTGGCCGACTCAGACAGGTCCATCATTGAGGAACTTCAGCACAAGCTTGATGAGAGACAGAAGACTATGGTCATCCACCCATGGATGGGAAACATTTCTATTGGCCTCAGTGCTTTGGTGCCCAAGAAATGCAGGCTTGCAATGCCAGGTCCGTCTTCAGGGCCCTGGGCTCCCTACCCCCAAAAAGACACTCCTCGACAGAGCCACCAACCCTCCACCTCAATCGAAAGCTGCACTACTGCCACCCCAGTGGCGGCTCCTCCACTAAGGCGGAGGAGTGTCGCCCCACAGGAAAAATAAAGTGGTAATAACTCCACGTTATCATTTTATTTTTCAGAAGGCTCTGAAGGTGTGGGCTGGGCTACCCACAGGGCAGGGGGAGGAGTGGTGAGCACTTTCTAAGTGTGCCTAACGGTTTGGCTGGTCGTCTTGAGCCAGCCAAACTGTCATGCACACTTAGCATGTTCTCCACCAGTCCGTAATGCACAGCCTGGGTGGAGACCATGCACAGGGTCCCACTGCCTGTCTGGGCGCCGAATCACGGAGCTCAGACCAATCACAACACTGCTTTCATGGTCACGGTAGGATCATGATTGGCTAGGGGAGTCTGCTTCCTGCTGGATCGAAGAGGACAGATGAGAAGCGGCGGGCGGCAATGCAGGTAAGTGAATTTTTTTTTCTTAAATTCCCCCATGCCTCCCCCCGCCCCACCACTACTGCCCCTTAGTTGCCGCTACTGTTCCACTACAACATCTCCCCCAAGCTCCCCTCAAAGGTCACTATTGTCCTTTTCAGACACAGGTAGTCCCAGTCACTATTCCCTTACAGAGGTCTTTAACATTCCCCTCTATTAACAACTCCCTGACAACCCATGGGAAGACTGACATAGAACTTCCAAGGGACCCCAATCTTGAACTTGTCCTAGACAGGGTGTATCCCCCAGATGACACTACTGCCTACCATTCAACACGCAGCTGCCTACTTCAAAGTAGACATGCACACCACTTTTAAAGATGATGAATTCCTAGTAGAGACTCTCTCCAGGATGGAGCGTTGGAAGTATGAAACTTCTACCTTTGACCCCTTGTACATTAGATGTCATGTCCCCCTTAGCTTCCCTAGTTGTTTACTCTGCCCACAAGAAAGTATCAGCACAGGCCAACGGTGACCTCTTGCCTTTGGATGAAGAGAGCAAGCAGATTAACTTAGCAGATAAGAGGCAAGATATCACCTCTGATCGGTGGGTTCTGTCCATCATAGAGCACAGCTACTGCCTCGATTTCACCTCAACCCCACCAAATACCCCACCCAGCAAACACACCAGCCAGGAACACCAGTGCCTTCTTCAAGAGGAGGTTCAGGTGCTCATGCTCAAGGATGTCTGAGAGTCAGTACCATTACATCAAGGCATGTACTCTTTATACTTTCCCCAAAAGTGATGAACCCCTTAAACCCATACTACGCCTCAGGCCCCTCAACAAGTACATCCTCTCAGAACACTTCCACATGACTACTCTGCAGGATGTCATTCCATTGCTGAGGTAAGGCAATTTCATGAAGGCACCTGATCAGAAGAAAACCTACTTCCGTATACCAATCCACATCCCTCACCATTGCTACCTCTGCTTTTTGGTAAGTGACCAACATTATCTGTGCAAGGTGTTTGCTGTCAGGAGTCACTATAGGCCCAAGGGTGTTCACCAAATGCCTAGCTCTAGTGGCCGCCCATCTCTGTAAGGGGGAGAGGGGGCGCATTCATGTGTTACTCAATTTCGATGCTTGACTGATGAAAAGCTCAGGAAAGTAGAACTGCCTGGTGTTCACCCAGACCACAATTTCCCTCTTTCACAGGCTGAGATGCACCACCTATGCCACCAAAGCCCACCCCTAGACCCTTCAGATTCAGCCCTTGCAAGAGGCCATTTGCCTCTCAGTTAAAGGCAATGTCTATGCCAGACAACCCAGAATACAGGCTTTCCTGCAGCTACTGCCTCTTTTTCAGCTAAATTGTCACCTAACAGTCTGAACGGTAATGCATCTCCTAGGCGTGATGGCCTCAAGCATAGCCATAGTCCCTCATGCCAGACTGCACATACGTTCTCTTCAGCAGTTTCTATCAGCACAATGGTCACAGGCAGAGGGCCACCGGGAAGATCTGGTCTTGATACAGGCCAGCACCTATCGCTCACTGCAGTGGTGGAAATGAAACAACCTGTTGCCGGGCTGGCTCTTCATGGACCCCATTCCTCGTGTAGCCATCACCAGGGACGCTTCACTTTCAGGTTGGGGAGTGCATCTCTGATACGTAACAGTTCAGGGTTTGTAGTCACCACAACAATGGGGGCCTCCAAATCTATCACTGTGCTTCCTTCAGGTCATCCAGCATAAAGAACATGATCACCATGTATTATCTACAGAAGCAAGGCTGCACACACGCACTGCAATTTTCAGCTCTAGCGTTAAGTATACCATTGGATACACCTCCTGGCAGAGTACCATCCAGGAATGGACAACGACTTTGCCAACCTGTTCAGCAGGATGCAGTAACAAGTCCATGAGTGGAAACTCCACCCACATGGCCTACTCCCATTCTTCTGTTGTTGGGGGATTCCCAAGGTCAACTTCTTTGTCACCGCACACAACGCAAATTGCCAAAACTTCACATTCAACGCAAATTGCCAAAACTTCACATTCAACTTTTCACACACACAGTCCATGGGCAGTGGTCTATGGATGAACTGGTCAGGGATCTTTGTCTATGCTTTTCCTCTTCTCCTACTCCTTTTGTATGTGGTCAGAAAGCTTTGTCAAACCTCCCTTACTGTCAACCTGGTGGCTTTAATGCGGTCAAGACAACCCTTGTTCTTGACCCTTCTCAAGGTGTCTGTTGTTCCCCAAGAGAAACTCCAAAACAGGCCAGACTTCTCACATAAAACCGAGGCAGAATCAGACATCTGAACCCCAGGAAGCTCACTCTAGCCATTTGACTCCTGAGGTTTTAGAGTTTGGTTGCCTCAATCTGCCTCAAGAATGCATGGACATTTCCAGAGGAGCATGCAGACCTACTATGTGCATCTGTTACTCTGCCAAGTGGAAAAGGGTTGTCCATTATTTCACTTGGACCCCTTTCAAACCTGCAGTCCAGGATATTGCCTGTTACCTCCTTCACCTGCAAAAGTCAGGCCTAGCTTCCACCTCCATATGCCTTCACTTAGCTACTATTGCAGCCTACATGCAGAACAGGAAACACTCTTCATTGTTTAATATCCCTGTCATCAAGGTTTTCATGGAAAGGCTCAAGCCGGTCATCTCACCTAGAGTTGCTCCTGCCCAGTCTGGACTCTAAATGTTGTTCTTACCAGGCTTATGGGCTCTACTTTTGAACCATTACACTCATGCCCCTTATAGTTCCTCTCTTAGAAGGTTGTGGTCCTTGTCACTAATATGCCCCTAAGATGTTTTAGTGAGCCACAGGTACTCACCTCATAAGAGCCCTTCTTTCAAGTCCATACCGTCAAAGTTGACCTTAGGACCAGCCCCGTATTCCTCTCAAATGGCATAATCCCCTTCAAGCTCAACCAAACTTTAGTGCTATTGGTCTTTTTCTTTCAAGGAGACTCAGTAGTAGAAAGGGCTCTTCACACCCTTGATGTAAAGGCCGCCCTTATGTACTCTATTGACAGGACCAAGATTTTTCACAAAATACAGCAATTTTTCATTGTATTGGCTAAACCTTACAAAGATCCTCTGTCAAAGCCCCCCAACCCCCACCCAGCGCCTTGGGACCCTCACGGGTATGTAGCGCGCTTTACAACTGCATTGATTGATTGATTGAAAGGCGGGTATAGCCATATGTATTGTCAAGTGCATCTAAACCTGCTACCTCAAAGACAAGAGAACATTACCCACATAGCCCAGGTCACATTCCACTCGTAAGAAAGGGTCCACAATAGCTTTCCTGAGTAATATCCCTAAGGCTGACATTTGTATGGCAGCTACATGGCCCACTCCACACATATCAGCTCCTTTGGACTTGTGCACGCCCACAATATTTCAATTTGCACTAGAACCTGTTGCCAAATTTCTACACCAGGTGTTCAATTGTACGCTCCAACCTGGCGGTTTTCCTGCCATTTGGAAGGAAGAAATGGTTATGCCGCTCCTTAAGAAAGCTAATGCTGATCTGCAAGATATGAAAAACCTTTTCCCCCATCTCCTTATTACCAGCTCAGGTCAAAGTCTTAGAAAAATTCATCAATCAGGAGCTAATTAAATGTATTCATACCCATCGGATTTTTTACCTCTCTCAAAATGGGTTTTGTGCCTGTCACAGCACAGAAACTGCCCTCATTGTGGCCACAGACAGCATCCGAGCCCAGGTCAATCAGGGTGGGGCAGCTATTTTGGTAATGCTTGACCTCTCTGCAGCATTCAATACCGTCTAGCCAGCACAGCTGGTCCAGATTCCGCAGCAAGTGGGGATCAGTGGGACAGCCTTGCAGCTTCTTCACTCTTTCTTGTCTAACAGGGTTCAAATTGTTTGCTGTGGAGGCTTCAAGGCCAAGGCTTTCAGTCTCCCCTGTGAGGTGCCGCTGGGCTCATCTCTGAGTTCTACCCTTTTCAATCTTTATGTGGCCCCTTTGGCTGATCTGGTGTATTCATTTGGGTTTCAAGCGCTGTCGTATGCAGACGTAATGCAAATTATTATATCTATTTCCAAGGACACGCGGTTGGTGGCGGGGAGGTTCAATCAATGCATGTCTATCATTATCTGCTGGATGAAGGACAACTCCCTGAAGATTAATGCAGATAAGACTGAAGTGCTTGCGTTCGGTTTCCACAACTCCATTTGGTCTAGCACATGGTGGCCAGATGTCGGGTGACCTCTCCCCACCTCTGTCAGCTCAGCCAAAAATCCCGGGGTCATCTTTGATGACTCTCAGAGCTTTGATGCATAAATCAGTCGCACTGTCAGCACTTGTTTTTACATCATTAGGACCCTGAAAAAGATGTTTTCCTAGATTCAGTCGGAACTGCACCGGTCAGTCATTATTGCCCTTGTCACCTCATGGTTGAACTACTGCAGTGCTCTGTACCTGAACATCAATAGTTCCTCCTAGAACAAACTTCAGGTTGTACAAAATGCTGCAGCTCGCCTCATTCTGAACACTCCCAAACGGCATTCGGTTAGGGATGGGATTTGCTCCCTCTATTTGGCTCCCTGTCAGAAAGGGTATTTCCTTTAACCCCTTAGCCGCAGCCGCGATTTCACGGCAGTGCGCCGGTTCCACGAAATGGGCGGGGCCGCGTCGGCCGTTGGACATTCGCAGCACCAGCGAAGTAGTGCTCGCGACGGCCGACAGCAGCAGGGAAGGGGTTAAGGCCTTGTGCCTAGTTATTAAGGCTCCTCATCATAAGGGCCCTACTCAAATGAATCCCCTTTTTAGGTTTCGCTGGAGGGCGGAGCTCTTAGCTCCGCCTCCAGAGAAATCTCTTGATTTCCAGTAAGGAGAATGGAATACGCCCCCCTGTCCCATTGGCTACCTCCATAAATGGAGGCTAGCCATTGGAACAGAGATCTGTCCGTCAAGGCCAGACCAGATTCGGGGGCGTTTCCGAGATTTTTTCCCAGGGCGGAGTTACGTTTTTTCCCGTTCCCTCCCCTTTCACTGATGCGCTGTCCCCTCGCTGTCCTGTGCACGTTTCCCGCCGTCCGTGTCCTCTCCCGCCCCCTCCCGCCGTCCGTGTCCTCTCCCGCCCCCTCCCGCCGTCCGTGTCCTCTCCCGCCCCTCCCGCCGTCCGTGTCCACTCCCGCCCCCTCCCGCCGTCCGTGTCCACTCCCGCCGTCCGTGTCCACTCCCGCCCCGATTGATGGTGATCTAGAGCCGGCATTTGCCCGTAAAAATCAGCCCCCGCCTGCCTACCTAAGGAGAAGGGCCGCTGCGCTGCCCGCAGCGACCCGGAAGTGGTTGGCCGGCCGGCCAATCCCAGCGCGGCCGGCCGGAAGTGCCCGCCCCCGCAGCCCGGGGGGAAGAAAGAAGAAGCATGGCGGCCGGTTTGCAGGGCTCCCGTGATGCGAGGGAGCCCTGCTGCATCTAGGAGAGGAGAGGAACCCCGCCCGCGGGCCCAAAGCGACCGCCGGAGGAGTGCTGCAGGGAGCAAGGCTCCCGTGTGAGGAGGAGAGCCCCGCCCGCCAGAAGACAGTCGGTGAGTGCGGGTGCATACGTTTTTATAGACAATGTGTATTCCAGTGGCCAATCCTACATCTTGTTATAATAGCGTTTGGGATTAAGAGAAGTGGCCACTAAACTATGAAATAATTTCCCCTCAACGTGTAGCCTCCGTAATCTCGTATTTTTGGCACCCATATAATGGAAACGGTAATAAATTCTCACTTCCGTCATATGCTTATTTCATCACCTCCTGCACTCAACATGGTAAAGGAAATCGAAACTTTTGCACCAATGCAGTGGGGCCAACACGGCAGACACTGACATGCTGACCGTTGAGTGCTGCACAGTGTGTTTCTTACCTTTATGGTAGATGCAAGATGGTGAGTTGCACACCTATGTGCTCAAATGCTCTTAAACAACATCATTTCACGTACTCTAGCAATTAAATCTGCTTGCCGTGCTAGCTTCCTCTGCGCTCTGGGATAACATATCCAAAAGCCCATGATCCTTATTGTGGTGACACAGAGTATTGATGCAGAATGTAATAGAAACTTTTTTCCCCCTTATTTTCAAAGGATACCCCTTCTCTCCCTAAAAAAACAAAGCCTGTCCGCAGTGGTTCATTTTACCACTAGGCGTTTTTTAAATTGTAATCTCTGACCTGCAGCTGTACATAAAGAGTTAGTCTCTTTTGCCTGAAGTGGCAGTGACCGTTCTCCCCGCCCCCCAGTTCCAGCTGAAGGGCAGAAGCCCCAGTATGATAAAACAGCCGGTATTTCAAATTGGATGCTGCGCCGAAAAGATGAAAGGCTGAGCTCTAAGCACGTGCAGCAGGTTCTCTTCACACTAAGCTGTCCCTCCATGTGGACTTGTGCCTTAATATCATTAGACTCGTTCGTGTGTTGTCAGATGGAAACATGTCATTGCAACTTTTAAATCAATCGTGTGGGTTAAATTAGAACAGTACAGAGCGGGCATTAACCCACCGAGCTTTCTGGCAGCACTGCGGGCTTCCTTACAGCAGATCCTGCGGCCGGCAGCGCAGATAATGCCCGCTCCTCGTGGCCGGATATGGTAGCAGTGTGAGTAAGGCACAGCAAGGATGAGTGCTATGGTATAGAGCCCCTGACGTCTATGATTCCAACAAGGCAGGAAGTGACTCTTGCAAAGTCAGAGGGCACAAATAGCTCAGTGGGTTCATGCTAAGCTAGTAGACGACCCTGGCACTGGTAAGATTTTTATGTTCCTAGTTTTAGTCTTCGATTGGACCAAAACCTGCAACAGTAAACTGTAATCCCAAAGGGAGCATAGCCGCGGGCGCTTTTCATTGTTAACAACATCGTCTCCTAAAGTCTGGGAAGGGTGCCTCGAAGCACTTCAAACTGTAATGATCTGAAGCACCAAACCACGCTCGCTTTCAAAGCGAGGTCTGGCGCTAGAAAACTAGGCACCCGGGGACAGCGTGTCCCTCCATTCTCCCTATTTAATATGTTTACGGTTTCTAGCGCCTGACTCAGCATTTAATCTCTACGAGATTGCCAAAATGAGCACCTTCTGTTGATATCAGTGACGTCTACTGTCATTGGCACGCTGCATTTAATTCTCAAGTTGCCAGCGGTATTAGGCCCGAAGAAGGGGTTACGCAGTATACTTCGGGGGAAACCGCGCCGCTTCACTCCCAGCGCCAAGATGCCTTGGTATTCGTGTGTTTAACAAATACCACTCTATATTCGAGGCGTGCACCACGCTTTGCTTGCCTTACTGCCGCTCTATGCTTCGGGAATGTAAAGTGCAGCAGTGACTACTGAAAACTCCAGTTTTCCTTCTGGACATGCACAATCTGGCACAATTGTGTCTGGATGATTGCCCAAGGCACCCAGAGGACTCCTACACCAAGATGTGTTACTTTAATCCTAGGCTTTCAGTTAAGAATTTGGTGAACTCTGGGAGCTGTAGTCCTAGTTTCTTTCAGGTTTTTTTCATTTAATTAAACTAAACCATCTCAAAACAAGGACCTGTAATAGAAAAGCCTGGGATTGGAACACAGTGTCCTTGGTCGCACAGGGCCTTCTGCAAACATTAAGCTTGACTCAACACTTTTGGTATTCTAAAGTTGCTTTAGGGCGCTATGGGGTAACGGAAGAGCAAGGTGAATTAGCATGAAGTAAGGGACAATAAATAGTGTTGGGAATAAATGTCCTCGTTTGTGGAAGAGACTTTGATGAAAAAAACGCAAATACAATTAGACAAGATTGTCACATTTCGAGTCCAGATGGTGTACTTTCCTTTTTCCTGGATCTAGTGCTCTAAAAGAGGGCCGAGACTGTCTTTTTTTTTTTTTTGCACCAGGGTCCCAGTAGTTTGTGTTTTTACCAACGTCTTTGACCCTGCACCCACCCCCACCCTTCCCCCCACACTTCCCGTACTTTTTAATGCACTTCGACCTTTGATTACATGGTAGGCGCATCCTTCGTCACATGGCTTCTCAGCGCTAGCACATCCCGCTGGTCTGCTCTCCCACGAAGCAGGCGCGGCCCTGCATGTTTATCAATCCCCGGAGGCGGTGCCTGTGAGAGCCGGGATGGGCTGGAAACAACCCACACCTGCAGTGTGAGAGACAGTGTGTATGAGAGACAGCAGAGCAGTGTGTGTAAGAAAGACAGCAGTGTGTAAGAAAGACAGCAGTGTGTAAGAAAGACAGCAGTGTGTAAGAAAGACAGCAGTGTGTGAGAGGGACAGCCGTGGGTGTGTTCAAGGCAGAGTCAGCAGTGTGAGAGAGACAGCAGTGTGAGACCTTTTATTTAGGTTTTGGTTTTTGAAACATAAATAAAACGAATTATTTGCAATGTCAATAGCACAAACTTGCGTAAATACATGACCTATTGCATCGAAAATGCAATAGGTCTCGCATTTGCGAGAGATTAAGCTATTGCCATTGTAAATGACAATGGCATTTATTTATCTGTTTTCAAAACCAACACATAAATAAAAAGTTTGTCATTTACAATGCCAATAGCTCAAACTTTTGCAAAGGCGAAACCGTTGCATTGTAAATGCTTGTTTATTGGTGCATTCCGGGCAGACCACTTAGATCCGTACCTTGTAACAAACTTGGGATCCCTAGATTTTGGAAGACAAGATGGGGTGAGCGCTTCTTCTTTGTACCAGCCGCAACATTATGGAATACCCTGCCTACCTACATCTCAGATGTGGAATCTTTTGTGCCCCTTAAAAAAAGATCTAAAAACCTGTTTTTTCTCAACTTGGAGTCACTGTCCTTACCGCTTCGCTCCTGCTGACTCCTCTGTTCCTTTATAGCGCTTTGGCCCCTTCAGGTTTTAGTGCGCTCTATACATTTTATCCTATCCTATGTTTACAAAACATTACTGTGTAGTTGTCCTAGCTTGCCAACAACCTGTAGTTGGTCAGTGTCTTAAGGTCTTTGTTTCAAACATCTGCACCATCCACTGGCTGACCACCACTTAAGGGAGTACTGCTTTACAGTCAATGTATTTGTACAGCCTTAGATGCTACAAATGGAAAATGTTACCCTATAAGCATCTGTTCATAGCATTTAGTGCTGTAGGTTTCTTTGCGCCCACCCACCTCCATGGGAGCCAGTAATTGTTACAGATCATTTTCTTCTTTATTATACATATTAACCTGTAATACATAGCTTCATACATTGTCACCAAGCTGTTCTACATAATGCTTCATCAGTACGCTTACCTTCTGTGTGAAAACAAAATCTAACAATGGCGCCTATGTCCATCCTCATTGCCAACTAATCGAGACTAATCGAGTAGTCTCTTTACCTCGTGACTGGAAAAACGTCTGCAAAGAAATACAAGTTGCAAATGCCCAGGTCGTTTAGCAGATGACAGGAGTATGCAGAGCATTTGACTCTACAGCACTGCATGCTATAAACCGATGCTTACAGGTTAAGTAAGATTTAATCATTTTCCTTCTGCATGCATGTCTTAGCTAGCATTATGGAACCTGTAGGCGCTCCTGTGGAGGTGAATGCCTCAGTTTAAAAAAAAAAATGAATATTCAAGTTCAGCAAACCAATTGGTTCATCATGATTTTTAATCCAAGAAGTCATATATTAATATCCATATAGACTGTATCATGAGGTTCAATTCATTGTGTCACAAACAATTTTGGATGCCGATATCCCAATGCATTTCGGGACAAAAGTCCCTTCATCAGGGGATGGGGTGAATCTGTGGAGGAAATATACACTGTTAGGAGGGGGACTCTTCACTCAACGCTGAAAAGGTGACGGCTTAAAAATAAAGAAAGAAAGTAACTCAGAAAATGAAGATCACGGGTGATCGATAGTGGTGGGAAATTTAAGACCAGTAAAAAAGTGCTGGACGAGTGTTGATATCGTGAGGAAACACCGAGGTCAGGCCGAAAACAAGTTCGTGGACCAGGAAAACAAAGTGTACCATGGAAAAGCAATCACATAAAAGAATAACATAAAAACAGTCCGGCTCCCCAAAGAGAACCTGTTTGGTGCGCATGCTTTGTCTGGTGAAACGTGATCGGAGCCAATAAATCAAAGAAATATTCTTACCCAAAATGTTCTGAATGTGGCGTTCTGTGACCGTTACAAACTCCGTGGTGAAAAATCCCAAAGTCCGGAAGGAATTAGTAGCCAGGCATAGAAGACGGACCAAGTTAGTCCCGTGACATAAAGAAAGGACTGTAAGTGAAGTCGATCGCGAAATGATGTCAAAGTGAATATGATAGTGAAGCCAGCCCGAGGGTTACAAAAAGTGATAAAGTGTGATTCGGAAGGATACACATATGGGGGAAATGGCTTAAATAAACATTGGTGTGGGTATGGAGTGCAAGAAATGTCAGTAGTCCGACCGGTGGCGGCCATGTTGGGTAGGGCGAAGTTTCAGGGACATAAGCTGATACCTAGGAAAATGACAATGACAGAGGTTTGAAACTATCATAAACCAATACGCATGACAGTGTTTCCTTCATCATTTCAAAGGTGAAACATAAACAAAATAATAATGATGAAAATGTCATGACAGGCAAAGGTGGTGACAGTCAGAAAAAAGAGTAAAGACAAGGAAAATAAACATGAAACCATGAATTAGGGAAAATCAAACTTTAGAACGGAGGGGAAAAAAACGGTAAGCGCAAGAAAAATTGGGGTACATAAGAGTAGAGATGCTGCAGGAGAATAGGTCTCAGATAGGAAGAAAACATAAAAAGCTAAACGGGATATAAGAATCTCTATGATAAACTGAAAGCATGAGCAGGTAATTAAAGAAAGCAACTAAATTCAATCCGATCATTAAGTCCTTTTGGTTGGCTTGATTCCAACAATTTGATCCAAATCAGTTCACATTGTAGTAGTCTTTTGCGATTATCAACGCCCGATCTCATAGGGACAACCTCTAGTACAAGGAACCTCAGTTGGCTGATGTTGTGCTGGGCGGATATAAAATGGGCAGCTAGTGGAGATTTCAGGTTCTTGTTCCTTATGGTGCTTTTATGTTCCGTTAGATGGACTTTAAGTTTCCTTTCAGTTTTTCCCACGTAAGGTAAGCCACAAGGGCACTTCAGTAGGTACACCAGATTCATGGAGTCACAGGTAGCGTTAGTTTTAAGTTTGATGAGTTTGCCGGAGAAAGGATGGTTCCTAGAGTTGCCTCTGATTATATTATTGCAGTGACTGCAGTTGTGACATGGTTTAGTGCCGGAAAAAACGAGGTTAGACGGTTTGGGTTTAATTTCCAGCAAATTTTTCAGATTGTTGGCTCTTTGGTAGGCGAACAATGGAGTGCAGTTAAAGATGCCTTGAAAATCAGGTTCAAATTGTATCATTTGCCAGTTGCGTAAAATTATATTTTTGATCGTAGGACTTCTTGAAGAGAATTTGGACACAAATACCGGTCTTTCAGTTTTGCGTTGACCTACATTGGGAGTTAGTAGATCTTCTCTGTTTTTGAGCGTGACACGTTCACGAGCAGCCATCAAGGTGGCTTCAGGATATTTCCTCTCCCTGTATTTTTGCAAGATCTGCTTTTCGGTGTGTGAATAGTCTTCGGGTTCTGAACAAATTCTTTTAACCCTAAGTAGCTGGGAAAAGGGTAGGTGTTTTTTCAAGGGGGCAGGATGACAACTCGTGTACAGAAGGGCATTATTCCGGTCAGTTGTTTTCACAAACAAAGAAGTTTTTAACCTGGCATTTTCCAAGCTGACTAGAATGTCCAAAAATGGGAGACATTTCTTATCTATATTGTAGGTGAATCGAATGTGATCATCAACTTGATTAATGTGTGAAATGAATTCAGTGAACTCTTCTGAAGATCCAACCCAAATAAAAAAAATGTCATAGATATATTCCCAGTATGTTTCTATTTTCGTGCGCCACTGGAGATTTTCCAAAATGTTATCGATTTCAAATCGATGCATAAACAAATTTGCGTAGCTGGGGGCTGCACAATTGCCCATTGAAGTGCCCACTAATTGCAGATAGAACTCGTTATTCCAGCTGAAGTAGCTATGATATAACATGAACTGCATAAGCTCTAATAATAGTACTTTTAGTTCATCATTCATAGGATTGTGGAGTAAGAAAGATTCCAAGGCTTCAATGCCCCTGTTGTGCGGTATTGAGGTGTACAGAGCACACACATCAATGGTAACCAAGGTGTGTTCAATGTTGGGATTTAATGTCACTTTATTCAATCGGTTTAAGAAATCAGTTGAATCACGTATATATGTAGACATGCCTCTCACGATGGGCTGCAAGTACATGTCTACAAACTTCCCTGTTGGTTCATGGATGGAATTTTTTGTAGACACTATGGGTCTGAATGGTGGTTGATGTAAATTTTTATGGATTTTGGGCAGCATGTGGATGCTGGGACATTTTGGCTGAGGATGAATCAAATATTTCATGTCTTTCTGTGTGATGGTTCCCATTTTCATGGCTTTTTCCAGGATCGTTCTCAAAATCTTAGAAAAAGCTTCAGTGGGGTCCGAAGCCAGTTTCATGTAAAGTTCCTTGTCATGTACATGAATGGTTACATTGGTTTGGTAAAAATCCTGATCCAGTACGACTAAGGCTCCTCCTTTGTCAGCTTTACAACAGGTGATTTTTTCGTTGTTGGTAATTTCCCTAAGAGTTCTATAATCTCTTGTGCTGAAGTTGTTGATCTTAGGAGGGGATTTTTTTAAACTTTCTCTTAAGGCGTTACGGGTAATGGTTTCATAAGAATCCAAAATCTTGTGACTCACTGGAGCCATAAAGGAGCTTTTGCTTTTTAAGTCTTTACAAGTATGTTGTGTTGAAGTACCAGTCGGAGGATTTACGTTGGTGAAAAAATGGCGTAGTCGTAGGACAAAGGATATCCCTTTTTGTAAAACATTCAACTGGTTGGTAGACAATCTTGTATGCGAGATGTTTATGACTAGGTTCTTTTGCTCCTCGTCGCCTGAGCTATGGATGTTGCGGTTACTGTGGCTGTGGTTTTTCTACGGTGGCGCCTGGGCCTTTCTCTAAAAAAGGAACACCAGAAGTTGTAGGGATGTTTTGAATATTGCTGTCACCCCCTTTTTTCTTGGGGGATCGTTCTTAGAGGCCTGCCTTGAGGTTGGCCGCGTCTTTGAGTGGTTGATCCATCGGAAGAAGTTTCGTCTGAAGACTGGTTGGTGAATGGTCTTTGCTGTCTACGTTGGGCGTAGTCCTCCGCCCAACTGTAGACTTCCCCCAGTTTGTAGTTCTAGAGTCTTAGCCTGGGCGTGTTAAGCCAGCTGTTTTACCATCACATTACCCCTTGAACACCCAGTGAAAGGACACCACACAAGTGTTATGAAAATAAACAGTGTATTTATTAGAATCACAACAACCCTGTACTCTTTATGAGGACAGGGTGCTAGGCACACAACAAAACTCTTACGAAAATACTTAAGTTAGCACGCTATACACAAATGCCCGAGGGGCACGAAAAACCATATACTTAAAAAGTGGAATGCGAAATTACTAGCAGGTAAGTACAGTACTAATAGGCTTTGGAATCGCTAGGGCTTGACTATAGAATCGTTAGATTACTTCTAGGAGACCTAGGGGACTCGGGTGCAGAGTGTGCACTCTCACGCGGGATGCGGGACAAAGTCTATGGAAGCTAGTAAAGGCAAAGTTAGTGTTCACGGGCGAACCCGACCTGGTAGGAAGAAAACGACAGTGGATCCTGACCCTAGGATAGTGAGGCTATGCTGGGACACCGAAGTGCCGAAGTTACCTAGCCCAGGGGCTGCAGCTGCATAGGTCTGAAAAGACGTCGGGGATCTCGTTGCCGGACCAGGAGCCTGGAAGAAGGAAGTTGCTGGCAGGCGACCAGTGAAGGAAAGTTCGATGGATCCAAGCCTGGATCAAGGAAGAAGAAAACCTGAAAGCAGAGGGGACCAAGTTCTTGAATCACTAGCCAGTGATTAAGTGGGCACCAGGATGGCACCGGGCGAAGTCACCTCGACTAGGTGAGTGGGCGACGCTGGCTCTGCAGATCTCACGGACCAGGAGGCGTTGTCGGCGACAGGATGGAGAGGCGAGCTGTCCCACGATGGATGAAGCTGTCGGCGTCGAAGTTACCCAGGATTGGGCAACAAGCCTTGGCTAATTCAAGCCCACGCGGTGGACTCAAAATGGCGTCTTGAGTGGACCAGGAGGGTCCGGGGGGCTCCTCTTTTGGAAGGGAGCAAGGGCCAGCCTGGAGCAACCAGACCAGCAGCGGAAATGTCGTCGGGCGTCGTTCAGAAGGCCACAAGCCAGCGGGCTAGTAGCCAAACAACGCGGTGAGCAGCAAAAAGCAGAAGGGCCCCACGCAGATCGTGGAGATGCTGGGAGGCTGTACTTCGGTGCTGGAGCTGCTCAGGGTCGGGGCTTCTCGGACCCCAAAGCACTCACCAGGAAATTACTCGGCGGGCTTGCTGGAAAGAAGTCGTGCAGTCTTGAAGATGGCCGGTCCCTCGAGGTCTCGTCACACCCACGAATCTCAGCGTGACTGATGATGCAGGTAGAGGTCAGAGGTGCCAGGGAAGCCGGTTCTCGTCGAGCTGGGCAGTCTTGATCCGGAGGAGAGACTTGCAGCAGACCGCAGTGTTCTTAAGATGGTGCCTGCGGATGCAGGGTGACTACTCCTTAGTCACAAGGGAGAAATCTTAGGAAGAAGTCTTGAGTTCCTTTCGTGGAAAGTAGTTTCAGGATTCAAAGATGATCTGATTTGGAAGGGGGCCAGTTCCTACCTTTATCCTGTAAAAAGGGGCTGGCACGCGACTAAGTCCTGCCCTAGGGGTGGGACTAGGAGGGGGGTGGTTACACCCACTTCCTTGGCGGGCTTTTCCCCAGCACAGGGTCTGGAGTGACCCTGGAACTGGTTCCAGCCAGCCTATGCACAGTGAGCACCGGGGTGCCACGTGCAGTCACCTTCCTCTAAAGCCCTGCCTACCTACAATACACAAAACCCTGTCTGGGACGGTGCTGGCACCGCCCCTGGCAGGAAACCCTTTGTCCTTATCTCCTGCTCTGGGAGGACTCCCAGCAGCAGGAGGGCAGACTTGTGTCTCGGTGGCAGCATCCATTTTGTGGAGCTGAGGCTCTGTTTGACTTTAACCGGGGTTAGGGGTTACATACATGTCGTGTCCCTCTAGAAGGGTGGAATGCTAACCCCGTCGCCAGAATTGGCGAGGGGTTAGTATTCCAATTCGTATGACACCTTACTCGACATGTTTTGATAAAGCGATACCAGAGTTGGCATATAACCGCGAGGATTATAATGCACTTAAGAGTATATGGTATGCGATATCATGGAAACGGCTAAGGGATGGATCCCGAAAGCCGCAGACAGGCTCAGCTCATGCCAGAGCACCATCTCACACGATTCCAAGCACTCTGCCTTCAGGATTGTTAAGGCCTGCCATAGGAGTGACTGATAGGAGATCTGTGTGTCCATTTTAGGGTTAGATATAGGTATACTATATCTAAAGCAAAGGGTGAGTACACCACCTTGCCCCAGCTGTCGTGCAGCCAGTTGTGTCAGTTTAGTTAGTCAGCCCAGGGGTGGCATAATACATGCTTCAGCCCCTGGGAGACTTCTGGGTACACCTCAGCCCTGAGTACAGGGACTTGGAGAGGGCCCAGTGCCAATTCAGTACCTGAGTACAATTTGGATAGAGAGAACAGCTAGGCTGTGGGTCTGATTAGCAGGCCCACAGCCAGGGAAAGTCGTAAACCAGTGCAGCAAAAAGCAAAAATCTGGGTGATCATAGGATTGCAGACCCTACTCTCCTACAGTAGTCCATAGTGTCTCGTTTATATTTTCTGATTTTCCTGTCGTTGATCTCTTTAGTGTATTTGTCCAGCTGAATATTAATGTCCTCTAGAGCTTTGTCTAGCTCCTCCTTATTCATGTTTTTATCGAGATTTTGTTGAATCTGGTCTATTTCTTTCTCCAGGTCGTTAATCACTTTTGAGAGTTCTTCAACAATCAGAAGGATTAAATCCAAGGAACAACGGTTCAAGATAGTGTACCAACGTTCAGTGAACTTCGGGCTGTTCCTACAGAGAGTGGGCTTAAGGGCAATACGTAAACCTCTAGGGATGCGTTTATCTTTGTGATATCTGATCAATGTCCCCGCGTGTAAACGCTGGTTAATGATTCTTTTTGACATATTATAATAGTTGCCTTAACATGCTCGGATTGGAGAAGGTACTCGTTGAGGTTGGGTCCACTTCCTTGACAAGTAAATAGATACGTTTGGTTTCATCAGAGTCAAACCCAAAGGTGTCGGCACGATTTGACGTGATATTTGAAATTTCCTCGTAAGACATCTTAATAGGGTGCTCACACTGGGGTAGCCAGAAAGTCTTTGAAGCAGAATGAGAGATGGTGTGGCACACCTGAAGTTTAAACAGCAGTAATCCTAAATCAAGATCGTCTATACAGTCTATATGGATATTAATATATGACTTCTTGGATTAAAAATCATGATGAACCAATTGGTTTGCTGAACTTGAATATTCATTTTTTTTTTAAACTGAGGTATTCACCTCCACAGGAGCGCCTACATGTTCCAGTGTGGGAAGTTCCCACACCTCTCCGCCACTAGTTTTCCAATTTTCAGTCTCTTTCTAGCCAGAAGAGACCACTCCTGAGGCGCCCAGAAACGATTTCACGATCTTGATTTAGGATTACTGCTGTTTAAACTTCAGGTGTGCCACACCATCTCTCATTTAGCTAGCATTATCACATTAAACTCAGACCCAGATGAGAACACAAGCAGCCCCAGACTAGTTTTGACCTACTTAGGTCTCATCAGTGAGGTACAGCTTGAGTCCTATAGCACAGTGAGCAGAGGACTGGTCTGAGCATACCACTCACACTTAGGCCATCCTCTTAGCAGTTCAAAATCAGTGTGGGGTCTCTTGGGTTCTCATCTGGATGGGACCTGACCTGGCAGTTCAGGCTGGACTGTTCCTATTGGAGCAGAACTAAGACTGATTTGCATAAGGCGGGTTTCTGTCTAGAATGGCACGGTGGGCCAAAACAATGGCTTGAATGTGGCCCGAGCGATTGCCTGTGTTTGAGAATAATTCAAGCGTTATTTCCTACACCTTTTTTGTTTTTGGAGTGGATGTGCTAAGTGTGATTGCATGCCCAGACGTGGGTGTTATGTTCACTATCTCACTGATAGTTCTCACTGATGATATCTAAGTAGGTTCAAATCGGTCTGGACTTGCTTGTGTTCCCATATGGAGGGACCTGACCTGGCAGTTTAGGTTCGACGTTTTCTATTGGAGCAGGACCAAGACTGGTTTGCATAAAGGGGGTCGTTGTCTTGAATGGCACAGTGGGTTAAAGAATGATGGTCTGGAATGCTGCCTACGTGATTACCAGTGGCAGACATTAAATCAAGAATTTCTCCATCACCTCGTTCTTTTTGCAGGTTAAAATATGCATCAGCTTTGTGTGATACAAGGTTTCCCACCTGAAAAGTACAGACATCTTTCAAGATGGTCACCTTGTTGTGTGAGACAAGGTGGATCCATTTTGAAAGTATTGGAAACAAAATTTTATAATTTGAAGACTGCCAGTACTTTGCGTCATGCCACCGTGCATCATGCAAAGTAGCAACCATCTTGAAAGTAGAGAGAATAACATTTTATACTTTCAAGAAGGACCGCTCATTGTATCACTCACTGTGGCTGCCATCTTGAAAGCAAAGCCAATACACTTTCAAGTTAGTGTTCACCGCTAAAGACAGCACAATTTCAAAAGCATCTGGCATTGGCAAAGCCAGCAGTGGTAGCCAGTGTGGAGCAGGAGGCGGCGGCGAGAGAGGGGTGGGGCAGGGATAGAAAGCAGAGTGAGTGTACAGAGGATGAGAGAGAGGTGGAGGAAGTGGGAGAGAGAGTGAGAGAGAGTGTGACACTAGACAGCAGCAATGTTTGCTGTCAGACTCAGAAGGGAGGTGGCATGAGAGAGGTGGGATTGGGGGGTGAGGTAAAGAGCACAGATGTGCTCCAAGTCCAGATATGGGAAGGAGCAAGAAATGCACCCTGAAATAAAAGAAAAGTAGTTTCATGACTTGAGCAGTGGAAAAATCCAACTCATTCAGGCAAAAGCTTCGGTAAAAAAAAAATCAGTAAATGCTGCAGGGACCGCGCATACACAATGATAGGGAGAACAACTCATCCTTTCAAGAGCAAAGAGACAAGATAAACAGGAAAGTCATCGAGTTACAGGTATGGCTAATCTAAAGCTCACCCTACCTAGTATTTTATGCAGCATTTCATGTGACAATTTAAGTTACAACTTTTTATTATAGAGACATATAGCTATGAAAATCGTTCAAATAGTATTTTTGAGCAAAATATTTTGCTGCAAGAGGATTAATTACGTGTTTGCCTCCTACAGGTGGGAGACACACCCCTGCACGTGGCAGCTGCACTGAACCACAAGAAGGTGGCAAAGTTGTTACTGGCGGCAGGGGCTGACGGGACAGTTGTAAACAATGTAAGCACCGCCTCACCTATGACTTATCAATAGACCTTCAAAACGTGTGCTGAGTGACTATTTTGTAGATGTCTAAAATTAAATGCAATATGCTGTTTTTGCCGTTTAACCCATATATTTTGTTTACATTTTTTTTATTTTCGCCTGTTGACGTTACTTGGAATAGAGTGTCCGTTGCAAGTAACATATGTTGGGTGGTGGAAATTGCAAAACTCAGTAGTTAAAGCCCTAAATCACATCAATCTTGCGAATGATACAGTCAGACTGATCTTCCCTTTAAATGAAATATCTGTTTATTTTTTTGCTATAAGGGACTCATTCTAACCTGTATGTTGGCTTAAATAAGCTTTGGCTAAGCAAATAGATCTTGCCTTTGGGGCCTATTGGCTTCGCTAATAGTTTTCAGTGATGTTGTACAACATCACAGATGCTATGCACCATGGCTAAAGAAGAATAAAAAAAAAAAAGCCAATGACATGGCCACTCGCCTAATTTTGTAGGCTTGTGCACCACACGTGCACACCTACAAAATGACGTAGGTGCTTTTTGTTTATCAATCCATGTTGAAATCAGTGAATAAAAAGGCAAATACACCCAAAACTTTTTTTATATTTAATTGGGTCGAGGAAGCACCGAGTAGGCAGAGGCAACACAGGGATGCGGGGAGAGGCAAAACAAACTGTTTGGGTGGAGGGACCACAGGGCATATGAGGAGGGCAGAGAAAAGCAAACAGGTGAGAGTAGCAACATGGAATATGGGGAGGGAGAAAAGCAAACAAGAAAGGAAGTTATGTGGAGCTAGGCGAGAAGCACGTAGGCGAAAAAGCCACATAGGGAAGAATCCCATGAGAGCACACGGGTGAGAAAGAGCAGCAAGTAGGAGAGTAAGGAAGCCCACTATGGAGACAGCTGAAAAACACATGCACTCTCATGGAGTGCTTAAGAAAAAAAGCAGTTCCCTAAAAGCGAGCAGTAAAACTGCACAGGCAAATTATCAGTGTTCTAGGGGATAGGCAGACACAAGATGGACAGGACCAATAAGAAGCAGGCAAAGGAGAGTGCTACTAAAGCCAACCAATGCCCTCTAAGTTCTTGGTAAGCCAACAATAAGTCTTTCACAATGCTTGACTTGAAATGTACCTCAGCTTAATAAAGAAATCACTCTTGCGAGAATGCCTGGTGTTTGATTGTTTGTCTTTGTAAAGGCTGCTATCCAGAAAGCTCTTCACCGAGAAAGGCTGCGCACTTTGATAACATGTATCAGCCATGCTGGCCCTACTTACAGAACAGGTGCACTGAGATAATAGAAACTGAAAAAAGCAACATAGACCGGACTCTCTCTGTTCCCTATTAGCTATAGTTCATAAGATGAAACTGCAGAGTTACAGGATCGAGATGTTTAGGCTTCCTTTAGCTCGACTGTCACAACCTTAATTTTGAAATTCCTCTTGGCATAAGGAATAGCCCAATGGCGATAGGTGCTTGGAGTTCACGTGCCTGGAGTTTTCCTGAACTGCAGTTGTCAATAAGGTAGTGGCTAGTGAGCATCATCTTAAAACGAGGCTTCTTTGCAAATGTGTGTCCTCTTTTCTCTACTGTGTTCCTGTTCAGAGAGGATGTGGCTTAGCAGGAACGGTCTGTTCCTATTGGAGCTGGACCAAAGTTCATTGGCACGTGTTCAATGCCTTGTGTATGTATTGGCAAAGACTTGATAAAAAATTGTGGAAAATAATTCGCCAGGAGTAATTACAAGCGGATCAGATTCATTTGTGCATTTTCATCTGTTACTTTCCTGTCGGAGTGACTCTGCCCAAGTGGCACAGGTATGCCCAGGCAGGGGTCCCATGCTAGAGGAACTTAAGCGGCGTCTCTGGCCCGAGGCATCCCTTATTTTCTGTCTAGATGGAAGTAATCTGGTACCAATCAAAAGATGCGTGAATGTATTAACACCATCAGAACATGATATTTGTATTGTGCTGGAACACAGTCATTCAAATGTTTGCATCCAAGTCCTAGTAGAAATGATAGTACACCTTATAGATTAGTCCTTCTACTGGAACACTCAGAATGACCAGGATAAGAGTCTGATGAAACAGAGACGCCCTTCCTGTCTCCAGTGTTAATACTTCCGGTGTGCATCCAGTCTGGCATGCTTTCAATTCCGGACCTCACAATTACTTGTACTAGAAGGATAGTAAAGCAGAGCTAACCAGATTAGTAGGTTTAAGGGAACCCAGGTATGCGCTGTAGATGGTTACACGGCCCAGATGGTGTGATGAACCTATTTTGATGGCCTTGTTTTCTGTTTCTTCTATTTTAGGCGGGCCACACTCCTCTGGAGACAGCTAGAGAACACAATAACTCGGACGTGGCACTTCTCCTGACGAAGGCCCCACAGGTATTGTCGTAGTATTGCATGTGTACCCTAAAGTACATGCCATTGAATGCAGATGGTTGTTCTACAGATAGACTAACTTAAAGCTATAGAGTTATTATGTTGATTTTCTATGGCTGTCCCAAGTTGCTGGATTAACTTTATAGCACTAAAACGACAAGTCCTGTTTTGGTAGTCTTCTCACCTGGTTCATTTGGGTTTTCTGATGTGCATTGTGTGCATAACTTTGACAATCCCCATCTCAAACCTCAGCAATCCAGCCATCATCACGGAAGCACATCCCGCTCTCAATGTAGTTTCTTATTCACTATTTTGTTCCTCTGCTTCTTCACCCCTTGCCCCCAGGTTCAGCGTTTCAGTCGTGGACGAAGCCTGAGGAAAAAAAGAGAGAAACTGAAGGAAGAAAGACGAGCCCAGTCCGTGCCAAGAGAGGAGGTGGCAGAGAGCAAGGTAAACCAAGGGTGGGCGTGGTTAGGAACTTCAAACTTACATCACTTAAGTGGACAACCTAGTCAACACCCATGAACAACTAGAAGTGAAAGTCTAGAAGGCTTGATGCTAATTTCATAATCACAGATACTTATGAAAATTTCTGGGAAACTGCTGTTGCTTTATTTACTTACAATTTATTTGACAGTGTTATGCTCTTAAATGTCAGCCTGATTTTCTGTTCTGATAGATCTGACAAGTGAAAACTGACCAAGTTGGTGTTTTGCATCAGCGGGTCGAATTTTTCAAATTCGACCTCAAGTATGCGCTGACTGGAAGAGGAGGAGTTCTGACGTCTTTAAAAAAACAGAATAAGGGCTTTTAAATTCATTTAAAGTTTTTACTATTGGGGAATCTCTCCGTGGTGGTATACACTCTTAATATGTAAGGACTGTGAAAAAGAAAAGTATGAAGATATAATTACATTTAGAGTACATTTACATCATACCCATATGTACATGTCATCTCCTGGTGCATTGAAGCGGGAAACTATCGGAGGGTTGTGAGGGACGAGGAGTGATGTATTGATGATGGTCCATTGACTGCATTTTCAAGGCTTGGATGTTCAACTTTTATAGTAAATTTGAGGTGTGGAAGTGATGGGGTAGCTAAGGGTTAAATGGGGTAAGTAATACAAAAGTAGAGTCTGCCCAGGTCAAAGAAATAAAACCTTAAAGAGGCACAGAGAGTTTGTGAACAGTGAGTAGGCTTTGATAGGCAGAGGGAAGATTGCGGGCCAGAACATGATGTTTAAGACGTATGTCATAGCGAGTTGTCGGTGGCTATGCCATCTCTAGTTTTGAGCACTAGGATGAGGAGTTTTCATTGGGCTCTTTGATTGGCAAGTCGAAGCCTGCTCATTGTCTATGGAGTGACGTTGCTCCCAGCGATGTTGCTGAGGAGGAATAGGAGTACCACTCAAGTCACTCTAGTAAGCTTTATCAATAGTGCAGTTTACTCATCAATAGAATGCTCATTACTGGACTAGTGGTCTGATAGGGGAGGCTGGGACAAACTTTGACGTATTGTAGTTGGGACCTAGCATCTGCGGTGCTGGAGGAAATCCAGTTCTCAAGTCTCCATCCAAAAATCAACTGTACTCGAAGGTTCCTAGCTGGGGTGAAAGGAGTTAGGCTGTCTGAGGGAAAATGAAAGGACAGGGTGGCAGTGGAGGCAGGCAAGAAAGTAAGTAAAAGTTTTCTGTGGGATCGTTGCAATTATTGCAGAAGAAACATTTGCCTTGGAAGCAGGAAAGTAGAGCATCTCTGTTTTGGATGAGTTACTCATCATGTAGCAAACGGTGATTTCAGTGCCTAACAATTGTAACACACTTAGAGTTTTGTTTGTATTCATGAGAGCTGATGCAGAGAAAAAATTGGAGAGGATCTCCAACCTTTAACTATTGCACAAGGTAACATTATAAAGAAAGATTGTGAAAAGCAGAGGTAATGATGCGCTTGCCCAAATGGTCTTACTGGGGCCATATACAAAGAAGATCGAGAGTTCTGGGGAAGTCGCTATCATACCTTGTTTAATTTTTGTCTTGCTATAGAAGCAATCCCTGATTCATGGTGTGGCTCCATCTTCCAGCCAATATATAAGAAAGGCTCCTATTCTTCTCCAGATAGCATGATCGCTCTTATGGACATAGATTCTAAAATATGTGCAGGCCTCATACTGGCTGACTTGGAAGAATGGTCTGAAAGTAAAAACTTAATCCCATTCAACTATACTGGTTTTAGACCAACATCTAGCACACTAGATAACCTGGTAGCGCTCACTATGATCATGGACAAATATGTGTCTGAAAAAATAACTCTTATATACATGCTTTGTCGATTTTTCCAAAGCTTTCCGTAACTGAAATCTATTGTGGAAATCGCTGATTGAATGGAATAGTCCCACAAATTGACTGCATGCAAACCCGCTCTAATATTCTAATAACTGGGCCCAGGTCAAACTTGGTCAAAACAATGTCTTGGCAGGTAAAATCCCAATAAGAGAGGCTTGAAGGAAGGCTGCGTTTTGGTGCCAATTCTTTTTAATCTTTTTTGTCCGATCTAAGCACCTACCTAGACACAGCCAATTCTCATCCTCCAAGCCTGGCTTCTCGAAAAGTGACCTCACTGCAATACGCCAATGATTTAGTCCTGATAAATCCGACTGGGATTAGGCTCCAAATGTTACTTAAACATCTTAACCCCTACTGCATCAAAAACGAAATGGGTATTAATTTACAAAAACTCAGGTCGTGGTCTTTGGCAGAAAAGTAAGCAAGAAGGGAAGTTAGTCGT
The DNA here is from genome assembly GCF_964261635.1 of Lissotriton helveticus. NCBI lineage: Eukaryota > Metazoa > Chordata > Amphibia > Caudata > Salamandridae > Lissotriton > Lissotriton helveticus. The sequence continues at coordinate 773,079,954 of NC_136067.1, read as the reverse complement.
TGGGTGGGAAGTCGATTCTTCAAGGTTTGTCATACAAATATGTTGGCATCTGGCTACAAGATCGGCTATCGCATCAACTCCATCAGAACTCATTGAAACCAAGAATTGCTTTCCTAATCTTAGCCTTTCAGTTAATACATCGGAAATTACAAAGTCCGATCTTTCTGCCATTTCTTACAGAAATAAAAGCCAAGTTCATTCCAACACTTTGCTATGGTACAGAAGCCATCCCCAGGAACGTTTGGGGCTTTTCTTATCTCTGCACAAAATAGGGTTTTCTGGCTCCTGTTCCATCTTACCAGAATGCTTCGCCTACTCAGATTCGACTTGAATTTGGCGTAAATAACCAACAACAAACACAAAAAGGCTCTTTTATTAAATACATGTCTCTACTAAGTTCTTCATTTGAAGCCACATTATGCACCTGCTGTGGAAAGAAATTTAAATTGGCACACAATCAAATTTAAATAATTGGGCGTGGGCCTTCGACGCAGCATTGAAAGACCTGAAAGCAAAAGAGTTATGGGATCTGACACTACCTTACAACTCATTTAAGAATGTAATTAATAAACAAATGGGATTTGTATAAAAGTGCTATAAAGATTTTATTTGGTTTGGATAGGATTTTGTGAATCAATCTTGGAAAGTTACAATAGAAATAAATGAGAGACTTGGTATATGGTAGACAAGCACCTTTGTATAATGTATAATTTATGCTCAGGAACACTGGGAGTGTTCCTCCTCTGCAGGCTCAGTGTGACGGGCTATCCCTTTGCTGAGCAGCTATAAGTGTTAGCTATGTTAAATCTATTACATTTTTTTGGAACTGTGTTTATGACGTGCATCTTCATACCAAATGAAATTTTGATTCAAACATTGTTGTGGAATACAGACTGGGCAGGGTGGTGGCCCAGAGAATAGAAACAAATAATGTGCAAATAGTCATAGCCGAGTTTAACACTGTCCCTTGTGATAGAGTGAGGCTCATAACCGTGATGTGCGGTGTGGTCAACTGGTATGACACTGAGGAGATGGAATATTTGTGCTTGTATCTGTGTCTTGAAATAGTAAATATGCAGTGCATATTGGGTACATAACTGAGCCGCCAGTAAGTGTTGGGTGTCGTCCATACAGTGTAGCTAATTCTAAAAAATAGAAAGTGTTTAACACCCATCTTGCAAGAGTTTTTAGTGTCTAGAAGCACTGATGCTTAACACAAGCATTGCATTTCCAGTGAAGACTTGGAAAATATGTGTGAGACAACTGCTTTTTCATCACTCTTTGAGACATGAAGAGAGTAGCATGTTCATTGTAGCATCTAAAAAAGTTTCACGTCTGTCCAATATGGAATTATTAATTCATCTTGATTTATGTGTGGTGCACTGATACCTTGAGGTATCTTTATACAAATGAATACAGACATGTGGGGGGAGCAGAGGAACATATCAGAATGGTAAATACCTGTACAGTTTGAGAGTGGCTGTGGAAAGAGGTCATAGGTGAGGGTTTGGCTACAAGTTGCAGTGGCCTCAGCACTGGATAAGTGTGCATTCGCTTGTGGCCTGGTTGAGCAGTTCAGAGCTAGTTAAATTCCTCAAAGGGACCTGCCACCTGATGGAAGTAGCAACCCGAAGTTAAACTTGCAGCAGGAAAGGAAAGTTGTTATGAGTGGTTGGGCTGGACAGTTATGTCCAAGTTTATGATGCTGCTTCTCTCAAGATCATTGCAGAGAGTCCGCTTCCGCCACTTACCATCTATTCACTAAGATCTTGCAAAAAATGAAAAGCATCAACCTTACTACCACTGACTAAATATAGAAGCACTCTCAATCCTGCCTCCGGCACAGGTATAACCGGCATAAACACGCATGCATGCAGTTATCCGCCTGCACCCCGTTGCACATTACAAAAGTGACCCATTAATATTTCAACTGTGTCTTCAAGTAGGAGACCCCATTACTCCTAACAATATCTGTGTAATGGCAAACTTGTATCACAATGTTATAAACACAGGCATAGGACCATGTCCTACTTCCAATATCAACTTTCTGAGGCATCCTTATTGTCAAAGTAAAGTGACATATCCACTTCTAAGGTGGCTGCCTAAAAACATAGATGAAGAGTACACAGCTAGTCTGAGCTGGTAATATTTTAACAAATGTGCACAAATCTAGGTCCTGCCTGGCAACTGAATATTTAAGTAACAGTAGAAATAGGAGTTGGTATTGTGACATATATCCATCTATAATACTTGCCTGACTACCTTACTTTTAGGGAAGTGTTTCAGCCATTGACGACACTCAGAGCAGTGAGCAGGCACCAGCCAAAAAAGGAGAACCAAAAGACGACCCTCGCTCTACATCCCCTGAGCTCAAGCTGAAGAAGAGCAAGAAGACAAAACATAGAGAGAAGGTACTGAGGAAAGAAACATGCATGTGGCTTTTTGGGAAGGCGCTTATACATCAAATACTGCTGACCCAGGGCTTCTTATTGGTTCTGTGTGTGCGCATGCGGTGTGTTTTGTGTGTGATTTGAGATGTTCCTACGAGTAGCAAACACAAGGAAAACAGACCTCTTCCCAAGTGTCAGTAAGCAAATATTTGTGGCATCCCGGGAGATGATGGCAAATAACTTCCCACTTCATCTGCATTGAGAGGGGCAATCAATCAATCAGTACATTTATAGAGCGCACTACTCACCCGCGAGGGTTTAAAGGCGCTGAGGGTGGGGGGGGGGGGGTGCTGCTACTGCTCGAAAAGCCAGGTCTTGAGGGGTCTCCTGAAGGTGAGAAGGTCTTGGGTCGGTCGGAGGTGGGTGGGGAGGGAGTTCCAGGTCTTGGCGACGAGGTAGGAGAAAGATCTGCCGCCTGTTGTTGTTCTTGAATTTGAATTTAAAATATTTATATAGCGCTACATTCACCGTGCGGTTTCTTGGCGCTTATGGAAACTAAATTAACAGTTGGAACAACGAGCCAATGAGGGGGAATTAGAATCAGATATTATTAGGAAAAGCCTGGGTAAACAAAAAAGTCTTGAGATCTTTCCGAAAGAGGGGATAATGTCTAGCCAGACGTAAGTGATCGGGAAGGGAATTCCAAAAGGATGGTGCCAAAATTGAGAAATTGGTTCCGCCCCATTTCTTGCGTCGGTAGCGAGGTACCTGGAGAAGAGATTGGGAGGATGATCGGAGCTCCCGAACAGGGGTATACTCCTTTAGCAAAGAGGAAATAAAGGCAGGAGCCGTACCCTGGCGCGCCTGGAAGACCATGCAGCCAGTTTTGAAAAGGGATCGCTCCCTAACCGGTAACCAATGTAGTGCCTTCAGTAAGGGAGTGGAGTGATGGGAACGAGAGAGACCATACACCAATCTAGCCGCCTGGTTTTGAACCAGCTGGAGCTTCCGCAAACTATACGCCGGTATGCCGTTGTATAGCGCGTTAGCGTAGTCCAGCCGGGAGATCACCAGAGCGGACATGATTAGTTTAAGTGCAGGGGGAGAAAAAAAACGAGAAACAGAGCGAATAGTTCGAAGAACAAGAAAGCAAGAAGAAACAACAGAGTTAATTTGTGAGTGAAGATTAAGTAAACTATTGATTTTGACACCCAGAGTTTTAACTGAGGAAGAGGGAGTGGGAGGGGATCCTAAGGAAGAAGGCCAAAATAAAGAGTTCCAGGGACTGGAGGGACCACCCGTAAGGACCAATTCAGTTTTATCAGGGTTCAGTTTCAAATGGTTGTGGTCCATCCAGTCCCTGATGAAAATCATAATAGTCTGAAAATTAGAAATAGAATGGGGAGAAGGAGAAAGAGAAAAGATAAGCTGGAGGTCATCGGCATAATTATAAACGGTGACCTCCAGTTGTTGAAGAGCAAAGATCAGAGGATAGATATAGAGATTAAACAAAAGAGGGGATAGAGAAGAACCCTGGGGGACACCACAAGTGACCTTAAGTTGTGTGGCTGAAAAGTCCCCCAACCGGACCGCCTGGGTGCGGTCCCTCAGGAAGGATGATAGCCAAACCAGGGCTGAGCCCCCGACCCCCGCCGCTCCGACACGGGAAAGTAAGATGGTATGATCAACCGTGTCGAAGGCGGCGGAAAGGTCGAGGAGCACCAGAGCCTGGTAGTTGTTTTGGTCCATACCCTCCCTGAGGTTGTTCAGGACCGACACCACGACGGACTCGGTGGAGTGCCTAGGTCGAAAACCTGCCTGACGAGATGCTAGGACTCCGTTGGCTTCTACATGGGCACTAAGAACCGATGCTACATGTCGCTCCAACACCTTGCCCAAATAGGGCAAAAGAGAGATGGGGCGGTAATTGACTGGAGCGGAAGAGTCCGCACCAGGCTTCTTCAGGATGGGCACTATGATGGCAGATTTAAGCGCTGGAATTACCACACCCTGAGCCAGCAAGCTATTGAGAAAGGAAATTGGTGGATTGGGGCAAGTAGTGTAAATTTGTTGTAGTATGTGAGCTGGGCAGATATCTGCCTGGGAACCAGACTTAACTTTAGGAAGTATTGCGAGGAACACCTCTTCGGTAAGCAGGGGAATAGAAGAGAGACAGCCATGGGCAACCGGGGGGTGAGGCTCAACAAAAGTAGGAGAAGGGAGGGGAATGTTGGCTTTAATGTTGCTAATTTTATCCAAAAAATATAAGTTTAATGAATCACAAAGGGACTGGGTAGGAGGGGGCTTAAGAGTGGCCCTATCAGAATAGGCCAAGTCATGGACAATGGAGAAGATCTCCCTTGGTTTATTTTCTGCCACCAATATTTTGGCAGAGAAATAAGCAGTTTTAGCACCTAAAATGGCCCTTTTATAATCACTCAGTAGAGTCGTATAGTGAGTTTTTAATAAGGGGCAGTACTGCCCTCTCCATTGTCTCTCGGCCTGCCTGAGAGTCAACTTTTTTTTCTTTAAGTCGTCGCCGAACCATCGATTGGATTCCTTAGGTCTCCGGATTGATATCCGGCGAAAAGGGGCTACCTTATCGCAGCCTCCAGCAAGCCAAGTCTCGATGGCAGCGGCTTGAGAGATGGAAGGTAAACCCTCTAGATTAGGTGCAGAATTCAAGAGGGAAGAGGACAGCGCAGGTAGATCTACCCTGTTCCAATTCCGCGCCCAGGTGTTTTTGGCAAGCGGAATTTTTGCTATCGGCTTAAGGCAAAGGGAAAAGGAAATCAGAGCATGATCAGACCAAGGGCAGGGGGACACGGTCATGATAGAGACCAAGGTATTGAGAGACCAGACCTGGTCTAATACATGGCCGTGAATATGTGTGGGAGTCTGTAAATGAGGAACAAAGTTCAGGGATAGGAGAAAATCCGAAAATTGCTTGGAAGCAGAACATTCGTGAGGGTCTAGGGGCCAATAATTAAAATCCCCTAATACCAAGACTGAGGTGTGATTAATGGCTAAAGTGGCCAGTAAGTCCTGAAATGCTGGTAAAAACAAATGGGATGGCTGGGGAGGGCGGTACATAATTAAGCAGGTAAGTGGGGGGGAAAAAGCAAGAGAACGAGCCACCAGGTGCTCGGTAGGGATAATGGGAAAAGAGGACACAAGTTGAAAGTTGTGCTCAGTTCGAGCTATTAAGGCCACACCACCCCCTGCCTTACCCCCAGACCGGTCAGCACGGAGGGCCACATAAGATGAAGGAAGAGCGGCCAAGAGGGAAGGCAGGGAGGACTCACAAAACCATGTTTCTGTTAACAGCAACATGTCAGGCTGGTGGGTATCAAGCAGCACGAATAATTCCTGGTGGTGCTTAACAGCTGACCTGGTGTTAAGTAACATAACGGACAGGGCGGGAAGAACAGATAAGGGATCTGGGTCAGGTACAGAGGCCGATGGAGGAATTGTATGGGAAGGGATAATTTGATGAGGGACAGGATTAAGTCCCAGAGCGGAGATGTGCCGAATAATAGGAACAGGCAGAGGCCAATCCCCCTGAAAAGAACGTAATATCTCAGGAGAATAAAACAGGGCATTAGAACGCGCCCCAGGCCCCAGTTGGCCGCGGACGGGCGCAGACGGGCTTGACTTAGGCGCCACTTCGGCGCGCCTTCGTCGCGCCCGCTGCGCTCGTCCGCTGCGCTTCCTCATTGTGCACGTTTAAGTAAGGGCGGAGCGCGGTGGGTGTGTCGCCGAGCTGGGTCGCCTGGCGATCCCAAAGGAAAATGGCGCCCACACTCCACCGAGCCCGGACCAAGTGAGTAAAAAGTTAAGCTCCTGTTGGCTGGGAGCAATTTAAAACAAGGATCAAGTCCAGCGCCCCAGCTCTAAATCAGCTGGGCGCAGCGTTCAATTCCACCAGGCACAGTCTCGATGTTCACTGCAGGCGCGAAGCCTCTGCCACCAGGGTCGCCTGCTTCCAGATGACGACTGAGGGGGAGGGTGCGTGGTACGGGGGCGAGGGCAAAGCTGGCTGAGCGGAGTTGGCGAGTCGGGCGTAGAACGAGAGGCGTTTGTTGAGGTATTCTGGTCCGGTGTTGTGGAGCGCTTTGTGTGCGTGGGTGAGGAGCTTAAACGTGATCCTCTTATTGACGGGGAGCCAGTGCAGGTTTCTCAGGTGGGTGGTGATGTGGCTGTAGCAGGGTATGTCCAGGATGAGGCGTGCGGAGGCATTCTGTATGCGTTGTAGTCTTTTCTGTAGCTTGGCCGTTGTCCCTGCATAGAGTGCATTGCCATAGTCGAGCCGGCTTGTGACGAGGGCTTGGCTGACAGTCCTTCTTGTTTCCGTGGGGATCCATTTGAAGATCTTTCGTAGCATGCGTAGGGTGTTGAAGCAGGAGGAGGAGATGGCGTTGACTTGCTTGGTCATAGTGAGCGATGAGTCCAGGACGAACCCAAGGTTATGTGCGTGGTCGGTGGGAGTCGGTGCTATGCCCAGGGCTGCGGGCCACCAGGAGTCCTTCCAGGCGGAGGGGGATGGTCCAAGGATGAGGACCTCCATCTTGTCCGTGTTCAGTTTCAGCAGCTGATCTTCATCCATTCGGCGACGGCCCTCATTCCTTCTTGGAAGTTGGATTTGGCGGTGACTGGGTCTTTGGTCAGGTAGAGGATCAGCGGGGTGTCATCGGCGTAGGAGATGATGTTGAGGTCGTGTGCGCGGACGATGTCGGCGAGGGGGCTCATTTAGATGTTGAAGAGCGTCGGGCTGAGTGATGAGCCTTGGGGTACGCCGCAGATGATCTTGGTGGCCTCTGAGTGGAACGGGGGTAGGCGGACTCTCTAGGTTCTGTCGGTGAGGAAGGAGGAGATCCAGTCCAGGGCCTTTCCCTGGATCCCTGTGTTGTGAAGACGTGTTTTTAGGGTGCGGTGGCAGACCGTGTCGAAGGCAGCTGAGAGGTCTAGGAGGATGAGGGCTGTGGTTTCTCCGTTGTCGAGGAGGGTTCTGATGTTGTCGGTGGCGGCGATGTGAGCGGTCTCGGTGCTTGGTTGCTGTGGAAGCCAGACTGGGATGGGTCAAGGGAGCCGTTGGTTTCGAGGAAGTTGGTCAGTTGCTTGTTGACTGCTTTCTCGGTGACCTTCGCTGGGAAGGGGAGCAGGGAGATGGGCCGTAAATTCTTAAGGTCCTTGGGGGTCTGCTTCTTAAGGAGGGCGTTGATTTCAGCGTGTTTCCAACTCTCAGGGTAGGTGGCAGATTCGAAGGAGCTGTTGATGATGTCTCTGAGGTGGGGTGCGATGATGGTGTCTGCTTTGTTGAAGCTGTGGTGAGGGCAGGGGTCGGATGGAGAGCCGGAGTGGATGGTGTTCATGATCTGGGTGACTTCTTCGGTGTTGACCGGGGTCCAGCGACTGAGGAGGGCGGTGGGGGGCGTTGGTTCTGTGGCTGGTGGAGGCATCTGGTTTGCGAAGCTGTCATTTATGTCGGCGATCTTGCGGTGGAAGAAGACTGCAAGGGAGTCGCAGAGGTCCTGTGAGGGGGGTATGTCGTTGGAGTTGGAGCTTGGGTTGGAGAGTTCCTTCACGATGCTGAAGAGCTCCTTGCTGTTGTGTGCGTTGTTGTCTATGCGCTCTCTGAAGGCCGTTCTCTTGGCGATGCTGGTGAGCTGGTGGTGTCTGCGTGTGGCGGTCTTAAGGGCCTCGAGGTTTTCCCCAGTCCGTTCTTGGCGCCAGGCTTTCTCTAGAGTTCGGCGGGATTTTTTGGAGTCCTTGAGGTCTGTGGTGAACCAGGTGGTTCTCCTGCTGTTGTGCTTGTTCGGAGGGTTCTGGATAGGGGCGAGGGTGTCGGCGCAGTTGCTCATCCACTGTGTGATGTTTCGGGAGGCGGTGTTGGTGTCCGAAGAGTTGGCCGGGGGGCACTAGGCGAGGGAGGCGGTTAGCTGGTCAGTGGTGACTTTGCTCCAGCATCTTCGGGGGATCTGCGGCGGTTGGATGTGTGCATTGAGTTTCTTGTAAGAGAAGTGGATGCATCGGTGGTCGGTCCAGTGGAGAGTGGTGGTGTGGCTGACCGTGACGTTGGTGCTGGCGGAGAAGATGAGGTCCAGCGTGTGGCCTGCGTGCTGGGTCGGGGTGTTCACTAGTTGCTTCAGTCCGAAGTTGGAGAGGTTGTCGAGCAGGGTGGTGGTGTTGTTGTTGTTGTTGTTGTTCTCCAGGTGGAAGTTCAGGTACTGCAGGAGGATGTAGTCTGTGGTGGCGAGGGCGTGCGTG